>NC_083352.1:60870857-61479511 GCF_030254825.1 Meriones unguiculatus | reverse complement strand
GCTGCATAGGTCATGGAACCCAGGGCCCATTCAATCTTTGACATCACACATAGCTGAAGCAGAAGAGAAAATGAGAAATGAGACAAACCAGGAGAGGATCCCCATGCTCCACCAAGGCTGTTGTAATTGTGTCCCCTTGCCCATGCAGGATAGGCTTCAAGACCCTCACTGGATGCCTGAAATGTGGAATGATACAAATCCATAAATAACACCAAGGCCTGAACGTAGTGTGGCTTTCTCTTATTTCTCTTATACCCACAGTAACATTTCAATTAGACATTCGCAGTGGGAGAGTGACAGCAATGACTAATGATAATATAGAGTAATTATAATAAGATCCTAAGATAAGCATCATTTAAAACAAAGCTTACTCCTTTCTGGAATTATCCATTTAATATTTTCAGACCTCAGCTGATAACAGGATAACAGCTGATAACTCTTAAGCCCTTAAGAGTGTATGTGGCCTTTTCTGTACTGGTGGCTGCCTGGGCACAGAGATAGACCCTGCTTTCGCCCCTCTCGGGGTGGTCTTTCCAGCAGGGAGATTATTTTCGATATTTCTGCTTCCTATTAGCAAGCTTGGAAAGACCATGCTTTTCCCGCTGAGTACCCTTGTGGGGAGGAAGGAAACGGGACATAGACATGGAGATGGGATGGAAGACACATGTTCTGTAAAGTTCATTTGAGTAGCTGACTCGGTGATAGGCTTTCAGAAGTAGCAAACCCATTTCCTCCAACCTGTCCCCTGCCCTTCACCCTCCCCCAAGTAAGCCCTCACAGCTAATGTGACTCTTTACAGAATGTGGCCACTTTGCGTGTTTTCAGAGTGAAGGAGAACCATGTCTCATACATGTCCTAGAATGACATGTATGCTGAAGCCAGAAAGTGCATAAACAGTAGCCTCTTCCTCTGTCAAATACTAGCACTGCAGGTGTAGCAGGTGTCTGCGTTATGGGCTACATTTCTATACGGGCTTTATAGATGAAAGCAATCCAGTTTCGCAGCCAAAGAAACAGTTTTCTCCTTATGGGCAATAAGTGTCCTGTGGATAGAGGCTTCTGGTTTCCCTTCCTAAGAGCTGTAAGCTTCTTTTGGGACTTTAAGGGAAAATGAGATAAAGTGTTTATTTTCTTTCAACCAATGAGAATAAGTTTCTTTGGTTTTAAATAAAGTTCTGTTTTACATTTGACATTGGAAATGATTTTTTTTTTTTTAGATCAAACTCATAAAGGCATTATTTGCTTGTAAGGAATTTTCTTCATTTTGTAATCTAAATATTTTTTTTTTCCTTTCTGGTTCATCCTGCTGAAAGCAGGTAGGATAGACGGCAGGGAGACAGCACAGAAGCAGGCTTGCCAGACCCACCGAATAAGCAGTCCAGGCAGAAATAACTCAGATTTCCCATTGCCATGACTAGCATCCCTGAATCACCCTCCAGCTTTCGGCATTTATCTCTGACGGCATCATTGACCTCTCCTCCAGTTCATAAAGCTGCTGTTGCAGAGCTCAGTATTTAACAATTATCTGGTTCAGTGAAATGCAGCAATTTGTAGGACTCCCAGCCCCAGGGAAATGCAGGATTATGTCCTTTGTTAGACATGTCAGTTTTTAAATTTTATTTTTACTTATGTGTAAGGTCATAGGAGAGTATAGATCCTTTGGAGCTGGAGTTATATTTGATGAAGGTGCTAGGAACAAAACCCAGGCCCTCTTGAAGAGCAGCCAAACCTGTTTGCCACTGAGCCATCTTTACAGACCCCAGATGAACTGTATCATTTATTGCCTAGAAAGGTCCGGTCCAGATCCTGGTACAAGAATCAGAAGAATTGCAATTGTTTTATACACTCAGAAGCAACTGACCAAAGATCCTTCAACCACCCTTCATAGAGACAGAATGACTGGGCCAAAGGCTTCACGCTCGGTGGCTAGAGGGATGGCTCAGTAGAAAAGGGCTTGCTATGAAAGCGTGAGAACCTGAGTTCAGGTCCGCAACCCACCCTAGACAGGGGTGACACACACCTGAAATCCCAACACTGGGGATATGACAGAGACACAGGGGAGATTAGATCTCAACAAGGGAGGTGGGGCAGGACGAGCCAGAAAGTCTAGCCCAAACTTGCAGCTCCAGGTTCACTGGAGAGCTTGTCTCAAAAACTAAGGAGAAGAGTGATAGAGGAAGACAACCTCAGGTCTCTACCGGTGTGCTGTAGAGCACCCACATGCAAATGTGCAAGCACCGGTGGACACTAGCGCACGTGAGCACACATGCACATGCACAAGCGCCCAAAGTTAACATTGCAATGTCTCTGAGTGACAGAGCTCAGCCCCCACCAGGATGTCCTTCCTCTTGAGCAGTGGACGTGATCTGCCCAGCCTCCTCAAGAGAGCTGAGGTGTGAAGGAAATGGCCTGACAAGAATTCTAGAGGCAGACATCAAACTGCAGGAATTAATATAGCAGAAACAGAATGTGTAGGTGGCAAGACACCATAAAATAAAAAGTAATGGCTGGAGATGAGTAAATTAGGAGAGATTCTCTCCTGAGGTTGCATTTTGGCTCAATCTAGAAGGAGACTGTGGGTATTCGCAATTCCTTGATAGCCTTCCCTGGAACACATCAGTGCCTCGGATGAGAGGGGGAAGGTGTGTTCAGAGCAGGGCTGTAATAAAGGTCCCTTATGCAAACAAGAGACAACCTTTCCCCGCAGCCCCATAAATACAGCCTCCTGCTCAATCTTCCAGTTATGAGTTTGCATGGTTATCAGCCCTGTCATTTTGTTTTGCCTGCAATGAAAGCAAGGATTTTAGTATGTGTACTGATGACATTTTTTTTTTAAAACCTGTGCATATGAGCCATTAGTAATAAGTGACACTGTGGGATTTCAGACTAATATTTAAATTTTGGGTTTTAAACCATGAAATGAAACTTGCTGGTACTTTAATGCAGGAACAGCATGCCGAGGGAGGAATGACTGTAATTTGAATCAAAGTGTCCACCTTGCTGGCTCAGCCTGTCGGTTCCTGCTCAGGCCCTTGCGGAAGCCTCCTACTTCTCCTATCTTTAGATTCCGACCCTTCCCACACTCCAGTCTTCCCTCACTCTCTGCAAGAGACTGGTTTTGAATAAACAAATTAATTCCACATTTTTAAAAAAGCATTCATGGCATAAAGCCAATGGTATGGTGGCAAAAGTTTAGCAACCCGCTCTTGGAAAGAAGAAAAAAAAAATGTCCTGGTGATGATATTTGTCAATTTCCATGGTGTAAATAATCCCTTTGTGGCTTATTTTAGGCTTTCCAGTGTGTTACCACAGGGCAAGAGAAGTGCTCAAATCTGGTGAGCCAGTATGGGCTGGCTCACAGGGCTGCCAACTCTGATTTCTTGTTGGGACTGATTGTCCTCCATAAATCAGCTCAACCCGCTTGTAGAGAAAATGCCAGCAAATCCCTCCAACTTGGCAGATAGTGCCAACTCCATAGGCCCCCAAGTCGGCCTGCCATTGTGTGGTGCACCTGCTCTCAGTCTCAGCATGCCGTTCTTGTTTCCCCGAACCACCATCTTACCAATTTTGGTCTCTCAGTGTTGGATGCAGACATTGCAGTGGCAACTGTCACTTAAGGGAGCTTACTTTTGTGACACTGTCAAGTTTATGTGGCTCACTTGTCCTCCTCATCCTCTCTGTTTGCACCCGAACCTCTTTACACACCTCAAACAGCTGCTGTGTGAACGCAGAAATCGATATCAAGTGTCTTCCTTGACTGCTATCCTCCCTAGTTTAATTTATCTTTACTATTTTATAATGTGTTAAGTACTCATTTTTTTTTCTGCCTATTTCCCTCTCTTATGCTAGTCCTATTCTCTATGGGTTCCTGCTTCTTCCTTCTACCTTATTTTTTGAGACAGGGTCTCTCTCAATCTCAAACCCTTCTCCCCTCCCCCCATTCTTTTCTCCCTTTCCTCCCTCTTCCTATTCTCCTCCCACCCCTGCCATCTTTTAATATGTAGCTCATTGATCTATTTGGACAATGGTGGGTAGAGTTAGAGACACACTTCTTCACCACACCTGGCTCTTTGTATGAGTTTTACGGCTCTGAACTCAGGACTTCGTATTTTTGAAGCAATCACTTTACCAGGAAGCCATTTCTCAGCTCCTCTGTTAGCTGGGATTTATTTTTATTTGGGGTTTGAGTTACTGACCATTTATTTCATCCACTGACCTGTGTTTCAGTTTTTAGCATTGCCAGCTAAGCCAGTTCTATGCAGTGTACCCTTACAGGCTTGGAAAGCATACCCTTACTAAAGAGCAAAAGTAACCAGATGCCACCTGAGACTCTCTCACTGTGACCATGTAATTTTCAGCAAGGCAAGTGACATCAACATCTCAGTTCGCACATAGGGAATTCCATGCTCAGAGGGCATAAGTTCCCTAGCTCAGACTCCCGCAGTGGCTTAGTGAGAGAGGGACAGACGTGAGTGCCACACTGTGGGACTAAGCCTGACTGAAAATGACGAGGTGAAGGAAATGTTTTCTTTGACTTCAATGTGCTTCAAGGACCAAGAATCTAGATCCCAGAAATGAGAGCCCTGAAGGATCCATGTCCAGCCTGGAACCATTAGAAAACAAGGTCATCCTTTTTTCCAGAAAATGAGACTCGGTGGAGATCTGGGAGGATATGAGATTTGAGTCTATTATTAAATAAATTCTGGGCACCTTGTGCCTCCATAACATATTATTTCTTAAGAAATTAAACTAGGATCTTCATGGGAATCCTTGCCCTGAGCTCTGCTGCAACAGACTGAATGAATGTGAGCAAATCATTCCTCCTCCTTCTGAAGAGGTCTCTCAAGAAGAGGGCACGTAGCCTTCACCCTGCAACCATCTGCAGAGTTACCACTGGCCCTTCAGGTCCCAGATAATAAAGAGTGCACACTGCATGGTGAGACCTAGAAATTGCTGCATTTATCTAGTATTCATGTGCAGAGCCTGCTCTATCCGTAGACTCTCTCAGAACAAAGCCAAAATGCAGACCCTTGTTCCAAAAGTGTTCAGAATTTAAGGATGGCTGAAACCAAGCATGGGGTCCTGTGTAAGTTTGTGGGCCAGGTGCCTGTAAACATGCCCAGCTCCTAGCCATTCCTAGGACATAGCAGTCTGGTCAGGCCTGGTTTGGTTCTTGGGAGACGCTCTTTGATTTAGAGAGAATCCTCTGCTGGAATTCTTTGTTACCTGCTTAATTTTAAGATGCAGATTGCTTCATCGGCAGCTGTGTGACCCAACATTGCGAAGTCACAGAGGCAACTAGCTGTCTGTGCTCCAGGCTGCCTTTGGGCATTTGGGTTCCCCTCAATTCTAGAGGTTGTTGCTGATGGTTTGTATTTTGATCATAATAAAAAATAATTCCCGCTGTCACAAGACTTACCCACAAAGCTGTGATTCCAGAAACTTCCCCGTGGGAAGACCCAATCTGAAACCCATCCTCTTGTGGTATACTTGGGCCCACAGTCTTTTGTAAACTTCTATGGAGTAGGGAGGTTCTATAGAAAGAGTGGACAAGAGGCTAGCACCAAAAGACATCTTTAAATTGATAGTGGCTCTTGTAAATAGAGCAATGAAATTTAGAGCAAGAGGTATTCCTGTGGTAGAACCCATTGGAATGTATATATTTTTTAACACCTGGGCAGAGAGGTGGAACGCTATGCCTGAGTCGATGTGTATAGGTCAGACTTTATGCCTTGGGATTCCAGAAGGTAAGGACACTTTTTTTTTTAACCTATGGGTCTATATCTAACCACTCCTGACAGTTGTCACCCGCTGGACCACCTATGCTTTTGCTGAGGCACTTGCTGACAAGTGTCTTTCACTTGAAGCATCTTTGTTCCCATAGGCCAGTAGCATGGTTAGCTTAGAATTTTGTTCCTCCTCCAGTCACTGAAGAAATATTTATTAATTGTACAGCTGTATGGACAGCAGTGTCCTGGGTGTTGGAGACTCACAATACTAAGGTTCCCAGGGGCGGTAACTGAAGACAACAAACTGAGGGATAAATGTACCCATGAGGTCATTTCAGAGAGCTGCTAGTATTACAAAGAAGTTAAGGCAGCATCACAATGTAGAAGGGAAACAGGGACTGGCAGTTATATTGGCATTGGCCAGGAGAATCAGGGTGCTCACTCTGAGCAATGGTAAGGAAAAGGTGACCAAGCAGAGACTATTGGGACACCTGAGGTGCCTGTCAGTCTGGGGAGTTTCAGGGTCAGGAAATAGGACTGTGTAGAGAAGAGATTCCCATTGTGTGTGTCACAACCCTCTTGGGTTAGGCAACTCTTTCACAGGGGACACCTAAGACTACCAGAAAACACAGATATTCACATTATAATTCATAACAGTAGCAAAATCAAAATTACAGTTATGAAGTAGCAATGAAAATAATTTTATGGTTGACACAGGATGAGGAACTGTTGCAGCATTAGGAAAGGTTGAGAAGCAGTGGTGTAGAGGCTTGAGGAGGAGCAGAGAAGGAGGAAGCAGGTAGGCCAGGGTGGCTCTTGGAGGGTCTTCAGCAGTAGCATGACGCAATCCTACCAGAAGAGAACTAGAGCGGATCCATTTCTACACGGCTTCTCCCCAAGGGCAACAATCCAGTTAGCAACTTGGCCCAGCAATGGTAGCAGAACCTCTAATAAGCGAAATCCATCTTGCCCTGAAATTAACTACTGTGACACAACCATATCGGTTTCCACAAAAGACTATATTTCAACGACTTCTTCCCAGAGTGGCTTTCTGTGGCTTACCAGCTTTAAAACCAACTAAATACCTGTTTTACACCGCAGCCCTGGGCCATCAATCCATGTGCTTCTATTACACCGCTCCAGCTGAGGAGCACCCTTCCCTCTGTGTCCTTCAGCACACCCTTGATTCCGCCCAGATTGTTGGGACAGCCACTGCTTGGGACAGCCACTGCTTGGGCGAGCCCTCATGCCTTTTCCTCAGTTCTACCTGATTGTGCTTCCAGTACAGAGCTGTCTCTTTCAGACCCTAACCAGAGGACGCTTCACTTCCACTTCATGTCCATGAGATCCCGGGACAGTAGAAGGGCTACTAAGCCATTAACTGCAACAGAAAAAGTTTACCTGACTTGCCAGAGAAGAAACTAAATCCATGTAAAATTTACTCAGTGGAGGTGTCTCCAGATTTTCCTGCCTTACATGGTCCTCTCAAACTTCTCTGGTTTCTACTGGCACATCTTTTGTTTTGTTTGATGTTGGATGAGCTTCACCAGGGTTGCTTGCAAGGGCCTGGGTGAGGATTATTTACAGGAGTATGAGCACCTTCCCAGTGCCTACACTACTGGTACAGATCCCTTTTCCTTCCCCAGCAACCATTAACTGCAAATAAATCCTTGGGGAGGTGCAGGTGGGACTCCGTGAGCTCCTCCCACTCTATGAGAGGCTAAGGAGCCTCATCATGAGCAAGTCCTTGTACCCATAGCACGACATAGCCTTTACACCATTGAACTCTGGGATAAAAGAATGTTTAAGAGCCATTAACTCTTTGCAAGACGTTTATCAGATACAATTTAGGGTGTAGGAAAGTTCTAGAATGTGGAATAACAGCAGTGTTATAAATGAGCTGGAAGACTCTAACTGTGATTTAGCTCAAGTCTTCATTGCACAGGAAGGATAACAGGACCTGGAAAGAAAGAGGCCTGTTTGGGATGAAAAGAGTGGCCAGTACCTCTGTGAGAGTGGGAGAGCTGAGCCTGCTCCCTGCCCGCTGCAGCTTTGGGTGAGGTACTAGGGCAGTGCCGGAGAGCTCACACTGGTGGTTCAGGTTCAGGGAGCTGATGGGCTAACTAGCTCAGCTACTACCCAGGCCCAGATTGAGGGCTCTCAGTTGGCCCACCCCTAAAATCTACCCCATCTATGAACTGCTGGAGCGTGTGAAAGGGCCGGTCCTGCAGAGCCAAAGCTGTAGGATCTCTGTGACACAGGGCATCAACAGGATATCTGACAGGAGTCCTGGGGAGAATCCAGTGTTGATGGTGTAGAGAAGCCAGGGGCCCAAACCTAGACCAATGACTCACTGCAAGAAACATTTGCAAGTGAAGATGTGTGCGCAGAGGGATGTGCTGCGGGGCACACTGTGACACACGACCGCCTCTGTGGCAAGATGTCTTCTATGCTTTGTGTTGTTGGTTTTGATTTATTTCATTTATTTACTTATTTATTTATCGGTGGAGGGGGTTGCAAGGGCAGAGGACAGGTACGAATGAATGGGGAGATGAATGGGGCAGGGGTGCACAATGCAAAACTCACAATGAGTAAGTTTTTTTTTAAAGAAGGGTGGCAGTGGAGCTGGGGCAGGCTGCCTCTCCTTTCTAATGAACTGTTACAAATGAGCACCAAACAGCCAGGCTTCCGGGTAGAGACCTTCCTACCATCCCTTTCACTCCCACAAGCAAGGGGACTGTCTATCTTCTAAGCACCTATGGGAAACTACAAAGAGTGAGAGAGTGTGTGTGTGTGTGTGTGTGTGTGTGTGTGTGTGTGTGTGTGCATGTATGTATGTGAGCAAGTGTATGTGCAGTTGTGTGTGTATGCCTGTATGTGAGTACGTGTGTGCATGTGTCTGTGTGTGTATAGTGTATGCCTGTGCATATGTGAGTCTGTGTGTATGCATGTGTGTATATGTGAGGGTCATGTGTACATGCGAATACATATTTTTTATGTATTGTTACCTCAGCGTGGTTGCTGGAAACTTTCTCTGATGGAAAGTTTCTCTAAACCTCGCAGAGCCAAGCTGCTCTGTTTTCTTCCCCCATCACAGCTGGGAGGGGCCCTGGGCCACACTGCAGGCTGGCACTTCCAGCGTGATCTTCCTGGAGTAGCTTCATCCGTTAGACCTACCATCTCCTCAGCCAGCCTGAGGTAGTGGGGGCCAGAGACAACGGGATCTCTCTGGGGCATTTCTGCTCTTTCCCGGTTGTTGGCCTGTGAATTCCACACTGTTCCCAAGCCCTCATCTCAACTTCCTGAGCCCTTTGCTGGCTCCGTTCCCAGGCCTGTGTGAGGGGCCTGACCTCACTTCTCCCTGGCACTGGGACCAGGCCAGACACGTAGGTGGCTTTTCCATGGCACTGCTCAAAGAACTTGCTCTTTGAGATTGTTTTTGGTTCTGTGTGAGAGTGTGTGTGCATGTTTTTATGCCTACACCCTAGAAACATCCTGGCCAGAGGTGCCAAAAATCACAAAGCCCCTTTTTGGACTTAGCTTATTGTAATTCCCTTTGGTGTGTGGGTGTGCGCACATGCATGCGCGCACACACACACACAATCACACACACACACACCTCCATCTTGCCTATTTGTTGGCATGGGGCTCAGTATTGACCATGGCTCACCTAAGTGTGTGAATACTGGTTTTGTATATTCTCCCTGACATTTTATTTTCCCTTTGCAGGTCATAAAGAAGGAAACTGGGTTTTGGAGGGACTTTGGATTTGGGATGACCTGTCAGTACCGGTCAGACTTCATCAACATAGGTGAGATAAAACTTTGTGTCTACTGCCACCTGGAGGCCGCTGTCCCTCAGGCCAGGAGAAACTCTGTGTTCCCCCCAGTAAAGCTGCTGCCATTTCCACAAACAGTGCTGCTCCTCAGGTCACGGGTAGCAACACTTGGGACCCTGTCATATACACCAGCCCCTCTCACGTGTACCTGGTACCACTCAGTTTTAAAACGGCAGCACTCAAGCAAGTTCTGTGATGCCTCTCCTTTGTGGGTTCTTGCTGTGGAGCCCACTAATAGGGACAGTGAGGAAGCAGAAGGCAGTCTGGGAAAAGCACATATAAAGAAGATTTGTTTCACTCTGATGCTCCTTATTAAGGTCCCATTCGTCACTTTAATCTCTGAGTAGGCAGTTGCTATCAACATAAACACACCTGTGAACATGTCCACATATACAAGCACACAGACATGCGTAAACACAGAGAGGTAGACGTGGGTATAATACACATGCACTCACTGACACACATATGTATGAACACATACACACAACACACGTGGAATCACAGAGGCTTATATACACACATAGCCACATACACATGTACACAGACACACACAGACATACACATACATATATATGTACATATAGGCACACCTGAAATGTACACAGGCACACGCATATGCATAGAAGCTTAAGTGAGCACATTTATAAACATATATGCACCTGCCAACAGGATTCCAGAATTCAGGAAGGAAAGACCCATAGGTTTTAGCAGAAAAGAGCAAAGTGCTCAGAGGCAAAGGGGTTTCCTTCCTGGGGCCTCACAGCAAGTGGGTGATGATGTGTGAGCTGGGTTATGCATAGCTGGGAAAATAAGGGATGGATCCAAAACCTTGACTTGCGATCTGATGGGCCAGGGAACCCTTCTCTCTGGGATAGGCTTTAGGTTAAGAAAGAATCAGCTTCTGGGTATGGTGGTAAATGCCTGTAATCCAAGCACTTGGGAGATAAAGGCAGCAGGATCTGGAGTTCAAGTTAACCTTGTATACACAGTGAATTTAAGGTCAGCCACAGCCACTAGAGACCCTGGCTAAACAAAAAGAAAAGCAATCCAAAAGGCATGTCAAACTTTACCAAGGAGACTTAGTCTGACAGGGGCTGGCCTTGGCAGGAGACCAATATGCAGTTCTCGGGGCAAGCCTCGGAACTGGCTGTAAAGCAGAGCCCTTCAAAACGAGCCAGCAGCCTACGGAAGCGTGCACAGGAAGGTTCAGAGCTGCTGTAATCTAGGAAAGGAAAGGTTCCTTCATGGGAGTGTTTTTTCTACACCAAGCTCCCATTTAACTCATTTACCCCACAAACCCTGAGTCTGTTCTGTGGCAGAAGTGTGCCACACCCAGACGGAAATACAGGGTTTGAATTGTAAGGTGTCAAGTTCAAAAGGAGGGATACCTTGGAAACTCTTATTCCTGGGCCAGGGCTATTCGTTAGTACTGCTGGTGGCCCTTCCAAGCAGCCCAGGTCTTAGGATCCTGCCTAATGGCTTGTCATGTGAAGAAGTTTGCACTGTCAGCCACAAAGATCATCTGATGGCCACGTCCATCCATAGCGTAGCACACACGGGCACCGGAAACTGGGATGCATGGTGCTTCAAATAGCCCCTTCCATGAATACCTCCATAGCATGTGGATGGGGGTGGAGTGGAGACCAGGGGAAACCCCCAATATCAGTTTTCAGGTGTCGTCCACAGTTTTATTTTGGGGACAGAGCGTCCATTGACCTGGAACTTGTCAAGCAGGCTAGGTTGGCTGGCCAGCAAGCCCCCGTCAGCCACCTGCCTCTGCCTCCCTCATTCATGCCACCCTTTTAGGGTCTACTCTTGGCTTTAAGAAAGTTTTCAGTGAGTATTCTGGGGCATTGAACTTAGTTTCTCGTGCTTACGAAGCAGAGCATTAAACCAATTGAGCTATCTTCCTGGGCACCCCACACACACACACACATACACACACCCATGCCTTTTGAGGAAAAGTCCCTGGAAGCCGAGTGCATGCCACACGATTCACTAGCTCGGTGTGTTCCCACAGGTGGATTTGACCTGGATATCAAAGGCTGGGGCGGTGAAGACGTGCACCTGTACCGGAAATATCTCCACAGCAACCTCATAGTGGTGCGAACACCCGTGCGGGGACTTTTCCACCTTTGGCACGAGAAGCACTGTATGGACGAACTGACTCCTGAGCAGTACAAGATGTGCATGCAGTCCAAGGCTATGAATGAGGCATCCCACGGGCAGCTGGGGATGCTTGTCTTCCGGCATGAAATAGAGGCTCACCTTCGCAAGCAGAAGCAGAGAGCCAGCAGTAAAAAGACGTGATCTCCCAGGAACAGATCAATGGACACGGTTAAATCTTTTGCCTTTGGCAGTTCCTGAAAAGGTAGATACAACAAGGTATAGACTTCCACAAGGGGCAACCCAGAATCTGACTGATGAGGAACAGAAATGAAAGGAGAGAGGCTCTGGTTTCTGTTGGCTCTGTGTACGGTGACTGTGGCTGTGTTTACAGCAAAACTCTCCTGCCCCTGCTCACTGAAATATTCACAACCTCAGACCAGTTTTGTAAAAAGTTTACGAGAATGAGACAGAAGCATACTGGCTCCTCTTCTTAGGATTGGTTACATCAAAGGGCTCTGGTACCCAGGACTACCAAAGTCTCAGAGAAGGCAGAGGACTGTGCGAAATGTGGTAATCTGACATCAGCGTCCTGCGGGAGACAGCAAAATCAAAGGGACCTGGAAGCAAACCATGGCATTACTGTCATCCCCCAGTATTAACCAAAAAGTAACCCTGTCTTCTCCGTTATCTTTTAGTCACATCTATTCTAAAAATGCACTTTTTTTTTTGCTCGTGAGTATTATGCTTATTTAACAACCTACTGCAAGCCTTAGTAGGAGCACATTGTAATATATACACTTTTTTGACTCTTAAGATTTGTTTTTATTTTTTGTTGTTCTTGTTGGTTTGTTTACTTGAGACAGTCTTGACACAGAGCCTAAGCTAGCCTTGAAACCAGGATCCTCCTGCCTCAGCAGCATGCGTGCTGAGATTACAGGCGTGCACCACCACGGCTGCCAAGAGGACATCTCCAGACGTGTGTGGTGAGCCCCTTCAGGTGCAACATCTGGGAGCAGATCTGAGGACTCGCCAAACTCAGACACCGGCAGGCTACGTGTGGGACTGCAGAGAGAAAGGGATCTGGAAGCTATCTAAGTCTGTCTGGAGAAAGGAGAAGACACCTTTACCTTGATAAAAAAGGGCACTAATAAGGCCTTGGTGTGTTTGCTAGGGAACATACTTTCTCCTCTGGAGAAATGGGGACCACTTTCTTACCTGTTTGAATAAACCAAAGTTATGAACCGAACAATCGCTTTTCAAAGCAGGGTGCTCTTCCTGGTCTCTGGCTTCCATGAGAAGAAAATGCAGGAAATATATACATGTATTTTAGAAGACCGATCCATCAGTCCAGCGAGATGGAAGGTTCTGCCACATTTTCACTCACTCCCGGCTATGGGGAAGAAACTTATTTCTAAACTAAGCAATGTTACTTGGTTGCCAAGAAGCTCCTGAGGCTTGCATTTTCTTACAACTTCAAACCTTTTTAAAAAAATAAATATGGTTAACGGTGAGTGGTTTCTACACCCCTGTGCAAGTTATTGATTTATTAGCCAGCACCAGATGCATGAGCTAATCACCGCTCCTGTCTCCGTGCCTTCGGTTTGCCCACAGTGAACTCATTGTTTAACTGCTTTAAGAACACTCAAGCTGTGTGTTTAAAAAAAAAAAAAAGCATTGTATTGATTTGTACTGGTGGTTTATAAAATTTAATTAAAACACAAGACGTGAATGAAAGGTGGCATCGCACAGCCAATAAAATTTGTGAGTTTGATTTCTTCCTGGAATAAGAATGCATGTCTTGAGTTTGAGGAAATTCTTTTGTGCATAGATCAGGTCTTCCCTGCATTGGCATTGTTGAAATTTGGAGCTTGATCACTTGGTGGGGGAAGGGACTAGCCTGTGCAACATCCCTATAGTCCATCTGTCCATCCCTACTGTCCTGTGAACATCCCTACAGTTGCTCTGCACACTGAAAGCCAGGGGCATCTCCCACTCAGCGTTTGACAACCAAAATGTCTTCAGTCATTGTCAAATACTAAAGAAATGGGAACATGACCCCTGGCTGAGACACACTAAGACAGAATGAAAAACTGGAAAAAAATTTTAGTTAGATGAAATTGAAAAATGACTTCTGAAACTTCTTTACATGCTTCCTATGTGATTTTCACATGCTCTGGTGATTTTAGAGCCCTTCAGGGCCTGTGCTGTTTCCCAATACTGGTCCTGATGGACTTGTGACTGACTCTTGCTAATATTGTCACAGAGTCAAGGGGCTGAGATCTCCCAAGAACAGAGGCATTGAATTAAACAGACCCAGATGTCTCTTGGTGCTGCAGTCCCTAGATGACTTCAGGATAATCAACTTTGAACTTGTTCATAGTGTATGTTCCAGATGCCCACGACACTGAGTAAGATTTGTATTTGTTTTCCGAGACAAGGTCACACCTTCAGCCAGATGGGCTGAAACTCACAGTGCTCGTTCAGCCTCAGACTCTCGAGTGCCTGGGTTATAGTTGTATACAAGCACAACTGGCTAAGAATTTGTTTCAACAGTTGCTGAGGGAACTAGGCAAAAGGCTCAGTTGGTGAAAACAGAAGGCTCAGATCTCCCTTAGCCCCAACACTATAAAGATGGAAAGCAAAGATGGGAGTATCCTGGGAGCTTGTGTCTAGCTGGCTGAAACAGCATGCTCCTAGGTCAGTGAGAGACAAAAAGTAAATAAAGAAATAATGCTTGTGAGAACGGAAAAAGACACTCAATATTTGCAAACACACTGAGGGTCCATCATAAAGTCCATTATTTTGTATGATAGTTTGAGAAAATTATCATAAATTTAAAATTATCATAATTTTTAAAAGTCTAATTTCAAAAGTCACTTGAGGGTAACTGAAAATTATAATAAGCTTTTTTTTTCTTTTCAAGTTTAGCTTAGTTGCAGTTGCAACTTGAAATGTCCTCTGAAGCCTCATCTGTTAAAGGTGTGGCTGTCAGTAGATGGACTCATGGGGAATGAGTGGGTCCTGGGATCTCCAACTTCATTATTACATTCATACTTTGTTAATCAATAGTTTATGACATTCATAATTGATGGCGGTAGAAAGCAGGGAGGTGAAGTCTTTGGAGGAAGAAGATCTAGTCCTCGTCCTCTGAACTCTTCCTAATTCTTTTCTCTTCCTGTCCACCTAGAGGAAATTCTAACCCCAACCTTATGTAAATGAAGGTTAGGGAGGTCTTGCTACACCTAACTAAGGGGCTGAAATTCAAACTTAGCAAAGGAAAGCAAAAAGAAACTGATTGAAGAACTTAGGTCTCTTACCTCTTGCAAAGAAAGGACACTGCCAAATGTTTAGCCTGTCCAGGGCCCCTTTAAGCTTTGTGAATACTTGTCTATTTCTTGTCTCTGTAGTTGCCTAACGACAGTCTAGTTACCTTCTAATATACTTATGGTCCCAACTGAGACTGCCACTTGCTGTTGTGTGAGCTGTTGGCTGTTCTTCCGAACTTTCTTTGATGGCAGGTTGAACCTTGTAAATCAGAGCATTTACACCACGAGAACTAGCAGCTAACGCGACAGATCAGGCTTCACAACCTCTAGCCACCACCCCAATCCAACCTGTTGTTAGATATTTGTCAACAAATATTGATTCCAAGCCACATACCTCACCGCCTTGTGCTGGATCTCTCCAGTCTTCTACTTTCCAGCGCCTGGATCCGTAAGTGTGGACACCTGCCTTCTGCCACACTAGGTAAGTAGCTCCCAGACTTTTTGTTTCAGGAAAAGCCCTCTATGATTTTATCTATTCATACCAGGGGGTGGGAGCATGTGGTAGCTGTTATGGCTTCTACACTGAGACCACCAGTACCTAAGTTCTTGTTCTTTCACTTGCAGCTTAAAGGGTTTAAGAGGAGTACCTCCATCTCTCTATGAACGCCAGTTTCTTCCTTTTATCATGATGAATGCAATCACAACTATAGTCTATAATCGTTTCAGAGTTGGCTGAGTCAATGCAGATACAGTACTTAGGATCTGGCCAGCACATAGGATTTGTTTTGTTTACACACTATGCCTCTGGACAGTGTTGAGCTTCTCAGTACGGCCCACACATCTTGGGCATAATCAGGAGTTCACTGTAAGCCATCCATTTGAGATTATGAAGCCATTGTGGACTTTTATCCTTTGTTTTGTTGTTCTAAAAAGTTTGTGAAAGAAAAGATGTAGTATGAGTGTAAAATATAACACATAGCTACCATTCAATTCCAGTTAGGTGCTCAGTAATTTAGGGTTGATGAGACAGCTTAGAAAAAAAAAATCTTACATTAAGAATAACTTCTAAGGTGAGTAATAGCAAGATTTCCACTTCCAGGTGCAGACAATTGAAGCCAAGAACTGTTAAGAGACTGGCCCAGACACTGACTGGCTTCGGGGCTTCAGATGTCATCATTCCACCCTGGGGAGCTCCAGATGGTGAGAGCCCACAGGAAGGAAGTTTGCATGCAGCAAGTCCAAACCTCGGTGCCCTTTGTGTCTTGTTTTCACTGTTTCTTTTCTCTAGCCCCATATAAGAAACACAGAGGAATGAAACTTGTTGACACAGCAAACTAAGACGAGCTGCACAGTGCAGACACCTGCATAGCTCCAGCTTCGGTGTATGAGCTGGGCTGGGACTGTGTTTGAGATGCGAGCCTCACGATCAGCCTCTTAGTCAGGATCTGGAAGAGGTGAGATTTAAAGTCTCTCTCAAACAGAAGGTCAAAGGGAGGAAAAGGCTCCTCCCCCTTTAAATCCTGTTTGAAGAGAAACTGTTCCTGAGAGTTACTGATGAGATAATGAGCTTGGGAGTTCCTTAGGAGGGCAGGTATGCTTTGCTCCTGGGCACATAGATGCTTGAGCTCCCTGAGAATACATTCTGACTAGCTGTGTATTATCATTCAAAGCTGTTTTTCCTGGCAAAACTCAGGATATGCTGTTGCTGCCAAACAGTTATAGGGTCTGTGCCAGTTGGTTGGGGGGATTTGGGTTTTTTCCAACACATAGACCATGTTATTTCCTGTCTACAGAGATACCTTCCAAATGCTGCCTTTGAAGGTGCCCTCTGCACAGGTCAACCCCAGCAGCCCCTGGCCCTTCTCTGTTGGCAATTCTAGTAAGAAAGAAGACAGAAACCATGGAGGAGGTAATAGGAAGGAGCTAATAGGAAGGAATGGTGACTGTCACAGCCTGGGATGGCAGAACACCATTGGGGAGAAAAAGTTAGGCCATGATCCTGCCTTCATTGTCCCCCAACATCCGTCAAGGACTGGAATGGGGAGGACGGGTGCCCTGCTAGAACTAGCCAAATGTCCATGACTCTGGTGTGGGTGGTTAGGAGAACTACACGTATTCTTCAGCCACGCTTTAGGCTGAAATGAGGCAAGCACAGCGCTGCTGGTACTTCCCTCTACCTCAGTTTTTAGCCCTTGCAGCTTTCAAATCTGCCACCAGCTCAGCCTCCGACCCATGCTGAAAACCTACACAAGCACCTTGTCCCCTGAGACCTTAGCACCCATGTGAAATACATTTAAACATTTGAAACAAAGATAAAACAAAAAATAGAGTATCACCCAAAGTAAATGTAAACCAAGCCTGAAGGAGATGATTTTTCATGTTTTTAATCTTCTGTAACTAGTCTCAAATAGAGTTATACAAAGACAACACCCACAGTGTGTGTCTGAGGGGGACTATCGGGACAGCCAGAGTGACATGGGGGAGAAGCATGTGCAGCACTCTTTCACATCATTGAAAAAGACCACCAAGGAGAAGGCATTGACATTTCATTTGGCTGTTGGGGGAAAAGTGATGGGGTGGGGGTTACTGGAATTTTGACTTGATAGGAAGTCTATGAAGTGGAATAACTTTTCAGCTGAGGAGAACTCAGCACACTTGGATGGACTTGAGCAATGGGCCTAGTCTGCTCCATTAGCAGAGGGTGCAGACCTGACTTAGCAGGGAGGCAGGCAAGTATGCTCCAAATTCATAAGTCTCCTCAAAAAGGAGGTGTTAACTTGGAGGGGGTCGTGGTTAGGAATATCTAGGCCACTGAGACAATTTGACAACTGTCAGTGGCTACTGTTAACCTTGCCATTGTCAAAATCACTAGAAAAATATTTCTCCCTTCCCATGCCACTTAAAATCCATGTTAGCCAGTCCATTTCTCTTTAGGTTGACTAGCTAGTATTATGTATGGATCATTATTACAGCCTCAACACTTCACAAGCTTCCCTTGTCCCTTAAAACTTTTCCCCAAACTCCAGGCAAGTGGCCATTAGGAGGCACGGCCCATTGGTTATATAAGCTGGGTTAATAAAGGAAAGCTCACAGTGGTTACCCTTAAAGAGCTTTCACTGTGCTGGGCACTTCATAACTCTTTTCTAATCTGCAGAACCCAGGTGGCTTCAGTAACTCATCTTAGAAGTAAGAGCTCATGCAGCTTTAGTAAAATTTTTGTTCCTATGTTCCCCGTGGCTAACTGAGGACATAGGCCGGACACAACCCCAAGCCTGCTGGGATTTCTTTCTGTGATGTCAAGCTACTTCATTATCCAATCGAATATATTTCATCATATGTTAAAGGGAAAGGAATCTTATCATGTAAGCCCCTTGATGGTTTTTAATTTCGAGCAACAGAAATAAGCCTCTGCAAAGATAGACCGGTTACTCAGCATCCTGCAGACAAACTTGTTGCTGAGGAGTGCCCAGAGCGGAGCGTAGAATTAACATGATGGGAAATCCAGTTTCTCCCTCTGCAAAGTCAGAGATGACCAGCTCTCTCCTAACACACAGCAGAAAGGAGGGATGAACACACAAGAAGACTGGGAAAATAGAAGGCAAGGAAAGAGAAACCTTTGTCAAAATCACTAGAAAAATATTTCTCCCTTCCCATGCCACTTAAAATCCATGTTAGCCAGTCCATTTCTCTTTAGGTTGACTAGCTAGTATTATGTACGGATCATTATTACAGCCTCAACACTTCACAAGCTTCCCTTGTCCCTTAAAACTTTTCCCCAAACTATGAGTGTGGCTTATAGCTATTCCAAAAGAGGAGGAAAGTACAATTTAAACAAAAATATTAAAGACATAATTGTGGAAGAGCTTCAATTATAATGGGGGGACGCTACGTTCTGAGAAAGACAAGTGTAATGCACCTTGAAATAAAATCATGTACCATGTTCTCAACAAAAACTGAAGCAAAGAAGTCCCAAGCATATATACCCATCATTCTATAAATATTTTTAGTGTATTCTGTACTTAAAATACTGAAAACCCCAAGCTACATATGCGTGTGGGTCACAAACATGCCTAGATTAGTGCCCTAAGAAGACCTTCGTAGAAAGTAGACATTGCAAACATTTAGGCCACAAAGGTTTTCTTTTCACCTCAAAGCCGGTCATGTTTGTACTGTTCAGTTTTGTTGTTGTTGGTAGTGATGTTTTTTTGGTTTTGGTTTTTGAGTTTTGGTTTTTTTGTTTTTTGTTTTTGTTAACTTGACACAAGCTAGGGTCATCAGAAAAGAAGGAAACTCATTTAAGAAGATACTTTCATTTGATTGGCTTCAGGGCATTTTCTTAATTGGTGATTGATATGGGAGAGCCTGACTCACCATGTCTGGGCAGGTGATTCTGGGAGGTATAAGAAAGAGAGCTGAATGTGAGCCTCAGAAGAAGCCAGTAAGTACCACTGCTCACTCTCCTTGGCTTCAGTTCCTGTCTCGATGTCTTTCAGCAACTGACTATGATTGGGAGGTAAACCTTTTTCTCCCCAAGTTGCCTTTGGTCATGGTGTTTACTGCAGCACTAGAAAGTAGACTAGAACAATGACTAAAGAATGACTAACAGCAAAGCCTTATCTCAAACAGAAAATTCTGGTTATAGATGCCCTGAGATATTTTGGGGGTCCTGTTCATGTTCTGTCTCTTTGGTCTTTCTTGGTCTTGATTCTTCCTGTGTTCTTCCTTAGCCTAGGTAAGCTTTAAGCTAACACATTCTTCACCTGGCTTTGTCATGATAACATAAAAGCCAGAAAGTCTTAGATGACTGTAGCAGGCAGTTTTCAGAATCTTACCAATGGAAAGAAGAATCAGTGTGGGGCAGGGGCTGGAACTTGGCTGTAGCTAAAGACGCAAGTGAAGACGCAAGTGTCATGGCCTAAGCCTCTGGGATCAGAAACTTGTACAACAACCTAAAGGCAACATTCCTGAACCAAGAAATCTTGAGCAAGAAGGGAGGGAATCTGGAAGTATTGACAACACAGAGAGGAGACCAGGGCCAGAGCTGGACTCTCCCTCAGGCCATACCTACTACTAGACAGCCAGGACAATGAGGATGAATAGTCATCCTTCCTCAGCCCATTTAGATGAAACTCCCAATTCTGTAAACCATTTTCTGCCCTCAGAATCTCAAATATTCCTCCTGGCCATGTATCACCAAACACTAGACAGTTTATTCCTGTAAGTGTTGATAACAACCCATAAGATAAAACAGTACAGAACTCAAATCTACTCCTCCTGGTCATGCATTAGGTTAACTGAATTAAGTTGTTTCTTAATCTTCTTTAAGCCACTTAACATGTATATTTGGATACAGCCATACTTATTTCCTACAATATAATTTTAGGCAAAGGATGGTGCTGGGATCTCAAATGTCTGCAAAATTATCAGTGACTGAAGGATGCTTTCTACTTATTCCAGTGAGCAACAAAGCACAGATCCTTATGATTTCAGAGCAGGAGGGAAAATAAAGGTCACTCAGTTAAAAGACTGTTCCTATGCAATAAAGCTGAGGAGTGGGTAGTGTGATGTGTGATCTTTTCAGTTTGATTGAATTTAGGGTCACTATGGAAACACACCTCTGGATGTGCTCATGAAAGTATTTCCAGAAAGGCTTAGCCAAGGAAGGAAGGCCTACACTGGACATGGGCTGTACCATCCCATGGGCTGGGATAGCAGACTGAATAAAAAGGAGAGAGCTGTCGTTCATCATTCCTCTCTCTCCACTTCCTAAATGTGGGTTCTATGTGACCAGCTGCCCCAGGCTCCTGCCGTTACGGCTTCCCCATCATGCACTGTGCCCTCACACTGCGAACCAGAATAAGCCATTCCTTCCATAAGCTGCTTCTGTTGGTTACTATTGCCACTGCAACAAGAAAAGTCACTAATGCAGACAGGGAAAGTGGCCAGTGAAGACAACTGAGAAAACAGTGGGAAGGGAAGGGAATGGAACAGAGATTCTCATCAATGTCATGACTGCTGAGTCATGGAAACAAAGCTAGAAGGTAGATTCATATAAAAATTTAACAACATAAACCACGTGGAATATTTCAAGAAACAGTTGACTGTAATCTGAATGTCAAAGTTTTCTCATTGGAGGGTACTCTAGCCTCTCCTTCAGTCCATTGGTCTATGGCACAAAGGCACACAAAGAAACTGTGCCTTCACCCTGCTTTGGTTAAAAGAAAGCTATCATACATAGGCTTGGCTGTGGGCAAAGTTTTTCCATCCAGCAAACTTAACACTGAATGACTCACGGCCTCCTGGTCACTGTCCAGAAGTTGGCCCCACCTCAGTAATGCTCAGTGATTGATGCTGGGTTGAGGATGGCTAGAGATTTTGATTTAAGAATGATGCGGAATAGATCTCAGTCTGAGGGCTAGGCATCATGACTTGGGATGTTATTCCCATATCCTTTTATTTTATCATGAGGGTACACACTGTGTAGCAAGAAACAAATCTATGAAACTTGTGCAGGACACATGGTGACATAAACTATTGCATTAGTTTTCTGAGACCGATGTAAAAAGTTACCATAGGCGAGAAGGCCGAAATAAAGGTGCAAACAAGTATGAATAAGGCCATGCCTTCTGCTAGAGTTCCAGGGGGAATCTGGCCCTGCATCCTGTTGTCTTTCACAATTCCTGGCACCACCACCCTTCCCCCCTCCACTGCCAGCTGCATCCCTTTCCTCTCTGTGGTCCCTTAGACTTCATCCTTCTCTTTCTCTATTTCTAAATCTTTCTCCCTGTTATGAATGCCAGTCATTAGATTCAGGGCGGCCCACATTACTTATCTTGTCTGCAAAGACCCTATTTCCATATCAGTTCACATTTGTGCACAGGGAAGTCAGGACACATGTACTTTTGGCGTGGGACACAATTCATATCCAACCTTCAACAGATGGTGTACAAACTACCCACTTACTCTGTTCTGCTGTTTGAATCATGAAGACACCAATCCTCACATGGCCACGCACAGCATCCTATGTATTTACTCACAGATGGAGGTGAGTGAGGCAGAGCAGGATGAGGAAACAAAGTCTAAGATTCCTAGGTTCCTTGCTCTCACCGTGTGGGCTTCTGGTACATGGGAAGTCTCTCATCCCAAGTGTTAAAACTTCTTTCAATTTGCACCTGGCTCTTGCTTTTTTTCTGTCTCATATATCCTGGCTCCAACACACACAGAAAGGGTAGTCTTTTGGACATTATCTCAGCCCTCAGTGAGGACATTTTTTTTTCTAGCATTCTGAAGCCAAGTTGAAAGTTCATAGGTGCAGAAGACTGAGACCTGTGAGTGAGTAACAAAAAGGGAGTGTGTAGATCACACAACAGTTCACTCATTTTAAAAAGTAACACCTTAATTGCTAAAAAAGATTTCAGTTTACCCTTATTTTTTTATCTTATATACGTCAGTATGGTCATATCCTTCAACATAGTAACAGCCTATGAGTATGTTGCTGATGACATGGGTACCTTTGCCCTTTCCCTTTCAGAATGAAGATGAGGGAGAGGTTATATTCCCTTGAATTGAACTCAAACATTTATGCAGAGGAGAGGTTTCAGTTAAGACCCACAGACATTGTTCAGTGTTGGCTCTGTTACGCGGTGATTTTGGCATCACACACAAATGTCCATCTCAGAGGTGTCTGTCCAGAGGAGAGTCCAGCTGGAGGCTGGAGGTTGATCTGGATGACAGTTCTCACTCAAAGAGCTCCAGGTAGTCGGGTGGCTTGTCCTGTTGACCACAGGGGTATAGTAGGAGTTCCTTCCCCAGGGAGGTTATGGGCTCCTCCTGTCAATCAAAGCACAGAGTTATGTGACAGCTGTGTGGCCGATGTCCTTGCTACCTCCTCAGGGGATATCACTCCACTATCCTAGGTTTATGAGAAGCTATATTGGCTTATGACAATCCTAAAGGACATTTTCCTACTGCCAGCTTCCCTTTCCTACCAGAGCCTGAGTTCTAGAATAGGGCCACCTCAGATGTGATCAGTATGTGACTCTCCAGTATTCTCACTCCAGGGGGCTGTCTCTGAATATACCAGGAGGGTATGACAAAGGCAATACAATTAAGATTCCTCATTACCTGCAGGGATTATGTGCCACTGCCACTCCTCAGTGCTTGCCCTGGAGCTGTATTTCTAGCCATGCCTTTCGTTGTTATATATCTATAGGATAATAATTCCTAATGTGAATTAAGCATATGAAAGGCTTCACCTTGTGATATTCCACCAGATCCGCCAGTGTGGCATGCTGCAGCTGGTCCACACCCAGGAAGCTGTAAGAGTCCGCAGACGCATCTATGAGGAAATGTTTGCAGCCTTCCTCAGACAGGTAGGACAGGGCATAGCCCTTGATCTTCTCACTGACTCGGATCAGAAAACTGCCTGGCACGCCTGTGCTCAGAAGTTCGTTTGCTTTCTTTAGTGTGAGGATCCCTGTGGGAAAAGGAGAAAAAGTCATTTCAGCCAAGTCCCTACAAACCACTCCTCTGTTCCTCCTCTTTGTATGAGTAGAGTTTGATGGAAGCCAGACAGACTATGATTCCATGTGTATTTTGAGGTCCTTGGGAATCAGTAAAAGCAAAGCAAACCAACCAAACAAAACTCCTGGCATGTGGTAACTGGACACACATGCACACACAAAGGATAGTATGTCAACTTGACACAAACTAGGGTCACATCAAAAGAAGGACCCTCAGTTGAAGAATTTCCTCCATCAAGCTGGTCTGTGGGGACATTTTCTTGAGTTTGATTGATATTTGAGAGTCCAGGCCTTTGTGGTTGGTGCCATCCCTGGCAGTTGTATAACTGAGCAAACCAGTAAGCAGCATTCCTCCTAGATCATGCTTCTGTCCCTGCCTCCAGGCTCCTGCCATGGGTTCCTCCCATGCCTTCCCTCAGTGATTTGGGAGTTACACACTGGAATATACCCTTTTTTCCTTGAGTCTCTTTGGGTCAGTGTTTTATCATAGCAACAGAGAAACTAGAACAGATAGTAAAAGAACTGTATTTATGAACATAGTTTTCCTTAGAGACCTATTTGGATCAACACAGGTTTGTCTACCACTGAAGAAAGTTCTGGTAGGTTGCTCTGAGGGTAGTGCTGAGAGATTTTTTTTACATCCAAAGTGAATTTTGATGCTCTTGCACTGGCTATCAGTGAGAACTCAGTGGTCTGGGAAGTTATCTGACTTGGTGTAAAACAGTAGTTCTGAAACAGAATCCACAGGAGATTAAAACACACCTGTTGAGAGTTTATGGTGGTTTTCTTGGAGGATGAATGAAAGGATAGTGACCCACCCTGAATGTGGGTCATACTATCTCATTGGCTAGTGGATGAGATAGAAATGAAGGGGAAAAAGAAAGCTAGTTGAGGCCTAGAATTCTCTTTTCTCAGCTTCCCGGTCCAATATGATGTGACTGGTCTCCCCACATATTCGCCACGACAAGTGGATCCCAGTCTGTCATGATGTGAAGAGCCTTTATCTCTTCTTCCTACTGCAAGTGTTTCTCTCCCATGGCACCAAATCAATATTTTCACTCTATGGCATTACTATCATGTGTTGTGTTCACACTGATATAGAAGTCACATATAGAAATGCCCTGTGTTGGCCAGGTGTTTGCTGCCAGCCACGAGTATTTATTGAGACCTGAACTAGAGCTAGTCTGCCTGTGGACTCAGATTTCAGTTTTGTTTATTTAATTACTTGGTATGTGTGGTCAATAGCTACTGCGTTAAATTGCGTGATTTTAGTCCTCTCTAGAATGAAGGTTTGACCAGAACAGACCCCCCAAATTTCTGCCCTGAAGAGATCTACAGACCTGAAGAGACTCACAGTAACTCGGCAACCCGAGCAGGCCTCTAGTTAAATATCCAAAGGGCAGAGAGTGTTCCACAGGAAGAAGTCGGTAGTATGATTATTCCCATGGCACATTCTAGAAAATTCCTACTCAATATGCAGCCAGAGAGTATGAGGCATTTGGATGTCTCCTGAGCTATTTGCTCGGAGCTTGCAGAATGCCTGGCTCCCACCACCTCTGAGTGCTCACCTGTCTCAGCTGTGTTGGCTCATGTACCACACGCTCCATCAGGATCACCTTGCCCTTCCCCACTTCCTTCTGACCACCTACCAATCAAACTG
This sequence comes from Meriones unguiculatus, assembly GCF_030254825.1. Lineage (NCBI taxonomy): Eukaryota > Metazoa > Chordata > Mammalia > Rodentia > Muridae > Meriones > Meriones unguiculatus. The sequence continues at coordinate 61,454,388 of NC_083352.1, read as the reverse complement.
CTCCCACACATGCTTTATATCTTCAGCACCTACCCCTGGAAAAGACCCAGCCAACTGATTCCATCTCACAGTCAGCAGCTCTATGCTGCTACCGCATCAGGTTTAAGAATTAGTAGAGTCAACCGGATGGGTGACCTGTATGACGTGCCACCAGCCGCACAGCTCCCCAACCTACTTCCCATGTGCAGAAACTACATGTGGGACATAGATGAAATATTACCAGATAATAACACAATCTGCTTCACTGAGCCCTTAAAGTACCCTACAAAGTGGTACTAATATTGTGACTCTGAGAGAAGCCTAAAAGGGATGGAGAGATAGCTCAGTGGCTGAGAGCACTTGCAAAGGACCCAAAGTTGCATTCCTAGAATTCCTGAGAGCCACCTGTAACACCAAGCACCCACGTAGCAGCTCCCAGCTCCCTGTGATTCCTGCCCCAGGGGATCTAATACTCTCTCCTGGCTTCCATGGGCAAAAAGGTATCCGTGTAGTGCAAATACACTCATGCAGGCAAATACTCACACTGATAAAAATAAAAATAAATAAATATTTTTAGTACTTCAGAGTGTGTTCACACAACATAGCAGGTCCTTAGGCAGGTCAGGATAAGTGTGGCCCTGGCTCTAGGCCTTGAGCTCATAGCCAAACTCCCGCCCACTCAACCAGGCTACATCCTCCTCCTCCTGTGATGGAACAATGTGCTTCTGTTTACATTTCATCTTTTATTTAATCTTCAGAGTGTTCTCAGTAAGGAGAACTGGTAACACTATCATCCCCGCTTTGTAGCCAAGCCTGGAAAGCCAATGCCAAGGCTGCAGAATCAGGGTCTGTGCCAGATCCTCAGCTCTGGTGTTTCGCTTTTAACTCACTGTGCTCGTGACATTTTACAAATATCTATTTTACAAAGGGGTGTTCAGGCCCACCCTGAGCACCTTACAGAAGATGCATTTCTCTTGAAACGTTAGGTGTGATCTGGGGGTACAGATCCTACTAGGTGCCATTTCCCTCTCTCTCGAGGTCAGAGGACCAGTTTGTGTTCTGAGGACCAGTAGCCCTCGGTATTTTACGTTACTCTACAAGCTGCACCAGTGCAACAAGACATTATAGCCACTGCAGAGCTTCCCAGAGTCTGGCCACTGAAGATCGCCAGTTCCCGAGCTGCCGTCCAATGCTTTGCCGTCCTTCTTTGCCATCTGTGCTACACTCCTGCCTCTGGGCTTCCCCCAAAATATGCAAAATGAAAGACTGATGGAAAATAGTATTTGCAAAGGGCATGTCTGCACTGTCAGGCTACCTCAGAGTCTCACATGCTGACCTACCCACAGCACAGAATGAGGAGTAACTGTTTCCAGCAATGACCACAGTCTCCAGCTGCACCTGGAAGAGTGCAGCACTCTCTCGTTTACAGAACAAAGGTCTCTGCTTTCTCCTCCATGCACTTTCAATTCCTTCTGCAGTCAAGGCGGGGATTTCCTGAGAGGCTCTGGGACCTGCCCCAAACCCCCGCTAGGAAGAGATGAATGTGACCAAAGCTCTTAAAATATTGTCTCAATATTTCTCTAGTAGTTAAAGGACTGGAATTATTATCATTACCCCTTCTCATTTCCTCTTTTGATAGTTACACCTATTACCTGGTGCTTATTGTGTACCTCAATAACTCAATCCAGTTGAGTACTCTTGATCTATGAAAAGATGTGATCCTTAATCACTTCCTGCACCATACATAAAAGTGGCAGAAGCACAGAAGTTAGGTCTCTTGGCCAAGGCCACATGTCTGACTGATAGTCTCAGATGTAAAGCCATTCAACCAACTCTGTACGAGGAATCTTAACCACCCCTTGTTTTCTTTGTCCCCCACCCCCCGACATAAAGAAGTAGTGTCCAGCATCATATGGATGAGGCAGGAGATATTATAAGAAAGCATATGCTGACCAAAAAAATTGTAAGGACAAAGATCCTAATTTCTTCAATGCACTTGAAGTCTCCTCCTATACAGCTCTCTCAAAGCAGAGGTACTATTGCTATTGCTTCTATAACCACTCCATAACCATAACCACTCCACTGGACGCTGGCTTCTGGATTACCTCCCAGCTCTATGATGCAAAATTATAAAGCTACGTCCTGAATCATTAGTACAATGCTTGCCTAACATGCTGGGTTCCTTCCCTTCACACCCCTGTACAAGCATGTGTGTGTGCGCACACACACACACACACACACACACACACACACACACACCTGTCATCCTAGACATTTGTAAATCAAGTACATCATTTACAACACATTAGTAATGGAGAATTTAAAGTCCAAGGTCTCTCTACTCTCAACATTAATAGAAAGTACAGTAACATCTTGGTGGAAAGATCTTGACACTGAGTCATTGATAAGAAAGATCAGGGTGTTCTGGGTATTGGGGGGCAGGGGAGAACAGCAGTGCATAGCACAGAAGAACTAGAACATCCCAGAATGAACCTCGTAGCTTTAGCTTTTTTTTTTTTTTTCTGTTTCATTTTCTCCAGTTCAGAAGTCTGAACAAATGTAACATAGGGAACTAATGGAGAAATATAGATAATTATGAAAAGTATCTTGATGCCACAAATATAAGTGAAGTTTGCATGCTAAACAGAGCCCTGCCAGTTTCTCCCAGGTCACACCGTGACAACCAGAGAACAGGCTTCCTGTTCTCCTCCATGAAACACACAGGGTGACATATTTTTGTTATTGGTCATAGTCTAGATGCTTCATGAGATGTGTGCATCCTAGATGTAACGCCATACAAGGCAAACCATTGCCTGAAGCTCAGCCACAAATGTTGAAATGTCACACACACCAGTAATTTGTGCTTGGAAGACAGCTACTTGAAAAACTCTCAGTGAAAGGTGAACAAAATTTGATATCCTGCAATTAAGAAATCTCTCTTCTGAAGCAAGGTAGTCAAAGGACGGGGCACTGATGGGCACTGATTGGCAGCCCTGCTGAGGTATATCAGTGAGCCTGCCTTAATGAAATCAGTTACCTCCACCCAGATGTGGTGGTGTCTTGTGCCCTTGCAGAAGGAGCTGGGGATACAACACAAACTGGAGAAATGGAGAAAAGCCCAAGATGGCTATCTATAGGCAACTTGAATTCCAGGTAATTTTTGAATTACCAAAAATGGAGAAAATTTACATACCAAAGAGAGAGAGGCAGAGAGATGCATCAAGAGAAATGATGTAAAATGTCTACAGTATGTTCCAATAACGCCAGAGGCCGCTGGAAATGTAGGGATTTGCTTATGGAATGGCCTCAGACATAAGCGATAGAGACCACAGCATCTAGAAGGCAGAGGTTTTGTGCCACATCAGCAAAAGACATTCACAAGGAATAAACAATGATGGACTACTTCACTGAGCCCACTTATATTCTACTTGGCAACTGTTCATGACATTTCAAAAACTAATTATCAACCAGATATGCAAAGCAAGTATATGAGTGGAATTATCTAGGAACAAAGACTGCAAGGGAAACCCTAAACTAGAAATCTGTTTTTGTCTTCCTTTCTGTCTTCTACACTCCCAGTCTGTGGCAGTTTCTAAGGTCCCTACACTGCTACAGTTTTGTCTACTTAGGAGGGGTGAGGAAATGTTGGTAGAATGAAGAAATGAACTTGTGGTAGAACGTCAAACCTGAGTTGTGTTTATTGTTTGACTCTCTCTCCATAAGGGCTCAGAGCAGGTTAGTGGGTGTAATAGATTATGTATCAATTCACCCTGGAGACTGAGAAGATGGAGTTACATTATGCTTGGTAAATTTGCTAGTCAGATAGGCAGGACTCTCTGGAGCTTATCATATACTTCCAGAGCACATGAGACCAAACAGAGCAGCTAAAAGATTGTGGGAACCTAGTAACTAGCTTCAAGAATAAAATGGATTAAAAACAGGGGTTGTATTCCAGGGACAAGACACAGCTGAGCTGAGAATTACAGTCTAGGACAACAGGATGTGAAAGGATAAAAATGACATAGGCAAGAAGAAATAATCCCTTTTGTCAAGGAAACCAACAGAATAGACTTAATGACAGTATTCAGAAGATCCGGAGTCTAGGAGGCAGACAGAAGCCTTTCCCTGGTAGGCCCAGCCCCCGGCGGGCCCAGCCCCCAGGTGGCTGCACCGTCTCCCACAAGCTCAGCCTTGACCTGCCAACTCCCCAAACAGACAAATCCCCTGATTCCATCCCATGGCCTTCCATGTCACGGTTGCCTCCTGAGGTGACCTGGCTTTTTAAGGACAGGCCATAAGTAAGCACTGCCAAACGAGACAGCTTTTGTTGTAATTAAGCTCTGCTTTGCTGAAAAACCAAATGTTCCTTGGGTAGCTGTTTCTCAAAACAGTGAGACTGTATGCAGGGAAGGCAGAAAGCACCCAGCAAAGGCGTCCTGGCTCTTCTTCTGATAAGCCAAAGCCGAAGCCCTGTTCTCTAGGTGCAGGGCCGAAGGTGGGGGTGCTGTTCTGAACTCCTCACATGTGAGCTCGTTGGCTGTGCACAGAGAGCCCTGCACACATTCGCCACCTCCCCATTCACAGGGGAGAAAGTACAACTTACATCTTGGTATTTGGGAAATTAAGTCTCAAAACTTCTTCCCCTCTTCCCATTCTCTTCATTTCCACCCTCTGAGGAAGAAATTAAAGGCTGGATATTCAAAAACAAGTGTGTTGAAAGTCACCACACATACCCAGACACAGGACAGGCCCGGGAACGACATGAAAAAAACCTCACCTTCACACCTCATGCTGATCCCTGGCAGTGTGGTCCAGAGGCAGCCTATAACTATAGAAGACAAACAGCAGCACACGTAACAGTAGTGGAAGGGCTGAGGAGATGGCTCTGTGGCTAACATGCCTCTACATGACCAAAAGACTTGAATACAGATTCTTAGTACCCAACTCAGAGCTGGGTCTGTAGGTCCAGTGCTGGAGAAGTAGAGACAGGCCTTTGTCTGCTGGCCAGCAAGCCTATGGCAAAAAGAAAGCTCCAGGAGCAGGGAAAATCCTGACTCAGAGTGGAAAGAAGGAAGCTGTCCTCTCCACACACATGCACAGGCATGTAGACCAACACATACATGCACATACCAATAGATCACTGTGAAGATGGGCAGGAGAGAGGAAGGCGGGAACAAGGGAGCTGATATGGGGGATGAATATCAGTAAAGTCAAATACACATATGTATGAAATGTCATAAGGAAAACCATTATTTCCTGTGCATACTCAAAATGTTTTAAAAAAAAAACAATAAACATGGTTTGGATGGTGAATTTTATGTGGTTTTATGCAATAACAAGCAGAAAGATGTCTGTATAGCTTATATCTATGAAAAAGCAAATTGTAGGTTGGTTGTACATAATATAAGCCAAAAAAAATTAACAGCACATACATGAAAACGTGTTCCTCAGAATGTGCCAGTGTGTTAAAAGATAAATTGTAGACTAAAGAAAAGCATAGCTAGCCCAAATAATTGGTAAATGATTACTATTTAAAATATTCAAAATTCTACAAATCAAAACAAAAATTTAATAAATATCCTGAGAAAATGACCAAAACATCTGAAGAATTGTTTACAGCAAACACTTACCCATCAAATTCATGAGGTCTCAGACTCACTGCACATCAGCCACAATTATTACAAATCTACTGTGGACCCCCAAGATGGAAGGAAATGAAACCAGGCAACACTGATCAGTATGAGAAAAGCAGACACCCAGGAGCAGAGATAGGAGTATAAGCCAGGATAATGGCTTCGGGGACATTTGTCAATACCCAGGACAGATCAGGTATAACTCATTCAACATGCTTGCCCACAAGCATTTCAGATTTTGGAGGTTTTCAAATGACAACATATTTGGTAGACCTACCAGTTGAGCATTTACAACCAGAAAATATGGAAATCAAATGCCCTGATCTGAACTACTTGAGCAACATGTTAGCTCAAATTCTGAAGTGTTTCTGATTTTGGCTGCTTGGATCAGGAATGTTCAACATGCATACTAAACATACATATGTCTCTCCTTTCCAGAAATTCTGTATCTGGATATAGTCTGTGAAGAAATTCTGATATGTGGATATAATGAGAAGTGCTCAGGGGTAACACGAGGCTATTTTCTGTTGTACTAACTAGTGAATACAGAAGAGGTTGTATGTCAGAGAGACAAAGCGTGTTCTACCCCGTCTCCATCATAGAAATGTATAATTCTGTCTTCCTAAAATGGAAGCTAAGGATTTATACTGGCCACCGACTGTACATTTGTTATCACATTATTTATTTATCATATTATTTATTTTGTTTATAACATGATAAATATTTGTAGAACAAATCAACAGCAATGCCATGTTTATGAAGGATGATGTGGAACACTACAGATTTATGTTTTCCTAAGCGAAGTTCCCGCTGGACTTCCAGTCCGGCCATGTCTTCCAGCTTCCCACAGGTCTTTCAGACAGAACTGCCCATTCACATATCAGAATTCTTAATGACACTGGCTAACACTTGCAATTTACATACCCTGTCGTTTAAAAAACAAACAAACAGAAACATGACTGTTTTCATAATCAGGGACGGCAGCATACAGCCACCATCCAAGGACACAGAAACTACAAAGGCTGACTTCCTGTGCTTATCTTGAAAGGAAACAGAGGGCATCAGACAGTGGTGTGGTGATGGTAAAGGCATGCACAATCGGCAGAGCTCCCTCTGACAGTCTCTGACAGCATCACAGCACCACAGAGTGGTGGGAGGATAGCAGCCCTGCCCCAGGAGGGCTTGGGACTCCTCAGGGAACAATCAAACCAAAGTCTGACCCTCAAACACACCTGGCAGTTCTGCTGGGACACAGACAATGAAAACAGCTGTCAGGACACAGCTATCATGGATGAGCTGGGGGCTTTAGAAGTGGTTGCTCATGTTATGTGTTTGGGAACTTACTTTCTGTGGTCTTATTCATGTGAGCAATGACACTTCTAAAAAGTGAGATGCCTTAAACATAGTTCAAACCAAGAAACTCTAAACCATGTGCTAGTGGGAGAGATTGCCTCAGGTGTATACATAGGTATTAAGTCCAACTCAGCCACAGGTAATTCCTTCCTTCCTTTCTTCTTTTCTTTTCTGTGTTGGGGTTAGAACTGATCACTTTGTACATTGTGGGCAAATACCTCTGTCAGAGCTATAACCCAGTCCCCTAACCACAGGTCTACAAAAAGAAGCAACAGACTTTTCTTGAAATGTGTATAAGATCAACAGAAGTTAACCAAGTCTCTTAAGCCAAATGCTGAAATGATCAGGTAATACTGACCAAGGACTCAAAAATCTCCACTTTGCAGACTTACTAAAGCATCAGAAAGAAAGGATCAAAGTCACAGGATTCTGTAAGGCTAAATTGCTCCAGATTCTCATTTAAGGGGTGAGGAAACTGGGGCTCAAGCAGGTTGAACAGCTATAGAAAGAGGAGGTTGAGCAGCTTTAAAAAGAGAGCACTGTTTTTTCCAGGTCACTAAACTAGTTAAAGGTCACAGCTGGCCTTCTGCCTGCTAACCCTGTCCCAATGCATCAAGCAGCCCCCACTGACTCAGCAGCACGTGCCGAGTCACACTCTCCCTGCTGCGTTCCTGGGACGCCCTGCTTTCCCACACACCCTGGAGTATCGTATGTGGTGAAATTTACATACATCATGTGCCATGGCCATGACTGCTGACTGATTTCTAAGTAGGCGCAAGAACGCACCTCTCTGAAAAGCTTTTAAGAAAACACTTCTTGGAAGTAATGACAAAGACTCCATTAGTGCAGCACAAATAAAGAGGGGGAGAGAAAGCCCTTATTGTCTGTCTCTCTTGGAGCAGCACTGCTTGGTCTGCCTTCAGAGATGGTCTCAGTACTCACCATGGAACCAGGGAGCAATGGTGTCTGAGTTCTTCTGGTAGCCTGCACGGAATGGCAGCTGCTCCTCTTTGAACCATCGAATGATGTCCTTCTGGGCGGAGCTGGACTCTGTCCTTATCACTCCCTGATTCCTGTCATGAGTAACATGATTCACAAGTTAGGGCTAGATAATTTGAAACAATATCCTCTATTCTGCTACACTCATAGGTCAGTGTCTTGTTCAGCTACCATCAGAGGATCTTCCTACCACAGCTAGAAACTAATTCAGAGACCAACAGCCAGACATTCTGCAGAAAGTGAGGGACCTTAGAACACTCAGCCCTAAAACGGACATCTTCATCAAACCCCTTCCCTCAGGGCTCAGAAAGCTTTGTGGAAGAAAGAGTGTAAGAGCCAGAGAGGACTGAGGACATCAAAGAAACGGTGTTTTCCAGATACAACAGGACTGGCACACACAATGACTCACAGAGACTGTGACAGTACAGAAGGTTGCCTGGGTCTCAGTCAGAGGGGCCCAGTGCTGAGGGGAAGCGGGCATGAGCTCTCACCACTAACCCAAAAGCTGTCTCCAAGTGACAGCCACGTGCAGAGAAAAACTCACTTTTCTCACTGGGTGTACAAACTACACTCAAAGGAGGTCCATGTCCTACGCAAAATGAACTCAGTGGTGTTTTCAGAGATTTTTGTTTTTTTGTTTTGTTTGGTTTGGTTTTAGCATCAAATGCTTTATTTGGTCTTTTGATTGTATATTATGATTTCCAATTTTGTATTTTTAAGGGTCTGTGTGTGTGTCTTATACTTTTTCACTGTTTTTTAAGTTTTTTTTTTTTTTATTCTAGTTGGTTTGCCTGTTTGTTTTCCAAACAAGGTATGCAGTCAGAAGGGTGGAAGGGTGGGAAAGACCTGGGAGGAGATGAGGAAAGAAACCTGTGACCAGAACATATTTATAAATTTTCAATAAAAAATAAGCTTATGGTAATTTATGATAATCTGATTATAAATGTGGTATTTTTATCTGTAATTTAGAGATTAAAGTACAGCGAGACTATGAATACATTACAGGCAAATACTATACCATTTTGTATAAGGGGCTTGAGCATCCTTCACATTTTGATCTCTTCAGGGGGTCTTGGAACTGTCCCCACAGATACTGAGGCACAACTGCATGCAGGGAGGGAGAGAGAGAAGGAAGAAGGAAGAGAGGATTTGGAGGGAAGAGGGAGAGGGAGAAAAGAAAGGAGGAAGAGGTGAGGGAAGAGAATTATATGCATTTCCATTTCCAACATCTAATCACAGGCAGAGTTAATGGTAGGTTGGGTCCCTTACATGGCACCATTGTGTGGCTCTTCAAGACTAGAGAGAGGAAAACATTCATTTACCTGGTCCTCACGGGCCAGTCACAGCAATAACTACAGCTGTGTTAGACTCAAATTCATTTCACTATGGGTTAGAAGATTCACTAACTTCCAATTAACATCTGAGAAAAGAAACACTCAGAAATTGAAGTCATTTTCCTGGGGAACATGGCTATGCAAACAAAGGAAGCGCATATAATGAGGTAGCTGCCTCCTTAACTTGTTCATTCTATTTATTTATTTATTTACTTATTTATTTATTATTTTTTTAAAATATTAGTTACAGTTTATTAGTTACAGTTTTTGGTGGGTTTTTTTGGTATCATAATGCTTTATTAGATCTTTTCTTTAAAATCTGTATCCCAGCTGTATCCCGCTCCCTCATTCCCTCCCAATCCCACTCTCCCTCCCTCATCTTCTCCCTACCCCTTTCCAAGTCCACTGATAGGGGAGGTCCTCCTCCCCTTCCATCTGACCCCAGCTTATCAGGTCTCTTTAGGACTGGCTGCAAAGTCCTTCTCTGTAGCCTAGCAAGGCTGCTCCTCCCTCAGGGGTGGGGGGTGGAAGCAAAGAGCCAACCCTTGAGTTCATGTCAGAAATAGTCCCTGTTCCTCTTACTAAGGTACCCACTTAGATACTGAGCTACCATGGGCTACATTCGAGCAGAGGTTCTAAGATATATCCATACATGGTCCTTGGTGGAGAATCAGTCTCAGAAAAGACCCCTGTGCCCTGATGTATTTGGTCCTTGTGGAGCTCCTATCCTTTCCCCATCATACTAACTCCCCCTTCTTTCTTATGATTCCCTGTACTCTGTCGAAGGTTTGGTTATGAGTCTCAGCATCTGCTTTGATACACTGCTGGGTAGAGTATCAGAGGCACAGAGCCTACCACAGAGGGCCTCTTAACTTGTTCATTACTTGCTTTCTTCATTTCTGCACACTTCCCTCACTCACTTCCTCTTACACTTCGAAGAGCTTTATTTCTTCTAAAAGAGTGGAACAAGAAGGTAAAGGGGTCTGCAGAGCAGGGAGGGAAAATTAGTAACAGCACCATCTTGAATAAATTCAGCATCACAAGGACCCCCTTGTGGAGCAGGTGGGTTGCACTTCAGAAGGCAGCACAGCCACATAAGCATATTCCCAAGTCCCATTTAACAGGCCACTAGATGAGCAGAATCTAAATCTAAAACAAAGAGATTGAATGAGCTACTGGAATTTTCTGTGATACAAATTAACGTGGCTCTTTGTGCTTCTGCTGGCAACATGTCAGCCCATGAGTTCCAGGTAACACGTCAACTCTGCAAACACGCATAAATATATGTACATATATATATGCAAATGTGGGTATGTATTATCATTATGACATTCAGAGGATTTGAGAGAAGACATCCTGTAATATTGGAAGCAGACCTTGCCATACACATGAGATTATGTAACAAATTCTCATATTACCTTCCTTTTCTTCACATAGTCCTCCAAGATGGGGCAAACCTCCACATACATGGGACAGGCTACCATCTGTCTTTCTCTGAGTTGGCTCCTTCCTGGCTGATTCTGTCATAGCTGCCCAGAGCCCTAGGCCTAGCCCTGTCCACTCTGACCACAGGGAGCTCTTCTATATTGCCTTAAGTTGGAAAAGGGTGAGCTGAGCACAACTGACAAGAACTGTCTCCTACCCTGTAAAAGGCCACTTTCTTTGTCATCCATCAGATATAATATGTCCTAAAAACATTGTAGGAAAGAGACATAGCCCAGGCTACCCCGTGAAGGTAGAAAACAAGAAAAGGCTGTTCGTGAAGCTCCATAGCCAGAGTTACACTAAGCAAAACCATGTGTGGGAGTCCATCTGTGGCATGTTCCAAAGCTAGGTATTTCCTGACTTTATTTTTAACTGTGAGGGGGGAAAATAAAACTTCATTTCCTGAACTGTGTACAGGGTCCTACGCAGATGGTTGCCACATCTCAATATGGAACCTTCAGTGTAGTACGTAAAAATAACTACAGCAGGAGAAATGGTTCACCCTGTGTTTCCTCTGAGGTTATAACCCCCAGTTAGGAAAAAAATGATTAAAAATATTTAAAAACAGAGATAGGTTTTTTTTTTGTTTTGTTTTTTTCATTTTGTCAAACTCTTGAAGAGAGGGGGCTGTCCTGGACTTGCTCTGTAGACCGGGCTGGCCTTGAACTCACAGAGATCCTCCTGCCTGTCTCCCCCGGTGCTGGGGTTAAAGGCATGTGCCATCACGTCCGGCTGCCAAACTCTTCACAGATAAGTATATTTAGTTTTATTCCAGAAGGTACTGCTAGACACAGTATGAATCATATGATAACGTTTCATTCTAAATTTTGGACCATTAGGGCTGAAACTATATCTCAGCGGTAGAGTGCTTGCCTAACCTTTGAAAGGCTTTGGGTTTGCCCTCTATTACAAGCAAACAAGTAAATATTCGAACATTTAATTTGTAGAATGATCCCGTACGTCCTAAAGAAGAATTTGGTAGTCAGTGAACAGGAGGGATGCGGTTGTCTTCTGGATATCACTATGTTTTTCTCTTTCACCTCTCAGCACATACTATGCCTAGAATGTATAGGTGTTTTCACTGCCAAATAGAGACTTGGTTCAGAAATGGAGCATTTCAAAATTCTGAAAATATGACCTTGGCTCTGTATGTAAACAGAACTGCCATTAAACCCTGACTCCAGCAAGAAGAAGTTGTCCTAGGGGGCTATGGAGAGAGAGCACCTGCCTGCTTTTTTTTTTTTTTTTTTTTTAACCATTGCAGGCAATGTTGAGCCTCAAACACTTTTCCAACCCTCCATGTTCCAGCTTCTTTTTCCTGCCAGCTTGCTACCTCTGGGTGGAGGTGGGGTACAGGAAATCATCTAACATCTTCGCCCTGCCCTGAGTTCTAACTATAGCCACTGTGGATATCTTACAGGAAAGAAAGGAATCAAGGAAGCAGCATCAGAGGCGAGGCCGTGTTAGCCTAAGCGGCAAGCCGGCCCGCCACGTCCCAAGACACACAGCTTTAACCAGCCCATCCCGGTGCTGTGGCGAAAGCCACCTGTGTGGCCTCAAAGAGCGGGCTGACCTCGAACCCTGAGCTCCGCCGCCTCTGCCTCCCGAGTGCTGGGATTAAAGGCGTGTGCCCCCACGCCTGTGCGTCTTCTTACCCTAAAGACTTCGGAGGGTTTCCTGGCGGGTGTAAGAACTGGGGCTTTGGGGGCAGGGGCGGTCTTCTGGGCTTCTGTGGCGCAGTCAGAGGGCTCTGCCGCCCATCGCTGCTCCGTCCCCTTTGCGATAACCTCTTGTAGTCTTCCCGTGCCTGCTTAGCTAAGGAGCGTCTCTTCTCATCAGCGGCCTTGGATTTTCGCACTAGAAGGACAATAATGCCCGAGTTAGTCTATCAGGCTCGCCAAAGGTTGCATTCAGAGCCCACGACACAGGAGGTGCAGCCAGGGCCCTGGGAAGGCAGAGCTGGTCTGGTGCTAGTATTAACAATCACTCCTGGTACCTGTTAACCGCCTTGTAAGGCCTCTGCTCGGCTCACTGCAGAGTTCGAACCTGCCTTTGGAGCGAGGGAGATTATGAGAAGAAGAGGAAAGAAAGGCAAAGGAGAAGGAGAGAAGTGGAAAATGTAAAGCAAGATTAAGTTACTGCACTTAGCAAAACTAAACCGTGAGGGCTAGTCACAGAGACACAGAACACCAGAGGCCAGTATCACATCCCTGACACAATTATGGTCAGGACGCAGTGCATCCCAAGTCACTGGCAAACGTGGGAAGGACTTCTCAGCAGCGGTGAGCTAGGAAAAGAAGAACAGCCAGGCTCTCACAGCCATAGCCAACCACATTCTTACTGGAATGTGAATAAACACGTGGAGAATTTCAGAACACCTTAATAAATATACAAGCACTTCCCAGTCTGCGTCTTAACTCTAATTTTGTTCTAAAAGATGGGGCTATGTTTTAGCCATATAGTGTCAAAGATTAATGTGGGATGCAGCAACCTATTTTCAGGGAGAGTTTTGGTTTTAGATTTAATAATTTGGGCATTGTGGGTTAAATCCTGTCATGTTTGACTTTGAATACATACAAAAAAATACTTCATCATACCAGAGTTTCAGTGCTTAGCACAAGAAGGCCACAGATCAGATCTTGCAAATATTTTTTTGTTTAAGAAAAAAATGGCATTTGTTATAAAGGAGCCACAGGCCAATCAGCATCCTGAAAATCTTGCCACTTGGGTTCTGCCTCTCAAGGGACAATGAGACAGGCAAGTCTTCTCTGTTGATGGCAGGCGAAGACTCTTCTCCATTCTCAAGCCTGGGAGCCATTCTCTGCCTGTCTTGTCCTTCCTGTTTTGGCTCTAGCAGTCCAAGCTCAAAAGAGGGCCAGTGTCAGGTCAGAGGCATAGAAGCATAAAAATTATGGAAATATATCCCAGCTGTCAATTCTGTGTGCTTTGTATTACAAAGTTATGTGGTGGCCATTTCATAGCATACCCCATAAGGACAACTGAGATATGTCAGTTTTTTTTAACTGTTTAAAAATATATGCACTATTGAGAACTTGGCGGGGGGGGGGGCGCCCAAAGCAGAATAACAAGAAGTACAACTCAAATAAATAATTTAAAATCCAACTTCTCCATGGAAATCAAGGGTTACATGTTAATAATCTTTGTTTTCTTCCGTCATGATTTCGAATTTTAAATAGTGATATTTTTATACTAGTTATAATTTTTTCTTCTCCAAAAAAAAGAGATATTTTAATATTAAATATTCCTCCACAAGATATTTTTCATCGCTATATACAATTCAACCATACAGAAACACTATAATTTAACAGCACTCAGATGAATGGAAAGCCATTCTGCTACACAGGCCTCTGAGTAGTTATCACTTATTGAGTGAGAACTCAATGGCTTCTCACGGATGTACTTTCTGTGACTCCCGGATGGATCAGTTTTTAGGTGGAAGGTCCAGCTGAGAGCCCAGATGGTGTGCTGAGGCCCCTAGGTACTCACAAGATGCCTGCCATTCCGAATCTTCTTTCCAGTTCTTATATATCTGCTTGGTTTTCTCATCCTCTGTTTGTTTTAGTTCTTCATCTTCTTTTTTCCTTATGAGTTCTTTAGTCTGTTTGAAGATAAAAATAGAGGTGCAAAGAGGTGAAAGAAAGTGACAGTTTCTCTAAGAGGACAGAAGGCACCCTTGTTTCTATCTGTCTCTTCCCACTGGGAGGTGCTTGGTGTCAGCAATGTCTGGAGTAAGAGCTTCAGCTACCTCAGTAAGCCTAGACTCTGATCCTGATCCTCTCAGAGGCCCCAGAGCACAGTGAGAAAGAATGTTACATAGAGTTATAGTGAGAATCTGTGTTTTCAGAAGTGCCTGGCTCAGTGCATAGCACATATATGACCTGGCTCAGTGCACAGCGCATATATGACCTGGCTCAGTGCATAGCACATATATGACCTGGCTCAGTGCACAGCACATATATGACCTGGCTCAGTGCATAGCACATATATGACCTGGCTCAGTGCATAGCACATATATGACCTGGCTAAGAAGCCCTTCCCAGACACAGCACTCGGCTATTCCTGATGCACTTTTCTGAAGTTGACCTGCAGAGTCATGGGACCAGAGCAAACGCTGACCTGCTGTAGCTGAGGGCTCCTGAAAGCAGTCTCAGCTGCGCTCTGTATTCTCTCCAACCTTCTAGCTAAAATTTGCTATGTGATTTGGAGTGGCTCAAACAGGAATGAGGCTTTTCTTTTTCTTTCTTTTTTTTTCTTAAAACACACACAAAAATGTCACCCTTGAAAGGGGAAAAACACTACAGAGTGAGTACAAGGTCAGCACAAGCAATCTTGTGGGTCATGGACAAAGCTCTATTGTGAAAGCTCTATTACTGGCTTGCCTAGAGTGTACAATGCTCAAGCTCAAGAGGAGAAGACAATGATGGTGACGATAAAGACCGTGAAGATGACAATGGTGCCTTTCCAGCCACAAAGATGGGCAAAATGTGAAAAGCACTTGCCATGCCAGCATGAGGACCTGAGTTTGAATTCCTAGCATCCATGTAGTAGCTGGGCCTGAGGGTATGTGCTTGTGACCCCAGTGCAGGTAGGATGGACACATGGAGCCTAGGGGCCTGCTGGCCCACCAGTCTAACTGAAAACACATTCCAGGTTAAGAGAGAGACCAAGTCTTACAGATATACAAAGATATCCGACACTAACCTCTGGCCTCTACGCGTTCACTCACGTTCTCTCACAGGTTTATACCATGCCCTCCCACCCTACCCGCAAATGCGCACAGGCTCACTTGTCCCTTGTGAGTATTTCACCACAACTAAAATATAAATCTTGATGGGAACCTTGATCACTGTAGGAAACCAGCAACCAACAATAAGGTAGTAATACCCTGAAACTGTGCCTAACTAAATTTGTATATGTCTTCTATTTCTACTTTTTTTTTTTTTAAATATTGTTTTCCTGCCTGGAGCCAAGCTCTTACTGTTTGTCTCACAGTGTTTTATGAAATTCAAAAAACAGGTGTTGGTGGCTAAAATGACTACTAACATTTGACATCCTTTACTGAAGCTGTTTATGAGCCTGAAGTACATAAATGTATTGCTCTAGATTTTCACACTTGAGCAGAACAAAGAAGAAAAAGGAAAGAAAACAAAATAAAACAAACACATCCTTAAGAGAGAAACCCTGCTCACTTGGTATAACTTTTCCAGCGAAGTTGTGAACAAACTAGTTATGAAAGACTGAGGAAACGGGGAGGTTCCTGGGGTGCTTTCAGGAGCACAGACAGACTGAAAGGCAGATGTACGCCAAGTCCACCCTGGCGCAGTGACCACTCATGAAAGTCTGTCCTTGGGCTGTTGACCCAATTGCAGGTAGATCCACTCAAAAGGCTCCAAACCTATAATTTACTGCTTCTCTAACTTTGGACTAGATGGTGATGCTTGTAACTTCTCCATCTTTGCGCCTCCCTTTTCCTCCCTCCTGGATGGAATGTCTTAGCACAGAAACCAGCTATGCCGAACACATGCATTTGTATTTACTTAATCCCTGTCTCTCTGGCCTCATCTCTGTCTCTCCTCGTGTGTGTTCATATGTGTAGAAGTGAGAAGGAATGCAGAGGCTAGTTCTCAACGTCAAGTGTCTTCCTCAGTCATTTCCCAACCTTCTTTTTGTGACAGGTTCTTTCATTGAGCCTGGAGCCCCTTGATTGGCTAGCTTAAACTGGCCAGCAAGCCCCACATATTGCCTGCCTCTGCCTGCCTCCCTCTGAAATTATAGGCATATACCACTGCACTCACATTTTTACCTGGGGACCAGAATTCAGGCCCTCATGCTTGCATGGCAACCAAATTACCAACTGAGATATGTCCCAAGGCCCTGTTGTTTATTTCTAAATGACCCCAAAACATATTTACTACATCAGATTCGGACTTTGACCCACTTGATGCTCAGGAAGAACAAGAAGTCAGACAACAAACTTTACTTTTATTTCTATGTATGCATGTGTACACATGTGTGTAGGTACCCTTGTTAGACAGAAGAGGGTTCTGAATCCTTTGGGGTCTGGACAAGCTGTGTGCTACATGATGCTGGTGGTTGGTGGGAATACAACCAAGAGCCAAGAGCACAGGGTTCTCTTAATGGCTGAGCCATCACTCCAGCCAGCTCCCTCAGTGTCTCCTGCCCAGACTGTTATTGAAGTTTAAAAAGCTAATCCACTGCAGGAAAAACATTAAGAAAATAACAGAGAGTGCCTGTGATGGGTGATAATCAGATGTCTGAGAATGCTATATTTAGTTAACCCAAACCTTTCTTCTCTATAGTGTAATTATTTGGGCACCGTGGGGAAGGAGATAAAATGAATGAGCCTCACAAGTTAATAGCAGGTGAGATCTGGCCCTGACCTTTCTGTTTATTCAAAGCTATAAAAGTAACTCTTTCTAAGCTAATATCTGAGAGGGGGAAGCTTGTTTTATCACCTTTGTTTGCTGGAATCTGGGATTAACCTTCTCATTCATTCTCTCCAAATTACCTGCCATCATGCTATGGCTACATCAAGTGTGTGTTCTCCTCAGTGTCCTTGTGCCTGGAGTTCCCTCTGTCTGGACCACACTTACCTCCGATCCACCCACATTGGCTCTCCAGGACACTGCTCCAGCATTCCCTCCCTACAACCACCTCCTCCGAACACCACCACCTCCCAGCAACCCCCAGCCTCCACATTTTGCTTTATTTTCTCCAGAGTTCTTATGATTATAAGACTTCATGGATACATTTATCTTTTTCCCCTCACATCCAGAATATAAGCTTCCTGAGAGAAGAAATGTTTTTATAAAATATGTCTTCAATTTGCACACCTATTCGAGGTGCATAGCAGGCATTCAGCAAATGTCTTTTGAATGAAGATATGGCCTGACTTTTTCAACTTTCATCATTTAAGCTGATACGATTTAATTGGGGACAGTGGTGTTAAAGTTTTTCCTATTTCCAGCATGTAGACATTTTTTCAATGTTTAGGACCCCCTGACAACACTAAAAACCTCTAGATACTAAGTCTCTCACATAAAAAAAAAAGTTCAGTGTTTGTACTTAACCTATATACTTCCTCTTGTTTATATCAAATCATCTCATTCATAATGCAAGGTAAGTATTTTCCAAATGTTTGTTGTACATGGTCAGTACAAAGGCAGTGTTTTTCAAATATTTGTGATGAAATCAACATATTCATCTGGTTGGATCAACAGATATGGATGGAGGTTTCCTTCCACTGTCAATACACAGGAGGACTAGCATTCCAAAACACAACATTGTTTCTTTTAAAAGCCTTCACTCATTCCCTCATTCATTTGTGTGTGTGTGTGTGAGAGAGAGAGAGAGAGAGAGAGAGAGAGAGAGAGAGAGAGAGAGTCTATCTACGTGTGAGTGTACACACATGGAGAGGACGGAAGAGGGCATCTGGTGTAATCCTTTATCACTCTCTACTTATTCCTTTGAAAAAGAATCTTCCCTGAGCCCGATGCTTGTGTTTTCTTTGTTAAACTAGAAGCCAGAAACACCCAAATGGTTCTTCTACTTCAACCCCTCTTGGAGAGGGCTACAGGGGTGTGTGTGTGTGTCTCCCAGCTTGTTATATGGATACTGGTGTTCAAACTCCAGTTCTCAGGATTGCACAGCAAACAAGCATTCTCAATTGTTGAGTCATCCTTCAAGCCCTGAATGTTTCAGAACTGGAAGTTGACCCCATTAGTTCATGTCAATAAAGAAGAGTTGGGAAATAGACTACATGACCCACAGGAACTTCTAGACAGCCTCATGGAAAGCCCAGTCTTGGGTCTCAATCCATTAGAAACCTTCTCATCTTGGGCTTGTGTTTTACCATGAGTTTTCAGACTTACTGTGGGTCAATCCTACCACAATCTACCCCTAACTTACAGTGGACAGCCTGTGATAAAAACAATCTAATATAGTGACAAAAGCAGGGCTTGTCCTGTAGGGACAAGGTCATGCCTGGATGGACGGAAAAGCCATCCCAGGCACAAAGACTCAGCTCAATAGAAACTGTCAACAGAAACTGCTGCTCACTCACTGCCTGCAGTGAGGCTCACAGAGACAGCAAGCACACTTGAGCAGGACTCAGGGTTGGTGCCAAGCTTGATACCATGGGTCATGCTCTAAAACCAGTCTTCCCTGGATGCTCACAGCTACTGGGGATGTCGCCTCTGTCTCAGCTCTTCTGTGAGGAGTTCAGCAGATACATCTTGGCATCTGTTCATTGCATGACATCTAAGATGTTCCCAACTCAAGATAAATGGGGAAAGATGAATGGCTGTGTTTGTGGCTTTGGAGACAGATTTCACATTCTGCTGCCTAATTTCATATCTGCATGAGCCTAGTTAAGTAATTTGTAAAACATTAGTGGAAATGGCTATGTGCCTAGTCCCCTGCAGACAGAATGCAAATCTTTTTTACCTGAAGGAATCCATATGCTGCATATGATTGATAGAACTAGCCAGCTTTTGTTGAATATATCTTAAGAAACTGTATTGTGACTAAAAATTAGACACATTTTTATAGCATTTAGAACTGTGATTTCAGAAGTTGTTTATCATTTTTCCAGAGAGAGGAAGGGAATGTGGAACTGGGAGGGAGGGAGCCATGATCAGGATGTAAAGTGAATAAATAAACAGATTAATTTAAAAAGTGTTTACCAAAGTCTCCCTTTCTACTGCAACGTGCATTCCTAAGCCAAGCTGCCTGGCAGCACGTGAAAGCCCCACATTGCCATTCAGTATGGAGTAGAGATGACTGAACAGCCAAAATCCAGGAGCTGATTGTTTCATGTGTTTTGTTCTCATGATGCCCTGGGGGAAATGGGATGGGCCATTATATACTGACAGTACATTTCAAGCTTTCTACTGAGATTTTGTTTTCCCTGTGGTGTATAGTTCAGTTTATGCTAACCTTACTGGGGGTTGCTACCACTTGAAGGTCTATAATGGTCAGGTGTTATCTTAGTGATTTAGCATTGCTTTAACTCTGAGAAATATCTTTGATGACAGAACTTATTTTCAGAGGAAGAAAATATGTCTTGGAGTTGTGCAGAAACACACATTGGCTTATGGTTTTGGGGGGTTGCATTTTATTTTATTTTTATGAATTTATTTATTTGTTCATCTTACATTCCAATTGCATCCCCACTCCCTCCTCTCCTCTCATTCCTACCTTCTTCCTCCCATCTTCTCCCCCTCCACCCTCCCTCAGATCAACCCACCTTGGTACATCAAGTCAAATCAGAACTAAGTGCCTCCTCTTTCACTGGGGCAAGACAAGGCAGCCCTGCTAGGGAAACAGGATCCAGAGGGAGGCAACAGAGTCCAGGTCAGACACAACTCCAATTGTTAGGGGACCACTTGGGGATCAAGCAGTTCATCAGCTTCATATGTGTAAGGGGCCTAGGACCAGTCCATGCATGTTCTTTGATTGGTGGTTCAACCACTATAAGCCCCCATGGGCCCAGGTTTGTTGGCTATGTAGGTCTTCTTATGGTGTCCTTGACCCCTTCAGCTCTCTTAAGATTGAGGGAATGACCAACCAATGACTGGCCCAACTTGAGACTCACATCATGGAAGAGACCCAACCCCTGACACTATTAAAAATACTCTGCTATCCTTGCAGAAAGAAACCTAGGGTAACTGTCATCTGAGAGCAGATAATGGAAACCCACAGCCAAACATTAGGTGTAATTCAGGGAGTCTTATGGGAGAGTTAGGAGAAAGATTGAGAGTGCACATTGTCTTATGTTAATGTCTAGCCTTCTGCACTGCTGACATGGCAACCATAGGACAGGTCAAGGAATCACATATGTTTATGACTTGGAAAACTAATGAATCCTACAGACTTTCTAATCCCCACTTACCATATTCTTTCTTGTTTTAGTATTATTAAAGAACACTCATGCTTGGCTTAAAAAACAGAGTTCAAAGATCAGTTCCCTCACTACAAACAAGTTAGAACTGTTCTTCAACTGTCCCAGATGACTGTGAAAAGCTTTGAATTCTTTTCTGTGCTTAAGAAATATGGGCTTTGAGGACAAGCTCAAGCTCTGTTTCCTCAGTGATCTAAGACCCAGGGAGCATTACATTGCCAACAGGGTCAGTTTCTTGTGTTTTGAAAGCTAGGAGGCAGATAACCATCCCCCCCTTGGCCCCATGTAGATGATGTTATAGATTATGTTCCAAATATGTTTAGCTGTACTCTGAGAATCAGAACCTGATCTGCTGTTATACTCTGGATTTCGAAAATTCTCTAAAGCCTCATGTCATAATGGCTTGGCCCATAAGTTGACTGATAACATTCATGAAACAGAAGACTTTTGGACGAATGTTGCCAGAGACACCATCACTACTCCCAACTGTTGAGCTCTGAAGCCCTCAAATATTTCCTGAACTAGCATTAAGCATCTAATAGTGACCCACGTATTCAGAAATATTGTGCATTGTATCAAAGGCCACCACCCCTCATTTTATCTCTTGCTCAGTGATAGTACCTGCATGGGTGTAACATTTTAAACCTCTTGTATGAGTCACCTAGTGTCTCTCAGAACCATTTACCGCATGCACAATGCAGCATTGTTTTCTCAGCACTCATTTTTTTTCTTCTTTTTTTGGTTTGTTGTTGTTGTTTCAAGATAGGGTTTCTCTGTGTGTAGCTCTGGAAGTGCTAAAACTCTCTGTATAGATTAGGCTAACCTTGAACTCACAGATACCCACCTGCCTCTGCCTCCCAAGTGCTGGGATTAAAGGCATGCACCACCATACCCAGCTTCAGAATTCACTTTTTTTCTCTATTCATGTAAAAAAAAATTTTTTTTTAACAATTTATTCATTATATACTGTGACTAAAGTCTCCTCCCTCAACTCCTCCCGGTCCCACACTCCCACCCTTATCCCTCCTATCCCCATCCCCTAGTCCCCTGAAATGGGGAGTTCTCCACTATTGCCACCTGCCCATAGCTTATCAAGTCTCATCAGGACTGCCGGGGTCCTCTTCCTCTGTGTTCTGGAAGGCCGCATCATCAGGGGCAAATGATCAAAGAGCAGTCAACTGAGTTCATGATAGAGGCAGCCCCTGCTTCCCTCACTTGGGAACCGGAATGGAGACTGAGCTGCCTATCACTACATCTGAGCAAGGGGTCTAGGTTCTTTCCATGCTTGGTCCTTGGTTGGTACATCAGTCTTTGCAGGACCCCCTTGGGCTCAGATCTTTTAGCTTTGTTGGTCTCCTTGTGGGGCTACTGTCCCCTCCATGTTCTTCTAACCCTACCCCCTTCTTCCATAATACTCCCTGCCCTTTGCCCAAAGTTTGGCTCTGAGTCTCAGCATCTGCTTCAATCCCCTGTTGGGTGGAGCCTTTCAGAGGACCCTCTATAGTAGGCTCCCATCCTGTTTCCTCTCTTCCACTGCTTCTGGTATTTATCCTGTTTGCCATTTTGAATGAGATTTAAGCATCCGCCCTAGGGCCCTCCTTGTTGTTTTTAAAATCTACCTTAACCTTTTCCTGTTTCTTCTTTCTCTAGCATTTTCTTGCTCGCTGGTTTTGAATTTATCAGATAAAATAGGGTTATTAACATTCTTGAAATAATCAAGAGCTAAGCACACACAATGTGACAGACAGTGTCAACTGAAACAAGTGTGCCTAAAGAGACCCCTGTGGTCATAACTACCACACAAGGATGTGCTTAAAGTGTCTTTGAAATTTTAGGTTCAGTTCAAACCCAAGAAGCACACATTGGATCTCAAGTAGACTTATTTTGGTATGGAACTGAATTTTAATAACCACTCCAGGGCAGAATACTTCTATGCAAATAGTTTTATTGAAACTATGCTGTAAATTCTAAAACTCTTCATACATAGTAACAACTATGTTAATAAAAATTCTGCTTTTCAAGGTGATCTAAGTTTTGACATTATCTCAAAGAGTTAAAGTAAGATGAAGGATTTAAGACTTGCATAAAGCAGGTTTCATTCAGCTACATTAACATATATTTGACCAGCCCAGGAACGATACCATATATAATGTTATAGACTGAAAACGATGCATCCAAGAAATGCCTTTATTAAAAACCAGGCAGCCTTACAGGCTCAAACATGATGGCTTCCTATGCCTGTACTAGAGGAAGACAATCTCCGAAATATGCCTGCCACTTAAGCACTCAAAAGGAGAGCCAGGAGGAGGGGCAAGATGGCGGCGCCGGGAGGACTCTCATTCTGAGCAGCAGCACAGCAGGATCAGCACAGTGAACAGCAATCAGAACTCTCGGCCATAAAACACAGTCATTGTGTTTCCCAGGTGAGAGGATACCCCACGGTTGGGGATTCAATCAGCTTTTAACTCACCCGGCTAAACCGCGGAAGAGATCCCGGTTCCGCCAGACGCTTGGCTGCCGGCCGCCAGCCCCAGCCCCAGCCCAGAGCCACAAGCCAGTGTCTCTGGTCACGGTCCCAGACTGAACCTTGGGCACCACACTATCAGAGACTGGAATTTTCAGTCGAGAGATAACCCCAGGGTACAGGAAACGATTGGGACCGGCCTTAGGTCACCCAGACATCCCCTGGAAAAGACTCGGGCGGGTTCCACGGGCACCCCAGGAGCCAGCCCGGAGCCAGAGCCGGGGACCCAGGTTCCGGCACAGAGCCCTGCCTGCCTGCGCGCCTGATTCGCCGCCGGAGATAGAAACGGCGGGTCTGATCTCAGAACACTCAGCTCACCCCCAACCTGAAAAAGTCCCCGGAAAATTACCCAGCTTAGGGAGCCACTAAGGCTCCCAAAAGCCGCAAAGGCAGACACAGGCAGTTTCTGCGCACCAGACAGCTGGCAGAGACTGAGCCGCCATCACACAGCTGTGCTCCAGGCACAGGCAAATTTCTGTGGCCAGCCAGCTGGCGGACACTGAGCAGTGTGCACCAGGGCAAAAAAAGACACTAGGAGTCCTTGTCTCCAGAGAATCCACGGGGAAGGAAGGAAACTGTACTGATCTAAATCACCCAATCCTTCCCTAGAAAAAGTCTAGCAGTCTAGTGGGGCCGAGGCGCCAGCACTCAGCTGTGCTCCAGACACAAGCAGAAACAGTTGAGGCATGCCTGATGTCCAACTGGGTCACAGCAGCTGATCATTAAATTTGCAACAAGAAACCCAGAAACAGGGCAGCTGCCCTCAGGACTTCCCTGGGTGAGAGGAGAACCCTCTCGACTAACAAAGACCACAGTTACCACTCAGGTCTATATCCCTGAGGTGAGCAACTCCTGAAAAAACACCAGCCATCCAGGGACTATACCCAAAAAGCTGAGAAGACATCCTTCAGGAAAAACCAGCTTTCTGCAAAGGGGATTCTCTCCACCACAGGATCCCCAGGAACCACCAGAAAATAACCCCAAACTCCTAAGATAACACAATGGGTAGAGGCCAGCGTAAAAGCTCAAGCAACAAAAGACAGGGCAATATGGCATCTCCAGAACCCAGTTACCCAGGGGCAAGTAGCCCTGGACACCCCACCATAACTGAAATCCAAGAAGATGACCTAACAAGTATGCTCATGAAGATGATAACAGAGGAAACAAATAAGATTCGTAAAGACATAGAGGAAGATAAACTCAAACAGAATATTGCCATCCGTAAGGAAATAGAGGAAGCTGCAGCCAAACAGTTTATGGCCTTTAGAAAGGAAATGCTTAAAACACTGAATGAAATGATAGAAACAGAGTTGAAGGAACTAAAAGAAAAACAGGAAAGTACAATCAGACAGGTGAAGGAAGTAAACAAAACAACTCAAGACCTGAAGATAGAATTGGAAAAATTAAAGAAAACACAAATGGAAGAAATAATGGAAAGGAAGAATCTACGGAAGAAAACAGGAACTACAGAGGTAAGCATAACCAACAGACTACAAGAGATGGAAGAAAGAATCTCAGGTGTAGAAGATACAATGGAAGAAATCGATGTATCTGTCAAAGAAAATGTTAAATCCGAAAAATTCCTGACACAGACCGTCCAAGAAATGCAAGACAATATGAAAAGACAAAACCTAAGAATAATAGGTATAGAGGAAAAAGAAGACTCCCTTCTCCAAGGCCCAGAAAATATTTTCAACAAAATCATTGAAGAAAATTTCCCCAAGCTAAAGGAGAGGCCAATTAGAATACATGAGGCCTACAGAACACCCAACAAATTTGACCAGAAAAGAAAATCCTCCCGCCACATAATAATCAAAACAGTAAGTATACAGAACAAAGAAAAAATACTAAAAGCTGCAAGGGAAAAAGGCCAAGTAACATATAATGGCAAACCCATTAGAATCACACCTGACTTTTCAACAGAGACTATGAAAGCCAGAAGGGCCTGGACGGATATCATGCAGATCCTAAGAGAACACAGATGTCAGCCCAGGCTACTATACCCAGCAAAACTCTCAGTCCTCATAGATGGAGAAAACAAGATATTCAATGACAAAAACAAATTTCAACAATACCTACAAACAAATCCAGCATTACAGAAGACACTGGAAGGGAAAATACAACCCAAGAAAGCTAGCTACATTCAAGAAAACACAGGAAATAAATAACCTCACTTCAGTAAAACAAAAAGCAACCAAGCACACAACCTGATGACCACAGCCAACATCAAAATCAAGAGATCTAACAGCCACTGGTCATTAATCTCTCTCAACATCAATGGACTCAACTCTCCAATAAAAAGACACAGATTAACAGAATGGATATGTAAACAAAACCCAGCAATCTGTTGCATACAAGAAACACACCTAAGACACAAAGATAGACATTACCTGAGGGTAAAGGGTTGGAAGACGACTTTCCAAGCAAATGGACCCAAGAAGCAAGCAGGAGTAGCCATTCTAATATCTGATAAAATAGACTTTCAACCAAAATTAATCAAAAGAGATGGGGAAGGACACTTCATACTCATCAAGGGAAAATTCCACCAGGAAGACATCACAATCCTGAACACCTATGCCCCAAATACAAGGGCACCCACATTTGTGAAAGAAACATTGATAAAATTTAAAGCACATATAGATCCACACACATTAATAGTGGGAGACTTCAACACCCCACTCTCAACAAAGGACAGGTCAACCAAACAGAAATTAAACAAAGAAACAATGTCTCTGACAGAGGTCATGAATCAAATGGACCTAACAGACATTTACAGAACTTTACACCCAAACACAAAAGAATTTACCTTCTTCTCAGCACCTCATGGAACCTTCTCCAAAATAGACCACATAGTGGGTCACAAAGCGAGCCTCAACAGATACAAGAAGATTGAAATAATCCCATGTATCTTGTCTGATCACCATGGAATAAAGCTGGACCTCAACAATAACAGAAATAACAAAAAGCCTACACACACATGGAAACTGAACAACTTGTTACTAAATGACAGCTGGGTCAGGGAAGAAATAAAGAAAGAAATTAAAGTCTTTCTAGAAATCAATGAAAATGAAGACACAACATACCCGAACTTGTGGGACACAATGAAAGCAGTGCTAAGAGGAAAGTTCATAGCACTAAGTGCCTTCAAGAAGAAATTCGAGACAGCTCATTCAAGCACCCTAATGGCTCACTTAAAAACCCTAGAAAAAGAAGAAGCAGACACACCAAGAAGGAGTAGACGGCTGGAAATAATCAAACTCAGGGCTGAAATCAATCAATTGGAAACAAATAAAACAATTCAAAGAATCAATGAAACCAAGAGCTGGTTCTTTGAGAAAATCAACAAGATCGACAAACCCTTAGCCAGGCTAACTAAAAGGCAGAGAGACACCACCCAAATCAACAAAATCAGAAATGAAAAGGGGGATATAACTACAGACACTGAGGAAATCCAAACAATCATTAGGACTTACTTCAAAAGTCTATATGCCACAAAATTTGAAAATCTAAATGAAATGGACAATTTTCTTGATCGATTTGACTTACCAAAGCTGAACCAGGACCAGGTAAATCAACTAAATAAACCTATATCCCCCAAAGAAATAGAAGCGGTCATCAAAAGTCTCCCATCCAAAAAAAGCCCAGGACCAGATGGCTTCAGCGCAGAATTCTACCAGACCTTCAAAGAAGAGCTAACACCAATTCTCTTCAAACTATTCCACAAAATAGAAACAGAAGGA
This sequence comes from Meriones unguiculatus, assembly GCF_030254825.1. NCBI lineage: Eukaryota > Metazoa > Chordata > Mammalia > Rodentia > Muridae > Meriones > Meriones unguiculatus. The sequence goes on along the minus strand of NC_083352.1, from coordinate 61,427,398 downwards.
ATATTACCAAATTCATTCTATGAAGCCACAGTCACCTTGGTACCTAAACCTCACAAAGACTCAACAAAGAAAGAGAATTTCAGGCCAATCTCCCTTATGAACATTGATGCAAAAATACTTAATAAAATACTTGCAAACCGAATCCAAGAACACATCAAAGATATTATCCACTGTGACCAAGTAGGCTTCATCCCAGGTATGCAGGGGTGGTTCAATATACGGAAATCCATCAATGTGATCCACCATATTAACAAACTGAAAGAAAAAAACCACATGATAATCTCCCTAGATGCTGAAAAAGCCTTTGACAAAATCCAACATTTATTCATGTTCAAAGTATTGGAGAGATCAGGGATACAAGGCACATATCTAAACATAGTAAAGGCGATATACAGCAAGCCTATAGCCAACATCAAACTGAATGGAGAGAAACTTAAAGCAATCCCACTGAAATCAGGGACAAGACAAGGCTGCCCACTCTCTCCATATCTCTTCAACATAGTGTTGGAAGTCCTTGCTAGAGCAATAAGACAGTTGAAGGAGATCAAGGGGATACAAATTGGAAAGGAAGAAGTCAAATTATCACTATTTGCAGATGATATGATAGTATACGTGAGTGACCCCCAAAACTCTACCAGGGAACTCCTACAGCTGATAAACACCTTCAGCACAGTGGCAGGATACAAAATTAACTCAAAAAAATCAGTAGCCCTCCTGTATACAAAAGACAAAAGGGCTGAGAAAGAAATTAAGGAAACAACACCCTTCACAATAGCCACAAATGACATAAGGTACCTCGGAGTAACCCTAACCAAGGAAGTCAAAGACTTGTATGAAAAAAATTTCAAATCTCTGAAGAAAGAATTAGAAGAAGATATGAGAAGATGGAAATATCTCCCATGCTCATGGCTTGGTAGGATTAACATAGTAAAAATGGCCATCTTACCAAAAGCAATCTACAGATTCAATGCAATGCCCATCAAATTACCAACACAATTCTTTACAGACCTGGAAAGGAAAATTCTCAACTTCATATGGAATAACAAGAAACCCAGAATTGCTAAAACAATCCTCTACAATAAAAGATCTTCTGGAGGTATCTCCATCCCTAATCTTAAGTTGTACTATAGAGCAACAGTTTTAAAAACTGCATGGTACTGGCATAGAAACAGAATGGTGGATCAATGGAACTGAACAGAGGACCCAGAAATAAACCCACACACTTATGGACACCTGATCTTTGACAAAGACGCCAAAACCATACAATGGAAAAAAGATAGCATCTTCAACAAATGGTGCTGGTCTAACTGGATGTCTACATGCAGAAAAATGAAAATAGATCCATAGTTGTCACCCTGCACAAAACTGAAGTCCAAGTGGATCAAAGACCTCAACATAAAACCAGACACATTAAATCGGCTTGAAAAAAAAGTGGGAAATACCCTAGAACTCATTGGTACAGGGGGAAACTTCCTGAACAGAACACCAACAGCACAGGCTCTAAGAGCAACAACCAATAAATGGGACCTCATGAAACTGAAAAGCTTCTGTAAAGCAAAGGAGACCGTCATCAAAACAAAGCAACCACCTACAGATTGGGAAAGAATCTTCACCAACCCTTTATCTGACAGAGGACTCATATCCAGTATATATAAAGAACTAAAGAAGCTGAAAAGCAGCAAACCAAGTAACCCACTTAAAAAATGGGGAACAGAGCTAAACAGAGAATTCTCTGTAGAGGAATACCGAATGGCAGAGAAGCACTTAAAGAAATGCTCAACCTCACTAGCCATTAGGGAAATGCAAATCAAAACAACCCTGAGATTTCACCTTACACCCATCAGAATGGCCAAGATAAAAAACTCAAGTGACAACACATGCTGGAGAGGTTGTGGAGAAAGGGGAACCCTTCTCCACTGCTGGTGGGAATGTAAACTTGTACAACCACTCTGGAAATCAATCTGGCGCTTTCTCAGACAACTAGGAATAGTGCTTCCTCAAGATCCAGCCATACCACTACTGGGCATATATCCAAAAGAGGCTCAAGTACACAAAAAGGACATTTGCTCAACCATGTTTGTAGCAGCTTTATTTGTAATAGCCAGAAGCTGGAAACAACCCAGATGCCCCTCAACTGAAGAATGGATGCAGAAATTGTGGTACATCTACACAATGGAATATTACTCAGCAATGAAAAATAAGGAAATCATGAAATTTGCAGGTAAATGGTGGGATCTGGAAAGGATCATCCTGAGTGAGTTGTCCCAGAAGCAAAAAGACACACATGGTATATACTCACTCATATAGACATACAACATAGGACAAACCCACTAAAACCTGTGCATCTAAAGAAACTAAGCAAGAGAGAGGACCCTAACTAAAATGTCCAATCCCCATCCTGAAAGGCAAAGAGGATGGACATCAGAAGAAGAAGAAAACAGGAAACAACCTAGGAACCTACCACAGAGGGCCTCTGAAAGGCTCTGCCCTTCAGACTATCAAAGCAGATGCTGAGCCTGATGGGCAACTGTTGGGCAGAGTGAACGGAATTTTAGGTAAGAACTGGGAAATAGTAAGAGCTGGAGAGGACAGGGTCTCCACAAGGAGAGCAACAGAACAAGAAAATTTGAACACAGGGAACTTCCCAGAGACTCATACTCCAACCAAGGACTATTCATGGAAATAACCCAGAACCCCTGCACAGATGTAGCCCAGGGCAGTTCAGAGTCCAATTGGGTTACATAGTAATGTGAAGAGGGACTGCCTCTGACATGAACTGACTGGCCTGCTCTTTAGTCACCTCCCTCTGGGGGGGGGGAGCAGCCTTACCAGGCCATAGTAGAGGACAATGCAGCCACTTTTGATGTGAACTGACAGACTAAGATCAGAAAGGAGAGGAGAACCTCCCCTATTAGTGGACTTGGGGAGTGGCATGCAAGCAGAGGGAGGAGGGAGGGTGGGACTGGGAGGGGAGGAGGGAGGGGCTTATGGGGGGATGCAGAATGAATAAAGTGTAATTGATGAAAAATTTAAAAATAAAGGGAAAAAATAAAAAAAAAAGGAGAGCCAGCTGCTTGGAGATGGTACTGTCCGTCTATGAAGGTGACCACTATGCTCTTCACTTATTCCTGTACAACAGAAACAGGGAAAACATGCCCTCCACCAGTATAACTGTGTCTTATAAAGCACTTTCCACTTCAACACAAAGTTTGACCCTTGTATTAAGTGTATTATCCCTTCACCAAAAGGTAAGGTAACCTGTAGATAGGTAGGAGGGCAGAGACCTTGTCCATGTCTTTTCTGTATCTAAAGCTTGTTCTCTTCATGCTCCCAGAGGGAACGAGGGAATCTTCTCCTACTTACATCCGTCTCCATAACTATCTTCTACCTGTTTCCCTGAATGTCAGCATTGAAAAATTTATGGGCAGAGTTTAAGCAATCGTATATGCTTTATGTCTGCTCTGTTAAAATGCCTCCCCTAATATCTACACACTTTCCCCAGGTACAGAGGGGAAGGAAAGCTGATGAGGACAGAAGCTACCGCGGAGCATCCTTCGGACCAAGTCAGAATAAAGGTTTCAATTAGGTCTGGGAGGGTAGCTTATCCAGTTGTTTAAATTTTAAGTGCTAGTGGACCTAAGAGTATGGCAATTTCATCCAAATAAGCAACTGGGTTATAGATTGATGCTGCTGAGGCCATGGTTATTATACGGCTAAAAACTGCAATCTCCCAAGAGAATAGGCGTCATAGGAGAAGGATTATTCTAATTATATTCACTTGTGAAACTGATTTGCAAAACCATTCATTCAATATTCACTTTATTTAAAAATAGGGTTATACAGTCAGAAAAATGCCAAGGACCCTTCATTTCACCTAAATCAGAAGACTCCAATAAGCAAAATGGTTTTTGCATTCAATTTTGGGGGACAAAGATAAAAACAACGAGTTAATATAAAACTGAGAACCTATTTTTTAAAGCAAATGACTGAGCTTTTAGCCATCCTATTCTCCTTTGCTTCTTAACACTGATATTCTGCAAGAGAAGGATATTTAGAATACTAACCTCTACGAGGGTACTACCATGCCAGCTTGGTCCAGCATCACCCGAGTCTTCTACAGACAGGAGAACAGTGAGCCACACTTAATAGGGCCTCATAAATATTGGGTGAATAAATGAATACATAAGAAATTCATAAAATTCTTGCTCAATCATTAAAATTTATGCAATCTAGTTTTATTATTAATCAAGATAGAGTGACTTTAAGTGTTGTAAAAATCAGCTGTCTCTCTCGTTTTCCTAACCAAGTCGGTGAGGAAATCAGACCACCCTTTAACCTGCTGTCACTTTAATAGAAAGAATTTTCGAAAGATACCTATAATGTTTATCTTTTTAGCATACTGGGATTTAGCTTTTTACTTATGAAATACCAGGAGAGGCTTCCCCAAGGCAAGCATACTAACAAGGTGAGAAGTGGGATGAATGATAAGTTTTATTGCTGAAAATAGCTATGTGTTCCCTAAAGAGATCTTACCAAACAGTTTTCAAACAACAGAAAACAAGTAATATTTTCTCCCCCTGTCTAATAATTTTTCTAGCAAAATCTTTGTGCATAGACTATTGGATGCTCCAAATAAAAAGCACAGCAGGCTCTAACACAGCAGTTTTCAACCTTCCTGATGTTGAGACCCCCTTATTCAGTTCCTCATGTTGTGGTGATTCCCAAGCATAAAATAATTTTTGTTGCTAGTTCATAAATGTAATTTTGCAACTTTTATAAATTTTAGTACAAATATCTGTTTCCCAATAGTCTTAGGTGATTCCTATGAAAAGTTAACTTGTTCCCTCAAAGGGGTTGTGACACAAGGTTGAAAACCATGACTCCAACATTTGATTTAAGGACATATCTTTAAACAAAATATCATGTCTAGTTTATTCTGCACACTAGAGAATTGAATGATGATGTTGGGAGAATGTCAGTCACTGCCATTGTAGCTCCCTTCCTACAAACGCATGCAGCTATGTGGAAACAACAAAAAATTCAATAAGCTAGAAATGGCTGTCAAGCAAAACACTTCAGATATGAAGTTCTAAAGGCTGCTCTTGCACTTATGTCTATGAAGCAGTCTTAAAAGAAGAGAGACAAAGGTGTATACATACAATAATGTATAAGTATAAAATATATCAAGTATATCATAGGTATAACATATAATATGTAAGTATAATAATATAATATATATCAAGCATGAGTAATGAACTATGGTTGAGAGACTAGTCGGTCTTTAACGGACTGATTCAAGAAGTCTTGATGCAATGGAGTATAGGAAACTACAAATAATTGTAGGACATGGCTATTCATATCATGCATGATACACTGTAAAACACTTCCATGTACATTGCTATATTTGATTCATATATTAGTTCAATAACACACAGCTACTCTATCCCTTATCTTAGATATCAGGAAACCCAACCCCAGAGATTTAAGTGACTGACTCCAACTACTCAAGTTGACCTTTGGTCTGCTGATTCAAAATTCCTTCTTTTTCCAGATCCAGCTCTATCAATGAGTTGGATGGGTGAATCAGTGTGAATGCCACCTCCAACATAAATTGTCACTAGGTGCAGTACAAAGAAAATCTATTTTTCTGTTGTGCTGGAGGCATATTTTCCTCTTTTATAATTTATTTTACATTAGTATTTTATGTCATTTGCACTTTGACTTTTTTAACTCTTTAAAAAGAAGAGCTTAAATCACTTATAAACTGCTAGTATTTTCTAAATGTGTCTACGCAAAGTCTTAACTGTCTTGAATCCTATTACCTACATGGGAAGTCCTTGGGTAAGGCCCTGATGATGGTTCTGCTGTTGGCTCCTGAATTAGAAAGATAAGCACACTTGTTCTTTCTGACTTTACCTGACACACCCAGTATTTTATCTTTCACAAGAATGATAAAATATACTAAAGATACATACATATCTTTCTTGTGAATGAAAGATAGGAATGTACCCTCCGTATGCGCTGAAAGGAATGGTACATCAGAAGAAGGGGTTACTTATTCTAGCTGGATCATACTATTCTCTATTCATAGCCAGCTCTGTACTCCAAATTTTAGTTTGAACTTCAGAAGTGGATTGAGTTGTGCTGAATCCTCAACTCCCCGGCCTCACAGACACTAGTGATATGACTGTGATAAGGGCAACTGAGGTGGGAAGCTGGTCAACACCATGATGTTTCCACGGACTCAGATGTCCGCATTATGGTGGATGCAAGCTTCTTAATCCTGCTGCTCCCGTGGCATCAGCGCATACTCTGTCTGTTCACCACTTTTTCCACACTTTTCAGAAGGCCCAAAAATATAGAAATCTAAAACTTTGGTCTTAGTTAGGGTTTCTTTCTACTATTGTGATAAAACACCATGACCAAAAAGCCAGTTGGGGCAGAAAGGGCTTATTAGGCTTACACTTCCACACTGCTGTTCATCACTGAAAGAAGTCAGGACAGGAACTCAAACAGGGCAGGAACCTGGAGCAGGAACTGATGCAGAGGCCATGGAGGGGTGCTGCTCATAGGCTTGTTCCCCATGGCTTGCTCAACCTGCCCAGGGATGGCACTACCTACAATGGGCTGGGCAGTCTCCCATTCATCACTAATTGAGAAATTTACTTAGAGCTGGTTCTTAAGGAGGCATTTCCTCAGTTGAGGCTCCTTCCTCTCTGATGACTCTAGCTTGTGTCAAATAGACACAAAACCAGCCATTACACTACTACCACACCCCAACCTACAAACTTTGAGCCATCTATGTAAAAGAAATAGCTCAACACATACCTTTTCTGCTTCTTCAAAGAAGTAGGCTATTCTAGGCTCTCACTTTCTGTGTTTGTGTGTGTGCATGCGTGCTCATGCACATATGTGTTCATATGTGTGAGCTGGTTCACTTGAACCTGTGCACACATGCATGTAGAAGTTAGAGGCCAATTCACTGTTGTTCATCAGTTCTGTCTTTCTTGGTCTCTGACCCAAAACTCAGCAAGTAGGCTAGAATGGGTAGCCTGCAAGCTATAGGGATCCAGAGTTAGGAATGCAAATGAGCACTACCATGTCCAGATTTTAGGGTTCTAGAGATCAAATTTAGGTTCTCATGCTAGGAAGGCATGCACTTAGAAGGTAAGCTATCTCCTAGGCTTACCATTTCACTACTGAGGTGCTCTTTTGTAAAAGCAAACATTTAAAATTTGGTTTGAATGATTGCTGCTTTCAGAGTAGACAGCAGGCTTAACTTTGGTTTGGGAGGGAAGTATAGAAGAAGGAGAAGCTACATGGAAGGTTTTCATTGTACCACTGTAAGTGGTTCCTTTACTGCTGTATACTGATGGGTAACACTCATGTATGCAAAGAGCACAGTGTATCTTGTGAGGGACACAAATGGTTGAGAGCCAAGAGCTCTCAACTCCAACTCATTTTAGTTGAAGAAAATAAGACACAGAAGACTCCTGTTGACTCTGTAATCTGATGTATGAGAAGGGTCTTTTCTTTTCATTTTGTTATACTTCTTTGAACCCAGACGTGGGGGGTGGGCAGTCTTTCACTGAGTTCTTTTAGTTGCTTGTTTGAATGTGGGCAGGAGGTTAGCAACCAATGGATGTACCAAGGAGGAAAATGATGCCATTCCCCCAGCCACCATTGACTGTCAATACTTCCTCAGATAGAGTTGGGGCCTCATGAGCCCTTACTCCTTCCATGATGGAAAGTTGAGTGGGCCAATATTGTGTAGATCTTATATCCCCAGCTTTTTATTCTCCTGTTTTGCTGTGCAGAAATAGTGGGATAATTCTCTAGAGATAAAAATCTAAAACTGATCAAATATTGTCTTTTTGAAGGTTCACTTTAGGGACAAGAATAGTCAGTAATAATTCCTGAGATTATTGAGTTCCCAAACTAAACATGGCATTTAAGCAGAGAAACACGGTCTTTTCTTAAAAATTAGCATAGTCAGTCATTTTTCTGTTCTGTCCCTCCCAGATTCTCTTGCAGAAAATATGAAGAAACATTGAGACAATTCATACAGTTGAATAGTCTCAACTGAGTGTCCCCAAGAAACTCTATGCAGCTTCAGGGTCCAACTAGTTTCCTCCAAACTCCCTGGGGTTGGAGATTTACACAGTGCCTCATCATACTTATATTCGCCTGGGAGTGACAACTGGTTCCCAACCTGTCTCCTAGAACCCAGCTGGGTGACAGCAGAGTCCTGCCACTGACTATCATCACCTCCAGTTCAGTGACAGATCCCCACAAACACCAAGTGTTCACTGTTACCTGCTAAGAGCCACAACTATCTTGTAGAATTGGAAAAATCATCACTTGTGAGATTCCTTAATTATATTGCATATGTCTAAATGAAGGGAAAGATTTATATTTTGTGAAAGCAACAGCTTTGCAGAATAAAGGTCATGTTCCCAGTTCTAACAGCCTGTTGTGAGCGACTGTTCTCTGAGCCAACTAACCGCCCTCTTGGGGCATTTCATTGTGCCTGCTTGCAAAATATCATTCCAGCCAGATAAGATGACTGTTTACAGCCCCTCATGGAGGACTGTGATTTAGACAGAATATCTTGTTATATATGGATATGTATTATATGGATATATTGCCTGTCAATTTAAAAAAAATGTATGGTCAATAGGAAAAAGCAGAATAGAAGGTGGGACATCCAGCAGGTAGAAAGGATTCTGGGATTGAGCCAGACATGCAGGAGTCACTGGGGGAGATGTGAGGAAGACAGACACATGGAACCCGAGATGCAGAGGTAACCAGCCTCATGGCAGAATGTAGATTAGTAAAATGGGTCACTTCAAGTTATGAGCTAGTCAAGAGGAGCCTAGCTGTGTGGTCTAAGTATTTGTAAATATATTTTGAGTCTCATGACTCATTGTTCCAGGAGCTGGGAGAAAAAAACACACACCCTTCTACAGTGTGAAGGATCACAAGACCCTTCCTGAAATATCCATCTGTTTTCTATCACTTGTATGTAACTCTGTATTAATTGCATGTGGCGTAAGAAAGATGAGAGGGAGTGGCAAATGACCCCCATCTATGCAGCTATAGGGAAGCCCTAATTCTGGGTAAAGAATTTCAGGTGTGGCCTGTTGGGGAAGAGACCTTATACCCTGGTAAATAACCCTTTGTTTGAGTATTGGCTCCCCAAAATAAATTTGGGTGGAATCATGCCTCAGTTTGTCATTAGGACCTTAAAGAAGGGGTAGACATTGCTTATGTATGTCTTCTCTTAAGAAGAAATTTTAGCAGCACGGCTTCCTCCCCAGCAGGAACAAACCAGTGAGACTCCCTTGCCTCCAACTCATCACTGAGAAGCGGAAGTGAGAAGGACCAAGGCTGTGCTCCTGAGAGGGTCTCACACTTGAAGGACTTAAGTGGACAATTCTTACTTTTTCATCAGCTTTCATGGGGCAAGCTTCATAGTCACAAAAGTTCTCCACTCCCTTTATGAAGAAATGGTGTCACTCCATTTAATCTTCATATTATGAAGGGAAATGGATCCTTTGCACACTATTTCTCCAAGTCTTGGAGTTTCCTATAAACACTGAAATGTCCATTTCTAGAATATACCAAAATAGATACATTATTTAAAAAATCTTTTGTAAACATCGTGTTGTTTCATAGAAAAATGCTCCAAGACTGAAAAATGTTTTCTCATCCTTAAGGCAGAAATCAAATCACTCAACTCCAAAGCCTCCATTTTGCTTATAGTGGTTAGAAAGCTGAAGCAGAAATGCTTCATTCTTAGAACCAGAGATCAGATCTTCCAATGTTCGGCAAAGGATGCCTTTGGATGAAGTCATCTGCTAATGAAGGCATAGCCCATGTTACTTTGCTTCAAAACAATTAAAAATCAATCTATTTACCTGGCTGTTTAATGTTCATGTTAAAAGTGAAGAAATTATTACACGGATAGAAAGTTGTGTCTCGCTACATACTTTAGATATGAGAAGAACAGTATTTCTCAGGTAACCAAGAGATAAGTTTTTGAGTCAGGGATAAAGAGATGTGGTAAAAAAGAAGATCTTAACAGATCTGCCTCTTTCCTGAAGGATAATGCACCCTCTGTTCATAAAAATGACATTGAGTTAGCCTTGAACTTGTGCACCATACTTCTACCTCTTGCTTGAATGTCAAGTGTTGAACTCATAGTGTCAGTGGCCTTCGCCATTGAAACCGTACTGAAATTCTACTCAATGGCCACAAGTTATTTCAGAAAATACCCATCAGGCCATAATCAATTAGTGATGATATCTATCCTGGGTGCAGGTGTTAGGTGGGTGGGCGGATACGCTCTGTGGTGATAACACTGTTTAAATATCCGTCATTTCATAGAAAGAAAGCAATGCCCTGTTTCCATGGAACCAGAGAGCTCAACGCTTCTCATTGCACTTCATCATCATTGCTCTAAATTATGATACCACAACTCAAAAATAATGTTTTCTTGATGATTTGGAAATCTAAAAGGCTCTGAAGTGAAGTGGAAGCTTCTGGTTTCTTCAGAAACTCAGTTATGTCATGTGACTATGTTTTTGTTTGGGTCCCAGGTGTGGGATGTGGAATGTTTTTCTCCTGTGGAAAACAGCCTTCATGAAAAACCATGTGATGTTGGTCAGCTAAAATCTCCCTCCTGTGGGGGGCGTGGTTTTTGTGAGCTGCAAAGCAACCTTGTGGGAACTGTGAGAAAGGTTACATAGAAGCTCACAGATAGAGAGACAATGCTTTTCCCATCTCTATGCTTTTGCAATACTCTTCTCAACCTTTCACCTCCCTCACTGGTCTTCTCTAAGAGAAAAGCTCCAGAGAACTTCTCAGGCTGCTTTGGCAGACGTATGCCATTTAGGCAGAGTCTGGCCACTTCTCTGGATGCATCTTGCGGCTGCTGCTTAGGTGTTTGACTAGACTGCTGGTATCCAGACGACTGGGTTTGGTAATCCCCCAAATTACCCATCTCCCCTAATCAGCAGAAAGTATATCAAAGAGGTCTATGGTCCCTTTCTACTACCTGAGGTCAGCACATTGTAAGAGAGGTAGAGGAGTTCACAAATCCTAAATAAAGTAGGTGTTGAAAAATATAAGTCTACACTGAAGTTATTCAGCTCCCATGCAAGGGAAAACCTGGCACGGAGTAACATGGAGCTATCTGTAATATTTATAATACTTGATTAAATGGTGCTTCCCCAGAGCTTTCTGAGGGGTATTACCCATCTTATTAGTACAAGAGCTTTTCTACTTGTGACCTCCTTTTACCTAAGAGGGTGCTCTGTGCGCCCATGTTAATAACAACATAAATAAGAATGCAAATCAAACATTTGCAGATAATAAATTGTGAAGAAATTCATTTTAAAATAATTTTTGGTGCACATTATTTTACCACTGAAATTAAATATAAAAGTAAAATTCCATGTGCTTCAGAATTCAGGGTGGATGTAGAGTTCTTATTTATTTCGTGCATGAATAATTTTATCTAGGCTGAATATTTGCTTCTTCAGGTTAGAGAGCAGCTTCAATGTTTTTCAGTCTTAAAGCGTATTTTTATTTTATGATCACCAATACTGAGAATACTGTTTCACATACAAACATAGTACAAGGGGGCAGGGCTAGTTTTAGGGCCACTTCAGAAATTACTCAAAATTCAGTTCTAATCCCAAGCCAAAATTATTTCTTTTATTTAAAACTGAAGTCAGCAACCCAAACAGCAATTTTTAAAAATCAAACATTCTAAAAATGCAATCCAAAGATATGCTAATTTGATACATACTGAGGGATGACTATAGAAAAAGACTGAGAGCCTCTGTTTCCATAGTTAAGCCACTATGTCTTTATAAGAACAGAAGACTTTGTGTGTGTAGTAGAAACTGAAATTCATAACATGCAAGGCTCTCACAGCTGAGTGAAGACTTTCCAAGCAGCATCCAGGCAGTATTCATTGCACTGTGCTCACGTGGTTGTTCAGAACCAACGTTGCAGTAAAGTCACATGATACAACTCACATGAGTACTACCAGAAGCTCCTTGGATTTATTAGACATTCAATTTTAAATTACTTTTGTTCATTGTAAGTTCAGAAACCTTGTACTATTGCCAAAATTTGCATCTCATGCATTCGATTATGTGACCCAATATGGGCTCATGCATGAACATTTCTTGTATAAATTCTGTGATAATCTGAACTCTGAAACACACCTTAGCCCAGAATTTTTGTTTGATGAGTGGCAGACATGCACTATTGAACCTGGTCCTTACAGGCAGGATAGATGGAATGATCCCTAAAGGTAGCCACATCATAACCCCTAGAAACTGGGTTAGATGGTGAAAGGAACTTTGTAGACATTAGTTATAAACTATGGGGCTAAATGGGGAGATTATCTTGAATGGTCCCTTCAGTGGGCGTCAGGCAGACATGGCAGAAGGGCAGCCAGAGAGAGTCTACACAGGAAAGAGCCTCCATCACTCCAGGTTGGCCACACAGAAAGAGAAGGCTGCAGGCCAACTCTGCAGCCAATTGCTCCCTAACAGATACCAGCAGCTAAGTGTGCCCTGGTTGGCAGGGAGAGAGCATCGCTGTCAGATGGCTCATTTGGCCAACAGTCCTAGCAAGTGTGGATTCTTCTCGAGAAGCAGCAGCCCGGGTGGCGTGGTTTCAGCCTGGCAAGACCCTGAACATGTCACACTAGGCTTCCAGCCTATTTTAACGGGCACTATTTTAGTCCACTTGGTGTATTGCTATTTGTTTTTATAGTAACAAAAACAACCCCTAAGAAACGCCTGTTTCTGCTTGTGGAATGTAGCCTCCCGGTATTACTCCATTCCTGGGTCCTAGCCTGTGTGCCTGATCCAGTCAGGCGGTTCTCCTGCCTGACTCCCACATACAGAGGGTGCCCTGTGCTTTCACACCATTGAGTCTCTGCTGCCCTGACCTCTCCCTCACCCATCTGCCTTTCTAGCATGCCCATCCCCCTTTCTAATTGTCCTGCCCAGACCCAAACCAGCTGCCATTCCCCTTCTCGGCTTCTAGCTGCTTCCCTTACCCACAGAATTAAAACTCCGGAAGGAGGAAGATACCGTTTTACCCCTCCCCTGTGGACCCCCTAGTCCCCACCATTACATGCAACGACCCATGGAAGAATACTCAGGGAAGGAGCGAGTCAAGCAAAGCAGCTCAAGGGTGCAAGTCAGTGAAGCATGGAGTCTGGCCAGGCTTCCTGTGTTTCCACTCAAAACGGCCCTTCTTAATCACTGGCAGTTGCCGTTTTCAAAGCATTTCTAAATACCTCACCCCAAACCCAATAGGTTAGACAGGGAAGGTATCTGAATTAAACCTTTTAATGAGCATGTGAACCATGGGGTTCACTGTGACATTTTTATGTATGGTTGCACCTTTTACTTAGTCTCCACTTTACTGCTCTCTCCTGTCCCCTCCCTGAACTCTTGCTGTCTCCTTTCTCCTTCTGCTTTCATGACACACATATTCCATTACTTTCCTCCTTTTATAGATGAAAACCTGAGGCCCCAAAAGTTTATGAGATTTTTCTCACACAGTCCCAGGAACAAACTCTAACACATGTTCTTAGATTCACAATTGCATGTGGGACATCCAGGCAGTTCTATAAGCTGCGCAAGCACGCAGGCAGTGATAAGCAGAAGGTTAGAGCTTGGCCATGGACAAACGACTGTGAGTAAGCCTCAAGGAAGAAGATAGAGAACTACTGAGCAGGACACCTGACATCACTCTGGTCTCAGGGCTTGATAATGGGCATACATCTGCACGCACGCACGCACACACACGTGCGCGCGCACACACACACACACACACACACACACAGGTCATGAACATATAACACACAAGCACATACAAAAATGTATTTGGAACTATTTTTTCTTCATAATATGCTTTAGGTCTGGTATGGGATTTTAAAGAGAGTATCTGTTGGTACCAGAGTTAGAATACACTGCAACTAAAACTTGAAAAATCTTTGCTGATTTACCTTTAGAAACATATCAGATGACTCTCCTCACGCTTTTCACTAGACTCCATTTCCCTCAGAAGTTCTCATCTGAAGGAAAAGGTCTGGGGGAAGGTGACAAACATTTTTGTCACGTCTAAAGCCAAAACATTTTAAACATGACAAAGTTATTATGAGAGTGGGGACTGAGGTAGATACATAAAACATTTGATTGGGATTGGAGCCATATCTTGCCATCTCTTCAACCATCAATTTTTTTACTCTTATAAAATAATTTTTTTTGTAGTTTCCTCGTTTGAATTTCAGAAGTTGTTATGAAATGAATGGGAAATAAAATGTCCGCATGAGAAAAAGCTCTAAGACAAATTACAGGTGTTTGTGTAAAAGAGCGGCTTCTACCCCATCTACTATCACTGTGGCCAACATGGGAAACCCTGTGTCCAGACCATAGCTCCTCTTCCAGGAGCCCTGATGAGGCTGATGGCTTCCCACTCCCATGACAAGAAGTTTAGAGACTTGCCAATGCTACCTGTCCCTACACTGATGGCCATACAAGAATGACCAGTTCTTTTCAAAATACGAAGCTATTCAAAGCTCACTGATATCTCCAATTATTTCTGAAAACTAGAGTAAAATATTGACACCCCCCCACACCTTTCTGTCTTTGCTCACTCCCAGAGTAACAAGACATTCACATTTCCTCTTCTGCTTGATTACCCCAAAGCTTTTTTGCACGCTGCCCTTGGCTGGAACTACAGGCCCACGAGTCCTTTGTTCACCATCTCACACTCAAGTTCGCATCAAGGCCATTCGGGAAGTCCTGGCCCAGGCCCTAATGTAATGGGGATGCATAGGAACCCATCATTTCCCTCATAGTGCTTATCATTTGAAATTAAACATTAGGTAAAGTCTCTGCCCACCTCCCCATTGGTAAAGTTCCTGACGGCAATGATTGTTTTGACTCCAACTTTGCTATCTTGATGCTTTAGTTTTTAAAGAAATTAGTAATTAAATCATGCTTGGAATACTGTCCTTGCTTTCTGTAAGTTAAAACTATTCCTGGGAAAGGGGAGGATAGGGAATGAAGCAAACATCTGGCAGGTGTTCGGGATTGGCACATTTGTATTCATCATCTCCTTTGCTCATCACAAAATTCTACTAGATTGTATTCGTCTCTCTTTGCTGCCATACCAAATCGCAACAGACTTAGCAGTTCACAGTGTAGTGACACGAGTAGGGTTATAAGCAAAATGTAAAAATGCCAGTAAGTGGATTCTACATTCTACTATAGACAAGAGTCTGCCATTTAAATGTGAAGATCACAGCCTCCCTGGGAGTCCCCCTGCTAGAGGCAACTTTAGCAAACATCACAACAAACTTGGCAGGACCCTTCACCCCCCCCAAATACGTATGTACATATATATATATATGTGTGTGTGTGTGTGTGTGTGTGTGTGTGTAATAAACTTTTACCAATAATATAAATATATATAAACTTTTAATAACATCTATATTTCTTGAACCTAAATGTTATTTTCTCCCCCACCTTCTCTCTTTCCATTTAAAACTTTAGCAAACATCAAAGGAGTGGGACAGAGCCACCCCATGCTTATGATATCTTTGAACAAGATTAATTGTGGTAGATGTTTACTTTCTTTTTTAATCTTTTATCCAGTTTTTGAAAAAATACTCTGACAATGTAATTCCAGCTCAAGGATGAGCATGCGTCCCTGGCATCCCTTGGGGGTTTGTTTCTGTGACTGTCCTTCATTTTATGGACCTTATAAACAGAGGAGCTTGGAGAGAGTTTAGTGAAAAGTAGGCTGAATACACACTAAGCATGGGAAAGGTTGGGAAGCCTTACTGAGAATATGTGGGAAGTCCTCCCGGCTGATGCTAGCACCCAAATCAAACTTTGGAACTTTGGACAAAAAATTGCAAGTCTTATATTCGTAGATTTTTTTTCTATGTCTTCACAGTAAGGACACAGTCACTAGTAAGAATCAACCATTAAGGGATGGGAGAGACAGAGCAGTTAAGACTATCACGTGCAGCACCTGCGTGCAGCTCACCACTGTCCGCAACGCCAGCTCCGGGAGGTCCGATGCCCTCTTCAGGCCTCCTCAGGCAATACATATACATGTTGCACATACAGACACACATACAAACACTCAAACACTCAAACACATTAAATAAAAACAAGTCTCTAAGAAAAATCATAACAGACAATGAAGGGGTGCCTTGGGGATCTTGAAAACTTGGCTGGGAATGACACCTTCAGCAGCATGCTTGACCAGGCCTATCCTTAGGATCCTCACTTGTAAGAAAAACAAGACAGGAGTTTGGGAAGGCTCAGTCAGTAAAATACTTGCTTTACAAGTGTGAGGATTTAAGTTCAATTCTCAGAACGCATGTAGACGTGTTAAGTGTTGTATGTTTGCAATCCCAGCAACCCAAAGGCAGGAACAAGACAATATCTGAGTCACTGGGCACCAGCCTAGTCTAACTAGCAAGCTTCAAGCCAATGAGTGACCCTATGTTAAATGAGGTAGATGGCTTTTCCTCACAATGACACCAAAGATTATTTTCTGGCTTCCACATATATGCACATATACATGTACTCACATATGCAGAGGTACATAAAAAATAAGTAAAATGGACAAAGGTAAGCAGGAACTAACTCATAGTGTGTATTAAAGCAGACATTCTGCAGTCTAATCCATCTTTGCCAACATAATTGCCCTTGAGTCATGTTCACTGTTAGAATATTATCAGACTCAGGCAGGACAGAGATAACCAGATCCTTGTGGACCAATATCAAAGGGAGCTTAAGGCAGCCACCCCAATCACATACAACCACGTGGGCCTAATGTAAGTCCAACAACAGCAAACCGTCTGATAATTCAGTGTAATTAAATTTCTAGGAGACTACGGTATTTCATAATAGTTTATTGTTCTTCCAAACAATAATCTTAAAAGCAAATTATATTTGAGCCTTCTAAAGCACCTGGGCCATAAAAGAATTCATATCAGTTGTAAGCATAAAATTCTGTTTTGTGGAAAAAATAGCTATTCCTACATTAGGTGCAGAACCCATGAAGCCAAAAGAACACTCCTTCAGAGCTCGTGGATTGGAAAAAAAAAAAAAAAAGGAAGACTCAACAAAATACAGTCTAACTCAGGAATGGGCTGGGTCCCACCCTCCATCTGTCTGTGAATAAAGTTTTACTGGACCACAGCCATACTGTATTCGTGTGCAGCTATGACGAAATCATCTAGCCCACAACACTTCACCTTTTTTACTATGTGCCTTTTACTGAGAAGCATGTTTATAGTCTTCTGTTATAGAGACGGGAAAAAAAAAACCCTGAAAACATTAAAATGCCACACTTTACTAGAGTTTCTTTTTAGTGGCAGCACGTGGGGATAAAATGTGCCCCTACCCATCTTCCCAACGTGAGGGGAACGGCAGGACCTCAAAGGCTGGCGGCATGTGAGCTTGCAGTGCATGGCTCCGTTTGTGTTGGCTACTGCTTATCCTACCCCACCCCCACCATGTTGGAGGGTATGTAAGACTCACTTGGGCTCTGTCTTCACTCTTGGTTGGCATTGTTCTGGGTCCCTGCCCTGATGCCTCCTCTTCGGCTGCTTTCCTGGTGACGTTCTGCGGCTCCGGTTTCTTTAGTGCTTGCAGCTCACAGTGCTGTGACTTTATTTTCAAGCTGTTGGGGGATTCCACAGACGGAGCTTTCCTGCAGAGAAACAAACACATTGTTCAACAGGGCCAGGCTCTCCCATCAAACCAAGTGAAACCAGCAGCAGCTGGCTTGTTATGATGCTTATCACCGGGTAGATCTTGGACTAGAACTTTAAAAAAACATTAACTAAATCCCCATAACAACCCACTAAGAAGATCATTGTTATCCTTGCTTTACAATAAAAGGCTCAAAGAAACACTGTAATTTACTGAAGACCATATAATAGTACTGTCAGGATTTGAATTCAGGACTACCCAGCTCCTGATTCAGCTAGGCTGCCAGTACATGCTGTTTTCGTACGACCATTCAGAGAGTATGCCCTGCATCTCTGTATGCTCAAATATAGCTTTAACATCTTGAGTATTGGCAGGAGACACTATCGGCCTTCGGGCGCTGAAGTTAGGTCCACACATCTGTCCTGGTTTTAGCTCACCATCTTAGAGTGGGCTGCCCAGAACTCGATTAGGGTACCCAGAAGAGGTTACCATCACCTGCCTCAGCATTCCAAGTCACCTATGTGTCCAGTTAACTATGTCAATTTCTCATGAAAAATCTCACCACCTCAGAAGAGGTTCGAACTCCTATGCCTAGCCTTCAAAGCACCTTAGAGCATGGCTTCCCATCTCCCGGGGTTCACTTGCTGTATCCCAAGCACTCAGAAGGGTTCACCAGCCCCCCCACAGAGCTGTTTAAAATAGGCTTGAAGAGCCTGATTCTGCCTCTACGTGAAGCGTCTCCCCTATTCTTCTATAGCTGGAAACCCAACTCAGGCCTCAGGCCAACTCGCCCTCACCTCTTCTGTGCCTCAGAATGCTGCACTTCTATCTGGAACAGGAGGGATCCTGTTTACACCTTAATCAAATCTCTGGCGCAGCCTGCCTCCCTGGCAGCTGCTTGTCTATCTTGCCTTGTTTCCCTCCTATGCTAGAATTCTGTCAACTCTCTCTGCATTCCCAGTGCCTGGCATCGAGCAAACACCTGAAGAGCCTACCTGCTCAGCTGCCCACAGCTAAGCAATCCTCTTTCCTGAGGTCCAGAGACTCAGACAGGTGGCTCGGTTCTTGCAAACACACCTGACAGTTGGCTGCATCCTGCGGTGCTAAGAAGGCAGTAGTGGAGGATGGGGAGCCAGCATGCTCATGCAAACCACCACCGGGGTGTCTGTCTAAGTCAGAAGCATTGCAGCAATGAAGGGACTCAGTGAACACTAAAGAACTTTCTAGGACGAGCTAAAGTGATTCCTCCGACCCTCAAATTTCACTGCACTCTTCTACCAGGAGCTATGAACAAAAGGTATCTTTACAGTGTCTTGTGCAGTACCTTTCCATAAGCTCATGTGTCTGCATGCTCGGTCTCTAGCTGATGGTAGTATTTGGGAAGGTTGTAGAGCCTTTAGGAGGCGGAGCCTCACTGGAGGAAGTGAGTCACTGGGGCAGGCCCCGCTTTCTGTTCGCCCTGCTGTCTGACTGTAGCTGTGAATGGATGCCTCACACTCTTCCACCCCAGCTCCCCAGCCACGAGAGAATAGATTCCTTTTTAATTTTGAGACAAAGGAACCTCTCCTTCCTTGAGTTGCTTTTGTCAGGTATTCTGGCACAGCAATGAAAAAGCAACTCACACCTGCTGCCTTTATAGTGGCAGCTGGTCTGTGGCTGAGTGCACGCCCCTCACCTGAGCTCCGAGTCCTGCGCTGCTCTCAGCCGCGCTCTCTCAGCAAGGATCTCATCACACAGCACGTCATAGGGTTTGTCGAGATGGTGCTCGCCCATCACCCAAACCCACACCTTCTTATCGGCGCCCAGCTTCCAATGAACAGACTTGCCATTCTCTGCAGACAAAACAAAAATTGGGTCAAACAACTTATTTCTGGAATATCATTTGTCCCAGTCACTTTAGTGTTTTCAGTCATTGGTGAGGGTGAGTAAAAGGAAACACTTCCAGCCTGCTCAGAAGCAAACAATAACACTAGGGGCCGCGATACTCTGCCATAGTAATTCTATGGGACTGCTGTTTACACCTGCAAGATGTTGAGGGAAGACAGAAGCACTCACGGTATCCGTTATCCTTCAGGGTAAGAGAGTGAGCTAGCATCAGGTAGCACAACCTAGTAAGCCCAAGGATTTCCCCACAGCTCAGAATTGCAGTTGTTCACGCATTTGGTGTTTCCACTACCTTTACAGGGCCCAAACAGCATGCAGTTTAGAGTTGGACTGGTTTTGTTCAAATCTTAGCTTTGCCACCCACTGGCTAAGTGACTTGGAAAAATTGGTATCTTTAAGACTCAATTCCTTCATCTGCAAAATAGGGATGCCATCCACCACAATGGCAGCTGTGGAGAACAGGCAGCCTGAGCATGTCTGTGCACCTGCCACATACCAGGAGTTCAACGAAGGTTAACTGCCTTCATCAGCCAGCCTATTATTTACTTATGTGGCTGCTTGGAGAGTCACACCAGCCCGGGAGACGATAGTGCTGGGGTAGTGTGACGCGCGGTGAAGCAACTTAAATAACCCTTGTTTACAGTTGGTCTCTAGGGTTGTATTACATACAGTTTCTAGCTCCAGAAATGTAGCCAGATGGGAGCTTGGTCCCTGAGTCCAGGGAAATCAGAAGAGATCAAGACATACAGTCCCTAAACTAAAGGGACAGATCTGGGATCTGCTCAGGTTATTGTGGGCCAAAGCTAGGTCTAACCAACACCCTCAAACCAGCCAAGGGTGCCGAGTGCATGAACAGGACTTGGTATATAGTGCTCCATGCTGTATTCCTTAGAAATCCACACTGGGATTGCCTCTGGTCTCCTTATGCTGAGCAGAGGAAGCTTCTCAGTTCAAGTGTTCATGAACCATGGGCCCACTTCAGACTGCTGCCTCAGGTTGAATTGCAGCAGCAGGCTGCCCCTCTTGACCTCTGTTTTCTGCAGAAGCAGGCTGCCCCTCTTGACCTCTGTTTTCTGCAGAAGCAGGCTGCCCCTCTTGACCTCTGTTTTCTGCTCTTCTCCAGATAAATGAACCATCCCCCTGTCTCATTTCAGAAAGTTCTAAGCAGAACTCCTGAGGAAAGTGGGGGAGATTTGTACAATCTTCACCATAGGACTTAAAACTGTCAGAGAGATGGAACCACCTTGATCCTGTTTTCACCTGTAGAGACACTGTGGAACCCAGGTAGCAGGGGAGGTGAAACCCTGTGTGATCTATTGGGGACAGCCCCTTGTGACAGCCCTCACAGGTCTTACAATTTCAGGACATGACAAATATTTAATTAATTCTAGATAGCTGTCATAAAACTGCCTCTATCACACACTCCTGGGACCGACTCTAATATTTTTATCCTGCTCATTTCTCAACCTTCTCTTAAGTAATCTCTGCTAATATATCTTTTGACAATAGGAGGATGATACCCAGAGTAGACAGTGGTAAGGTGCCAAGAGAGACAAACACTCAGGGCCCAGAGAGTCGTTATTCAGTTGAGACACCGTATGACTGTCCCCCAAACAGCATTCGGCATGACACTGCGGGAGAAAGCTCTGGCCCTGCGGTAGGACATACAAGACCTAGGAGGGCTGGTGAGCAGTAAAAAGTGTGACTGAAAGCAGAGGAGACAAAGAGAACAGGAGCGCAGAAAACCGAGAAGTTGAGGGGGCTATGAACTGTGGTGCTCCGGGTACTGTGGCCATGAAGAAACACTGGCGACGAGTAAAAGGATTAGAGTCAAAATGTCAGACCTAGGCAGATGCTCAGAACGGGGCTCTTAGCAGAAAGCCCTTGCTGGTGAGTGACCTGTGTTCTGCCTCCACAGCTCCAGGAGCCCGTGAGAAGGCACGGAAAGCAAACAGAGCTTAAGACTGGCCAGGTGAACTTGGAAATGATACATATTATTGTTGAAATCTCTGGCATAGCTGGACTGACAGAGACAAGGAAGCCTAGAAGAGAACCCTGGAGAAACATGGGCTTTACTCAGAGGCAGAAGAAAAGAATCCAAATTATATATAAATAATTTGAAAATGGAGAATTCTGATTCCCACATAACTTAGTAAGGTAGAAGGCAACTGGGAAGTGCAAAGCCTCGAAGAGGAGAGGGAAGAAGAGTGGTACTAAGTGATAGTGAGGGGACCAAGAATGTCAGGAACACAGGAGGCAGGTGACTCAGAATGTCGGGGACCGGCTCAGGCCTCAGGGATGTGTTCTAGAGGATTCCATCAGTGAAGGAATTGG
This sequence comes from Meriones unguiculatus, assembly GCF_030254825.1. Taxonomy (NCBI): domain Eukaryota; kingdom Metazoa; phylum Chordata; class Mammalia; order Rodentia; family Muridae; genus Meriones; species Meriones unguiculatus. The sequence goes on along the minus strand of NC_083352.1, from coordinate 61,405,406 downwards.
GCTGTTTGTTCAGCAATCATTTCCAGAATGTCTGCTAAATTTCAGCACTGCTCTAAGGGCCTCGGGGACAGAGAGACAGTAAAAGCAAAGACGCATGAGGGATCTCTTTAAATTGAGGAAACAGGGCAGGGCTTATGCCCTGGCTGTTGGGAGGTAAGAAGGTAAGGATGCCAGGAAGGATCAAGCAAGGGAAATGGTGGTTAGAAAGGCTACAGAGGTAAAAAGGAAGCATTGGCTGGGGATGTAGGTCAGCCGGAAGAGTGCTTACCTAGCATGCATGAGACCCTGGGTTCAATTTCCAGCACAGCCATAAAATCAGGCATGGTGGCTCGTGATGTACTCCCAGCACTTGGGAGGATGATCAAAAGTTCAATGACATCCTTGGCTATTTAGGGAGTTGTAGTTCAGTTTGGGATATGTGGGACTTTATGATGAGAGGAAGAGGAGAAGGAGGAAGAGGAGGAGAAGGACGAAGAGGAGAACAAGGAGAAAAAAGAAAAGCAGAGAACAGGCTTGAACAGAACTGCATAGCCCCTAACACACCTCTCTAAAGAAAAGACACAAACTTAAGAATTCTGAGTGTGACATGCGTAATATCTCCTCAGTCAAACGCTACCCACTCATTCTGGATTTTCCGTCTACCTCACTTGAAAATATATACATTCTTCAACCTGAACATGTGGGGGAAGGGCTCTTTATACAGTACTTCTAACTAATTACAAGGTCTTTTGCTTCTCCTGACCTTTAATAGTGACAGGGGCTCTTACAAAGTTCTTTTAAAACCAGCTTTTCTAGAAAAGTGGGTCCATCCTGCTTGGGGACTACATCATAAAGAACTGCTAAGCAGAGACCTGTAGTCACACCTGTTTCTTTAAAGACGTGTTTTCTCTGGACTAAGAGATTTTTCCTACTCATATGCAAACTCTCTAATGAGGCAGTGCTGTAAAAGGCCCTGTGAAAATGGAGTGGCACATGTCTTTGTCAGGGAAACAGCTAGACTGTTCCAGTTTTATATTCCTGAGTACAACATAACACTGCTGTGTTTGGTGCTTCCCTGTGATCCAGCAGGAATACAAGCTTCCCATGACAAGTCAGGGATGCACTGCAGTGACCCCTTCCTGGGGCATTGGCTCACAACATACTGACCATAACGCAAAACTCTATTCATAACAAATAACCCTATTCTTAATGCTATGTTACTGTGAGTCCACTGAGTGCCAGCAAAAGCATTTGCCCCGATGGAAAAGCAACGGCACACTGAAAGAGCTCAGCACTGCTCTGTGTGACTGACAGAAGCAGGGTTCTGACAGTAATGTAGTCAATCATCCCGAGATGCTTCTGCACCTTGCCACCTCAGAGGCAACCGTACCTTTCACCACTCTGAGCTTCCCTCTAAGAGCCCTCATCCTCAAGTAGAAACCCAATGATGAGCATTAGCGGCCAGTTACCTCTGAGCCCTCCTGCTGTGGCCAGTGTCCCTCTGACTGGTGGATGCCAAGCCATGCTCATCTTTGTGCACTGCCCCAGGCCACTCCTAGCTATGTTTCTGAGGCTCTGGTGGCTCAGACAAGCAACTTCCTCAAGATAATAAAGTGTTTACATACTGAAAGAGGGAATCAAAACTGATCTGTGTGATGGCAAAGCCTGTGTTTAAAGAATATTTTGGTTGTGTCTGAGAGTGAAAAGAGAGCCAGTAGGATCCTGGGTAAGCTGGTTCACTTTCATTAAGGACAACATTGTGTTCTTTCTCATCTCATAAGGTGAGATGGGGTTATGAACCGGCCAGACATGTCTCCATTTTTACTTTAATGAAGGCCAAGGCCAAATTCTATCAAGTCTTCTGTAAATTACTCGTTGTTTTCCTCTTTTCCCTATAATTTTTAATCCTGTTAAATGTGCTAGAGTTATTAACCTCTAAGTCATTATTTAATTTAATGAAATTATGTGCATATTTTAGAGACCAAAGAACAGAGAAAGCTGGGTAACACTCCTGACATCACAGTCCCAGGAAGCAAGTAGTGAATAATTAAGTAAGACTTTCAATCAAAATAGTAAACAGAAGCAATAAGTCAGGAAGGTAGAGCGTGGGATTTAAGGACAGTGAGAGGGATGAGAAACACAGCAATTACCCAGGAGACACAGAATGCCAAAGAGCTCAAAGCTAGGCAGATAAGATGGTAAGGCAAGTGTTGGGGGCTGGTCTCATGCTTGTATTTTGATGCTAATTACTGGCCCTCAAGATCTGGTTCCTGCCTGGATAAACCTATCCTTGTTTATTAAGACATTATACAGGTCTGACTGATTAAAGGCTAAAACATGGGCAGGGCAAAATGAGGAAGGCGTGGCTAAGGTTCCCCAGCTTTGGGTTTAAGAGAATCATGGGAAACAAAGAAATGGGAAGCGAGGAAGAAGGAGGACTCTATGATGGGTTAGCGGAGAAGGAACCACGTGGGCCAGGAGGAAGGACTTCAAGAATAGCATGGAAAGGCCCAGATAAAAAAATAAAAGCAAGTATTTGTAAGACTGTGGATGGAAGGTAACCCAGATAGGAATGGATAAGGTAGATGGCATTGGGTGGGGGCTGGGAGGTGGATGGTGAGGTTATTGGGATAGTGTGGGTAGAATACCTGCCCAGCTCAAGGCAAATAAGGCAATTATAAAACCTAACAGGTGTCTGTGTGTTATTAATTATGATAGCAGGTTAAATAATGCCATCGTGATAATTTTAGGGCAAATAATAAATTATATTTAACTCAACACCTACCTTTTAATGCCAACAGCAAGCAGCCAAGAGGTCAGGTCTACCTGCTTTGAAAAGACTGAAGATTTAAGTGGACTCCTATTCAAATGCTGGTTCCAATTCTGATTCCTACAAATTGCATTTTTCCATTTGTTTTTTTATTTGCCAGAATAAAGGGGACAATATTGACCTCACTGAGTTCTCACAAGAATTAAGTGAAATAGTTTCAGTGCAAAGCTGAAGCCTACCACACTATAACAGGCCGACAGCCTGGTAAGGGGAATCTCTGTAGAATAGAAAAGATAAAGTAGAATCTAGAAGATTTAGTGACTGGGGTAGGTGAGGGCCAGAGCAGAATCACAATGGCTCCCAGCCATCTGGCTTCAGTGACTAGGAAGACAGCAGAGACCCCATCATGACACAGTGACAGAGAGGACCAGGGGCTGATGAGAAACTGTGGGAAAAGTTGGAAAGAATTTTCTTTGTGGCAAGCTTGCTGAGCTCATGGGCCATCTAAACAGACATTCTTATGAGGTAATGACAATCAGACCAAAGCTCCGTGAAAAGTCTCTTGGCAATATGGATATGAGTCTCTGCCATACAGAGAGGAAAGGATTCAGCTATTTGTCCAGCAAACATTTCTAGAGACCCTGCTGCATTCCAGCTCTGCTCCGTGGAACCATGACTTTGTGAAAACAGAAGACTAGCTAATGGAACGTGCTGTTGGTAACAATAAGAGTTCAGCAAATGGAGTTGAATCCAAGTATATTGGCTTAATCACTGTTCATTGCTGGGAACTAGGGCAAGTCTTACCAAAAAAAAAAAAACAAATCATTTAATTGGGAGCTTGCTTCCTGTTTCAGAGGGTTTGTCCATTTCCATCATGGGGGGCAACATGGTAGCAGGCATGATGCTGGAGTGATGGCTGAGATCCACAGGCAAACGAGGGTGAGGGGCAATGTTGGGCCTGCCATAGGCTTTTGAGACATCAAAGCCCACCCCTGGTTATACACCTCCTCCAGAAAGAAATGCTGAGAGAGAGAGAGAGAGAGAGACAGACAGACAGACCGACAGACAGACAGACAGAGATAGAGAGCCACAGAGACTGATTTTAAGAAGAGTGAAGAGGAGCCGCAGGTCTTTCATGACATAGCCTCATAAGTCAGGCTCTGTACTAAGTACAGTAATTCTTTCAGTTCTATTCCCTGATGACTAAGCACTCAAATATATGTGCCTATGGGGGTATTCGCACTTAAACCAACATATATATGTCAAGGGCAGATGAGGAAACACTGTTCCCAGTACCAGATCCTAGCCTGGGCTTTGGGCTCCCAATCTGCCTCATCAGGAGTCAATGAAACAAGCCCAGGGCAACCCTCTGCTAAGTGGCCACAGTTTCTGCTTGTGTTAAGTGACAAAGCATGCAGGAAACGTGCCAAAGTAATGTTTTAGATACATGCAAGGCACCTTTAGTAGCTGTTTCTAAGCCCCAGTTAAGCTTGCCCCATACTACATTTGCTCAGTAGTCCTAGTTTGGGAAGAACCAAAATCAGGATGTATTCCAACTGTCATTTACCAGCTATTTGCCCAATCCAAGATAATTAATGGCTCTGACCTTCACTTTCCTCAACCATAAAATGTAGAGAGTACTTCATGGTGCAGGCTTGGCTGTCGTTATTTAGTGAGACAATATACTGAAGTATTCTGCTGAGGGTCTAAGTGAAGCCTAGCCATCAGGAAACAAACTGGTGAGGGCTCCTAAGTCTACAACAGAAAGCAGTATAGTTTAAATGGGAAAATGGGAACCACATCCAGAATGATCGCTTTTCTAATAGCCACATTCTAACACCTAGAGAAAGTGATGAATTTAACTCAAATAATGCATCCTACTCAAGATAACCAACAATGAATATCTATATCTATCTACCCTTTAAAACTTTTTTTCCTACTATCCAAGTCTTTGCAATTGGTACTTTATAACCTTTTCCTGCTAAGCACTGAAAATTAAAGCCAGGATGCTAGGTGACTGCTCTGACTGTGTTTCTACCCTTTGCCCCTTGTACTTTAAAACATTTTTCCATTTTCATGTGTGTGTGTTTGTTTGAGCATGCATGCATGCATGCATGTGAGAACATATGTGGTGTACACTTATATGAATATTTGCCTGCGTGTACATACATGTAGGTTCTTTTGTATATGCACATGCATGTCCATATGGATACCCTAGGCTGAGGTCAGAAATAATCTTGAGTGGCTCTTCTACCTTATCCAGTGAGACAGGGACTCAACGAAAGCCAGCACTTCTCAATAGAGTTAGTCTGGCCAGCCCGCTTGCTCTGAGGATCTCCTGGCTTTGCCTTTCAAGGCTAAAACTGCAGATGGACTGACAAGGACACCCAGGATTCACACGGATTCTAGATGCCTGAACTCAAGTCCTCACACTAAGGATCTTAACCACTAACTCGTCTCCTAGCACACATTTTGCTTTTTCTTTGAGGCAGGGTCTCACAAAGATCTCCAGGCTGGACTTGAACTCTAGGCAGGTTACCCTTGTCACACTCCCAAGAAGCTTCAATTACACATCTCCCCCACCAGGACCTTCATTGTCCAGCCTCAGTGCCAAGTAGTGGGATAGCTATGTGGTCCCTTGCCACAGCAGTCAGCCCTCCGGCGATCACTTAGCAAACACAGCCAGTCCATAATTTTCTCACTGTCTCATGAGACTTCAGAAAGTATCTGGTCTATTGTTGGCTAAATCCCTGCTGGTGAGTATTTTCTCAGCTGTTCCTGCATTCACCTCAAGATTCTAGAAAGGTAGATACAAAACAACCATTTTAGTGATGTTTGCTGAAAACTCACCATGGTGGTTTGTTTTTTTATAAAGAAAAGAATGCTTCATGTGATAAAGATGATGCTATAAAGGAACAGGAATGGGCAGAAGACAGATGCAATAAAAAAGATAACCAACACCATGGCTGGGCTGAGAACTAAGAGCAGGAATAGCATGTAGGCCAGGACAAGCCGGAGGCAGGGCTTCGGAAGGTAGGACACACATGCCAGAAAGGTGAAGATATATGTAACAGGCCAGAACATGAGGACTAAATAGACTTAGTGGGTCCATAGTACAAACAGTGCTGGGCAGCCACCAGGTACCCTGATGCCACTTTGGGCCACCTGTGGCTTCAGCTCCAAAGGATAAGCAAAATTAAATATGAAAAGCACTTGCTTTCTAGGAGAAGTGGATTCTTTTTCTTCCTGCTCTCTGGTCATGAAAGGAACCAGTTTAATGTCTGTCACCTTTCTCCAAGGGCTAAAGGATTTAATGGGGTAATAACAAACATCTGATATGCAATATTTATAGAACCTTTAGTTTTTTGTGTCAGCGTATTAGCTTACTACTTCTACAATCATTTAACTAAAAAGGTGATGCAGATTTTCTGAACTGTGCATTCAAAACACTATACAGAAACACGCATGGAAAGAAACTGAAATAATTGCCTTAAGTTATCACAAGGTAAGCAATCACAAAGAAAGCTACCCAGCAACTTTGAGAAGCTCACAGTTTAACAAAAGACTGGGGGGGGGACAAGCAAACCTCTGGTCTCAGTCACCCCACTATACCACCATATATGCGATTTTCAATGAACATGGTGGCCAAAGCAGCCCAACTGATTGATACATTATACAAGGAGATGAACAGGTAAGCCATTCCCAAATCTCACCAGTATGTTTTGAAGAGAAAGTTGTAATCTGGATACTACAATGTGAAATCTGACAGATCTGAGCATATATACAGGTGTAGCTTTCCACATATGAGAGTGCTTAAGAATATTTTTTGCCCATAAGATTGCGCAGTTAGTACCAACATTGCACAAATTTGGGGAGGATAAGATACAAGGTTTGTGTCTCAGACGATGTATAAAATAGCAGTTAGTTAATTATTATTGTTTGTTGTTTTATATCCAGGACGTTTTGGTAATTAGTTTGTTTCTATTGTGGTGGGGGTCCTTGGGTTTGATCCTAGTGTTTCCTGCATCCTCACCCTGATCTCCTTCCCATCCCTTAAACTGTGTGTTGTATAAGACCATAATACGTTCTTAATTAGTATGCAGACCTCATTAAAAACTGTTTAGCTGTATATGAGGCAAAGGCCACTAGACTGATTTCCATTTTGAATCTGTGTATAGGCCAAACATGCCAATAAAATGTATTTTCTCAGCTTTTGAAATCCTGAGTGGTTTTATAAAATTTTCCTTTTTCAGGCTTAGGAAAAAATGAGTGTGAATATCTCAATGAGTAACCTTGAAAACTCTGTGTGAGTGTGTGAGTGTGTGAGTGTGTGAGTGTGTGAGTGTGTGAGTGTGTGTGTGTGTGTGTGTGTGTGTGTGTGTGTGTATGTATGGGTGGGTGTGGGTATGTTTAGTTAGGGTACTAATCCACGACAGAGCCTATGTGTGTGTGTTGGGGGAGGGGGTTAATGTGCACTTTGCATGTATGTGTATGTATACATTTAGCTCTTAATGAACAAAGAATACTTTCCCTTATGGTCTCAAAAGAACTCTTTCAAACTCCTGGACTCAGCTGCGAAGAAGTACGCCTGAGACTATTCCACACCAAACACATGCCCCGTTGCGACTTGGTCTCTTTAAGCAAGTTTAGTACATTTTAACGGGCATTCCTTAAAAATGATAACTTGGAAAACTCCCTGAAGTTGATAATGCAAAATTACACTTGCTGCACAAGAACTTTGTATTGTGATATTGAAATGCTAAGCCAATTAGGGGAATAGAGACCTTCCTTAAAGCTCCTCAAGTCAAACTCAAGGATGGCTTCTTGCTTTTCGGAGGTGCTAGAATGGAAACGAGAGCCTCGTGTATGTTAGGCAAGGGTTCTACTTCTGAGCTACACCTGCATTCCTTACACTGACCTTACCAGACCTTAAGATAATCTGACCAAAGATTTGCTTAAACATGGACACTGCGTGGTGAGTATTCTGTGTTTACATGTGAGCAAATACAGACTTGCAGTTGAAAACCCTGACTGTGAGAAGCTGGGTAACATTTAGGATCTGGCCACAAAATCACAGCTCCTAGCTGGCCAGCTTGAGTGCTGTGAGCCCTTAAAGCAGGCATTCTGCTGCCACATTCACAGCACCGAAGAGGATACGTTACCTTTCTTTGGTCTGGATTTCACTGGCAGGGACTCCTTTCTTTCCATGGCCGCTTCTCTTTCTTTCCATCGTCGGATCTGTTCCTCTCTCATCTTGTAGAACAAGATCTGTTTCTGCTCTTCGCTGAGCTCTGCCAGCAGGTCAGGGTCTATGAACATATCTGCCAGTATCTGTCTCAGCATCTCTGCTGGTCACAAGAACTTCTCCACCTGCAGCAGATGTTCCTGGAAATGACTTGCAAGTTTGCTTCCAGCAGGCTGGCACTTGGGCACCTCCAAGAGATCTGAACACCCCAGAAATAGCTCCTCCTCGTGCGGGAACTCAGGAGCGGTTCGTCTTGCAAATGCTGGTCAGTGATGGTGGACAAGCCTGCAAAGAGCAACAACCAAATCAGGCAGAAAAACGTGTAGATTCTGGACAGGAGCACAGTAGTGAAGAAAGCCAGGAGGAAACAATATAATTTTCATTTCAAAGAGAAAAGGGGGAAATGTGAAGGTATGTTTAGCTTCAAGTGAGTATAGCCTCTATTCCATAATAGGTATTTTATCAGAAAAACTCTAACCAGGCCACTCTCAGGGAAACAGAAATTTAACAGAGAGTTGCTTGGCTTCCTCCCCACTGAACAAACACGTCATTACCTCAGTGCCTCCCAGCTGCCAACAGCAAGGCTGAAAGGAATCAACAACAAAAACAATAACAAAGGTCAGGAGAGGAAATTAAAATACCCTCCCCAATGACTTACTCCACCAGAAAATGTCACCATTGAGAGACTCTTAGTGGAGCAGAGCCGTTCTTAAAGAAGTGAAAAGGAGGAATAAAAATGAGAGCATGATCTTTCTTTTCCCTTCTCTTAAGCTCTCCGTGTATACAGCTGTGTCCTCCTTCGCAAAAGGCATTTCCAGACAACCCTGCAGAGCCATGAGAACAGTGTAAGTGCAAAAAGGAACAATAATAGACATTCCAGAAGGTTACCAGCTCTTTGGTGTCTCCTTTCCACATAACCTAAATTAGTAAAATTTAAGTTTCAGGCCAGATATCTATGGGGAAGAAGAGGCCAGTGGCTTCTGCCTTGTTTTATAAAAGTTTGTCAGCAGGCTCCTTCAGAAGGAAGGAAAGAAAAAAGGCTGTGAACTTGGGCATGCATGGTGCCAAGCAGGTAGTACTAAAGGGTGGCAATTCCTTTAGGTCTCAGTTTATTTTTATACAGCGTTATCTGGTTAAAATTTTTAGATGCCAGATCTTCAGACTCTGTGTCCGTATATGACATATGCATGTATTATATATTTATGCATGTATGTATACTCATTTATGCCACAGGGGACAGTCTCAGGTGTCAGCTGCAGCCCTGCACCTTCTGTGAGATAAGATCTCTCTTTTGCTTGTTCAGCACTGTGTAGGCAGATCACTCCAGCTGACTGGAAAGCTCTGGTGGGGTGTGGGGGGACGTCCTTACCCCACCTCTCATCTCACCAGAGAGGCAATGGGATTAGATACTGCTGCATATGGGATCCTACTGCGGATCCTCATGCTTTATTTACCACGTGAGCCATTCCCCAGTCGGAGAAAAGTATTCTATATGTAATATGCATATACATGTGTACATGCATATATAGCCACAATATACAACACGTATTATATTTGTATTCTGAAGAAAAGGCATCTTATTTGTTCTAAATGTCACAGGAATGTAAGTCTTACTATGATACTTCAGAATCATCTATGCCCTAAAAGGCCAACTACAACTTTCATGCCTACAATGCTTCAGAAATCTTGCCTCTAGCGATGGTCGTTCAAACATCTTGCTTCTCCATAGAAAGCAAAGCACACTTAAACTTGAGAACAATTAGTAGGCTACACCATAACTGCAGTAGTCTTGACTCTCCTTGCCCATCCCTGTCTTTGTGAGTGTTAATCCTTTTTCTTTCCCTCCCTCCTCTGTTTCCTTGTACAGTGGCTCCTTGAACACAGCCCTTTGAGCCTCCCAGTCAAGTACACAGGACATCTGAAGCACTTGCATCACTACACAGCGGTGCCTCAAGCTACATGCACTATTCCTACCTGCACCTGATTTTCTGCCACAGCATTTTAGCTACTGGAATTCAAATGGAACATGATATTAAGAGGAAGGTTGAACAGCATTAAAATCAATGGCACGACTGTAACTCAGGCATGCTCCTCCCAGGGCCCCTAGTTAAGCTTCCATACTGGCTTGGGATGGTCTTCAAGGTTATACAGTACAGAATCAATGTCTTGGAATATTTTGTTTCTAGAACATTCTCAGAAAAAAAAAAAAAGAGCAAACCAAGTCCACACTACAAGAAGGGTTTATAAAAGATATTCCTCTCCCACAGAAAGAATCTGCTTCCTTGGCAGATATGACTCCAAGGTCCTGAAGTAAAGAGGTAAAGTAAACAAGGTAAATGACTCCTTGAAATTCCAGGAAACATCCATAAATGCTCACATTCCATGAGCGCAGTGTTTAACACCCATAGAGAACACAATAGGAAATCAGCAACTGATGAGGTCTACAGCTTCTGCTCTTTCCCCCATATTCAGTCGAGAGAATTATATTGGAAAGTCAGAGAGAGAGAGAGAGAGAGAGAGAGAGAGAGAGAGAGCACTGAAAATTAACTACCTCAATGAGCCAAGGGCACTTTCCTCCCCCAGCCAGGCCCAGCGCGCTCGCTCTTATAACAGAACTGACACTTAACTGTTTCCGGCACTACTCAGTAGAGGTCCACTCCAATCACTCTCTAACTTCAAGAGGTCAGTCCCCTTTCACAGCTGAGGAAGATAAGGGTAGCTGAAGCTGTAAAGCATGGCAGTGACTGTATCCACTGCATAGACTGGCTGCTACAAGTTTACTTGTGAGTCCAGAATCAGGATACCATGCCACTGTGAAAGTTTCAGAACAAAAACCAGAAAATGTCTGCAGGGACTGGAAACCTGAAGTCCAGGGTAGAGAAGCTTAGAGTTTCCCAGAAGAAAACTCCCCACCCAGGAAGGAGCATAGGGCTGCTGGCCACACTGGCCCAGTGTTGAGTTTGCCTTCCACTTGCCAGATAATTTATCTCTCCAATATTCCCTTCCATGGCACCTTTGTAGAGAGGGCTGCAAACCCTTTTGTTTTGTTTTGCCTTGTGAAGCCTTAAGGTTAGTCAGTCCGTTTTGTTTTGTAGTTCTGAGGAGTAAAGGCTGGCCCTTTCACGTGCTAGACAAATTCTCGGTGGCTGAGCTACATCCCCAGCCCTCTTTTTGCTTTATATTTGAGATGGATCTAGGCTGCCCAGGCCAGTTTTGGATACTCGACTTCCCACCCTGGCTGGCTGCCTCTTTCTCTCACATAATTGGGATTATAGACCTTGAGCATCAGGGTCAGCTTAATCACTCTTGAAGAAAAGACAGAGGCTCCGATGGCCTCAGAGAATGCAAAGGAAACCCAGAAAACAAATGCCTGTGGCTGTTGACTATGGCACCAAACTGATTCCATCTGAATGACTCTCCTCTAACCCCTTCTTAAGGCTTTCCTATAGCAAACCCCAGCATAGTCATATGTGTGCCTCAAAGGATAGCAGCCTACATTCCCAGCTCTGCCTCCAGGGAGCTGTGACTGTGGAAGGTCGGGTCCCATCTTTGGACTCAGTTTCCCAATCCACATATTAACCTGGGAATCTTGGTAACTAGGCGATTGTGAGGTAAAAGTCTACCTTGACTGTATTGAGAAAAGAACAGGAAATAAAAACCAGGAAATGAACCGGACAGGGGTTTTCCTATTTTCACTCTGAAAGGACAATCACTGCTGACACTGATCTACCCAGGGATGTTTGGGTCTCATAGTGAGTGCAGGTATCTGAGGCCCAACACAAAGTGCAGCTCAGCTAACTTGTTTTTCTTCTCCTGTGGCACTTTCCTTGAGAAAGATAGATAACAGGCAACAAGCCCACACCTGTGGCTAACTCTAAAACTTTCTAAAGAGTCCCAAATTTGGTTAAGTTCCCAGGATACCTGCAGATCTAGTCTGACTTTCACACTTTCCATTTTTCTACAACTCTGTGTTTTAACTAATATGGAAACTAATAAACAAACAAGCAACAATAATGACAATAATAATGCCCTATCTATCATAAAAATATTGTGGTATGTCTAGTAAGTGTGTCCTAAAGTTAAAAACCTGGTTTAAATTTTATTCATCTTTTAAACATCTAGCTCTGTCTTCAGGCCTTGAGTTGTTTTATTAAATTATTTTTCTTATTCTTTTATATGATGATATTGAGAATAAAATAAATTGCAAGTGGTGAGAGCAGTTAGATGTTCTGTGAATACTCTCAAGTGATGTTAAAGTATTTCACATACAGACGCACGTAGAAAGGTCCGTTCGTACCAAATCTTTGCCTAAACATTACTTCCACTTACTTATTAAAGTCGTATATATATACATATATATGCAAAGAGGAGCTTGTCTGGGAGCTGACGAAAAGGCTTCTCTGGGACCATAGCGAAGGGAGACACCGCGGAGAAAACCTTCAGCTAGTGACTCCACCTAGGGCCCATGAATCCCTCACCTTTGTGGAGGGAAGTCCTGGCCCAGATTCTGGATTGAGCCTTGACCCAGAACCACAGAGAGGCGACACCGCCTGCAGCTCCGGTACCACGTGAGGGCGCCCGCGGGAGGGTGTCCCTGCGCGGGGAAGGCACTCATAGGGTTCTGCGTGGGCTGAAACCGGTTTTAGCACTCTTGCTCTGGAAGTTCTCGGCCAGGACGCCACACGGCACAGCCCGGTGACTGAACCCGCGCTGATTTGCGGTGCTCCTGCTGGCACGGTGGCCCCGACTGTCACAGGTGGCTCCGCCGGCTGGACCTGCCCCAAGCTCGCGTAAACCCTCAACGCGGGAGCGCGCACACCACTGGGACCCCACAACTACCCCAAAAGACAGCAGGTCGCCTCCCATTCTCCTCCTACTGGAGACTCAGAGCATCGATCACAAGCCCTCATCCGGCCCCGGTTGCAGATACTGGACACCCTTCACCGGACACCGGACACCGGCCGCCTCCGTTGTCGCCAGCTCGGCTGGGCACCTGAGCTCGCCCTGCGCGTGGTGGAGGAGGGACGAGAGGGACAGACTAGCCCCCTGGCCGCGGGGACCGGGGTCTCTTGCTGGCCCTGGCTCCTGTGCTCATCCCTTCGCTCTAGAGACCCACCTATTGGTTCCCACTTGGAGCTCACCCTTCTGCCTGGCTCCATGCTCCAGTGTCCTCCCCGCGGGGTCACCTACCTGCTCAGAACCCGCCGAGCGAGCAAGGAGGCTCAAGCCCCTGCTACCTCCAGATTGCCTTCAGCAGCTGTCCGGAAAGAGAAGGAAGGAAAGGCAGACAGCCGCGCGGGCTAGCTGGACAAACACTTGGGCGCAGAAGGACACTCAGCGTCCAGCTCGCAGCCCTGGCCCGCCCCGCCGCGCCCACATGCCGGGGTGACTGACTGGGCGCTCCCTCCAGGCCCCACCCGGGTGTTGGAGACGCTCCAGCGCCACTAGGCAAGGCTTGGCTGCCCTGGACCAGCGGCAGCAGCAAGGCCACCAGTGCTTGGTGAATGGAGAGTTCTGTGTGGGGTCTGAGACGGTCTGCCCTGCCCTATCAGCGGGGTCTGTGGGACTTATTAAGGCTAGGAGGAAGGAGCCTGCAGGGGCAGGCAGGCGCTTCTGGGAACCTCGGTCCTGCAGGCCAAGTTGGCTGCAGTTCTGTGCTTGCATTTCTACAGCTTATTTTTTCCTTTTCTTTTGTTGACATTAAGTAAATTATCAAACTCTGAAGCATTTGCTACTCCAGGCGTGGCTTTACAGAGCATGATCACGGGAGAGAAAGACTGGAATGTTGGAGATTGAAGGCACTAGAGACAGGCGCAGCCAGCGAGAAAACCTGAAGAGAAAAAAAGAAAGTTGGAAGAAGCCTGTGACTAAGAGAACAGGGCTAGGGTGTCGCAAAGCACAGCCGAAGTTTATGCACTTCTGGGAGGAAAGCTTAACAGAGCAGAAAGGTAGCCGGAGCTTTCCACAGGAGAGGGACACTGGGGATGTTTGGAGAAAAACAGGGCTGGGCGGGGTAAGGTACGACACAAGCCCCTAGACCTTGAGTGACGACAGGAAGGGTTATAAACAAGAAACATGGCGTGACTTTATACACCCTATCCAATCCATTAGGAGCCTGATAAGCTGCACCCAGAGGCTGTTTATCTGAGGCTTTCCCAACTGCAGAAAACTCTTGAGTTGGAAAACCTTAAGGCCGGAGTCATGCCCTACATTCTCAGGAAACAAGACTCAGCCATTTAGGAACTGTGCTTGAGATCCATTCAGGCTATGGTTCCTGGCCTGAGGCTTAGTCTCTGCTACACCAAATTGCATGGCCAGTGAGGTGCTTTAGACAGGTATGTCGTCCTCTGCCTAGTGGCTGTGTCTGCTCAGGAAGTGTCCTCACACTCCCTGGATGGAAGTTAAGGAGCTGCAGCAGTGGCCCATCAGCCAGCTTCAGGTCCCACGAGACACTGATGCTACCATCAATTCTCTCCTCCACATTCATTCTGTCTCCACGTTCTCCATGTCCTGACAAGCCCTCTCTAATACCAGCTCTCCCCTGTCCTAATTAGCCTTACAGTTTCCCGTTCAGGATAAGTTGTCAGAGTTAAGTGTGATAAGACAGGCAAGGTGCTCAGAGCATGGCAGGCTAACATGTTTGAATACTTACTGCATGCCAGAGACTACTGGATAGACAGAGGCTCTTGCACAAAGTGTTCAAAACTGTGTCTAGCATGCAGTATTATGATTTCACATTTCTAACATCTCATACCAAGGCTGTGAATTTTCGTCTCCCACCTTACCTGGATTCTAGGCTCTCCCTGATCGTCCTAGTCTAAGCATGCAGGGTTGGTCTCTGAGCCCAGTAGAACACAGTAGAAGTGATGGGATACCATTTCCAAGATTAGTGTGTGGTGGTGGCAAAGATTTGTTTTCCTAGCACTGGGGATGCTGAAACAGAAACCTAGCAGCTCAAGGCCGATGTGAGTTACTTCGTTTCCGGCCTGGATTCATAGTGAGAACATACCTAAAAACAACAGAAAAGTAAAGTCTGTAGCTATGTCTTAGTCTGTAGCTCTTTTTCTTTGACACCATCCCTTCTCTTTCCTCCGTGTCTCCCGGACCCTTGAAACATTCATGTCAGGAGATAAGAATTTCCATATCAAGTGATCCTCTAGTGAGATCCACCTAGAGAGGCTAAAACCAACCAAATTAGCTTGGAAGATCCTCAGCTGCCCTGAAGCTGTGTGATAACTACAATACTGGCCAGTAGCTTCAGTGAAAATTCATGACACTGCTCAGCAAAACCACTCTCAAATTCCTGATTTGTATACTTAAAGACAGGCCATTTTTACTGTACTGTGTCAGTAATTTGGAGGTAGTTTGTTACAAAAAAAATGTAGACAGCCAATGCACTCTCTCTCTGGTCTTGTTTCCAAGCCAAACTTAATTAGCATTCATGTACAGAAAATGACCTAGGTAACCTATTTAAACACTAAAATAACGTGCTTAAACTCTGAGCCCACACCTAGGCCCAGAGCTAAGAAATAGGACATTGCAAGGTCCTGGGAGCTGCACAGCAAACAAGTAATTCACCTGATCCAGTCCGGAAAGCCTGCCCTAAGAGTCCGTGCCCCGGCTGTGAACGAAGCTGTCAGGTTACTTTTTTTTCAATAAACAATCAATCCACCTCTGATCCACCATTCAGTAGCTGAAACATTTTCGATACACACCCTCTCTCCTGCACAAAGAATTAAGACCCAACTGCTGGCCAACTTTCAGCAGCCAGGATAACCCAACACTGAGCTCTTTCAGCCTTATCGTCTTGCCACTGGATATCCTACCTTCATGTAATCTGGTATGTTCCAAGCCTTAAACCTACAGCCTCTGAAGCCTCTGCAGCGTCACACTGGGTCTATTGTCTAAAACGTCTTACTCTATAGCTCACCTTAGGAAAACTTCACCTCTCCTAAAATGTCAGCCTTTGGGACGTTTCTTTGCTTGCTTCTCTTCTTCCCACTCAGAAAGCGGCACTTCATGCACCCACTAGTGTCACATTTAGCAACCAACACACCTTGGAAACATTTCACGGACACCTGGTAGGGCTGGGCAAGGTAGGAACAACTGAGAGACAGCAGAGTCCATGGCTTGGGTCTCTGAAACGGTGGCAGTGCCTCATACAGTGATTACTGAAATGCACATTTCAAATCACCTTGGAAGTCATGGATGTAATCAATGCCATAACAGCAAGGGCAAAACCTAGGGTAAGCACGAGATCCACAGATGGGTAGTTGAATGAATGCCAGGACAAATCAATATAAACTGTACAAAATTATGGTAATGGTTTAGTCAACTCGGACTCTCATTGTCCCCTTTATGCATGAGCCTCCTTCCTGTGCTTATCACAGTCTCTCCTCTCTGACACTTAATTTACATTTGGTTGAGGGACCTCTCTGCTTGGGACCTCCAAGTCCAGCACAGAGCACAGCGTGGGTATAATTGTATGGAGGTCGGATACACAAATTATGATATGTAAGGCGACCCCTGGAGTTGTGCAAAAATAGAAGCCCTGTTGCTTCCAGGAAGATAGGTCATTTTGTCGTTGTTCTAAATTACACAATTTATATTTTAGTTCTCTAGAAATTGAGACCCTTCTCCTTATAAAACACAATATTAATACACACCAACAATATTTTCCTGTCATGCCATAAAACGAGATTTAAAAACCTAGACAACTTTCATGAACTCTTTAAGAAGTGAGTTATGTTTGTCTCATAGTGAATGTGAGGTAGACAGGAAAGAAAAATACTATACATTTAAAGTTTACTGAAAACTGATCAAACCATAAAATAAAATCTTTATCCGTTCATCAGTCAGAAATAATGATATTGAGAACTGTTTCCAGCTTTCTGCCTGCAGTTAGATGTCATGCTGAGTTATTTTAGTTCCTTCATGATGGTTTTCCCTCATCATTGTCATAAAGAGCAAGATTAACTGTTAGCTATTCATCCACTTTTAAAGTCAATTGACTATTTCCTTTTCCTTGAGCTACCTTTACAGACTTGTCTCCTCAAACATTTATTCTCATTTGTCAGGAACCACACCTGGTGTCTTCTGCTTCTACAGTGCCATGGAAATGGCCTGTGACCTAGAACTGCTGAGCTGAGGCTTAAGGTTGGAGTTAGACAATAACACACGTGACTTGGAATTAGGCAATAACCCACAAGATAAGAAATATCTTCTAGCCCAGGGTAGTGGTGCATGCCTGTAATCCCAGCAAACAGGGAGGCAGAAGCAGGTGGATCTCTGTGAGTTTGAGGCCAGCCTGGTTTGCAAATCCAGTCCAGGACAGCCAAGTCTACACAGAGAAACCCTGAAGGTGGGGGGGGGGGAACAAAGATCTTCTAATAGTCTCTGTTAACCACTGCTTTTTGCAACCCAAAGCTGTGATAAACAATCAGAAGCAAGCTCTCTTCTAGTCTCCTCACACTGCTGGGTCTTCCCAGATTGGTAAAACAGATTCAGAACTGAGTTGAAATAATATGACTCATCTTTGACATGCATTCTTTACAAAAAGCACACAAATTCATTGTCTTAGTTATGAATGAAACATCATGACCAAAATGGTAATTTGAAGAAGAAAGAGTTTGTTTGGCTTACACTTACATATCACTGTTCATCAGTGAAGGAAGTCAGGACAGGAACCTGGAGGCAGGAGCTGATGTAGAAGCCATGGAGGGATGCTGCTTATTGGCTTGCTCCCCATGAGTTGCTCAGCCTGCTTCTTACAGAACACAGGACCACAAGCCCAGGGATGGCACCACAAAACAATGAGCTGGGTATTCCCCCATCAATCATTAAACAAGAAAGTGCGTTACAAAAATGCATTCCCAGTAACATATACACACATGCACTCAAACACAATAACAACAAATATTTTTAAAGATTTTAAACGAAAGATTTAGAAGCAGAACTGAGGAGGTAGTGACAATGCATAAGACTTGGTGTTCTTCTTGGTTCTGGTCCTCAGGCATATTTTCCAGCTCCATCTCAGATGGATGCCCCTCCACCCAGCCTATGACATAGTAAGGTGGGAACGAAATGATACCTGAACCCAGTGCCTGCCTCTTCAAAGTTGTACACCTATGTATGCACATACTGACCCTCTCTTTTCACTGCTTCCTGAGGATGAAACTCCAGTGTTCACTCTAACTCTGTATCTGAGGAAAGCACTTCCTGAGGATGAAACTCCAGTGTTCACTCTAACTCTGTATCTGAGGAAAGCACTTCCTGAGGATGAAACTCCAGTGTTCACTCTAACTCTGTATCTGAGGAAAGCACTTCCTGAGGATGAAACTCCAGTGTTCATTCTAACTCTGTATCTGAGGAAAGCACTTCCTGGGGATGAAACTCCAGTGTTCACTCTAACTCTGTATCTGAGGAAAGCACTTCCTGAGGATGAAACTCCAGTGTTCACTCTAACTCTGTATCTGAGGAAAGCACTTCCAGAGGGCGACACCATGTTCCCATCTACTTCCTGGCTTTCCTGAAGCCATCTGACATTCTGTCTTCTAGGACACCCACGGTTCCCAACAAACCATTCCTCTCAGAGATACTCGCTTGCCTCAACAATCATTTCTACCCGCAAAATGACATTCTTTCTGCCTGTGACAAAAGGCCAGTTGCCCCTCTCCGTGTGTGTGTGTGTGTGTGTGTGTTTGAGCAGAAAAAAGCATCTTCAGGTCTCTGAGGGAAGAACAACTGTTTAATTAAGTTGGAGACAGAGTTGGGTTTTACTGGCGTGTTGGTATTTAAAAGACAAGGCCATGTTCACACCATACACATAGGCTTCTGGTTAGAAGGCCTGGCCAATAAATGATAGAGCATGCTCTAGAAATGGAGAAATAGAGACCCTTGAGCCCTTGGAGATAGGAGTCTACCTCCATGGAGAATTTATGCAGTCATACTCTTCAACCCTAAATAGAGAAAAGCACCCACCATTCCTTCACAAGCTATCATTAAAAGAGACATTTTATACACTTTAGGACTAGGAAGAATCTAGGCATTATCTAGACTTCTTTTACAGATGGAAAAAATACAAACGAAAGGTAAGGTTAAATTTCACATAATTAGTTGGTAGCTTATACATAAATGAAAAATATTGGGGCTCCTGTCACATAGCTTTGACAAAGTTGTCACTCTGTTAGGCTGTCCATTCTTCACTGAAGTCAGGAGGCAGGCTGAATGCTACTATCATCTCATTTCCAACACAGAGCACACCTGGACATGCTCCCCGCCCCTCCCCCACTCCTTCTTCCACCTCCCTTGAGGCAGAATGTCACAGTGTAGATAGGCTAGAATCAGTCTCATGGTCTTCTCACCTCATTCTAGAAGTGCTCTGATATTAAAAGTACCCCCATGCCCAGATCCACTTCCATCTCTCCATGAATTAATTAATGATGATCATAGCCCCCTCACACCTCTCCTCCCAGTCCCACACTTCCTCCCTCTTCCCTCAATCCCCTTCTTCAAGTTCTCAGAAAAGAGGAGCCCCAACAACAACCTACCCCAGCACACCAAGTCACATCAGGACTGAGCACATCCTCCTCCCCTGTGGCTACGCAAGGCAGCCCCACCAGGGGGGAGTGATCAGAATGCAGGCAACAGAGTCCATGCCAGAGACTCTTGTTCCCCTTACTAGGACACCCACATGCCCAAGCTGCCCATTAGCTACATCTGAAGGCCATTGGGAGACACATCCAGAGTTTCAAGGTTGGTTGAAGGTGTGTAGCCCCCCACCTCACCTCATTTGTATCCAGCTTTTGGAGCTCTTCCTGGAAAAAGCCAAGGCCAGGCTGTGGCTTCTCAGTATGACAAACAAATGGGGACCAACAACCTGTCAATTCCAAGTGTTTCCCTGCGTCAACTTCTAAACAGAGAAGAACTATAAGGAAAACAGAAGGAAGGATGAAACTGAGGGACAGAAGGATTGACAGCAGAAAGTTGAAGAGAATGGGGGAGATTTAAAAACAAATGTTGAAGGGTAGTTGTTCTTTGTAAGCGAGCTTCACTTTATTCTTGGGGAACTCCTGTGGTGCCTCGGATACAGACTTCTTTCTTGAAGGGGAGAGGTTCACACACAAAGGAAGAATCCGTCTTAAGTCCAGAAATCATCCTGAGAGTTGTCAGTGACTGATCCAAGACAGAAAACAACGGCTTGTTAGCTTTGTTGTTTCATGAGCAGCGCACCTGGATCAGCTAAATAAAAACCCTAGAAAATTACATTTTAATTTCTTTTTTAAAAAAATAATTCTTCTTCCTAATTGAACTGTAAGAAAAGAACTTGTCATTAAAACCCTAGACTGTAAAGGATCAGAGGAGTTTGTAGTTACTGGCGTGAGCTATGTAGATGACACCATTAGTCTGTACGTATTAACGTGGCAAGGTACTTTGAAATTTGGAGTTTTGCTTTTAACTGATAAGAGGACAAGTGGGTACAAAGGAATTCAAGAATTTCCCTGGGCTAACACAATAGTGTGGACCGTGGCATGAGCTAGGCTAGGTCCCCAGACTCCTAACATCCAGGTGAGGCTCATTCCAGTGCCCACCTCTCTCTACAGAACTCCTTCCTTCCTGTTAAACTCTGTGTATCAGAAAAGGCAGATAGGAGGCGCGACATGTACACCTGTAATTTAAGTGCTGTGGTGGTTAGAAGGTGTAGCAAGTCGGAGGCCAAGTAAGAGCTTGTCTCCAAAAAAAATGAGGTCCACAGATATAGCTCAGTAATGGTGTGCTTGCCTCATATAAGCACTGTGGTCAATAGTTCGATTCTCCCAGTCCCCACATCACACACACACACACACACACACACACACACACACACACACGCAGAGAGAGAAAAAAAGAAAGCAGGGATTGGTTTCAGTAAGTTTGAATAAGTCATATAGAAAGTGCTTAGTCAAATTTGTTCAGTTGATTAATCAATCTAAACTTGGCCTAGTGCTACGGAAACACTCCCTCCTGGAATGCTCTAGACAGGCTCAATTTTTATAAACTAAATCTTAGTAGCTGGAGAGATTATTGAGATTCTTTGTTGAAGTCTCTTAAAGCAAAGGCTGTTTCTGCAGTTTGAATGTTCTGAAACAGAGCACACTGTGTATGGTGGTAGGGGACCTCCCGGAGATTATACCAGCAGCTTTATGCTTCCATTTTTACTTTCTATTAAAGTTTTTAAAATACGCTTTATTATAAAATTACAAATAAATAAAAATGTATTTATTTATTGAGTGTATAAGTTCATTAAGCTTGTATAGTCTTTGAGTCTGGTTAATTTTGGTGTATAGTGTTTTCTATATTTGGAAGTTTTACAACTTTTCAAATCGCCATTCCATCCACGCACAATATTTTATCCATAGGATGTAAAATACTGTTAAGTATTTTTAAGTGAAAATGCTGTTTTGAAATACAGCCTTTCTAGAATTCTAACACAGACAATTATTGTTTTCATGATTAGTGTTATGATTTTAATTATATACCTATCATCTTAAGTTGTTATTCAATAGTTTTTGTTCTTGGTTCACCCAGATAATTGTAAACTATACCCTTTGTACACTGTATTTGTTTTATATTCCTCTTATGACAACCGAAAGGCACATGGAACAAAGATGAGTTCATGCATTTAGGAGTCCAGGCAAAGAAGGGGAGTCCCTTCATGCTGCTCTCACTGTGACTCAATGCTAAGAGAAAACCCCCTTGCTTTCTCTTGATTCAATTTAACAGTAATGATTGCAATTCTATTTTAATTAATGCCTTTTTATTAGTAGAAAAAAATAGACCAAATTGAGATCAGTATTTCCAGTTTCCTTCTCCTACTTAACAGGCAACATATAGGTGTGTAGCTTCCATTGATAAGGTAAAAGGGAAATTAATGTAGTGCATGCCTATTATCTCTGGGTGTGGATAATGAGTCAGTCCATGATAACCTTGAGTGTATTACACAAAAGGAGGAAATGTCATGAATAAAATCATTGCAATGGTTTTAAATAAAAAGTGGAAAGTGTGAATGCAGCACAGGCTATAGAGTCGAAGCTATGGATGATAAGGGAAATATTTCAGACCACTCTTGAGGAGAAATCTGACTTAGTTGGGTAGAAGTAAGAAGCAAAGTTATTCCCAGCAAAGGGATTCTAAAAACAAAAGTTGGACATAAAAAAGACTGTTCTAAATAGACAATTGATATGCAGCTACAATAGGATTAGGACAGATGTGGCAACTTCGGGACTAAACTGAGATGAGCCAAGTGTGTAAGACTGAAGATAAGGTTTCTTCATCAATCCTTGGTGATTATTCAATAAAGAGTGCTGAGTTTTGGCATAGTTAATATGTCAGTATTCAGGCAGGGAGTGAGACTGAAGGCAGGGTGAGTTTGCAAAGCCAGTAGCAATATGAGTGTGAGTTAAGACAGCAGGAATGGAGAGGCAAGGGCATATGTGGAAGTCACTGATGCATAGAAATAAGTGGAGAAGGAGGGCCAATAGGGCACAGTCATGGTTTTAACTCACGTACTTAAGATAATAGAAAGCTCCTGAACAGCATTCTACAATCACATTTTTCCCCAACCATTTGGCTTCAAGGGAGCCATTGAAGGCACAGGAATGTGCCTTCCAATGCAGGAAGTAGCCAGTTACCAGCTATAATTATTTTGCCTTTTCTCTGCATGAAGTTCTGACTTCTTTGTTGGTTGGTAAAAATCCTTTCCTTCCACAGCTTCATACCAAGCTAGATGATCTGGGCCAAGTCTTCTGCTGAGTTTGTTAAGCAATCTATAGATGACTCCAGTGTCATCCAGCTCAGCCATTCCAATAGCCCAAGCATGGAGCAGCTTTGGAAATCCTAGAAAATCTCACACTCAAATTGTTCAAATTATTCAAACCTTACAGAGGCTGTTATTCTGGAAGATCAATGGCTATATGATGTGCTTCTTTGAATTTTAATAGAGTCTATGAATGATGCTCTACCAATAGTGTATGTTCTGGAAGAAAATCTGTCATGAATATTTGTCAAATTTATTGTATATGGTAAATCTCAGTAATTAATACATTTATATATATATATTATTTTTACACTTTATTCACTTTGTATCCCCCCCATAAGCCCCTCCCTCATCCCCTCCCAGTCCCACCCTCCCTACCCCTTCTTCATGCATGCCCGTCCCCATGGAGATAACCTAGAACCCCTGTACAGATGTAATCCGTGGCAATTTAGTGTCTAAGTGGGTTACATAGTAATGGGAAGAGGGACTGCCTCTGACACAATCTGATAGGCCTGCTCTTTGATCACCTCCCCCTGAGGGGAGAGCAGTCTTACCAGGCCACAGAAGATGACAATGCAGCTACTCCTGATGTGATCTGATAGACTAAGATTAGAATTAATACAGTTTTTAAAGTAAGTCCTTTAAATTATCTTTGTCCTACATCTTATTGGCAAGAGAAGAGTTGGAACTTATGAGACAGAGTCACAGAGGTGTCTGGCACTTTCTCTGATGCTGAACACACTACATTTTAAGGCTCTCTTCATTGGAAGTTTCTCTTTCTCAGGGCTGGGAAGATGGCTCAGTGAATAAAGAGCTTTCTTTGCTGTGTAATCATGAGTACCCGAGTTTGAATCTCCAACATCTATATTAAAAATCAAATATATTATTGTTATTCAAATATATTATTGTTACGATTTTGTATGTTTGGCATAGTATACATGTGTGCATGTATGCTTATGGATGTGTGTGTGATTGGGCAATTATGTCATCCTTTATACATGTGTGGAAACCAGAGGTTGATGTTGCATGTCTTCCTCTGTGACTTTCCACCTTATATTTTGATGCATGATTTCTCACTGAACCTTGTGCTCACCAGCTGGCCAGGCTCTGGCCAATAAGTTTGGTGGATCTTCATTTCTTCTTCCTCTTCTCTGTAACTGGGGTTATAGACAAACACCACCATATCTGGCTTTTACATGGATATCCTTTGTTCCTCATGCTTTCATAGCAAGCACGTTACAAAAGGATCCATCTCTCCAGCCTCCTTGAAATATGTTCACTTTAAACTGATTTTAATTCTTATTAAACCTAACACATAATTTAATAAACAATAGAATGCAGAATTTCAGGATATTGAGTGTTTCTATTTATATTGCATTTTCAATGATCCAGAATCTCTTGTTATGCTAATGTGCCAATGACCTAGGTATCTTTGAAATCTCCATTATTATTCTTAGTTGGGGCTATCTGACTTAAACCAGGAAGTCATTTGGGCATTAAAATAACAGGTCACTAAATCAGTCATTTATTCTCTGTTTTGTCTACTAGATGCGGTAGGTTAGCAGTTGAAATAAAACTCAAGCAAACTCCCTACTTATTCATTCTGTAACTCAGGAATGCTAGGCAGTTGTCACTCAGAGTTTGCTTTGAGCTTCATCACTGTCTTAGGGTTTCTATTGCTGTGAAGAGACAGAATGACCACAGCAACTCTTTTTTTTTTCTTTCTTTTTTTTTTTGACTTTTCAGGGATTTTAATTTTTAATTTAATTTCTTTTGAGATTATAAAATATTACACCATTTGCCACTTCTTTTTCCTCCCTCAAAACCTTCCCCTGGGATACTTCTTACTCTCTTTGAAAATTTGTGTTTTTGTTGTTTCCATTAATTGTTGTTACATACTTGTAGGCATACAGATATAATTGTATATTCCCAAATACATAAATACAACTTTCTCCGCCTGCATAATATTACCTTTATGTATGTTTTTAAGATTTTGGTAATGGATAACCAACTGGCATACCCTTCTCACACTTTCAGCACTCCATAGTTGTCTGCAGTTCTCTGTGTAGGTCTTAAGTCTGGTAGGAGAATCTATAGCTATCACTTTACTAAATCAACACAATCCCTACCTACATTCTAAATAATTTTCCTTATATCCACAGATAAGTCATGACCTTTCTTCAAGGAAACTTCTCTTTGCCAAAGATGGGGGCTGTGAAAACCACAAGCAACAAAAATGCAGAGTTGTAGTGGATACATATACAAAATCTTGCCTCACCTAAGGCTTAGGAGACTGCAGAAGAGAGGGCAGGAAGCTTGTTAAGAGAAAGGATCAAGGAGTTTGCTCTGAGAGTGTGGCCAGTACTCATGTCATGGCAACTCTTATCAAGGAAAACATTTAACTGGGGCTAGCTTATGCTTCACAAGTTTAGTCCATTATTGCCATGGTAGGAAGCACAGCAGCATGCAGTCAGACAAGGTGCTGGAGAGGTAGCTGGATTGTCACACAGCAGAGAGAGAGAGAGAGAGAGAGAGAGAGAGAGAGAGAGAGAGAGAGAGAGAGATACTGGGCCTGGCTTGAGTATCTGAAACCTCAAATCCCACCCCAGTGACATATTTTCTCCAAGAAGGACAAACCTCCTAGTAGTGCCACTCCCTGTCAACCTGTGGGGGCCATTTTCATTCAAACCACCATAGTCACTATCATCATCATTATCCATGCCATTCTCCTTGTCATCAAAACCCACAATTTTATTTGTGTGCAATTACACAGGAAGGGATTGAAGATGAGCAAAGGGCTATAAGAAAAGTGGATCCAGGATCTCAACTGAGGCAACTCAAAATATAAGAAAGATGAGTTAGATATTTTTCTTAGCTATGTTTGCCTTTAACTTGTAGTTGATATTGAGGACGTGCATTAAGATGCTAGCCAAGATGAATAAGAGAAGTGAGTTGAATAAAGGAAGATCTGTGGTTTGAGGGAATATCTTCAGCAATCTGAAGGAGTGTCATACAGGTGTAACATTTACTTCTAGAAACACCCTAGACAGAGTAAGGGTGTCAGAGATTCAAGATAAGGGCTGCTGTGGCAATTAGAGCTTACCAAACAGAGCAGAAGGATTCTTTATTATTATTACTAGTTACTGTTTATTCACTTTGTATCCCAGCTGTATCCTCCTTCCCTACCCCCTCCCAATCCTACCCTCCCTCCCTCTTCTTCTCTATGCCCCTCCCCTAGTACAATGATCGGGGAGGTCCTCCTCCCCTTCCATCTGACCCTAATCTATCAAGTCTCATCAGGACTGGCTTCTTTGTCTTCCTCTGTGGACTGGTAAGGCTGCTCCCCACTTAGGTGGAGGTGATCAAAGAGCCAGACCATGAGTTCATGTCAAAGAGGGTCCCTGTTCCTATTATTGGGGAACCCTATTGGACACTGAACTGCCATGGGCTACATCTGTGCAGGGGTTCTAAGTTATCTCCATGCATGGTCCTTGGTTGGAGTATCAGTCTCAGAAGAGACCCCTGTGCCCAGGTTTTTTGGTTCTGTTGCTCTCCTTGTGGAGCTCCTGACCTCTCCAGGTCTTACTGTTTCCCACTTCTTTCATAAGATTCCCTGAATTTGAGCAGAAGCATTCTTACTGCTGTGGTAGGTCTCATCATCCTTAGCTCAGGCTATGTCTACTGTCCAAGTCTTTCACCCTCCTTGGCTCATGGCTTCTGCTCTATCATCCTGAGCTCTTGCATTAGAGCTCATTCCATGTATATTTGAGACAATGAGGATCAACCATTCATGTCCCTCATCACTGTCATCTACCCAGCTTCCATCCTGTGGTCCCCATCCACAAACCTTAGGAACTAATGTAAGGTTGCACTCTTGACTCCACTCCACGCAAGCAAAGGAATAATCAAACAGCTCACAGACTCCCAGATCCCATCTGTCCTAGAGCTGTTCTGTAGTAACTGAGGTGTCTTTGGGGCCTGCACTATCACTACCTTTAAGGTCTAATATTCGAACACTGTAACTTGTGAAGAAAGACTCCAACCCTTTGTGCTTCTTACTAATTTCCTCATGTGAAATCTGCTCTTTGGAGTGTTGAGATTTGGCTATAAAAATGCCTGAAGGGGGAAAAAAAAAAAAGAAAGAAATGCCTGAGGACCTGCCAAGTGAGCATTCCACCCAAGAATCAATGTAACCTAGTCTGTTGTTTTTTAATTTTTTTTCCTTCTAGCCTGTAGTTGTTTATATATATATAAAACCTCATCTCCTGTGTTATTTTTGGCTTCTCCCTCTCCTATAATACCTCTCTTCCATGCTGATTTTAATGAGTCTTTGTCCAATCAGCCTGTGTCTTTTTGGGCTAACAGCTTAAATATATTTTTAAAAATTCTTCCTTCAGCTTTGAGGCCTTTGGTTCAGGGTCCTACCACCTCTCTTTGAATTTTTATCACTTAGTCTCATAACAGGTCTCTCTTATTTTAATCTTTGCTTCTTCAATTTTATCCTTCTCCCCCCCCCACAAAGAAAGTATGTTAGTAATGACACGCTAACAGTATCATGGCATCATTTAACACACTGTAGGCATGCACCGTAGCACACACCTGTAATCCTAGTACTCAGGAAACCAAGGTAGGAGGATTATAAGTTGGAGACCAACCTGGGTGAAGTAATGAAATTCTGACTGAGAATAAACAACACAAAAAATCTAAAACCCATCACTCACAAATACAGTCTACATACCTAAGATAAGTTCCTGTCCCCCTTTCTCACTCCAGCTGTTACGATGATTCACAGTTTGGGTCCAAAAACACTAAATAATTTAATTGCTGCACTTCCTTGATAGTTTGGCTGCTCTCTCTTTATATTTTGCTGCTCTCTCTTTATATATGCCATCATTTTTGCCTCGAATGTTCTTTTCCTTCTCCTTTCTACATTGCTACCCCCACTTAAAACAAGCAAATAACATTAGCTAGTGCCTCCTTTGATTCTTAACTCAGATTTGGGGGTGGGGAACCAACTTTCCTGGTTTTCTCCTCCCTATAGGACAGTGTTTACCCCTTGTGTACTCTCTGAAGGACATGCAGTCTGGTGATGTATCTGAGAGAAGATACATTATTAGGACCTGACGGACCAACAAAGCAGCAGCTCATTCAACCCCCGCATCAGGTCTTCAGATGCTGACTTCGTTGTCTTCTCTTACAGTCCTGATGTTAAGACTTAGAAGATGCTAAGAGCTGTTTACAGAGCTTAGATGTCAGCATCAGAAGTATGGTAAAGAAAGGCTGCCTTTGACTACAGTTAAGCAGCAACTGTAACAATACCCATGGTCTTCACTGCTTAATCAGAACATGTCTAAAGTTGGAAAGCAAATGAAGAAGGGGCTGCCAAAGAGAAGACAAATAGCTCATGAGCTGCAATCCGAAATTAGAGCCGCTGAGTGTTGAAAGGATCTGTCGTTGACCTACAAGATCCGTGCATCAGGAAGAGTGCGGGTTGACAATACACCCTGGAAAATGTGCTTTCCTTAGATGTAAAAAGTGGTGAAGAGTCTCCACTGCCTGCAGTCACAGATGGCAAGTTAAAAGGATCGGGGCAAGGAGCCCTGAATGTTCCATCCTTGCATGGCCTACCGCTTAGTGGGGGATTACTTCATAATCTTCAAAGCAATCACCAAGCAGAGCTAAAGGCCACCACACAAGTCACAGAATCCAGTTCACCAAGTAAGAGGCCTAAGGACACCAATGCTCCTTTCTTCTCTGCCACTAATCAAAATTCCAGTAGTATCCCTTAATGGCTAGAGGTTATAGAAAGTTGCTTGTTTAATTAATTAATATTGAAATTTTAGCTCTTTGTCTTCATATGGGTCCAAGGGTCTAATTTATGGAATCTGAATTCTCAGGGCAAATGTCACTGGGTGCAAAGACTTGTTTTGTTTGTATTATTTTAAAATGTTTATTTTTTAAGGTAAATTCAGAAAAAAAATCACAATATGTAAAGGATGTTATAAAGATACAAAAAAAATGGCTAATAAATACGATCTCTAGGAGGCTGAGGTGGATTTTTTAAACAGACCTTGTGAATGTACTGTCCCCTTTTGCAAGCTGAAGTATAATAAAGATAAAATAGTTTGTTACAGTATAGAAATAGAAATCTCTGAAGACTAGCTGTAAGTTGCAACATAAAATTGGCCTTTCATTAAGACAGAAAGCATGGACAGTTTATTTTTAAATCTACGAGCTGTATAGCTCAAGATGAACCGATCACTCTCAATAAGAGCCATGACACTATCTAAGAGTCCTGTAACGGAGAGAATTGTTGGTTCTCCTCTAGTGCATTGTTACGGCTTGGATGTGAAATGTCCCCGGCTGGATCCTGTGTTTAAACACTTAGTTTCCAGTAGGTGGCCCTGTACTGGGGCTTGTGGAATGGTAGGAGGTGGAGCCTCACTGGGGGAAGCCGGCCACTGCTGGTAAGCTTTATGGATTCTAACACTGGTACTGGCTGGCCCTGCTTCACTCGGCCTCTTGAATGCTACTGAGCTGTAACCTGCTACTTCCCGTTCCTACCGTCACAGCCAAGAGCTGTTCTTAGTGGCATGCCTTCAATGCAAGGATGGACTGTATCTCCCTAAAGCGGGAGCCGGAACAAATCCTTCCCCGCTAACCGTGTTTCTGACGTGTTCCCTGTCCCAGCAGTAAGAACGGTAACTAATACAAACACGGTGTGTAATGGTGACTCGGTTCCTGCCGTTCTGCTCAACGCGTTAGAATCCGGTAGAACGGCCGTTCTTCACTGCCTGGGACACGTGGGCTGCCCTTGAAGCTCTGCGTCCTGCCTGTGCTGCATGGTGCAAAATAAAGACCAAGTGAGGGCAGAGGGCAGGATTGCAGGCACAAGACCTACATAAGGCCAAGCCAGTCAAAATCTCAGCAGTGATGAGTGCAGTGGTGGTTTGAAGTCCCACTCCTAGCGGAGATGCCATTGGCAATTGGTGGTTGGTCAGGGAAGAGAGAGTCAACTTTCTTTATGGGTGTGGTGCCGGTCCTACATCCATGCACATACATGTAGCAGAGAGTGGACTCAGTGGACATTTTTAAAAGAGAGCATTTTTTTGTTAGTCAAATTTTAAATTAATTACTTTTTCCACATAATATATTTTGATCATATTCTTTCTCCTTTTCCATATTGTTTTTAGATTCTTGAGTGAGTGGGTAATGAGAAACAACTTCTCTACTTAGAAAAAGAAATCTTTGTAGAGCTAATAGGAAGAGCTAATGCTGGCTCTACACTTTGAGAACTCTGAGCAGATTAGGAATTCCCCATGATCTAATCATCTGAGTCATATATGATTAGGAAAAAATAATACTGTGCAGTAACCCAAAATCAACATATTGTCAGTCTAAGTTTTATATCAATTCAGACAGAAGAAAGAGATTTTACCAGATCACCACAGGCAGGAAGCCACTTCCTCCAGTGAGCCTCCTCTCCTAACATCTTCCCAGACTTCCAGAACAGCAGCTCCCACTGGTGACCAAGTGTTTCAAAGACGAGACGGGAACCTTATGAGATACAATCCACCCTCATGACATCTCCGTACACTAAATAGAATCCCCTCAGCTATAAAGCTAATGGATATGCGTGGCTCTGTTTTAAGAGTCGCCAGTTTGTCTTGATATGCAGTTCATAGATTTAAAATAGCCCACCAACTAATTTCTAACCCAGTCTTTTTATTTATACATTGAAAGACTTGTAAGGATATGATCCAAAGGTCCAAAATTCTACAGTTCCCTGAATCTCGAAAGACAGAAAAACATGAAATTATTTCCCAAATTCCAACCGTCTGTTTATACTTATAATAAATGGGGAATTGCCAAAACAATTATTTTCCTAGTCTGTAACAGATTTACTCTGTTGTCAGCCTATTTTCTTTCTTTTACAAATCAGGCACCTTGCAGCTTAAATTTTTAATGTGGAAAGAATTAAGACTTGAAATTCTGGTTCTATCAGCAGGGATAGAGGTGTGTTTCTAAAATCACTTAACTTTTTGCTTTTCTTTCTTTAAGGTCAACCCGAAATCCCAAATTAAGCTAGTTGCATTTAGCCTCTGCTATGGTTTAAATGTCCTTTGTTTCCCCTAAAAAACTGTGTGATGGAGCTTGGTGCCCAGGGCAGCAATGTGGAGGCACTTACAGCTTTATGAAGTAGAGCTCAATAAAAGGCAATTAGGTCCTGGGTGCTCCACCCTCCACGATAGCCTAGTGCTGCCTTCGGAGGGTGGGTCGGACCTGTTAAGTCTCTTGAAAGGGGCTGCTATGGCGTGAAGCCATTCTGTACACTGCATTCCTTCTGCGCGTGTCTACTTCCCTGTTTCTCCGCCATCTCGAGGCACAGCCCAAGACAACATCCGGAACATGAGTGTGTGCCGAGCTTCTGGGATCTATCAGCTACCGGGGATGATCCAAATAAGCTTCTTTACTTCAAGGGTACCCGCCTCAAGTGTCCTATGTGCATATGTGTACTCCTGTCAGCACACAGGTGTGTGAGTGTGTGGGTACATGTATGCACATGTGGTCATCCTTAGGTGTTATATTTTATTTATTTTTATCCATTTATTTATCTATTCATTTACTTTTGTATGTGGATACATACCATAAGGCATGTTTTGAATTCAGAGGACAAATTGCTGGAATACATTCTTTCTTATCACCTTGTGGGTTTGAGAATCAAATTCAGACCACCAGGTTTGGTAGCAAGTGCTACCATAGAACTATCTGGCCAGCCTACCCCCAAATGTTGTTCTCCAAGTTCCATCGACCTTATCTTTTGAAAGGGGGTTGCTCATTGGTCTGCTGCTCACTGGTTAGACTAAGCTGGCTGACCACTAGCTTTAGGGATCTGTCTACTTTCACTTCCACAGCGCTGGGATTTCACATGCACACCCCTACCCCTGGCTCTCGTTTGTTTTGTTTTAACCTGGGTCCTGGGAACTGAACTCAGTTCATCATGCTTGTATGCAAGCAATTTACCAACCGTACCAAGTCTCCAGTTCTCAGGTTACTTTGATAAAAATCACAGGAAACAGAGTAAAACCCAGTAATGACAGGTTTTGGAGGCTTCTCACTGGGAATCAGTATGGATGTGAAAGTCTCCTTGCTGTTTCCCCTGATGATAGAGCTAGGTGAATTGTGAAACTACTATGCCAGCTGCCAAAGGTGAAATCAAGTGAGGTCAGCTCCACTTCCCATTATGCAGAGATGACTAGTGAGGGTTTGGGGAAATAGGGGGTGGGAGATGGGACTCCAACCTCTGGACAGCCTTTCCAAATTCATGTGTGTGTGTTCTCACCTCCAGCACTTCCAGTGCAGGTGGTAGAAATGCATGGGCGCTCATGTGGAGCTGAGCTATGGCAAACATTCTAGTGACAAGCTCTCAGAACCCATGTCAGCAGCTGAAAAAATGCTAGGTGCTATTATGTTGTAAGCACAGTGCTCAGTAGGAGAGTAGGGGAAAAAAGCCAAGATTTATAAGGTTTGCTCTGGCTTTTACCCAGTACGTGGATTTACCCATGTGACCTTGCAAAGATTTTAGAAGTTTTGTCCTAGGGTTCTAGCACAGAAGACAAGGTGATTTAGGGAAAACAAACACCCAAAGTTCAAAGGACAGTCTTCTACCTACTGCCCACACAGTGGTTATCAGGGAATTCACAGAAGGTAGAAGGATCCATGAGCCACGGGACTGATTCAAGGCCAGTTTCTTTCCTCACCTCGGGGAAGCATGTCTTGGTTTTTTCCCTCTGGCTACTATAAACTTTAAAATTGTAAACAAGGACTATTGACCACAGTTGAACACTTCTTCTCTGGAGGTCATTTACTTTGAGACTAGCATGATGCTGTGTAGCAGAGCGTAATGGACAGAAGAGCATAGGTTTATATGTGGACAGAAATAATGCACAGAGTGGAAACACTGTGCTGTATCATTCTTTCCCCGTTCTTTTCTCTTGCTGGCTTGGACCACTGGGGATGTTCACAGTAAGACCACTGCTTTGTATGCACTAGCATATCCTTTAAGAAATAATTCAAGAGTCTGGGGATCCAGCTCAGTGGGAGAGCACATGTTTAGCAAGCACAAGGCCCTGAATTTGGTTCTCAGTTCTGAAAAAAAACAAACAAAAAAGGTACACAATTCTAAGAGCTGCTGGCTAAATGAATGGACAGTGATTTTTTTCTATGTACCAGAGCCTTCGAAACTTACATTGACTTAACCATCACATAAACCTTTGTCATATTTATATTTCGATGTGGAAACAGGGCAGGCAGTCTTCTGCCCAAGATTACATGAATTGAGTGTTACACACCACCAGTACAGGTTGTTGGAGCCCCAAGCTAGTAGCTTTCACATTGCACATGCTGCCTTCTTGGAGTAAAAATTGGTTGGAAGCCATTCTGTCACAGTTCACATTCCTCTAGAATTTTTATCAAGCTAGTTGCAGACCTGAGGTATGCTTGGCATCCACAGATCTTCCATCTGCACTTCTGGCTTGTCTATCACTGAGCAAGGAGCCCGGCCATGCTTCACTCCTGGCTGGAGCTGAGTCCTTCTCAGCCAGGGTGCGTGTCTGGAAGGCAAGCTGTCTAACTGGCTTTTCAACTTACATCAAACAGGGAAACAGGTTTTCAGGCGTCCTTGTATTTTTGTAACTGCCATTATTCAAGAGATTATGAAATGTTTCTTGATAAATATTCTTTGATTTAAATGCTCAGAAATCTAATTGATGGAGCGTATTGATCTTTAAAAGCATTGACTATTGTAGTGCTTACATTAAGCGTACTTTGTAATGTGTGTTGCTGAATAGTAGTCAGCGTAGAGCTTATAAGAAGGAAATCATTCTCATAAAATCATAAAAATATTTATGTGATCATCCTCCACTTCTTGACCTTTGCTAATGGCAATCTAGTCTGCTCTAATCGGTTGTTTGATTGCTTCGTTAGTGCTGTTCAGGGAGATGACGTAGGCTCGCCCGTGGAAGTGTGTCACTGGGAGCTGGCTTTGAGAGAGCATAGCTTTGCTCCTTTACCTGTCTGCTCTGCTTCATGGTTTTGGTTGAAGATGTGATCTCTCAGCTTTCTGTTCCTGCCATTATTCCTACCACTTTTTGCCACATCTCCCTTCCATGATGGAGTCCAAGGACTCTGGATACCGACCATAGCCCAAAGAAACTCTTCCTTCTATAAGTCACGTTTGTCATGGTGTTTTCTCACAGCAACAGATAGGTAAACAACATACTTCACACATGTAAAGCTTGTGTTGACATCAGTATCTTAAATTACTTAAAGTTAGATAAAGAGCATCTGTAAAGGCCTAATAAATACCCACACCGAAGTGAATAAAAAATATAGAGACGGTAAATTCTCACTGAGTGCGAAAATTTAGGTCTTAACTGGTGAAGAAAACTTCAGAACTCATTTTGAGTGAAAAACAACAGGAAAACAATCTATTCTCCAAGCAAAATAATGTTTCTGCTTATGGTGTTAACTACCATTAACTACACATATATGTTAAATCTTGTATCACTGATATTTGATTATGCTCATATATTTAAATTAACTTAAGAATCATTCATGTGGATAAGTATGCATTAAGAACAGAATGCCTAAGATTCCTGGTCACTCTTAGTCTAGGACATTGGCCCAGGAATAGCAAGCTGAGTTCTAGTTCTAGTTCGTCTTCGGAGAACAGGCAGGGCTCATTTGCCACAGATGCTGAACACAAAGGACAAGATAGACAGGTGACTCCCAGACTCGGCCACATGTCGGTACTCTCCAGGAGACCCAAACAAATAACGCCCTGCCTTCATGTTCAGAGATTATGGCCTCGAAAGAAGCTCAGCATCAACTGCTTATATCCTTAGAAAACTCTAATAGGACGCTAAAGTAGAAAGGTTTTGATATCTACGATTGTCCCGGAAACAACAAATAGAAAGATAAGACTTTTTTTTTTTTCAGATGGCTTATGCTTTTTATATGCATCACGTTTTATATGAATCATGTTAAATTAAATCTTTGTGATTACAATGGAGTTCTTGTTTTTCAGTGATGTCTGAAAACTGTATCATAGCATAGGTATGAAAAGGTACAACACCCCATGAGCCAATGTTCTAACTTTTCTCACAGTAGGAATTAAAATAAAAACTCGAGGTTTATATTTGTCCTAGTTTCATTTCTCTTGCTGTGATCAAACACTCTGATCAAAAGCAACTTAGGGGGAAAAGGAGGTTCTGAGGCCTAAAGCCCCAGCTTCTTAATGATTCTCTGCTGTACTTATAGGTCAGCACCAAGCCCAGTTGATGTCATAGGGGTATCATCCAGCAACCAATGGGAGCAGATGAAGAGACTCACAGCCAAACAGGAGGTGGAGCCAGGGGAACCCTGCAAAATGAGCAGAGGTAGAGTGCAGGAGCCAGGGAGCCGGAGGACAGCACAAGAACACAGCCCACATAATTAACTAAGCAGGCCTCACAGGGACTCTCAGAGACTGAAGCAACATTCACAGATCTTGTATGGGTCTGAGTTAGCTACGTACTTTATGGTTGCATAACTTGGAATTCTTGTGGGACTCCCAGCAATGGGAGTTGGGGCGTCTCTGGCTCTTGTCTGTGATTGAGACGCTTTTTGTTTTGCTGGGTTGCCTCTTTCAGCTGCTATATGAGAGTTTGTGCCCAGACTTATTGTATCTTGTTAGGCTACGTTTGATGGATACTCCTGGGAGGCCTGCTTCTTATTTGTTTGTTTGTTTTTAAGGAAAAGGGAAGGTTGGGGGGAGGAACTGAGAGAAGTGGAGAGAGGGGAAACTGCTGTTGGGGTGTAATATCTAAAAGAAGAATAAAAGTTAAAAAAATAACACATCATTATGGGGAAGTCAAAGCAGGAACTTAAAGTCTCGTATGCACAGTAAGGAAAGATATGCATAGATCCTGTTTTGTTGGCTATTCAGCTAGTTTTCTCTGAATTTCTATAGCTCAGAGCTCAGGCTGTGAAATGGTGCCACCTATATAAAAGGCTGGGTCTTCTTGCATCATTAACAAACAAAACAATTCCCCACAGACACGTCATAGCCAACTCAATTGTCTTAGTTAGGGTTCCTTTCTATCGCTGCAATGAAACACCATGACCAAAAAAATCAAGTTGGAGAGGTAAGGGTTTATTTGGCTCATACTTCCATATTGCTGTTTATTATTGAAGGAAGCCAGGACAGGAGCTCGACCAGGGCAGGAGCTCGACCAGGGCAGGATCCTGGAGGCAGGAGAGATGTAGAAGCCATGGAGGGCTGCTGTTTACTGGCCTGCTCATCCTGTTTTCTTATAGAACCCAGGACTAGCCCAGGGATAGCTCCACCCACAATGGGCTGGGCCCTCCCCTACTCATTACTAATTGAGAAAATGCCTTACAGCTGGATCTCATGGAAACATTTCCTCAAGTGAGGCTCCTTCCTTTCTGATGACTCTGTGTCAAATTGACACACAGAACCAGCCAGTATACCCATGTAGCCAGCCCATAGCTGGCTCTATGCTGCTTAGAGTCAACAATTAAAGTTAACCATCACAATATTTTGTGTTTTTTTATTCTTACAGAGAAGGTAGTTTCTATTCCAATCTGCATTGTACTCTTGCTCTCTAAGCTTAGTGCAGCTGGAGGTTTTGGCTTGCCCTTTGGGGGTGGGGTTGAGAAGTCTAAACACAGCCTTGTTTAAAAAAAAATACAACTATGTACCAATGCTTGTAGTCCTAGCACTTGAGAGGCTGAAGCACATGTGTGGGCTTTGATTGTTTTATACCTGCTTTAATTTAATTTAATTTAATTCCTAAACACCTCTACTTCTCTTCAAACCCCTGACCCTACGTAGGAGAATAAGTAGGGACAGAGGGACAAAGAATGTAGACCTCTTTAGACTTAGTTCCTTGGGGTGATTTCACTCCTCCCTGTCAAGTTTCCAGCAGTCCAGCCAAACAGCAAACAGCACAGCAGAACAAATCTCCAGAGCATTTCTCTCTAGGAACATCTCCAATTGGTGTCTCTCTCTCTCTCTCTCTCTCTCTCTCTCTCTCTCTCTCTCTCCCCCCCCCCGCCTTTTCTTTGCTCCTATTTATCCCCTCTCAGAGTCTGCTGGCAAAAACCCATAGCCTCCGCACAAGGCAGTTTCCAGCTGACAAAGATCACAAACTCTCCCATAAGGCTGTTACCAGCTGTGGATAAACTGAAGGCATTCCCATATCTGACACTTGGGATTACAACAGAAACATATTTGCATAACTGAGTTTTTAAAGAAACCAAAACTTCCACTATACAGAGGTGTCTAAGCGGGTTCAAAGATAGCCTGGGCCACACGGTCTACTTAAGTTTAAGGGCAGTCTTGGCTCTATGGTAGGCTTAAGACCAACGGTATGCGACCATGACTCAAAAATAAAAATCTTTAAAAATCATGCAGCCATGAGTTTTGATGACTCACAGCACCCAGGAGCAATTTCAGATTCTTGGATTTCCATGCTTATACTTTTAAAGTATAAACTGACAGTATTATTAAATATTTCACTGAAGTTCACATAAAACGTTATAATTTGGGGGGACCTTTTCTAATCACCCACTCTAGCTCCCAAATAAATGACACGGAGACTTATAAGATTTATTGATAAGCTTTAAGCAACATAACTGGACAGATAATGTCTATTCTAATGCATCTATGCTAGTCTCGCTATTTCCCAGCCATATGTCCCAAGCTGCTTGCCATATTGGTCCAGCCCGATCTGCTTCTGCTCCATCAGGTCAGCCCTTCTTGCCACATCCTTTCTCTTTCTCTTCTCTCTTCACTCCTTTCTTCTTCTACTCTTGGTTCCTACCTGAGACCCCATAACTGGGAACGGAAGTCCCACCTGTTCTCCTTTCTATCCCAGCTATAGGCTCTCCAGCTTTTTATTAATCAGTTAGATAAATGGGGAGCAATGTTTACACACACTGACGTGTGACAATGTGTGACACAACACTGATGTGTGACAATGCCCACACCCACACTCCCACCAGATTTCAGGGAATACATAGCACAACAAACCAACCCTCAACATGAGGTACTTCTGAAACATTAGTCTTCCGTGTTTATAACAAATCTCCAAGAGACACAATGAGCTCATTCAGTGCGATTGTATTTTTGTTTTGTTTTTCACAAGTCTCTCATGTGGGCATTTCAGAAGTTCAGTTCTCTTAGATGGTACTTGGCTATAATCAGGAAGGGTAGCTGAGACTGTGTCAGACCACTATGCAGATGTTGGCTCAGTCAGATACTGTGCACAATGAGAGTAGCTGAGTTGTAAAGATGAAATGTTCTTCTATTAAGCCTAATTTAAGACTATCCTGGAAATAAAGCCTTATTCCCTTCTACATGTGATTTTCATAAGAACGTTATACAAGCTACTTTAAGTGATAATACGTGCGGTCTCCCCATACAACTAAGCTAACAAAAACTTTGATTTACAATGTGTTCTGTATTTTCAAGTGTGTATGCTTTTCTTACTCATATAATTCTTTTGCTGATATTCATTGACCAAATTTGATCCGAAGAAAGAAGAACTTGATTAATTTTGTATATGTTTTGGGATCACATTTTTTCAACATTTAGAATTTAATACGGTGTTCATGAAAAACATGTTATTGGTGGCTGGGGGATAACGCAGTGTTAGAGAACTTTCCAGCATGTGCATGTCCCTAGGACTGATCCTTAGCATGGACAAAAGAAAATGAAGTGGTTCTGTCAGTATTCCACTCAAATACTCAGAGAATACCCTTCATACTTACATATTGTAAATTTTTGGTTCAACTATACAGTGATAAATCCAGGTAATGTTTTTTTTTTTAACAAAATAAAATGTTGTTGGTAAAATGTT
This sequence comes from Meriones unguiculatus, assembly GCF_030254825.1. Classification (NCBI taxonomy): domain Eukaryota; kingdom Metazoa; phylum Chordata; class Mammalia; order Rodentia; family Muridae; genus Meriones; species Meriones unguiculatus. The sequence continues at coordinate 61,366,692 of NC_083352.1, read as the reverse complement.
TGTAATAATGTAACACAGGATCTTACACATGTTCAATAAAAAAGTGATGTCTCAAAATTAAAAAAAGAAGAAAGGAAGGAGAGAAGATAAAAAAATTGCAAATAAAATCTCACTATTTCATCTTCCATTATTAATTTCCAAGCATAGGTTTTAATTCTTAGCTTTTTTTGATATAGCAAAGGTCATACAGACATCAACAATTAGTACCAAATGACCAGATAGAAGGCAGCATGTACTCTACAAAACTTTCAAAACAGGCAATATGACGGCTGATCTTCATTGTTGTCTTAGTTAGGGTTTTATTGCTGTGAAGAGACACCATGACCAAGGTAATGCTTATAGAGGAAAACATTTAATTTGGGGCTGGCTTACAGCATCAGAGGTTTAGTCCATTATCTTCACGGAGGGAATCATGGCTGCTTTATGGCAGACATGTATGGATGAGCTGAAGTTCTACATCTCACACTAGGCATAGCTTGAGCATATATAAGACCTCAAAGCTTACCCCTAGAGTGACACACTTCCTCCAACAAAGGCCACCCCTACTCCAATAAGGCCACACCTCCTAATAGCATCACTTCCTGTGGGCTAAGCATACAAACACACAAATCTATGGAAGCCATGCCTATTTAAACCACAGTTGCCAACTTGGATAGATTTAGAATCATGTAGGCCAGTGGATCTCAACCTGTGGGTCCTGACCCCTTCAGGCTTGCATATCAGATATTTACATTATGATTCATAACAGTAACAAAATTACAGTTATGACGTATCAACAAAATAATTTTATGGTTGGGATCAGACCAACCCTGTATTAAAGGGTTGCAGCATCAGGAAGGTGGAGAACCACTGATCTAGGTGAGACAGATACATTATGAGTGTCCTAAGGAAGGGTCAGGGCATTTCTACAGAGGACTGACTGTGGGAGGAAGACTCATCCCAAATGTTGATAGTATCATCCCAAGAGCTGTGGTCCAGACAAAATAAAAGTGGTATAGAGAAAGATGGTTAACCATCAACATTCCTTCTCCTCACCTTCCCCCTTTTCCTCAGACAAAAACTCCTACCTTTATAACATTCTGCCTAAATGCACATAACCAAACAACCCTGGGCTGAACCCTCTGAAACAGTGAGCCAAAATAAAATTTTTCTACCTTAAATGTTTTCTTTGAAGAAAAAGTAATCTAGACAAAGAGTGAGATGGGACATACAAAGCTGAAGAGAAATCAGGTTTTGTGATTAGAATATCATTCCCCACAGTAGGTAAACATGATATGGGGACAGAGGCAAGGAGAGAAATAGTAAAGAAGCAGATAATATGAGGGAGGAGAGGACAGACATACCAGCAGATGCTAAAGAAAGCTGCTCTGGGTGAACCATCTGGAGACCTCTTAGCTTCAAATGAACAGCTTGGAGTATGTCTTCATTTGAAAGCCAGCCATTGAGACTAACATTAGCTCGTGATTGGAAGAAGAGGACTTTACTTAGAAGGAAGCCAGAGTGTTGTAGCTTCCAAAAAGAAAGCGAAAAACCAGGACTTGGAAGCCACAAGAACCAGGAAACCCAGCAGCAGAATGTGTAGGTTGTCATTTTAGGATGGGGCTATTTATAAGACTTAAAATTGCCGAGGTCTTTTCTTCCCTCCAAAACCGGGTCTGGAAGCTTAAACATTTCCAGTCCTGGGGACAGGTTAGGTCAAAGGCTCACACTTGCATTAATCACTATGACCGTGTGGGCTGGATCTTAGAATATAACACCATTGGGCTCAGCCCGTGCTCTGAAAGCAAATGGAACTAAATTGTGGTCGGTTCCAGAGAAAGGCAAACAGCTGAGCGCTGGGCACCAATCCAGGAAATTTCAATTTGACGTTAAATTTTACTTAAAATAGCGCAGTTCACAAGATCTATGCAAACACGTGAAATTGATGTGTTTAATGCGACAATTAAAACTCAGTGAATTGGATCAGAAAAGAGTCTCCCACTGAGGCCAGACAGGGCAGTCTAGCTCCAAAGGCAGCCACAGAGTCTGACACAGCGCCGACCCCCTCATTATCAGGGACCCACAGGATGACCGTGCTGCATACCTGCTACATGTGTGTAGCGGGTCGAGGTCTGGCCTGTGCAAGCTCGTCGGTTGCCGTTTCAGTCTCTGAGCCCCCATGGGCCCAGGTTAGCTCACTTTGTAGGTCTCCTTGTGACACTCCTAAGCTTTTGTGTGACTTCAGGAAGTTCAGACTTCCCTCCTTCGTCACTGTCATGGCTACAATGATTTTTTCACATATACACATACACACACACACACACACAAAACCCTTGAAAGTTAGGAATATTTTGCTCGTAAGAGATGAGACACAGAACTGTAATCTGAAGGAAACATAACTACCTGACCCAAAATGTTTGATTAAATGGCTAGGAGTGTACCATCTAATATGAAGGCTACTTGCAACAATTTAAACTTAAAGTAATTGAAATTTACTAAAATTTGAATTCCAGCGTCAGTCAGTGAGAGTCCAGTGGTCTGTGCAGAGGCTGAGGCCTCATCTTCCTCCCTGTTTTCTTCATCCCTATCCGCCACCCTTTGACCCTCATCCCAGGTCCATAGCCTCTCAGCCCCCACACTCAGGATGAGGTTGCCCTGCTCCGAACAACCAGCCGAACCTAGATGGCTTTAGTTCCCCCGGGCAGCCTGCCTCCAGCACCACCTCTAGCCTCTGCACCCTGGAGGCCCAAAGTGGGGAGGCGAAATGGGGGGGGTCACATTGAAGAAGGTGAATTCGGTTGCTCCCTGCACTCAGGAGGCAGAGACAGTTGGATCTCTGTGAGTTTGCAACCAGCCTGATTTACAGAAAGCATTGGGGTTCCCCCTGGTCTCTACTCTCAGGTTTGGTCCTGCTGGGGCAAATGCGAGTGTAGAAGCTTCATCAGCTTAGTGGTGCTGCAGCCGCGGAACTTGGGAGTCCGGCTGCTGCTGAGGCACTGGGAGGCTGGTCCAGGTGCCTGCTGGGAAGTCCTGGGGAGCCACAACAGTGGTCCACACACAGACCTAGGTGGCCTGGTAGGCACCGAAGTGGTTGCAGGTGCTGACTGTGTTCGTAGGCGCTGGTGATGATCGCAGGTGCAATTTGCTTGTGCAAATTCCCTGAATACCTCAGTGGCCGACAGGCTACCGGTATTCGGCTCTGACTGAGCTCCTGGAGTTATTTGCCTGAACTCCACTGGTAGACCCGCAGAGCAGGGGCTTCAGTGTCCCAAGAATCCCTCTGTTTCCCACAGTGGGTGTGTGGGTGGGCCGGATCTCAGGTCTGGCTTCTATCTTAGATGGACCCTAGACTTGGGGCTCTACAGGCTCTTAAAGGCACACTCACTCTCTAGCAGGTCAAATCAGAAAGCATTGGGGTTCCCCCTGTTCTCTACTCTCAGGTTTGATCCTGCTGGCGCAAATGAGAGTGTAGGAGCTCCATCAGCTCACTGGTGCTGCAGCCGTGGAACTTGGGAGTCCAGCTGCCGCCATGGAACTGGGAGGCTGGTCCAGGTGCCTGCTGGGAAGTCGTGGGGAGCCACAACAGTGGTCCACAGACCTAGGTGGCCTGGCATCCTGGTGTACCTGGGTGGTTTGGCGGGTCTGGCGCTTTGGTGGCTGTACAGCTGGATGTCCGCCACTGAGGGCTTGAACAGCCCTTACAGTCACTGGCTGGAGGCCCTGTGGAGTCTGTACAGCCACTTGCAGACCCAGGACCCGGAAGGATGGTACCGTGGATCTGGGACTCAGAAGGCTAGTACAGCTGGCAGCCATGGCTGAGGAGATAGGAGCCCCGCCTCTGCTGTCTCAGTCCCCAGGTAGTGAATTCTGTGCTAAGAGTCTCTGGCATTGTGGTCCAGCTCCACCGAGGAGGAGGGGGGCCCAAAAAAGAGAAGTGCAAGAGTTTCAAACATTTGCCACTCTCTGTCCCCAGAGAAGTCTGCGGGTGACCTGAATCTAAATGGTCTCAGCTCACGTGATGTCCCCTCTCATTCAGGAAGTCTCAATGTCGATTTTCTGGCTTCAGCTGCCCCTCCACTCACCAATTTTGAAGTTTAAGATCCTCTGCCTCCCAGATACAGTGTGTGCTGGTCACTGCCATCTTGGATCCCCGTGGTAATGCTTTTAACTTATCCACAGCTGATAAACTGCCAAGTGAGAGGGCATATGATTTTTGTCAGCTAGAAACTGATCATGCAGGGAGCATGGCTTTTGCCAGCTGAAAAACATCCTTGTGCAGACTCTGAGAAGGTCTCAGTAGGAACCCCAAAGAGAGAAAGGTCGCTCAAGACCCTCATAGAGATAAATGCTTCAGAGAAAATCTCAAGGAGGTTGCTGTTACCCCTGATGCTTCTGCTGGTCCTTTTTGCTGCTTTTGCTACAGCTGGACTGCTGGACTGCTGGATTGCTAAATTGTTGTTTGCTGGATTGCCAGAATCTTGATGACGAAGAGTGGAGTTGCCCCAAGGAACTACGTCTAAAGAGGTACATCCTTTGGCCCTACTAACTTTCTTTCTCTTCTACTTAGTCAAGAGTTTGGAGGCATTTAGGAACCTAATAACCCTAACCAGCAGGAAGTAGTTAAAGAGAACTAAATCCCCTCTCCTTAGTAACCGTTTTCTCCTACCTGGTGCTGGGATGTTGGAGGTGGAGAAGGAAGAAAGAGATGTAAGGAAACCAGATAAAATAGTTCTAAAAAAGCCTACATATATCCAAGACATTTTCACTACTATGGAAGATTTACTGGGCAGATAGGTCTACTGCTCAAGACTTACTAGGTAGATAGCTTGGCTGTGTGAGCAGTCTTTAAACACAGAAAGTAGGGATCCATCAAGGCAAACCTTGGCTGTGATGTTTATACTAGTTTGGGTCTTAGTTGAGAATAGATGAGAATAGATGGCAGATAATGGATAATGGAAGAAATCTTAGTGGAGATCATTTCTCTAAGGCTAAAAACAAACAAACAAAACAAGTAAGACATGATGAAGCTTCCAGGTGTTTTACACTGTGGAAAGAAAAGCAAGGCATAGAGAGAGGAATCACAACATGGGACCTGACAAGAGACTGGCTACAGAGGAAGCTAGCCACTGCCAAATTGATGGCCCTGAGGAAGGAAGTTTGGAGAAACAATCTGACTTTGTCATCTTATCTGTTTTAGTTACTTTCCTGTTGCTGTGATGAAACACCATCACTAATGCAACTCATAAAAGACAACATTTAATGTGGCATTTAATATGACTCCAGAGGGCTAGATTCGTGCTGGTAGAGCGAAGGGACAGAAGAGACGTCACGTCTTGATCCACAAACACAGGGCAGAGCGAGCACTGAGAAAAGCAGGAGTCTGTTGAAATCTCTAAGCCCTCCACAGTCACATGCCTCCTTCAAAAGGCCACACCTTCTAATCTTTTCTAAACAGCTCCACCAGATGGAGACCAAATATTAAAATATTAAAAATTGCCTTTGGGGTAATTATCATTCAAACCACTATATATAGCCACCCAGTCTCCTGCTGAGCATCTGTCAGCTGGAGGCGAAATGAATATGTTGGTTGTAAAGCCATGCTCTGGGGCACAGAGCTGGACAGAGCAGGGTAGAGAAAGGAAAGTGGGCAAAAAAGAAGAATCACCTTTCTCTCCAAGTGGTGTCCAGGGCAAAGGAAGATCTGACCTGGCAAAGTGTCATGTGAGCTTTGAGTAGGACAGACCTAGAGTAGAGACAGGTGCCTGTGGCTCCCAGCCAGGGTTTGACATCCCAGACGTACCTGCTTACGTGTGGAATATACTCAGCATGTGCTGAGCTTGCTTGCTCGTGGAGCAGTTTGCTCTCTCGCTGTAAATCAACAAATTGGCAACTTCAGAAACAATCTCTGAGCTTGTAAGACCAGAAACCATACCCTTTGATGGAGGGCCATGTGCCGTGTTAAGGAGCACAGCTGTAAGAGAGACATAAGATGCCTCTCGTCTTAGCCTAATGAGGACTCTGAAACATACTCACAGACCGAGGAACAAGCATTTTTAACTTCTATCTGTCTCGTGGACCTGTAATTGTTTATTGTATGACAGTTCCTGGAGAGGTGTGGACAAATATTTGTTCACTCCAGACTGGGCACCAATGACGAACTGGAGAAATGAGTCCACCCAAGTCTAGATTGGCGACCCTGAGTTTACCTGATTAGTCACAGGAAGTTCAGGCAGCTGCATCACTGAGAAACCCATCCCACAGTGAGGGATGAAACAAAAGCTGTATTCCTGGAGCTCCTTGTCTAACTTGTAGTCTACCCTGATGAAGAATCTCCTCAGTCCCAACCTGTTCTCTATTTTTATACCCTTGGGAGCAGAGGCTTTGTAAGTCTTGGAATTTTCTGAGCTTTCTCAGCCTTGTGAGTTTCCTCGTCTTCCTAAGTCTCTTGAGCTTCTCTCCTTCTCCCAGAGTGAATGTTACAATTTGGAGGAAATAACAGTACACGCTTTTCATGTCCCCGATTAAGTTAAAACATTTAGGTCAGTGAAAGGAGTATGGGAGATCATTCGTTCATCACTTGAGACAAGTATTGAGAAGGCCTGTTGCACTGGTTAGGTTTTGTCACCTTAGGGGAAAAAATAAAAACCTAGACATACCTGGGAGGAGGGGATCTCAGTTAAAGAACTGCCTACATCAGACTGTTCTGTGGGTATGTCTGTGGGGCATTTCCTTGGTTGCTAATTGATGTGGGAGAGCCCAGCCCACTAAGGGTGGTACAATCCCTAGGCAGGTGAGCCTGGGCTGCGGAAGAAAAGTAGATGAACAAGTCAATGAAATTAAATCAGAAAGCAGTATTCCCCATGATTTCTGCCTCAGCTCTTACCTCCAGATTCCTGCCTTTGAGTTCCTGCCTTGGCTTTCCTTGATGATGAGTCAAGTAAGTTCTTTCTCCTCAACATCAATTTTGCTCCGTTTTATCCCAGAAAAAAACATCAATTTTATCCCGGCAGCAGAAAATCAAACTAGCATATCTGTCATGGGAAAGGCATTGGGGGATGTCACAGTAGCATAGTAGACACAATTTCCCGCCTTCACAGAGCCTGTATCCTAGTGGAAATGGGCTGGTAAGTTCTCTGTTAGGCTGGAGTCTGTACTGCAGGCAAAAGTAAAGCAAGGGGGGCCCTTGGAAGGAACTTACAAATATAGATACAATAGATACAATTGAGGTAGGAGGAAAGAGAGCTTCCTCTTCCCCCATAGTGCACCAGGAAATAACATGGGAAGAAAAAAAAGCCTAAAGGAAGAGAGGGAGTGATCCATGTGGGCAGGAAAGAGGAATTTAGATTGTGTAACTGTAGATGGAGACACGTCTTCCAGTACAATAGGACAGGTAGGGTATAGGACAGTATAGTGTGGTACTGTGTAGAATAGTACAGTATTAAAGAATAGAATAAATAGAGCACAGGGAAGAACTAGAGCAGAGAGGTCAGAGAGCTGACTGTAGGAGCAGGTAGACTGTGAGAAGAGTTATGCACGGATGACTTTGATTATGCAGCCTGACGCTCGTGGTATCTGCTGGTCTCATAAGGCCAGTTGTTGTGAAAGTGTCCTGGTTGGTCTCCCGAGATGCTCACTGTGCGCATCTTGACATCAGGAATCCCATCCTGCATGTTTGCGTTATCTGGAATGATTCTTATTCATTTGGTCCTGGGTAACTGTTGATAGACTGATACAGAAAATTTCACGTGGTCTTCGCTATGCTCCACACAAACAGCTCAGTGATGTTTCTGCCCTAACGTCTCCTGAACCAGTGGGACCTGCGCCAGATCCAGCTACCACCCGTAGAAGCTGAATGCAGAGACCGATGCCTCATAGTGGGTAGGACAGCTGCAGAGTTCAGCACCGGAAGGCCCTGAGTCAGCCACACGCATACATTCTTTCAGAGAAATGACTACCTGAGAACTGGGCTATTATGCAAAGAGACTTTATTGAAATTTCTCAAACAAATCAGAATGCACAAGACAGGTGCACGCTCACACTGCAGTGGGGTTTCCTGTACCCCACAGAGAAGGCAAGCGTATGCCCGGAAATCAGCTCTTTCTGCCACTTAGACTGGCGTGCTCTGTGGCAGCGGCGGTCCGACTTTTTCGGGTGCTGGCTGTGGTTTACTGACTCTCGGCACCGCAGTTCCATGCCCCTTCCCCCTCATTTGCTTCATTTCTTGATTGGAATCTCTTGATTTCTCTTGTTTTACTTCCCAGGAAAACAACTCACACCTGCATTAAAAACCATTCCAGGCTGAGTGGCTGATTAAAATGTAGTGATGGTAATGAAGTAGATTGTGTGCATATACGAAGAAAAATTATCTCGGGCTGTTTTCAGCACATTTACTAGCAAGAATGATTTCAGGTGATATCTGAAAATGACAGCAGAGATTCCCAGGCCTTCTTGTGATCACCTGACTTGTTGTCTCAACAGTGTGCTCAGCAGACACTTGGACATATGACTTTCTTCTGTACCTAATAAAATCTGTGTAACCATTTGCACAATGGCTGTTAGTGGCAACTTGAACACATGTTTCCAGGCCGTGGCCACTGACGTTTGACTCAGAATAAGCTATCTTTTCTTCATTTGAGGTAATTTGACGCCAACGCCCTTCATAGTACTGCTCTGTTATTCCCACTGTCTCCCAAATCTCTCCTGATGTTTGCTTGGTTCCATTTAAAACAGCACCATGTTTGAGTTTGAACCCACTGCTGCTTTCCAAGAATGCCTTGAGCAATGCAGGATACCAGATAGATCCCTGTTGTTGTTTTTACCTGGCTGTTTTATTTATGCAGGTAAACTCTTGTTCCAAAAGGGAGTTGAGATAGCTTTTAGAAAGACACATTGTATAGCTCATTTGGACATTCCAAAGTGCCACTGGAGATGCCGTACTCTGAATGACTGTGGTGTTCTTTGGTCCTTCCCACACAGCATAGTCCTGTGATGTCATGAACCCCTGGAGTCCTGTCCTCCACTGATCCCGACCAAAGGGGATGGCGTGCAGCCCCATGGCCCTTCTTCATAGCAACGGGCAGTGTGTTATGCCCTGCTCAACACAGCGGCTGCTTTGAGAGGCAGCACTTGCTGCCAAGTAATCAGGCTGATTTCTAAAATGAACTCAGAACCTTTCTTTCCAGTCCAACAGTGAAATCCAGCAGGCTAAATGTCTTGCATTTCACTGTGATAAAAAGCAAAGTAGACATTTCCAACTCAGTTATGGCCCTTTCTTTCTTTCTTTCTTTCTTTCTTTCTTTCTTTCTTTCTTTCTTTCTCTTTCTTTCTTTCTTTCTTTCTTTCTTTTTTCCTTTTTTGTTTTATAACCTGAAAATTGCAGACTATTAAGAAAGGGAAAAATGTCACCCACTATCCTAGTTCATAAAGTAGAATTTTTTAAAACATTTGTTTCTAAGCATTTAATAATTGTAACAATGGAACCCTTATACGTTACTACCTTACATTATTCTAACATTATTTCCTATGTGGTAATTATAATATCTGCATATTTCTTCTATTTTTCCCATAACCGTTCTCAATTAGTTATCATTTAAATTGCTTCCATCCAGTTTTCAGCTTAGTGTGTACTGCAGTGAGCATCTATGAGCCCAGTTTTTCCATTATTTCTTTTGGACAAATTCTCAAAACTAGAATTACAGGTCAAATGCATAATATTTTTATGATTCTTTGTGCATTTCGCCAACTGGCTTTCCAGAAAGTCAGGCTGACTAACAAAGCATGCTGCCTCCCATCATGGCAAGTTCCTAGGTTTATCAAATCTGCAAAACAACTGTGGGGAGAATATATATGTTTTCAGAGACAGGGTTTCTCTGTGTAGCCTAGGCTGTGCTGGGATTCATTCTGTAGACCAGGCTGGACTTGAACTCAGATCTGTCTGCCTCTGCCTCCAGCATGCTGAGACTAAGGTTAAGAAAGATCTATTTTATTATTATCATTTATTACAATTTATTCAATTTTTATCCCAGCTGTGGCCCCCTCTCTGGTCTCCTCCCAATCTCTTCATTTCTCCCTCTTTTCCCCCTATGCGCCTCCCCTAGTCCACTGATAAGGGAGGTCTTCCTCCCCTTCTATTTGATCCTAGCTTATCAGGTCTCATCAGAACTGGTTGCATTGTCTTCCTCTGTGGACTGTCAAGGCTGCACCCTCCAGGGGGAGGTGGTTAGAGATCCTGCCACTGAGCTCATGCCAGAGAAAGTCCCTGCTCCCCTTAATAGGGAACCCATTTGGAGACTGAGTCTATGGGCTACATCTGAGCCAGGGTTTTAGGTCTTCTCCATGCATTGTCCTTGGTTGGGGTATCATTCTTCTCAGGGCCCCCAGGGCTCAGCTTTTATGGCTCTGTTGGTCTCCTTTTGGAGCTTCTGTCCCCTCCAGGTCTTTCTATCTCCCCCTTCTTTCATAAGATTCCCTGCTTTCTGCTCAAAGTTTGGCTATGAGTCTCAGCCTCTGCTTTGAGACCTCAGTCAGTGGAGTCTTTCAGAGGCTGTCTGTGGTAGGCTCCTGTCCTGTTTCCTGTCTTCTGCTTCTGATGTCTATCACGTTTGTCCTTCTGAATGAGGATTGAGCATCTTCCCTTGGGTCTTCCTTGTTGTTTAGCTTCTTTAGGAGTATAGATTTTAGTATGTTTATCCTATATTATATGACTAATATCCACTTATGAGTGAGTATATACCATGTGTGTCAAGAAAGATATTTTTATTTAGAGCTGCAATCCAGAAATGTGTCATTGCTCCATTTGTTATTGCTGCAGCTATTTTGAGTTATATATGTCACACACACCATATACACACACGCAAATGATACGTCAGATATAGGCATCAAGGAAGGGTTTCTCTGTTCTCTTTTATATGTCCTCCTCTCTTCCCCCAAGCCTTACACACTCTGCAGTCCACCCACAGAGCATCTTAGCACTTCAAAGTGACAATTAACCCAAACACAATTATTGAGTAGCAGAGGTACATGAAGCAAGACTAACTCTGTGGTAGAGGCCAGTAACTGGAGTCCCCTGTATGCTGGTGGTTCATGCCACCCTAGACGTAGTTGGACAATATGGTAGGTTCCTAGCTCAATAGTGAAGCTTTTTTTTTCTTTAATAGAATCACATTGTATAGCTCAAGCTGGCCTCAAACACTGAATCCTCCTGTCTCAGCATCCCAAGTAGCAGGAGTTCCAGGCGTGCACCGTTGTACTTGACTTGAGGATCATTCTCTATTAGGGGATTGCTAAGTTTCCAGTAGTGCAGTGATCCAGACTCCTATCTGAAGGGGCATGGCTCTTTGCTACACTCTCTGCTCTTGAGGGTAAGCTGCAGAAAGCTAGGGGTAGGACATTCTGCTCCTCCAGGCCAAATGGGGAAGGGCCTCATGATGTATTCAGTGCATGGCTTGCCTCCCACTTGGCTGCATCCAATCCCAACTCTCTTTCTCCCAAAAGGACACTTGGCATTGGTAATGTGGGTACTGAGAATTGAACCCAAGTCATCTGGAAGAGCAACCACCAAGCCATCTCTCTAGCACCCAGAACATCTTTTAGACACATTTAAATAGAATCTTATTATATAGTTCAAGCTGGTCTCAAACCCTCAAACTTTCTCTTTAGCAAGCCAAGTATCAGGAGTTACCACTACATGAATGAATAAATAAATGAGTGACTACACTTGGATCTAGGACTGAGACATGGCAAATTCATCTTATCCAATTCTTATCTTTTGCATAGGTATGACGCCCTAGCCAAGAAAAACACAGTAACAGTGTCCAGGTCGCTCTGCAGCAGAACCAGCAACTAAACCATTGTGGGAACCCAGATGTCTAGAGGGATAGGGCTTGAGGTACTGTGGAACAAGGTAGCTGGGCCTAGCTCTGCCCTCTGAAGACACTTGACTTTGGGTAAGCTGGTCGCAAAGGATGCTTATTTACAGTGGCTTCTTACATCTGTCAATTGAGAGAGCTAGTGCCAGGGTCCCACCAAATAACAGCCCTGTAAACAGAAAGGCCAGTGTACTCTGTTGATGTAGGACTTTAGCAGAGCATTCTGCTGAGACCACGCATGGGCAGAGGGTGTGTGCTCTTGCGTTCTCAGACACCTAAAAACTGCATCACCGGTAAAGAATTAAATTGCACCTATAGAAGCCATTGAGCGTCTTGCTGGTTTTGGTTATCATGGTGTTTAGTGGGTCTTAGATAATGTAAATAACAAAATGCTCTTTCCCCAAAAGTTCTTTTTTCATCTCTGAATTCAAATAAATACTATAGTAACTGCCAAATCTTTAAAATACACATGAATGCTTCAATTTGGCAACATTTCCTTAAATATTTTTATTTAATTTTATTCAATATTAAATATTTAGTTACATACAACTTTATATTTTATCTTATTTATTTGCTTATATTTATTTATATATTTTATATAGCTATATATAACTTAAGTATCAAAAGGTTTCTTTGATAAATCTTGAATTCTGAATGAAAGTTAATTCAGATACCTCCCAATTACCATTGCCAAGTTTACCAAGTAAAACTATGGGGTCGGGGAGAGCTGGGTGGTGGTGGCGGCACATACCTTGACGCTCAGCACTTGAGAGGCAGAGGCAGCTACATCTCTGGGTTTGAAGTCAGCCTGGTCTGTAGAGCAAGTTCCAGGACAGCCAGGACTACACAGAGAAATGTGTTTCACAAAGGAAGAAAGAGGGGGGGAAAGGGAGGAGAGGCAGAGAGGGAAAAGAATATAGGATGCCCAGTTAAATACAAATGTCATGCAGACAGTAAATTCTTTTCAGAATAAATGTGTTTTACCCTTATTTGAAACATATTTAAACAAGGTATTATTAACCTGAAATTCAAAGTTATCTAGTATATGGGTTTCAACTGGTATCTCTGCCATAGCTCTTTGCCCTTGCTCAGAGAATAGTGTGTAGTGATAGTTTAGTGTTAATATGTTAATACACACACACACACACACACACACACACACACACACACACACACACTAGACCCTAAGGTTTTTACTGTTCCCGCCATTGGTAGTAATACACATTTGTAGCTGGACTTAAGCAATGGCTTTGAACTGGGCATGATGGCACAGCCCTGCTATCCTAGCAAAAGGAGGCCAAGACAGGAGGACGGAATGAGTCTTTCCAGTCCGTGTTGCATAGTGAGTTCTAGTCCAGCATGGACTATATAGAGAGAATGTCTATAAATTAAATAAGTTGAAACAGAGACAACATAGAGAGTATAAATATAAAAGGATAATGAATACTTCAATGCCACGATTCTCTGAGTAACCAGTTTGAGTTTTTCTGGTTCTTGTTTGTTTTTTGGAGGTTTTATTGTTGTTGTTGTTTGGGGATTTGTTTGTTTTTGTTTTTGTTGCTGTTTTGGGATTTTGATTTTAAAAGTCTAGCAAAAGGGGATAGGAACTGTAAAGATGGTTCAGTGATTTCAAATGCACATTCCCATACCTCACTTATTGCTGGTTGATAGTGTTGGTGATAGTGTCGTGCCTGAGCCCTCAGACTAGCATTTGTCTGACCTGAAATTTGACAGCTAAAGCACTAAGGGTCTCTATTTACGTTTTGTGTATGGTTTCTAGCTTGTCTCAAGTTTAAAGCAGATGCTGAGGCTCATAATCAAACTTTGGGCAGAGCGCAGGGAATCTTATGAGAAAAGGGGGGAGACCTAGAGAGGACAGGAGCTCCACAAGGGGAGCAACAGAACCAAAAACTCTGGGCCCAGGGGCCTTTTCTGAGACTGATACCCCAACCATGGAGATAACCTAGAACCCCTGCTCAGATGTAGCCCATGGCAGCTCAGTATCCAAGTGGGTACCCTAGTAAAGGGAACAGGGACTCTCTCTGGCATGAGCTCAGTGGCTGGCTCTTTGATCACCTCCCCCAGGGTGGGGGGAGCAGCCTTGCCAGGCCACAGAGAAGGACAATGCAGCCAGCCCTAATGAGACCTGATAAGCTAAGGTCAGAGGGAAGGGGAGGAGGACCTCTCCTCTCAGTGAACTTGGAGAGGGGCATGGAAGGAGGGAGGGATTGGGAGAACATGAGAGAGGGGCCTACAGCTGGGATACAAAGTGAATCAACTGTAATTAATATAAAAAATAAATATCTAATAAAAAAAACAAATGCAAGAAATAAAATGTTCTTCCAGCAGGCGGCGCTGTCGGCTTCTGTAGACGCTGGTTGTACAAACACTTCTTGCTGTTCTGGAGGATCAGAAAGGAACTTTGTGCTGTGTTCCTGCAACGACAGACCTGGATACCTAGAATTTATCCCAGAATCCAACGGTGGCCCTGTGGACCTTCCCATAGGCAAGATTACCAACTGTTAATCAGGACGTTGAATAGTGCCATCCTGGAGAAATAACGATTTTGTTAGCTAAGTAGGTGAAAGAATCACATTGTTGGTGAAGCCTGCTGTCTTCTTCAAATATGCTGTGTTAATAGAGACGGGGCTAAGCTGAGAGTGGGGAGTAAATCACACAATTTAAATATGAATAGAATGCGGGATAACACAGTGTCTCATAGTAGTACAAAGCATTGCTCAGAATCGACCTGAGAGCTTGTATTAGGAGAATATTCTGGAATATTCTCATTGGGTGAATCTGAGCAGCATCTCACAGTCTGCTTTTTTAAAATCCTCTAACATTTTCGCCTTTTACTCATTATTATTATTATTATTATTATTATTTACAATTTATTTACTTTATATACCAGTTGTAGCCCCTCCTTCATCTTCCCCCACTCCAACCTCCCTCCTTCCTCCCCTATCCCTCTTCCCTAGCCCAATGATAGGGGAAGTCCTCCTTTGCTGCTGTCTGACCCTAGCGTATCAGGTCACATCAGGACTACCTGGATCCTCTTCCTCTGTGTGTTGGCTAGGGCGCCTCACCAGGGAGAAGTGATCAAGGAGCAGGCAGCCGAGTTCATGTCAGAGACTGCCTCTGCTCCCCTTACTAGGGAACCCACAAGGAGACTGCCTGTCTATGGGCTACATCTGAGCAGGGGGTCTAGGTTCTCCGTGTCCATGGCCTTTGGTTGATGTAGCAGTCTCTGCAGCCCCCCCCGCCCCATCCCAAGGCCCTGCTTTTTCTGATTTTGCTACTATCCTTCTGTCCTTTTATATCCCCCTTCTTCTATCAGACTCTTTGTGCTCTATCCAAAGTTTGGCTGGGAGACTGTGCATCTGCTTCGATGCCCTGATAAATGGAGGCTTTCAGAGGCCCTATGTCGTGGGCTCACATCCTGTTCTCCTCTACCACTTCCATTGTCTACCCTGTTTTCCCTTCTGAATGAGAATTAAGCATCTTTTTGAGGGTCCTCCTTACTGCTTAGCTTCTTCAGTTCTGTCAATCTTAGTATGTTTATCCTATATGGTATGGCTAATGTCAACCTATAAGTGAGTATGTATCATGTGTGTCTTTCTGCTTCTGGGATACCTCACTCAGGGTCATCTTTTCTAGTTTCCACCAATTGCCTGCAAAATTCATGATTTCCTTGTTTTTAATGGCTGAGTAGTATTCCATTATGTAAGTGTGCCACAATTTCTGTATCCATTCTTTGGTTGAGGGACATCTAGGTTGTTTCCAGGTTCTGGCTATTAGAATAAAGCTGCTATGAACATAGCTGAGCAAATGTCCTTGCTGTACATCGAGCATCTTTCAGGTATATGCCCAGGAGTTTTATGAGAAAGCATCAAAATCATTTCCAAAGTGGTTGTCCAAGTTTACACTCCCACCAGGAATGGAGGAGGGTTCCCCTTCCTTCACGTCCTCTCCAGCATGTGCTGTCACTTGAGTTTTTGATCTTAGCCATTCTGATGGGTGTGAGATGGAATCTCAGAGTCATTCTGATTTGCATTTCCTTAATAACTATGGACATTGAAAATTTCTTTAAGTGTTTCTCCGCCATTCAATATTTCTCTGTTGAGAATTTTCTGTTTAGCTCTGTACCACATTTTTTAATTGGATTATTTGGGGTTTTTTTTGGGGGGGTTAATTTCTTGAGTTCTTTATATATTCTGGATATTAGTCCTCTGTCACATATAGGTGAAGATCTTTCCTAATCTGTAGGTTTTCGTTTTGTTCTGTTGACAGTATCCTTTGCTTTACAAAAGTTTTTCAGTTTCCTGAGGTCCCATTTATTAGTTGTTGATCTTAGAGTCTGGGCTGTTGACGTTCTGTTCAGAAAGTTGTTTCCTGTGCCAATGCATTCAAGGTTCTTCCCCACTTTTTCTTCTAACAGATTTAATGTGTCTGGTTTTATATTGAGGTCTTTGATCCACTTAGACTTTAGTTTTGTACAGGGTATAAATATGGATCTATTTGCATTTTTCTGCATGTTAGACCAGCACCATTTGTTGAAGATGCTGTCTTTTTTTCCATTTTATGGTTTTGGCTTCTTTGTCAAAAATCAGGTGTCCATAGGTGTGTGGGTTTATTTCTGAGTCTTCTGTTTGATTCCATTGATCCTTCACTCTGTTTCTATGCAAGTACCATGCTGTTTTTGTTACTGTTGCTCTATAGTACAGCTTAAGATCAGGGATAAGACACCTCTAGAAGTTCTTTTATTGTACAGGATGGTTTTAGTTATTCTGGTTTTTTTTATTGTTGTTGTTGTTGTTTTTTTGTTTTGTTTTGTTTTTCCATATGAAATTGAGAATTGTTCTTTGAAGGTCGGAAAAGAATTGTATTGGTATTTTGATGTATTGAATTGTATTGAATCTGTAGATTGTTTTGGTAGTATAACCATTTTCACTATGTTAATCCTACCAATCCATGAGCATAAGAGATCTTTCCATCTTCTGATATCTTCTTCAATTTTTTTCTTCAGAGATTTTAAGGTTTTTTTTTCTTTTCATACAAGTCTTTCACTTGCTTGGTTAGGGTTATACCAAGGTACTTTATGTTAATTGTGGCTAATGTGAAGGGTACTGTTTCCCTAATTTCTTTCTCAGCCCTTTTGTCTTTTATATACAGGAGGGCTACTGTTTTTTTTTTTTTTTTTTTTTTTAGTTAATTTTGTATCCAGTCACTTTGCTGAAGGTGTTTATCAGCTGGAGGAGTTCTCTGGTTGAATTTTTGGGGTCACTCATGTATACTACCATATCATCTGCAAATAATGATTGACTTCTTCTTCCTTTCCAATTTGTATCCCCTTGATCTCCATTAGTTGTCTTATTGCTCTAGCTAGGACTTCAAGTACTAAGTTGAGGAGATACAAAGAGTAGGCAGCCTTGCCTTGTCCTGCTTTCAATGGGGTTAATGTAAGTCTCTCTCCATTTACTCTGATGTTGGCTAGAGGCTTGCTGTATATTGCCTTCTTAATTTCTTAGCTTCTATTAGCTGCTACAAGTATCAGAGACTTAGCCACCAGGTTCTCCTGATTGCTCTTGGTCTTCTAGTTTGTGTGATTTGGTGGAAGGAGTATGTTATATTAATATGAGGATGCACGTTCCGGGAGCACGGTGCTCATCGGTACCATGAGTCCAACTGAAGCATCCTCATTCCAGCTCTGATTAGATGTCCCTGCCCCCTACATCGACACCTTCTCTCCCCACCAAAGAAGTGTGGGTATGTTGTTGGAGGGACACTATCATCACTGGGACCCTTGCCTTCCTCACTAGCCAGGTATAACATAGTGATACCTACAACATCACAGACTCAGCCCTCTCCCTAAGGCTGGTCTGGGTCAGGGAACTGACCCTCTTTCATTTCATATTTTAAGAAGTAGCAAATGAGTCTTAGGATAGTATTCACTGAAGTCATTACTTGTCTAATGATTTGTCTATCAGAGACACTCCAAAAGAATAATTAATTAAATCTGTTCACCTTGGAAGGAAAGTAATATATGAAGATTAATGATTGAGTTTATATTAAGTGAAGAGACCAGAATCAAAGCTTTCTGGAAAGGAAAAGACTCTGAAAAGCCTACAGAAGCATTCTCAAGGCACCAGCAAGCTGACGTGTACAAAAAACACAGTAGTCCTGTGAACAGTGTAAAACTACTAGTTCCTGGGATAGTCTATGGTAACATAATGCATGCCCTTGTGCATCCCAGAAGGCCACGTTTCCTGGTATCAAAGCTTAACCTAGTGCCCAGCTGGCTACCATCTGAATTCTCAATGACTATTTCCATAAAACCAGTGGACTGTGGTTTTCATATGAACCAGCAGAGTGTGTGTGTGTGTGTGTGTATACATGTATAGACACTTAGGTACACATGCATGTGGAGGCCAGATGTTGATATTGGTTGCTCTTTTCCTTTTGGGGAGCATAGTGGTGGTTCAAGACAGGGTAGCCTTGGCTGTTCTGGACTCACTTTGTAGACCAGGCTAGCCTCAAACTCACAGAGATCTACCTGCCTCTGCCTCCCCATGTGCTGGAATTACAGACACACATCATTGCTCCCGGTTTGGTTATTGTTTTCAGTCCTCCACCTCAATTTTTGGGCAGTCTCTCCCCGAAACTGCAGCTCACTGATTGGCTAGATCAGCTGGCCAGCAAGCTCTATGGACTCTCCTGTTTCTCCCCCAAGTGCCTGCCCTATGTCCCACTTTTTATGTGAGGATATACGCTCATGTCCTTGTGCTTGTACATGAGCCATTTTACCAGACAAGCCCTCTTCTTTTAAGGCATTTTACCCTAGTCCCCAGATATACATACTGAATAAGTGCTTGCAGGTGATTTTAGTGTTCAGATGGGCTTAGGTTACCTATCTGAGTTATTAGAACTGTTCATACAGATGAACATGAAAGGACAGCAGACACATGAGTCTTATTTCTCCCCTTTTTAATTACACATAAGTTATACATACGTAACAAGTGTCTACTGTCTCAAACACATAGATAAACTATTTTTTTAAGTATACTAATACTACATCTTAGCATTGCCTGGGTCTCTTCATTTCTTGTTGAAGAAACAAAACTTGCAGGAACATTCATCCTTGTCAGAGTTGGCAGGCAGCGTGTGATAAAGCTGGGAGCTCTGCTATGGCAACCCTCAACATCCTGGGCTCGTAGACAGCTGTTGTTTACTGTCAAGATATATGTATCACAATTGCACCTTTAGGGGTATCTTGCTGGGTAGTGGTCATTTTTGTGGTTCATAGGCACCACAGATGCTTTCCTCCCTTGGCAGTTTGAAAGAACTTTCTATTATTATAAAAGCTAATCATCAGGGAGAGAGGTTTTGGGTCTTACCCAGCTCAGTTCCTCAAAGTTCTATGTTAAATATGCATAGTATCTTCAGCAATAGGGACTTGCCTTCAATTTCTGGGAGACAACTAAGGGACAGCAATAGCCAATACTGCTTTGGAAGTCTGTAGGCTTAGATTTTTCACCAAGCCTACTTTATTTACAGTTCTTAAACAGCTTTACCTTCCTTCCACCCCCCTGACCTTAGGTGGGAGATTAGTAAGGAAAAGGGCTGTATATCTCTTTTATCTACTTCCTGCTGATTAGGGTCAACGGGTCTTTAGGGGATTACCAAACTCAGTCATCAGGATACCAGCAGTCCAGTCCAAAGGCCAATACTAAGCAGCAGCAGGATCTAGATGATTGGAACAAGTCAGCGAAAGCTGCAAGACTCAGCAAGATTGCCCTGAGAAGTTCTCTGGAATGTTTCTCTCTGCAAAGCATGAAGATCAGCACAGCGATGTCAATGAAGAATCATTGTCTCATTGTGCGAAGGCCTCTATATGTCTCCTCCCCTCAACTTCCATCCACAGATGTGCTCAGCTGGCCAAAGTCACGCCCCTGGCATTAGAGAGAAAAACATCACGTGTGCTCTCACAATCCAACCTCCAGCAAAACATCACATGAAAAAACTGTGTCTTCAAGGAAGCCAGAAATTTCCACTTCAGAAGTCTCTTAGGATCCTCTGATCAACAACTTGAAAGATTTCTCATGCCTGCTACTGGGTCTTTTGTTAGGCTATGGGTCTTGGGGGTGCATAATCACCCCAAGTGGTATAACTTGTTATTCACAAATATCCCTTCCTATGAAGAACTTAGCTTGAAGAATAGCAGGGGGTCTTTCAGCTGCAATCACAAAAGGTGAGCTGAAAACCAGACATTTGGCAGGATGCAGTGACTAGAAATGAGCTGCAAAAGTAGCAAGTCTTGAATGTTTTCTTTGTTTGGCAATTTTAACCTTTCTAAATGAGCCTTGGTTTTTAAGAGGAACAGCAGTACATCAATCAGTTCTTATAGTTAAGGAATAATGAAAACACTACCTGTCAAACCGTGTGGAACAGCTAAAGAAGAAACGGCAGGAGATACAAAAGCCTTAAATGTCTCTACCAGAACAATTTTAAATATTATAAACTACAAGCTGTTTGTTTTTGTCTAAAGATTTGTCTGTGGGGAACAATACATGGCTAACTGCTAGTGGGGACAAACGGTAGCCAACACACATAATGAGAGGTTGAGTCTCAGCAATTAACCACATTCAGGAGAGATGTGTGGTCTCTCCACGCAGCTTCTGTGTGCCTTGCTATCTTTTCTGCGCATCACTTCCTTTTCTCCACATATATGTGACCTGCATATACAGGCTTGAGGTGGGGTAAAGGGAGGACATTCTCAAAGTGTCTCTTTTTAGGCTAAACTGCCACCCAATTTTGGAGGAATAAAGCCAAATAAGCCAGAAGAAGAAAACAGGAAACAACCTAGGAGCCTGCCACAGAGGGCCTCTGAAACCCTCTGCCCTGCAGACTATCAAAGCAGATGCTGAACCTGACGGCCAACTGACGGGCAGAGTGAATGGAATTTTATGTAAGAAGTGGGAAATAGCAAGAGCTGGAGAGGACAGGAACTCCACAAGGAGAGCAACAGAACAAGAAAATTTGAATACAGGGAACTTCCCAGAGACTCATACTCCAACCAAGGACTGACTATTCATGGAGATAACCTAGAACCCCTGCACAGATGTAGCCCATGGCAGTTTAGTGTCCAAGTGGGTTACATAGTGATGGGAAGAGGGACTGCCTCTGACATAAACTGATTGGCCTGGTCTTTGATCACCTCCCCCTGACGGGGGAGCAGCCTTACCAGGCCACAGAAGAAGACAATTCAGCCATTCCTGATGTGATCTGATAGACTAAGATCAGAAGGAAGGAGAGGAAGGCCTCCCCTATCAGTGGACTTGGGGAGGAGCATGCATGCAGAAAGGGGAGGAAGGGTGGGGCTTATGGGGGGATACAAAATGAATAAAGTGTAATTAATAAAAAAAAAAGAACACAAAACTGTGTGTGTTTACATGTGATTTTATCTTTCAACTCAAGTCTTTCGGAAAAAAAAATAGCAACTGAAGAAACATAAAGAAAACTCATGAGAGAAGACAAAACAGAAATCATGAGATAGAAGAGAGGAAACTGCCATGGGAGATTAACAGAGTCACCAGCCAGTTCAGGTAAATGTTAGGGTGAGGAGACAGCCAGAATAGAAAAATGGTGTGAATATACAAACGTATAACGAAAAGGAAAAATAGCTACCTATGTGACATTATAAATTTTAAGGTTCTGAATAATTCTATTTTAATGAACTTGAAAACCTACATGAATCACATTTCCAAGAAATGTAAAAATGTCTATAAAAAAAGCACAGACTTTTTAAATTAAAGAGATCACTAAGTATAATAGAATTAATACATTGTTCCTCCCAAATGATATACATCCTCTGCTCCTCTAACTAGGGAACCCCTATGAAGACCAAGCTGCCCATTAGGTACATATGTGTAGGGAGCCTAGGTCCAGTCCATGCATGGTCTTTGGTTGCTTCAGTCTCCACAAGCTCCCCCCCCCGGTCCTGGTTAGCTGGTCTTCCTGTTGATCTCCTGTCCTCTCTGGGTCCTTCTATCCTCACCTGACTCTTCAGCAAGGCTCTCTATGGTCTGACCAATGTTTGGCTGTGAGTCTCAGCATCTCTTTCTATCTGTCGTTGGGTGGAGCTTCTCAGAGGGCAGCTATGGTAGGCTCCTGTCTGCAAGCATAGCAGTGTCATTAATAGTGCCAGGGGCTGGCTCTCTCCCGTGGGGTGGGTCTCAAGTTGGGCCAGTCATTGGGCATTCCCTCCATCTCTGCTCTATCATTATCCCTATACCTCTTGTAGGCAGGGAAAATTTTGTGTTGGAGATTTTGTGGGTGGTGTGATGTTCCCATCCTCCACAAGGAGTCCTGTCCAGTTAGAAGCTGGCCTCTTGAGTTTCCATGACCCCTGCTTCTAGGGGTCTTAGCTACAGTCACCCTATATCCTGCTGGAAGCCTATCCTGTTGTAGGTCTCCAGCTTGTCTCAGAGATGCTCTGGCCCATGGTTTCTCCTCTTTCTGCAAGCCCTCTCTGTGCCCCACCCCCCATCTGATCCCCATACTCATTTTCCTCCACACTCCTTCCCCTATCCTGGCCCTTTTTTTCTACCAGTTTGACTGTCTATTCTATTTCCACTACTGAGTGAGATTCAAGCATCCTCCCTTGGGCTCTTCTTGTTACTTAGCTTATTTTGGCCTGTAAATTGTAGTATATCCTGTACTATATGGCTAATGTCTTCTTATAAGTGAGGGCATTCCATATGTGTCTTTCTGGGTCAACCTCACTCAGGATGATCTTTTCTAGTTCCATCCATTTGCCTGACCAGCAATACCACCCCTGGGCATATACCAAAAGATACCCTACCATACTACAAGGACATTTGCCCAACTTTATAGCAACTTTATTTGTAATAACCAGAAACTGAAAACAACCCAGATGTTCCTCAACTGAAGAATGGATAAAGAAAATGTGGTTTATTTACTCAATGGATTACTACTCAGCTATTAACTCAATTCTTTCAAATAAAGCACAGTCAAGTGATTTGATGTCATTTCTGAGATTAGACCAGAAGAAGACCAAAACTTCCATCTTTGTGTCATTCTTTCATTCCTTCTTGCCTTCACAGCCCAGTTTTTGGCAGAAGCATTATACTTCCATGGAAGAGAACCAGAAGCAAGGAACAGGTATCTCTGGACAACAGACACTAAGAATCCAAGACTTGCAATTGAGAATGGAAGAGGATTTCTGAGTCCTTCGAAAAGCCAAGAGAGCCTGACCACAGAAATCTTTCAAAAAAGCCCCATCTAATACTTTGATAACATCTTGTAAGAGACCTGAAGTTTGAGAAACTTGAACTGTGATACCATTATAAATATGTGTTGTTTTTAGGCCATTCAGTTCTGTAGTCATTTGTTACATGGCAATATACACATAATGCCCAGCTAGTTTTATCTCTGGCTTCAACTGACAAATATTTCCTCTCTGTCTTAGTTACTATGCCAGTTACATTGTTCATCTATTTGGTCAGTCATGAATACAGACATGTTACAGAGAATCTTGTACAACTTTCTGTTTTTTTTTTTTTTTGTCCATTCTTCCTATATTAAATTCAAAATAGGTACAAAAGATCTAGTTTCTTATCATCTATTGCTCTGACAAAATACTATGACCAAGTCAACTTATAAAAGAAAGTGTTTATGTTAGGAGCTCATAGGTCCAGAAGGTTAGAGTCTATGATCCTCATGGAAGATAACATGGAAACAGGCAGGCAGGCATAGCACTTGAGCAATAGTTGAGCTCTGATCCTCAACACAAGGCAGAGAGAGAAAGAACAGGGAATGGTATGCGCTTTTGAAACCTCAACACCCTCTCCCAGTAACACAGCTCATTCAATGAGGCCACACCTCCTCATGCTTCCTAAATAGTTCCACCAACTGGGGACCAATCATTCAAACATATGAACCCCTGGATGCCATTGTGGTTCAAACCACCACATTATCTTCTAAAAGTAATTCTAAAATCTAGAGTGAAGTGTTCAGTTAGATGAGTATTGACAAGTGCACTCACACAAAATCTACGTCAAACAGCTTTCAATCACGAAAGAACTTTCTCTTGTTTCTCTTTCCAATTGATCTTCTTTCTGACAGGTGGTTACTGTTCTGCTTTTTCTTAGTGCATGATATTTGAAAATCTGTTCTTGAAATACATAAGCAAGTATTCTTTCTTGTCTGGCTTATTCTTCTTCATATTAATGTTTAATCCATGTTACTGCATGGATAAGAAGTTTATTGAGTTGTCACTACACTTTCAATCATTCATTGGTGCAATTTATTTCTGAATGGTCATCTGCATTGTTCATCTGTTTGGTCAGTCATGAACACAGATATGTCACAGAGAATCTTGTATAACTTTCTGTGCTTTGTCCTTTCTTCATATATTAAATTCAAAATAGATGCAAAAGATCTAGTTTCTTATCATCAAAGCCGATAACCTACTTGAAAGTTATCTTCCTTCCCTTCCAGGAAAATAAATGTCCTTCCTTCTCCCCAAGGTCAACCTCTCCATCTCCTCTCCCTTCCCAAGACCAGTCTCTGCCCAATCTCTGGTATAGCTCTCCTTCCAAATTTCTGAGAGTGAATTTCTAGGTTATAAAGTAATCTCTGTTGAACTTTTTAAGACACTGTCAAAACTCAGTTGTAAAATATTGTTAAGCCATTTCTCTGTAGTGGTAAAGGAGAAGAGAGTCGTGCTTCACAGTCCCACCAACATTTTGTGCTGTCAGTTTTAGCTTTAAGCCAAGACAGAGGATACAAAGTGGTGTCACTTTTCATTTGTGTCAGGGCTAATGGCTACTTTTTTCATGTGCTCGTTTTCATGAACAGATCTTTCTCTATGAAAGTATGTTGCGGTGACGACCACCATTCCAACTCCAGGGCATCTCACACCCTCATGTGGCTTCTATGAGCATCTGCATACGTGTAGCAGACCCTCGTGTAGACACACATACACATCGTGTACATGCACATATAGATAAAGAAGTAAATACAATTTAAGCGTACCAAGCATTCCTAGAAATTTCTCTTCCTTTGCCATAGTAAATTTATTTTTATACTCCTTAAGATGCTAATTTGACACCTTTCCTCCCTAAATCTCTTTCACTTTCTCTATTTAGCAATCTTAGGTTGTGACCTTTCTTCGTGTATTAAATTGAAAATAAGAACAAAGAATCTGCTTTCTTATCACCAAAGCCAATAACCTACTTGAAGGTTATCTTCCTTCCCTTCCAGGTTCCTTCTCCCCAAGGCCAACCTCTCCTGTAGAAGCTGCCACCCCATCTGGTTCCCAAGAACCAGACCTCTGCTCAATTACTCTTACAGCTCTCCTTTTGTTATTTATCTAATGTGACCATTAAGAAAGCAGGCCCTATGCCTTGGCCTTCTAGACTCAACTGCAGATCTATAAACTACGATTCCAGACAAAAGCAAAACCAAACTAAAACTCTTCTCTGATTCCACTTCTGTTCTGTCCTCATCTCTGAAGCAAGGACAGTGTGCTGCTCCATTAGTTGGTAGAGAGAATATGAATACTTAGAATGTGTCTAGGCTACATTAAGTGCTCAGTAAATGTAGCAGTTGTTATTGTTTTATTAGCTTTTTTTCTGTCTTTGACTTTTCTGATGCATTCTGAAGTCTTTATGGCAGGGTCATTATTTCTAAAACATCCTTTGGTGTCTGAGATGAAAATATTTGATAAATATGTAGGGAAATGGCTTGGAAGAAAATGAAAATCTTCATGTGCTTGTAGGGAGAGAATTCAGAAACAGGTGGGGACTGGATTTTGAAAGGCTTCAAAAGCCAAAGCACATTTATACTGATTGTGTTAGCAAACAATACCTTTGGCAGACAGGTTGCAAAGGCAACTTTTTAAGTTTAGCTCACTAACGGAATGCCTGTTTGATTATAATGAGGGGGTGGGTCACTAAGCTAGTGATAGTGTAATTGGCAAGGACCTCATGAGTACCATCCTTCTGTTTTTGGGGTCACTTTTCTATTGCTCAAAGCTTATTGGCAAAAGTTCAGCTACAGTGTAGCTGAAGTGACAATCAAGATGGGGGCAAAGATACCAAGTGGGACTTTCCCAGAAGAATGGCAGGCCTGAGTCATGATAAAGAGAGACAGGCAGACCCTGTACAAAGGTCTGGTGAATGAAATTGTCAAGATAGCTTGACATCAAGGGAATAAGTCAGATTTATAGTGTCATCTTGCAGATCCTGAAGGAGAAAGGAAGTCCTGGGTGTTAGGGGAGAAGACGACAGACCCTTACTCTTTGTGATTGTGGGTTTGCTGTCACAGGGATGTGAACTGAGCTTCCTTCAGCATGGGCTAAAGTTTCTTCTTTCTTTTTAAAATTTCATTAATTTAATTTATTTACTTTATATCCAATTGCAGCTTTACGTCCTTCCTTTCCTCCAGGTCCTTTCCTCTCCCCTCTCCTCCAGTTCCCCCTCCCATTCCCCTCAGAGAAGGGGAGGCCTCCCATGAATATCAGTCTGCCTCGGCATATCAAGTTGAGGTAGAACTAGGAACATCTCCTCTTGAGGCTAGACAAGACAGCCCATTTAGGGGAAAGGGATCCAAAAGCAGGCAGTGGAATCAGAGACTGGACAGCCCTGCTCCTGCTGTTAGGCAACTCACATGAGAACCAACATCTGTTTCATATGTGTAGGGGGTCTAGGTCCATCCCATCATGCTCTTCGGTTGGTGGTTCAGTCTCTGTGCACTCCTATGAGCCCAGGTTAGCTGATTCTGTAGGTTTTCTTGTGGTGTCCTTGACCTCTCTCTGGCTCCTTTAATCACCATTGCAGATGTTTGTTTGTTTGTCATTGTTTTTTGCCATTACTGTGCTGTAAATACAAGGCATAACTATTACAATGAGAAAGCAGTCTCTCCTTTTTAGATATCTGTTAATAAAATTCTGAGTTTAGCTGTAATTGTAAAATAAAACAAATTTAAAAGGAAATACACCTCTCCCTGAGGGAGGAACAGCCCTGCTAAGCCACAGAGGAGGACATTGCAGCCAGTCCTGAAGATACCTGATAAGCTAGGGTCAGATGGAAGGGGAGGAGACCTCCCCTATCAATGAACTTGGAAAGGGGCAGGGAGGAGATGAGGGAGGGAGGATGAGATTGGGAGGGAATGAAGGAGGGGGCTACGGCTGGGATACAAAGTAAATAACCTGTGATTAACATAAAACATAAAAATTATAAGAAAATTAAAAAGGAAATACAGAACTATTTTTCTTGTGGTCCAGATGGACTCTTACCGGGTTCTCTGACTCCTATGACATCAACCACGATGTGGAAAATAACATTTTCTACATGTATACTAAGTTCTCTCTCCGTTCCTCCTCTCCCCGCTTACTCTCTTTCTCACTCTCTCTGGTTTTTTTTTTTTTTTTTTTTTTTGAGACAGGGTTTCTCTGTGTAGTCTTGGCTGTTTTGTACACACTTTGTAGATGGGGCTAGCCTCGAATTTGCAGCGATCTGCCTCACTCGGCCTCCCTGAGTGCTGGGGTCTGGCTGTAAGCACATTTTTGCTTTGTAAGTTTTCTTTTCAAAAACCGTCTCAAGAATAAATAAGACTAACACTCCAAGATACCCAGTGCAGTGCTGTCTAAACTGATGTTTCAGCAAATGCATAATTAATTGGAATAATTATAAACATGAAGAGAAAAAATGTCCTACTGAGCCCAAGTCTTTGGCTCCCTGTATACATACTGCCTGTTCTACATTTTGATGTCACTACAAACATGACATGCAGAACAACCAAGTGAAGAGACAGAGCTCAAAATAGTGGCGCATGTTGGCAATCCCAGTACTTTGGAGATATGTGGAGGCAGGAGAATCAGGAATTCAAGGCCAACCTCAGCCATGCCACATAGTGTGTTTGAGGCCAGCATGAACTACACAGTACCCTGTTTCCAAAAAACAAAGCACACAAAAATTAATGAATGAGATTCCACTGTTTCTCAGTATTAGATATGTAAGTGAAAAGTGTGAAAGACTTGGTGATGAATGAGGATTAAGTTTGAAACCTAATTTTAAGATCAGCTCAGGCAAAGGTTCTGGGAGTAAAACGTGGAACTCATTTCAATAATTAAATTCACCACACAAGACAATAGCCCGTTTTTACCTTCTATTTTCCTAGCCATTCTTTCAAACCCATGATTTACCTTTCTTCTGATAAACTGGGCAAGACCAAGCTGAGGCTAAAACATGAGCCAGATGTCAAATAGAGAATATGCTGGTGGCAGTGAACTTTCCCTCGCTTCCTTTTAAGAACCATAAAAAGTAACTTTACTTATAGAATAAACTGATTCAAAGGCTATAAGATCGAGCCATATTTTTAGCACAAACTCTTTGTGCCTGCATTTTTATAATAGCATGCATTATTTCGATACAGGGTATAAGAATGAATTGGTGCGGCTTCAAAGAGAGGCACTTGGCTTTTAGAACATCCTTGGTTTGTATGATACAGATAATTAGCTTATTAATAGCATGAATTAATATAGTAACATTAAAGTAATAATCTTATTTGTAGATTTCTACTTAAGAAATACTAAAGGGAATGCTATTGTTAGAAGGTTTCTCTTGTCCATAATTTAGTTATAATTTATTACAGTACCTTTCAGTATAAAATGAAACTCTGCCTACCTTCCTCCTATGTATAGAACACCCCTTAGAGATAGACATAACGATAATTCAAATGATATATTAATTGTAAGAACAAAATCCAAAACTGAAAAAAAGGTAAAATGAAGATTTTTTTTTGTTGTTTTTATTTAGGTTTTGGATTTGAACATCCGGAAATATTTCAGTGTTTAGAGTAATATCTGTGTGCTGGGTAGTTTTTTTATCAACTTGACACACTGAATCCAACATTTGCAAATTCTACTTGGTACCTTACTGAATTATGTTTCAAAAACAGTCCTAACTTAAGTTCTAACTTCTACAATATCTGAGTATCACCTCATTTGGGAACAAGATCTTTATGGATATCATTAAAATGAGGTTTTACTAAATCAGTCTTTATCCAAGGAACTAGTGTCCTTTAAAACAGAGGCAACTTTGAACAAGCACACAGAGGAAGGGAAGAGAATGGAATGAGGAAACTGCACGATGAGGAATGCCCAGGCATGCCATGCCAGAAGCCAGGAGACTCACAAGAAGCCAGAAAAGTTTACTACCTAGAGCCTTCAAAGTCACCATGCCTGCTGATTCATTCATCTTGGTCTCTTGGCTCTAGAATGATGAGAAAATCAATCTGCATCAGTTTAAGCTGCTTGTGAGAGAATGTTTTGTTGTAGAATTACCAAGTTTCTAATATGGGATTGTCAGTGATCTGAAAGCCAGTTTCTTCAATAGCGCTCTCTTCATTGTCCAGATAGGGTCTGGTATATATAACTATATATATGCATAGTCTATTTAGCTCTGTCTGCCCTGGATCTTGCTATATAGATCGGGCGTCATGTTATAGTAATCCTCCTGTCTCTGCCTCCAAATTGCTAGAATTATAAATATAAAGCACTATGCCCGGACAAAAATGTGTTTCTTATATGTATACGTATATGTGTATGCCTGCTTATCTGCATAAGTACGACTCACATGCAGTGACTGAGGAGACAAGGGTGTCAGAGCCCCTGAAACTGAAATTACAGGCAGTGGGCTACCATCTGGGTGCCAGGAACCAAAGCTAGGTTCTCTACAAGAGCAAGCAAGTACAACTGCTGACCCATCTCTGCAGCCCTCACTGATGTATTTTTAATGGGAGAAGAAATTCCACTGAAGTACTGTTTTAGATTTCTTCTATTGCTGTGGTAAAACGCTATACCAAAAGCAACTTGGGGAAGAGAGGGTTTATTTTCCTTACACTTTCAGTGTACAATCTTTCAGTGTACTTCCCTGAGGGAAGTCAGGGCTCTAACTCAAGGTAGGAACCTGGAGGCAGGTACCATGGCTGAACGATGTTTGCTGGCTTGCTCTCCAGCTTACTCTCAGGCTTATGATTAGCCAGTGCTCTTACACAGCTGAGGAGCACCCGCCTAGGTGTGGCGTTGCCCGTGATGTGTTGGTTCCTCTGCATCAATAATAATCAAGACAGTTCTCCCAAAGGCATGCCTACTGGTGGGTCTGAGCTAAATAATTCTGCAAAAGATGCTTTCTGTTCAGCTTTGTCGTGCTAATGGCACTAAGTAGAGCAGGTAAGTTATGTCTTATTGTCAGTCTGCTGTGGTGGATCTTATGGTAGAATCATAAGAATGGTGGACAAAACTACCTATCAGGAAGTTATTCCAAAATGAGTTGGGAACAGACTCACATCTAGGAATGGTTCCGTGACAGCTTATCAGTACAAGCCTCTAATACTGGAATAGCCAACGTTCTTGTTTTTTCCAAGCAAAAGCCTCACAAGCTTCTAAATGTCACACTTACCAGCACTTTCCTTACAGAATCAGCAGAGGAAGGGGAACTGCAAGCCCAAGGCTTTCTGGCACAGTGACTCCAAGACTGTGAGTCCAGTAGTGAAAGACTAAGCATGTCCTGTCAAAGTATGGTGTGATCTGAGGCTCCTTTACAGTCCTGCTCCCTGAAATCTCTATTACAGAGTTTGTCACTAAGGACACCAAGTGAGAAAAGCCACAAGCCAACTGCACTTGCCAAATGACAAGATAACAGCAAGTTGTCTTGTGGAACCAACTCTCCGGTGTTGAGGCTGTGTGAACTGTCAGCTTTTGGCATTATGCACACTCCTCCTGGGCTCCTGTGTCCCTGTTCTTCCTCTGAAAATCTGTTTTCTTTCAACTCTCGTAGCTCTCTGTTCCAGGAACAGGCAAAAACATAACGAAGCTGTGCTAAAGCTGGAAGGAAGTCACCAGAACCTCCCAGAGCTTTCCTCCCTCTGGTACCCAGATGGCAGGATACTGACATCACCGCTGTCAGGGGAGGGTACTCTTTGCAGATGGTGCCCAAGGACCATCAGTTTCTCTATGGACAGCAAGCTAGCCCAATGGATCTCTCTATATCATGTTGGTATAATGTTCTTTTGGAATGTATACACCTTACCCTTGTTCATTCAAATGCTGATTTCTCTCCCCCACTCTCTGGTTTCAATCCAGACATTGCATTGTGATGCTTATTCTAAGTATCACCTGTGTCAAGTTTGTGTAAACATGCCACCATTTGTCCTCTAAATTGTCAATTAAAACAACCAGCCACAATGTTGAGCAATGGAGAGGAGAGGGTGGACCATCCTTGTTTGGAGTGGAAGGGGGAGGAAGGAAGCAGGAGGAGAGAGGAGGAGAAGAATCTGGAGGAGAGGTCTTGGAACCACGTGGAGAAATGAAAGGACCTAAGTTATCACTAAAAGCAAGTATAATGGGTGAATCTGAGTGGTATGAAACTATGCAGGTTTGGAGGTTTAGGATGGAGGAACTATTGCTCCGCACTGTGCTTCTAGGTTAATTAAATAAATCCTAGGCTCTGTGTGGTGATTTGGGTATACAGCTGGTTTAGGAATAACTGCTGCTTAACTAAATGATAAGTCAATAGTAAATATATTTACCCACAGCAATATCATTACCAGCAGTGATAGGCTAGGATAGGCTCTTCTTCCCTCAGGATGCACATCTCCCTGCAGAGCTCCAGACTTTGATGCTGCCTGCTACACCACAGGCCATGGTCCCAGCAGGATGACATCTCCAACTAGGACAGCAGCTCTTCCACCGGCCGGCATACCAGGCCCGCAGGCTACCCTCAGGTTTGTGGGAGGAAGGACCAGTGAGATGAAGCAGCTGCACCACAGGCACAGGGACTAGCCCTTCAGCAGACGCACGGACCGCGGCGGTCTGCCATGTCCCTATCGTATGCCCCTGTACTCGGGTTTCTGCAGGTCCGCCTCAAGCCCTGCTTGGGTAGGTCTCCAGGCCTGCTACTGCCAAAATGAGAAGCCACCAGCTTCTCATGGTCACCACCAGCGCTACTCTCCCTGCAGCAGCCGAGTGGAGCCACCAGAGGGAGGCAAGGGTAAGCAGGCAAGAACAAACAGGTGGCACACATGCTCTCCTGCTTTCCACACTCAACACCATGGTCACACTGCATGTTGCTTGCTTCCTTCGCTTTTATCCAGGGATCACTGTCCCTGTGCTGAGTCACTGTGGGCTATGTACCTGTATCTGAACTTCTCAGCTTAATAGTCCCATTGCACAACAGTCCCCATTCTGGTTCCCAGACTCTTCCACCACCCCTGCCCTCAGCCTTCTTCCAATATAGTTAACCAGACTCTGTGATGCTTCAAAAACAGAGATAAAACACGCCGAGAAAGCACTCATGAGAGCAAGCAAAAGCTGTTCCATCAGAGATTGCTCTGGTGAGTCAGAATCTAGCATTTGCCTCAGAGACTCGCAGAAAGGCAGAGTGGGGAAGCTTTGTGACAGAAAAAAAAAAAAAAAAGATCTGAAGGTCAGCATCTCATGGGGGCTGTTTTGGAAGCTGGATCTGTTTTTAATTTTTTATTTTGACACGAAGCAGGATGTCTGGAGAGGGCAGGCATGGGGGAAGCCCACCATAAATGGGCAGAGTTTGAGCCTTTCTTTGAACACTTTGGTGAAGGAGTTTGAAATTTGTTGGGTTTTTTTCTGAATGGACTAGTCACCATCCCTCTGAATATTATTTTTCCCCAACTATCTGTCTCATTTGTATCTTTCAGCTATATCCCCTTTCCAGGAGAAAACTGCCCGTGGCTCGAACCTTCCAGATTGAAGGTACTTTTGAGAGGAATGCTTCAAAGAGCTGGAATCTGCTGCAGATATCCTGAGCCTACGGCCTCTGGTCCTGCAGTGAGGGTGCTCCAGCTCTTTGGTTTTCACATGGTAAGTTGAGAGCCCCTTTCTAAGCCTCCCTTGTCCTTAGTTCAAGTTCTGCCATAGTGAAGAAAACCAGTGGTGCTAGAAATCTAAAAATGGAGTTGGGGGTGGGAGGTAGCCCAGTTCCTAGAGTGTTGTCTGTCATGTATAAAACCCTAGGACTAATCATCAGCACCACATAAACTAGATGGGATGATTCATGCCTGTAATACCAGCACTCCGGAGGTGGAGACAAGAGGCTCAGAAATTCAAGGCATGTTTCAGCTATGTTAGGAGTTCTAGAACAACCTGACATACATGAGATTTTGTTTCCAGAAAGGGGCCAGGGAGGGAAAGAGGGAAGGAAGTTAGAAAGGAATAGAGGAAGACTGTATATGGTTTGCATGGTCATAATTTATTCTTGTGAATGATTCAAAAACATAGTTTACACCACACTTAAGTCTCCATGTATACACTGGGCAGCATGGGTTCAGGTGGACATTCTGCAACCACAAATTGTGTGCTAAGTCATTTTCTATGTGCAAACAGCCTCCAAGATTCACCTTTGTTATGGCTATTTTCTGTGTGTGTGTGTGTGTTTCTGCTGTACCATGATGTGGGAAGTTAGTGATGTCCTGATGCCCCAGGCTTTGGCACACCTTTTGCCAATCTGCAAATGAGGAATAGCGTTCTGTATTCCTCTTCTACCTCCCCTGCTCTGGTGAACAGTAAGTGGAGGCACACTGGTGATTCACTGAGTGCTATTTAGTTTGTTCTGTCAGCTGTTTATTAATCTGTAGCTTCCTGCTGCACTGCAGGGTGTGCTTTTTAAAGAAACCTTACACAGCATAAGTTTTATTTTGGGACCGGACACACTAATATACAAAGAGGATCTGTGAGAGTTTCAGAGTCCTACAAGAGGTTTTCTTGAAGCAAAAAGCCTTGGGATCATGCACTGCATGCCAAGCACTGTTCAGTGAAGTGGTAGCGCATGGAGGAAGCAAGTCTCAACGGAGAAAGTAACCATCTACTCAAGGGAAATGACGGTCCCAGCGTGTGGTGAGTACAATCTTGACATTCAAGGTACACTGGGAGTCAAGAAAACTGGAACGTGCTAGGGAAATGGAAGGGTGAGTATCATAGAATATTCTAGAAGGGAGATTAAAGAAGACTTTCAACTAATGGGCATCATGACAAAACCATCTTGTTTTGGTGACAATGGGGAAGACAGAGCAGACATGGACAAGCTGGAGAGTAGGAAAATGGCTTGACAGTTATTCTAACAGTTTCTGCAACTGTTTTAAGCAAGAGGCACTGAAGGCCTACTTGGAAGTACAAGGGTAGAGATGGATGGGATAGTTGAGGAAATAGTAGGAGGTGAAGGAAGAAGTGAAGCAGGGTGCTGGCTTAGAACTCTTAGTGGATAGTGCTGCCTTCGAATAGAGTGGAAGAAGAGAATAAGAATGTAAGGTGAGGTCTGTGGAGACAATAGACTCACTTTGGGGGCTCCTGGTGTTTAAAGTTTACCCATACGAACTGCAGGTACATTGTTTGCATGATCTAGAGCATGTAGGGACATCATTCAGCCACCGAACATCGAAATTTACAGTTTGAAAAAGAAGACTGAACTAGAAATGAATAATTGAGTTACATCTCTCAATTTGGAAATATTTTTCCTCCATGGACCTTCATGAACAATTAGTGCTTCAAAGGTAGACACATTTTTTTTAAAGTATTTTATAATGTTGGTAAACTCCAAATCACAGCACTTTAATGGTATCAGCTTCTATGCTGGGTGCTGGAGATGTTAGAGGGGAGAGCAGTACAAAATGAATATGATCTGTCCATTGACCTTTAGACTGTTAATGCCTACATGAAAGCATTACTTGTCTGTCACTATGAGAGAGCTTTAAAAATACCCTAGCCATCTATGGGAAACCAAAAGTTGCTGCTAATCTGAGGAATACTACAAAATGAACCTTTCTTTCCAGTAATACTTGTACTAATTCTGAAAGAAAAATGGGCAAAATGTAAGACATATCTTTTACCAAACAAGATGAAAATTTCCATAATAACTTTTAGTGAACATATCCTTTGTATTAGGAAATGCAGACATAGCCTAACCCAACCTTAACCTAAACGTGGCAATAACGCCAGTGCTAACTATGGCATTAATCCTAGCTTTAGATCTAATATTAAAAATCATCTTCATCCTAAATAAGATCCCCAACACTGACAAACCTATCTATGGCCATAGTTTTAAAACTAAATGCAGCACAAACTCTAGCCTTAGCCTCATTGTTGTTCACTAATTCTAACCTTTACCTTATAACTGGCATTTTAGCTATTAACCTAAAAAGTGGGATGATAAGTGTTCTTTGGGACTCTACTAACTATATAAAGTTAAATAAGTAATCTGGCATTTCTGATGGAGACAACCAAGGGTATCGTTTCATTCGTCAGTGTCTACAAGACATCCTTGATTCTGCCCTCTGACTTTAGTGGGTGTAGCCTAGAAAGAATTGCTATAAAATTTTAGGGAATATTTTCAAGAGGCAAGATTTAAACAGAGAATATACTTTCATATATAGCTTTCACAGAGTGTAAGCTAATCTTAATTTCAGACTTTAAAAAACTCCCTAAAGTGCAAGAATTTTCTATTCCCAGAGCCTTCCAGATGGCTGGGGTCACAAGCTCTTCTATTTACATTTAAATCCCTATGTGACTACCTAGAGCTTGCCAGCTTGAATTTATCTAGATTAAACTGGTGATCACTGGGGTAATACGTGGTATTAGGCTCTGGGGTTCTAAGCACAATATAAGGTAACACATTTTGCTTAACGTACATAATACAAGAAAAAGCATGATGAGTCAGACAGAATTCAGATTCATAATTTGAAGATTATGAGAGCACAAATGTTCCTAAGTGCTACAGTATGTGGTGTAAACTTGGATATTGGAGTGACTCAAAGTTACAGATACTGATGGATACAGTGGACAATATTTTCATTTGTCTGTATAGCATTAGACTTACCAAAACATTGGAACATATATTCAATTCTTCCTAGGCTCTTACGAGGGTACACAGGGCATTAGTGTTTGCATATGCACAAATAGCCTTGACAGAATTTCCCCTAATACCTCAGCAAGAATGGCAAGAGATTTGGACTCAACTTGTACCATTCTGAATGTAAGAGAAACTCGCCGTGTTTCACAAAATAGATAAGGCATGAACTGTGCCCTAGAGGACTGAAGTAAAGCCATTCTAGAATGAGATGGAAATGAAAGGAAGGCAGAAAGCTGGGGACAAATGGACAGCATGGACACAAAGAAAAAAAATGGGAGATGTGATGCTTTCGATGCCAACAAAGGTGATGGTATTCGGTGTAAGGTTTCACAGAGTTGGATCTGAGAGTGGCAAACAGAAAAGACTAGAAAGCCAGTCCTAGAGGCCAGCTGGGTGACTCTCATGTGTGACACTAAGAACGGTCTGGAATACAGTAGCAGGACTTAAAATGGAATTGAAATCAGTGGGCTTCCAGAACAACAGTTAAAGCACAGGGGAGGGTTTGAGTATAAAGGGTGAAGCAAGTGAAAGAAATGAAAGAAGTCCATGTTTTTAATGATGAGCTCTCGGGGAGACAAATGTGATGGAAGTGAGAGTATCCTCATGCAGAGGGTACAGAAACCTGGTTCATACATAAACCCATCATTCTTAGTGAAAAAAAAAAACAGTTTTAAAGTGGCAAGAAAGATAATGTTTTCAATAACATTATTACGATTCCCGAACAATTGGGAAACACCTAAATGCTCTACAGTGGGGGAAGGGCTGAACAAGGTGGTAATGTTGCATTGAAGGAAGAACTAGATTTGAAGAACACGGGGTGTAAGTGCTCATAGTAGAGTGGCTGATGGGAAAATCGCTCTAAATAACATAGAGAGAGAGGTGGGCACAAAATCCCACCCCCACACGCCCAGCCGAGGCACTATTGACAAGTGCTAGCTACAGGAAAGTGGAGAATCAGTTTTCTTTAAGGTTGTGGCCTCTGGAAAGTCTACCATGAATGGTAAGCCAAACATCCCAGAGTTTATGCATACTACAAACTGAACATTATGTCTGTTTTGTTTGACATAAATTTGGGTGGGCAGGGAAGTGAGATACTTCTGGGAGGGGCTAAAGAAGGGGTGACTATAGTTAAAATACAATGCATGAATTTCTTAAAAATAAAAATAAATATTCATGCCAAATGTGTGAATGAAGCAAATGGCTGGCTAGAAGTGGTGCTCTTAGCGCTTAATGTGACTAGATTCCTTTCTGAAGCTTCCAAACTTTTTGTAATGAGCCTTTATTTAGCTTTTATCATGAGAAAATATTCAGGAACAACAATTAGTATTCAAAATCTTTAGATGTTTTATGTTTCAGAGCAAACAACACATCATGGGCACAGAGGGTGTATTCATCCACTGGCCTTCGAGAGTTGGAGTTGAATGGAATAGATTCTGAGAAATGACGAGGAAGGAGAGGTGACCTTCATAGGAGATAGAGGACACAGATAAAGAAGATAAATGCAGCAAAAACAGAGCTGACATGTAGCCTTGACTAAATGAGACCGAAGTCCTTGTGAGAGGCAGGCTGACCTTTGGGAACTGTTTACAGCCCAGATAAATACAGAATGGACTCCGGAAGCAGATAAGAAGACAGTTATGTCCCGGGTGCAAACAATACTTTACAAAATACTTTAGGGTTTCTGCTAACCTCTGGAAGGGTCTGCCAGATTCTCTCTCATCACTGTCAGGGTTGCAAAACACTCTAATGGGTGTGCATTACTGAGTAAAACCAAAATCATCCTTCCAGGGGCACTACAAAATTCCCTGGGGAATCAATTTAGTAAATTTATACTTAAGAAGGAAATAACATTTCTTATAAATAAGATCACACTTGTGCCTTTGGGTAAATGATAATTGAAAGTCAAAATTATGACTATCTTAGAATATTGATATTCATTCATAGCAATAGCTGTTTCCCTGTGTGGTGATCTGATCACAGAGCACAATGCCATCACTCATCTGAGGAAATCCTGAGCTGTAAAACTAGCACTGGACTCCAAGATTTCCGCTAAGTGTGCTACCTCGCCTGACCTTGCACTATACTGCTTGAAGTGAAAACCATGGTAACTATCTCTGACAGATGAGCTCCCGACAAGTGGAGCCTTCCTTTCGATGCAGCTTTGGTTTCACTTATTTTCAAGCTCCTCGGGTTCAGGGAATTTTCCTCAGATTATTTTTTGCTTCTCACTGTACTTTACTTTAGCCTTGCTCTTTGTTTTGGGTGCCCTCCTTCCCAATATAGCACACTTTCAGGAAAACCCCTAAAATAACCAAATCTAGAAAGAGTCAAGATATGGCCTTTTGGGTCTTTTGGGTTTGCTTGCTAGTAGACTTTCCATCTGCTTGTCTGTGCCCATTTCCTTGGCCTTGTTCATGTTTGGAAGGAAATAATAATGCTGTTAGTGAAGGAGCCCAAATTTCTTTAGACGTGTCCATGATTCCTGCTGGATCTTCCAGGTACCAAATAGCCATAACTGCTCTATATAGAGGTGGAGGACTTCCCCAGTTGTGAGATATTTTCCCTCATTGGGGGCTCTCAAACCAGGTACAGAAAGATGTCCTGCTTATCTCTCCATGCAGAAAGCAAGCAGCATTTAGAAAACAAAACCTCACATGCTGATTGTAAACTTATAATAGGTGAACCCTAGGCGATGTCTGCATCTTCAAGTTTTCACAGAGGAAGGATGATGGGAAACAGTGATGGAAGGGACATTTGATTTTACTTAGAGCAACAAAATAATTAAATGTAAAATGGATTTTTTGACCACAATTCTCTCACTGCATTTTTAACTAGAATGACTGTAATCAGTGTGACATCGGGAACTCCATAAGAGGCCACTGTTTGTCTAAGTTTAGCTAACCCATGCACTTCCTGTAGTGTGCTGTCGGAGCAAAAGGGTCCAATTACCCTCTGGCTAGATTTGGATCCTCTTGCTCGCTCCCTCTGCAGAGGTGTCTCTTCCTGCACTTATTATTTCTGGATTTAAAAAACTTACTTTACTCATAAATTTATGTAAGCAGAGAGCTAATTGAGTCAGCTCCATCTATGTGAAAGAGTTCCTGAACTCTTTGGCAGCTGATAATTTCTAAGTTGCTTGATTCCATGTACATTTCATACAGTTTGCTTGAGAAGTGAGCCAAGACTTTATGCTTTTCATCCATGACTTGGTGTGCAGGAGGAAGATGGTGAAGAAAATAATCTGAAGATTTTTGAGGAGAGAGGGCCCGGGTTTTCACTGTGTTGTGGCATCAGCTGGGATAAACAACCATTTGGACTTCTGCATTTTAAACTCCAGGCACAACCTGAAACCCAAAGGGGAACTTCTCCAAGGCACTTGCAGACAGCCTGGTAAGTCACTGCTTCAGAGTGGCACTCTCCCTCTGTGGCAAGCCACTAGCCGCTGTGTAATTTAGGGGGGGGGGATGTGTGAGTTCTGAGAAATTCTATCTTTCCATACCCAGGACTTTTACAAAACTGAGGGTTCTCACATGATGGGAGAGGAGCTTGGGAACTTTTTAATAAGACTGTTTTGGCACATGTTTTTTTTCAAAGAATCAGAAAAATATTCATGATTTTACCAACTTCAACTTACCTTGACATAAAAATAGCATTGTCAGTGGCATGGCAAGATTCAGAAGGTTAATGACATACAAATGCTGCCTTTCTGTTACTATATTCACAGATGTTGACTCTTGGTACGTAGGCTTTTCATGGATACATGCTGAGGGACGGCATTGTGTTTGTGTTCATGTGTGTTTGTGTGTGTGGAAGTTCTGTGTATGGAGGCCAGCAGACCGCCTCATGGGTCATTCCTTAGAAGCTGTCCAGCTTGTTTTTTGAGACAGGAATAGTAGACTAGGGCGGTGGGCCAGCAAGCCCCAGAGATATGCCTGCCTCTGCCTCTGCCTCCTTATGGCTCGAACTACAAGTATATGCCACCACACTTGGCTTTTGTATATCGGTCCTGGGGATCAAACTCAGGCCCTCAAGCTTGGAAAGCAAGAAGTTTACTGGTTGAGATGTTTCTCCAGCCTTGAGGGATGATAATTTTTATTAGAAATCTTAACTCTACAACAGAGTCAAAAAATCTGGGCCCAGGGGCCCCTGCAGAGACTGGTACCCCAACCAAGGACAATGCATGGAGAAGATCTAAAACCCCTGCTCACATGTAGCCCATATGTAGTCTCCAAGTGAGTTCCCTAGAAAGGGGAACAGGGACTGTCTCTGGCATGAACTCAGTAGCTGGCTCTTTGATCATCTTTGCCTGGGGGTGCAGCCTTGCCAGGCCACAGAGGAAGACAAGGCAGCCAGTCCTGATGAGACCTAATAGGCTAGGGTCAGATAGAAGGGGAGGAGGACCTCCCCTATCAGTGGACTAGGGGAGGGCCATTTGGGTGGAGAAGAGGGAGGGAGGGTAGGACTGGGAGGAGACAAGGAAGGGGGCTACAGCCAGGATACAAAGTGAATAAATTGTCATAATAAGTAATGATAGATAGATAGATAGATAGATAGATAGATAGATAGATAGATAAGAAAAAAGAACTCTTTTTTTTCAAACAAAAGATTTAATTTGTTAAAATTAATTCTTTTTATAAAATTGTAAATTAATAATAAATCAAGTGCTTACTCTGCCTTTTCTCTGTAAATATAACCCTGGATAAGTAAATAATAGACACTGGAAAAGGGGCTTAGATAGCCCATAGGTACAAAGAGCAAGTCATTGAGTTCCTGTTAGAAATAGTCCTTGTTCCCCTCACTTTGGGAAACCAATTTGTTACTACCACAGGCTACATCTGAGCAGAGGTTCTAGGTTATATCCATTCATGATCTTTGGTTGAGTGTCAGTCTCAGAAAAGACCCTGTGCCCAGATACATTTGGTCCTTGTGGAGCTGCTATCCTTTCCCCATCATACTAACTCCCCTGGCTGTACCAGTTTACAGTTTCTACCAGCAATGGAGGAGGGTTTCCCTTTCTCCACAACCTCTCCAGCATGTGTAGTCACTTGAGTTTTTCATCTTGGCCATTCTGATGGGTGTAAGGTGAAATCTCAGGGTCATATTGATTTGCATTTCCCTAATGGCTAATGAGGTTGAGCATTTCTTTAAGTGTTTCTCTGCCATTCGATATTCCTCTATCAAGAATTCTCTGTTTAGTTCTGTTGCCCATTTTTTAATTGGATTACTTGGTTTGTTGCTTTTCAGCTTCTTTACTGGATATTAGCCCTCTGTCAGATATAGGGTTGGTGAAGATTCTTTCCAAATCTGTAGGCTGTTGTTTTGTTTTGATGACAATGTCCTTTGCTTTACAGAAGCTTTTCAGTTTCATGAGGTCCCATGTATTGATTGTTGCTCTTAGAGCCTGTGCTGTTGGTGTTCTGTTCAGGAAGTTGTCTCCTGTGCCAATGAGTTCTAGGCTTTCCCCCACTTTTTCTTCTAACTGATTTAGCGTATCTGGTTTTATGTTGAGGTATTTGATCCACTTGGACTTTAGTTTTGTGCAGGGTGATAAATACAGATCTATTTTCATTTTTCTGCATGTAGACATCCAGTTAGACCAGCACCATTTGTCGAAGATGCTGTCTTTTTTCCATTGAATGGTTTTGGCTTCTTTTTCAAAAATTAAGTATTCATAGGTGTGTGGGTTTATTTCTGGGTCTTCTGTTCGGTTCCA
The DNA here is from genome assembly GCF_030254825.1 of Meriones unguiculatus. Lineage (NCBI taxonomy): Eukaryota > Metazoa > Chordata > Mammalia > Rodentia > Muridae > Meriones > Meriones unguiculatus. The sequence goes on along the minus strand of NC_083352.1, from coordinate 61,325,173 downwards.
TTGATCCTCCTTTCTGTTTCTATGCCAATACCATGTAGTTTTTATTACTATGCTCTGTAGTACAGCTTGAGATCAGGGATAGAGATGCCTCCAGACGATCTGTTGTTGTACAGGATCGTTTTGGAAATTCTGGGTGTTTTGTTTCTCCGTATGAAATTGATATATTTTTTTCTCTCAAGATACACAAAGAATTGTGTTGGTATTTTGATGGGAATTGCATTGAATCTGTAGATTGCTTTTGGCAGATGGCCATTTTCACTATGTTAATCCTATCGATCCATGAGCATGGGAGATCTTTCCATCTTCTGATATCTTCTTTGATTTCTTTCTTCAGAGACTTGAAGTTTTTCTCAAACAGGTCTTTTACTTGCTTGGTTAGAGTCACCCCAAGGTACTTTATATTATTAGTGGCTATTGTGAAGGGTGTTGTTTCCCTAATTTCTTTCTTGGCCTTTTTGTCTTTGGTATACAGGAGGGCTTCTGATTTTTTTGAGTTGATTTTGTATCCAGCCACTTTGCTGAAGGTGTTTATCAGCTGAAGGAGTTCTCTGGTTGAATTTTTGGAGTCACTTATGTATACTATCATATCATCTGTGAATCGTGACACTTTGACCTCTTCCTTTCCAATTTGTATCCCCTTGATCTCCTTTAGTTGTCTTATTGCTCTGGCTAGGGCTTCACGTACTATGTTGAAGAGATATGGAGAGAGTGGGCAGCCTTGTCTTGTCCCTGATTTCAGTGGGATTGATTTAAGTTTCTCTCCGTTGAGTTTGATGTTGGCTATAGGCTTGCTGTATATTGCCTTTACTATGTTTAAGTATGTGCCTTGTATCCCTGATCTCTCCAAGACTTTGAACCTGAATGGGTGTTAGACTTTGTCAAATTCTGAAAAAAAGAACTTTTAATTCTATCTTTTTGTAAAAAAAAAAAAATTAGGTACACTAATAAATTACATAGAATAGAAATTTTGCTTTTTTGCATTGATTATGGTGTTAGTGTTAAAAAGATAAAGTCATCTGAAAAGCATTGAGTTTATGACAAGTCAATTATGAAGAAAATTATAAATTACAAAAATATTAGACTAAAGATATCATATGTATTTTAAGCTCTGTATTTAAACTTCAAAAACAGAATTGCAAACAAAAACAGAAACAAAATAAAACAACAAAATCCCACAGAGAAACTTTTTTTTCCCTTATCCTTAATTCCTTTCAAACCACTAAGTTGCCTTTAAATGTCCTTTTCTCTGATCCCGTCAATGAGAAATATCTACATGTGAAATTGCTGCAGTTTATTAGATACCGAAGTATCAGTGGCTAGGGAGTGCGAGGAATGGAGACACGATGTCAGTTTAATACCTCAAGCATGGTGAGGGAAGAGGACAGGATAGGAGAGGAGAGTCAGGAGAGCTGCAGGCTGTCAGGGTCAGGGAGTGGGTGCTGAACTGTGCTGTGATAGTGCAAGCTCTTAAGAATTCTTGCAGTGTCAAGGAATATTATTTCTTTGCATCTCTCCATCTGGAAGTTTCCTTTCGCTGAGACTGGAGAAGGGAGGGAACCTCCTTGGCCTCTCCAGGGCACCATTTGTCCTTAAAAAAGAAGGAACTAAAACTCTCACTGTAGTACCCTAAGAAATCCAGAGTAACCCCAGTAGGAGGGAGGTTTGGAATTCTGGAGGACCCATCCTTAAATGAGCCTAGGGAAACATGAGGACTCCATGAAATTTTATATTGAATCCTAATATATATAATTAGGGTCTTTTGCTTTGATTCTGGGTGTCCAAATCAATGTTGTACTGGTAGTTTTAAGTATCAACTTGGCATAACCTAGAACCACTTAGTAAGAGTCTTAATGAAGAATTATCTAGAACAGGTTGGCCTGTGTACATGTCTGAGGAGAACTGTCTTGATTGTTAACTGATGCCGGAAGAGCCAGCCCACTGTGGGCAGCACTGACCCATAGGCAGGGGACCTCACACTGTAAGAGAGGAGAAAACTATGCAGAAGCGACAAGGATGTATAAATCCTCTCTTCGATCTTGGCTATGGATATGGTATGACTGATTAGCTGCTTAAGTTCCTGCTATGATTTTCCTGAAATGATGTGCTTTAACCTGGAATTGTAAGCCAAATAACCCCACCCAACAGCAGAAGAGGGAGGGAGACACAGCGAAGCTGTGAGCTGGAGAGCAGTGAAAACTGACCCATTGATCCCCATGCAGGCCCCACAGCCTGCTTCCTAGCAGGACTGCAGAGTAGGTAACTTTGAGAACATTTCAACTTTTGTGGAACACATTAAAATCATAATTATTATATTGTCTTATTAAATGTTTTCATTTAAACTGTCTTGATTTTTCCTTAAATGTCTCTCACAGATTGAAAAAGCGTTAGCTAGGTAACTCAGGATTCATGTCTCACTGAATCAAAGTTGACAAAAAACACCCAGATTAAAGCACAGGTAAAATGTATTAAACTAATATTAGGTTGCTAATAATTATAGTAAGAAGTTATGGAAAAGCTTGATAGCGAAAGCAATAAACCTTCTGACCAAGCCAGATTGTTCTGTACATGTGATATGTATCTCACATATATTATTTAAAAATATCTCAAAAGCATTAAAACAATAAACACGAATTCTCGTTTATAAAGCAGTAAATATACCTGGGAACTTGAGTTGTATCATGGCTTGTGTGTGCCACATGAAGTTGGTTATGTAAGAGCTAATGAATACTCTGCCTGTCATGTGTATTTAGAAATTAATGATAGGCTGAACTGCGATTAAATGTTTATCTGAGCTTTGAAGCGTTACCCTTGGCCAGGTGGCAGCTTTGCTATTGGAAACAAGGTCCATGTTTCACACATTTGTAAACTGATACTTAACACTTGACAAGACTGAGTCCTGCCGAAGGGATTGTTACCCTTGTCAGGTCAGTGCTGACGTATGAGCTATGCCGCCATTGCTAGTGAAATTCTAGTTTCTTAGAGCCAGCTGCTCGACTGTGCCATGTAGGAAGCAGTTATAAAGCAGGGTGTATGTTGCCTCGTGTCCTCCAGAGACTTCTTGGTTTCCTTGAGCCCTCCGTTGAGCTTGGGATGGCTTCCCTCTTGTCTTGTCAGAGGCCAGAGCCTCGGAAGGCTGTACCTGCAGCCTTTGTGTGGCCATCGTTCAGGTCAGAGGCACATGAAGTGGGGTTATGACAGGCTTTCTCAACAGCTCAGGTCAAGTCCCACTCTCCTTTCCTTAGGCTTCGGCAACTTTTGTCCCCTAAGAGAGCAACTGACACAACCACATTTTATGTTCAGAGCTAAGGTTCCAGTCCACTGTGGTTTCTCTTTCAGACTGAACTGATGCCAATCAATGTAACTCCCACCTGGACATCTCTCATTTTTTCTTTTTAAAGTGCCCTTTGGTCAGAGGTACAGTGATTAAAGGAAGTTGTTTAAGTCAGTGGATGGATGAATTTCTCTACGCTTTAATCCCTGGGCTCGCTACGGAAACCTGGTTGTCCTCCATTCCTGTCGCTACCAGCTCCTGGCAGGAAGTGTGGCTCCCTAGGTACTCAAAGGGAAGCCGCTGCGGTCTCGTTGTGTCTGAACACTTGTCTGTAGCCCGTGGTACTGTTGTGGAAGTTGAAACCTTTCGGAGGCAGAGTCTCCGTGGAAGAAGAGGGTCACTGCAGATGGGCCTTCAGGTTTAAACTGATCCTGCTTCCTGACGTTGGAATCAGTGTCGCCATGAACACACACCGGATGCAACCGCTGCATACCTCCCCCCATCTCCCGCCCCATGCAGACTGCGCCTGCTCATATTTTAAGTCCAAATGACCCTTCCTTCTTTATGTGGCTCCTTGCCAGACATTTTGTCATAAAAGTACCTATCATAAACGCTATATGTTTTGTTTCTGCCTCAATTTCCCCCTTTTCTACAATATACTTGTCCATTCTTTTCTCCTTCTTGTCTAAGGGACATTTTTTTTTCCTAAACTCAATTTTTTCATTAGCTTCTGATTTTTCTGATCTTTCTGATTTTCTGCCTTGTCTGGCATGTGTTTCATTAGTCTTTACCGTCTCTCTTCCCTTCCCTGCAGTTCCCCCGTAATCACATACACATGTTATCTTAGTCAAAAAGAAAGTGACTTTTCATGATAGAGTCCTTAATCATTCTGCTATATATATATTTTTTAAATGGCTCAGAACAAAAGAGGGCTCCTTGACTAATTCCTACCTCTTTGTCCTTTAATGAACTCATATTGAAAATTGGGCTACACTGAGCTATTCAGTGTCTGTGAACCTCCCTACAAGAGGGTGGCACATTCTGCTCCAATGAAGTCATTAGGAAAACATTTTGAGGCATACATTTTATCCTCATCACAAGATGCCCTATAACTGCTACTCTCCATATCTGAGAAAAGCTCAGGGTATCTATCAGCCTGGGAAAGTGTCTCTGAGGTTTTTCCCCCACAGATGTCCCTTAAGCAAGACAGCTCATTTCTCCTGCTTCTGTGTGTAGACTACAGTCACATAATTACTTCTCAAGTCAGCAGTCTTTCTTCCTCTTCTCTTCCCCTTTCTTCCTGGTCATGGAACTGTTTTCCTAGAAACTGTTAATAACCCTTTAAAATGCACTTTCTGCTTCCTTCCAAATAAGAAAAGAAACTCATGCAAATACTGATGAGGAAAAAGAGAAATAAGATAAGATAGACATGCCAAGAGCCAAAAAAGCTCTAGGATCCCCAGAAGTCAGCATAGTCCAGGACTAGAGGGAAAGAAACTCAAACCCCAGCTAAGGGGTTTAGCTTTTTAAATGTTTGTTTGTTTCTGATTTTATTCCTTTGTAAATAAAATGTACTCTGGGTTCTCATTAAAAGCCCAGCAAACTGCATTTTTATTACTATTACTAATAATAATTTATTCATTTTTTATATCTTGATCATAGCCTCCTCCTTTGTCTCCTCATAGTCTCACCCTCTCCTCCCTCTTTCCCTTTATCCCAATCCCCTAGTCCTTCAGAAAGTGGAGCCATCCTCCCTTACCAACTGACCCCAGACTATCAAGTCTCTTTATGACTACCTGCATCCTCTTCCCTGTGGCCTGGTAAGGCCACTTCACCAGGGAGAAGTGATCAAAGATCAGGGAGCAAAGTTTCTGTCAGAGACAGCCCTGGTCCCCTTACTAGGTGACCCACATGGAGACTCAGCTGCCTATCTGCTATTATGAGTAGGGGGCCTGGATCCTCTCCATGCATTGTCTTTGGATGGCACATCAGTCTCTGAAGGACCCTGTGGGCCCAGATTTGTTGGGGTTTTGGTCTTCTCATGGGGCTCCTCTCCGGATTCTTCTATCCCCCAAATTTTCCATAAGACTCCCTGCACTCTGCCCAAAGTGTGACTATGCTTTTTTTTTTTTTTTAGAGGAAGTAAATATACTGGTTACATCAACTCCAAATGATCTTTGCTTTTCCTTTTAGTACGTTCAACTTGTAGAGAAATGGAAACATACCTAGTAATCTCCCGAGAAGCCTATGTTTCATCACACAGTCAGGTTGTTCGGAGGGTCTTCCTTGGCTCTGCCTTGTTATGTCCACTGTGTTTCTAGATTATTGCAAAGGCTAGTACTTGCCTGAACTTACTTGAAATTGAAGTCCCATGGTTGGGAAGGGTTGACTGTGCTTCTGATGCTGAGTATTGTTTATTCTTTCCTTCAGTTGTCCAAATATTTTCATCATTTATATGCGAACAAAAATTAGTTGTTTGTTCCTCTGTGTTCAGTTTTGTTTCTTGTCTATATTTCAAGTTAAAGCACTCATTGGTTATTGTGAAAGTTACATTGTCCCAGCTGCTCAGATAGATCTAGCACCTGAAACTAAGGGACATGCCTCCTTAGGAACAGTCTACAATGACAACAGCATAGATGTTGTCTTTTTCTCCTGATCTAATGTTTCTTCAGGAATTGGAAGGCAAACAGTAATGGACTGAACTAAAGATTTATATTTTCAATGCAGATGGCTATCGCAGTCCCAACATGTTGCATAGGCTGAATACAGACTTGAGAGCACGCACGCGCACACACACACACACACACACACACACACATACACACCCCATAGTGGCTTCTTCTTAATTTATTCTGCTCTTACTGTAATCAGTAGTAAATAACCAGTATGTTCCTGGAACTCTGCCTTTTGTCAGAATTGCCTGAAAAGCATGTTAAAATACATATTGCTGGGCTTCCTTCCACAGTTTCTGATACAGGCTGATCTATGATAGCCCAGTGATTTGCGTTTTAATGAGCTCACGGGTGCTGCTGCTGCTAGTGTAGACAGAGCTTTGAGAACTACTGTTCTAATTACAGCCCTCCATTGCAATGATCACATGGTGGCTCAAATCACCTTCTATTTTTACTCTACATTGTGCAAGAGAAACAGAAAGATTATTGTGGGAATTTACAGTTTTCATAAAGAACACATATTGAAAAGGATGTTATTTTTAAGAAACCTGATATCTCTTAAGCTTCAAAGGTTTAACATAGCATGTGCACAACAGCCAATCTTGGGTTGCTGGGAAGTAATCTCCAGCATTGCTTTTGCTGATGGACCAAGATATAGTTTGTGAGTTATGATGTCCTTCAGGCTGAATCTGTAATAAACAAGCCTGTTGAATCAGCATCTTTCTTAATTTTTATGTTTTTTTAACCACACCTCTCTCTTTTTGTTTATATCAAATGACTATAAAACTTGAACTGAGAACCCTTGCTTGCTGTCTTTATAACTTGACTTGAGTAGATCCATTCACAATTAGATTTTCTAGTTTCTGTGTTCTCTCTCTCTCTCTTAGTTTTAATTGTCACCTTGACCCAACCTAGATTCACCTAGAGAGTCTCAGTAGCTGTTGTCTACATTGGGTTGAGCTGTGGGCGTGTCTGTCTGAATTGTTTTGATTAACTTAATTGATATGGGAAGCCCTGGTCATTGTGGGCACCCATCCCCTAAGCAGATAATGAACTGTATGTGTGAGCAAGTCAAGCTGTGCACACAGCATGCGAGCATGTATGCATTCATTCTCTCTACTCCCAGCTGTGGATGAGATAGGACCAGCTGTCTGAAGTCACTGCCTTGACTTGTTCATAATTATGACTGTCAATTATGGGTCAAAATAAACCCCTTTCTCCCAAAAGTTGCTCTTTTGTCAGGGCACTTCACTGCAGCAACAAACATGAAACTTTCCCCCCTCCTCACTCTTTTCCTTTCCCATTTTTTAGGGGGAAAGAGTTTACTCAACTGTGAATGCTCAAATGATATTTTCCTAATGTCATCTCTAAAATATAGCAAAAGATAAATGTTGTACCAACACTGTATACAAAAATAAATAAGAACATGTGACTTTTAAACATTATTTTCACATTTTGAACTCTGAGTAAAGACTCTTCATGATGACAGGACAGAGCATTTTACCTCATCATTTTAGTAGACACTAAATTATTAATGGTCCCATTCTCCTACCAGTTTTATGTTGTAAAAACTGACAACGTATTTTCACACTTGATCTCAATTCAGTGATTTATTATATATATGTATTAAAAACAAAATTGTCTGTGCCTGACAAAGAGCTAGATTATTTTTTCTAATAGGCCGGGTAAGGTTTTTAAAGTAAAAAAAAAAAAAAATCAGCATCCTTTGAAAGTGTGCAGTCTGAAGACTGAGAAGCAAAACAAGCTGAAAACAGAATAGCTCTAAGGAGCTAACAAGCTACTAATGAACAGGTAATGTTATAAGCTCGATGTAGGAGGTGCAAGTAAAGAAAAGCCTGCACATTTGGAGCTGTGTAAATATCCCCTGGAGATTGAGCTGGTCTCGACACGGTATTCAGCCTTGCCATGGACTGACATGATGTCCAACAGTCAGCCTGACATGTGCTTACTTGGAGGTTGAGCAGCATGCAGTTCTGGCCTGCCCTGGGAAGGACCCTGAGAGAATACTATGGTGAGACACTTCTCCAGAGACTGTCCACGTGCATGCTCCGTGTTGCGCTCCTGCAGCAGTTCCGATTCGTGTACTGGGGTAATGCTCTAATTCACACACGGAGTTATAGAGTAAGAGTCTTTGGCAAAGATCTCATAGAACCTGGGGTTCTGAATGGTGACAGAGGACCCACTAGAGCTCAGCAGTGGCTTTACAGGAGTCCTTAGAGAAAAGCCATGTCAAGTGAGGACTCAGGGATTGGGGCTTTGGGGGTTCATCCCCTGGGATCCTGCTGGCCTCATTTGGAGGATATATGTCATGCCAGTGTTTCTCGGTAATGTCTGCTCTCTTCCTGACTTTAGTGTGTCAGGATAACACAGAACGGTGGTGACACATCAAGTCATGTTTTCCAATAGAAAGAAAAATGAGAGGAATGTGAAATATTGAGCCTGTTTTTCTGTTTGGGAGGAATGAGACATACAGCCACTGAACTCTGTATTGATTGATTCAAATGCACCTTCTCGTGCACAAGCTCATCTGTGTTCATTGGCTTCATGATTTCTTCAGAAAAACAGACCTAGAAAACTCTCTTCACTTTAGACTTTGAGATAGGCAAAAACTGGGAGACAGCCTGGCAGGCAGGGTTCAGAGAAGGGGCTAGGTTAACTGAGAAATGCCGAATTCTTAGAAATGTATTTAGAAATGTATTTATCAGTGGTGCAGATTATGATAGAAATATGGAGGGTAGGAAAAAGAGCAGGAATTTTGGATGTCCACATTACTAGCAACTGCCCCATTAGAAGCTGAGATGCCTGCTACTCACCACAGTGTCATGAAATTTGTAGACTGTGAATGAAGCAAGAGAGGCTTTCTACCTGTCGTGAACTTCAGGGGATGCCACAAAAGTCTGTCAGGTGGAGAAAATATCATTCTAATAAATGTCACATTTATTGAAGGGGTAGAAAACCTCTGAAATCACTGTTATTTTCATAGTAACTACAGTTTTGTGGTCTCCCTTGAGCTTTGTGTGCTAATTTTGTGCCTCCCTGGCCTCACCTTGGTTTCACTAACGTACTCTCTTTAGTGAGTTAGACTAATAAAAAAAAAGAGAGAGAAATGATCAGTGAGGAGATGATAGAAAGCACAGTTCTCAGAGCTGAGGCCAGGAAAGCCAGCCTAGGTTGGTTTTTAATTTGTACCAGGAACATGTGTAATATAATTATGTCAAGGATAAGCAATGTTTGAAAATGTAAGACAGAAATCGTATACTTTCAAAAATGTGGCTAGGACATGTAAACTTGACTCTAGTTAGTGTGGGTAGTAGTTTAAATGATAGCGTCTCAAAAATATGCTGCATCCTAATTAATTGAACCTATTACAAGTGTGTGTGTGTGTGTGTGCACGCATGTATGTGTGCTCGTGTGCAGAGTCCAGAGGACAGCCTGAGGTGTCTTTCTCAAGAAAACCAGCCATCTCCTTTGAAACGGGGTCTGTCATTGGCCTGGAGCATTACCAGATGTTCTATGTCCTGGATTGGCAAGTTCACCCAGTTGATGTCTATAATCACTGGAGAACCCTGACTCCACCCACTCTGATCTAGGTTGCCTGCCACGCACGCCCAGCCAGCAGGCTGTTGATGATATTCACGTCCTGGGGCTCAGAGAAGTGCTGATGAAGATTGCTCTAGTGCTGTGGTGTCAAGGAAAGACAAAGCAGAAGTGCGTTAGGTATATGGCCATTTAGAATGGAAAGACTTTAGAACTGATGGAGAAATTTTTATGTAGAAGGTAGATTTTGAACTAGTGTTCTTAAGTTCAAATGAAAATATGTCAGAGAGTCGTTTAGTGGCTATAAAGTTTCCATCATGGCATATGGATTCTATGCTTATATTTAGATTAAGGTCTCTTATACTCCACACAGCATGATGATGCTACTAGTGCAATAAAATTGCAATAATTGTGTTGATAGCTAGCTGTGTGAAGCACTTGCATGCTAGTCACTATGATAAATGTTACAGTGGACGTTTCCTTTATAAGCATTAGTAAGGGTGCAGTGGCATGTACTGCTACACGCTGAAGAGTCCAAATGCACATTCAGTCCATGTAGGGATGGCTACCAGCTGCTCAGTGGGCCTCTAAAGGATTAAGTACTTTGGCCTGCCACGTTGAATTCCACTCATTCCACACAATCCCACTTGTTGTTAGAGCAACACTGGCCTTGTGGTCAAGCCAAAGCCACTCATGTACAAAGAAAACAACTGTCCAACTCCCACAGTAAGCATCGCTCTGGTCTTCTTAGGAGAAGTCCAGTTCTGTCACGCTCTTCCAACAGCCTACTTTTAATATTCCACTGGCCTTCACCCGGGAGGCAAACCTGGGAGATAAGTAAAACACAGCGGCAAACTCAGGCGGTCACAGACTAAACATGGATCTGTCCTGGGAAGGAGTCGGTGGAGCCCAGTTTTCTGATGGTAGGGGAGTCTACTTCTCTGTGTTTCTTGCTGAGTCCTTGGGGAGGATGAAGGTGCCTGTCCCTATGTTGCCATTAATCCTGGGGTGCCATGGGAGTGGGACATAAAATCACAAGTAATATAAAATGAAAAGCATTATAAACACAGCAGGGCAGGAGAGCACCTCCTGATCCTGGGCCTATGTTAGCTGGAATGAGGTCAAGGTCAACATGGAAAATGGTCTGTAGGAAAATCTGACTCCATGTCTTCTCCTGGATAGGCTCTTGCCATTAGCTGGCCAGAGATGAATGTTTGGTCTGGTTTATGGTTCTTTTGTCTAAAAGAGAACAGTCTGCACTTTTGTGCCTTATGTGATGAAGGATGCTGTATTCCAATCCAAGATTTGATGAGGTGGTTCAGAGTCTACTATTATCGAGTCCTTCAAATCAAAGTACCCCATGAAGCACTGAGCCCTGATGAACTAGAGATGCCTGATCTTACAATACTCAAGTGGGACAGAAAATAAAACCTACCAGTGCAAGTAGTCATCAGATCAGCAATGACCAGGCAGGCTTCTACACAGGTTTGTTACCAATCTCCCATGCTACCCAGGATCTGGGACCAGTACAGGTGACTGACAGCAAGAAAGGAGCCCTCCTAAATCCTCATAGAACTTCAAGTCACATATCTAGGAGACAGGTGGGCTAAACCCTAAGTCCAACTCTGCCTTAAGATTGTCTTATGGCCAGTGGCAAGTGAAATAGCTTCTATGACTCAGCTTCCTCAAGGTTCAAATGGCATGGTTGTAAAAAATGAGCTCCACATTCCCTAAATCCAAAGGATAAGACTCAATAGTACAGTCTTGATTCCCAAGGCTTAACCACTATGTCACTTTGGGTTCCAAGCCTCTACTGCCACTGGTGTCCTTCAAGCCAGACCAGAGGACATCAGCCTCAGGACAACAGCACAGTGTCCATGTGGCTGGGGCATCTGGGATTCTGACAAGGCTGTGATAGGCAGGTAAGCTGTCATTAGCTTTCCTCAGACCATGTCACACATCACTAACAAAGAAGGAAATTATTTTCCTCAAAATCCCCTTCAACTTGGAGCTCTATAAGATACAACACAAGTTATAATATGTAAGAGTAGGCTCACTAGATTCAATTTGTAAGCACCACTCTCATCTCTTCTTTGCACTTAATATTCTTCATTGTATAGCACCAAAATTAACTGGATTTTCAATGGGAAGCTCAGCTCTTATAGGAGATGACTGTATTTTAATTAGGGACTTTAAGTAATTGAATTATTTGGGTGATGACATTTGTGTTATTATATTAATAAAGATGTATGCCCTCCTAATTTAGCACTGGGTACGATAGTAATGCATTTACCACATCAACATATTACTTGGAGAAGACAAACAGTTAACTTGTGCTGGGCTTCTCTTTGGTCCCTGGAACAAACTGAGAGCAGTTACTCATGGCACTGTGATAACATTGTTTGCTCAGTTCTGAGTAATGCTGTTGCTTGCACCTCCTTTGAGAGATTTCCATATCCTAACAGTTTTCCAGCTGTTGGCACTAGTTATGTCTGACTTTATTTAATCCATTTGCCTTCGTTTAGATTGCTTACAACTAAGCTAGTCACCTTTTACCTAGAAAGTGTCCACTATGATTACTGAAAGGCAGCTGTATCATTCCTTTCAGACTAAAAATTCTTCTGAAAGTCTATATCCCAACTGGGTTACAAATCCTTCTGAGAGTGTATTGCATCATCCCCTATGAATTTTTCATACTGTTCCTGGAATCATTTCCAAGTTGTCTATGTTGTTGCAAATGTGCTCTTCTATCCACAATAGCATCACAGCCTTCTGTCGATGGGAATATACAGTCTGAGGTGGTTCTTGATGCCCTTTCTTTGATGCTTGGACTGTTCATCTTTTTTCACTGAAAGGTGGTTCTTTTCATTGATCAGAGTGAGGAACAGAGATGATGAGACAGACGGATCAGTATTAGTCACTTTTCTCACTGTTGTGGTAAATAGCCAGAATAAGCAAATTGGAGAGGGGAGATTTACTTTGGCTCCTGGATTCAGGGTCTTCAGTCCATCATGGCAGGAAGGGCACTGTGGTTGAGGTAGCTATGCTTGTGGAAGCTTAAGGTGTGATTTTTTTTTTTTTTTCATTCTTGGCAGATAAGGAAGCAAGTAGTTCAGATGGGAAGCAGAAGTTAACACCTACTGTATTAACTCACTTCCGCTAGGTATACACCACAGTATTAGAGACCCAAAAGCCTCCCCAAGACACCAGCACCAACACCCAGGGGCCCAGTGTTCAACGATGTGAGTGAGCCTGTCAGAGACATTTCACATTCAAACGACACACAACTGAGGAAGACTGAAGTCTCAGAATAACACTGAAGAGCCAAGTTTTTATTATAATGCAGCAGATGCCCTCGGAGAAGGCAAATCCAAAAAGGTTATGATACCACACCTTCTCCACTCTGAAGGACATTCTTGAATGGGGGGGAAGCCAGGCATGCCCACACCTGGTACACCCAGTGGTGTACTCGGGACACTTTAGCTTAGATGTGGAGCTGAGCTATGTGGGACATGGCCTGGGCCTGGTTTAGGAGGAGGCTGGCTGTGGAGCTCAGAGCTGGCATATCACACTCATAGGACTCTTCCAAGGCCCTGGGGGCAGTCTTGGAAATGTGTTTACACAGTCAGATGTTTTTTTAAAACATGCTAAAAAACATTTACAACATTCTAAGTCCTTTTGGTTGAGGCCTCTGTCTCTAGTCCCACCCTTCTCCCTTCTCTCTGTGCAAGTATGCTCAGACTGTAAAGAGCTTGTGACCGCATATAAGGGAAGTAGGGTTAGGGGTGCATGTGGGTGGGTTTAGTGGGTTATTGAAAAGGTTCATAGCAATGTGTACATAGGGCTGAGTTGTTGCTGTTTCAATGTGGATGTCCATTCCAGAACTCCTCTTGTTCTGTGCCTTGCTCTTTTTGCTGTGATGGGCAGGTGTAGAGTCCAGAGCCAACACTATGACAAGGACACGTTTTTGGGCAGCACTGGTCTGGCTGGACAGTGCAGAAGAGATGAGGGTTTAACAGGCAGAGGCAGAAACTCAACGGGAAATTCCTGTGGTTATTCAGCATGTAAAACGGTAGGTACTTGAATATTAATTCACCTGGTTATGTTGGAAGTGTGGAGCTAGGGGGGTAATTCAGTGGAAAAACAGTTGCCTCACTTGTTTGTGCAAGGCCCTGAGTTTGATTACTGTACCACCCTTCCAACCAAGAAAGGAATAAATAGAAGAGATACTCTGTTGAGAATAATTGAACTGGGGCTAGAGACATAGGTCAGCTTGCTGAGCAAACATAAGCACCAGAATTTAGACCTCTCATCACCCCAAGTAGGCCTGTAACCCTGCACTGAATGGTGTGGAGACAGAAGGATCACGGGGACTTGCTGGCTAGCAGCCTAGCTGCAAAACACAGCCTCAGGTTCAGCAGGAAACTTGCATCAAAAGGAATGAGGCAGAGAATGACAGAGGAGGCTCCAAAGGCTGCCCTGGACCCTGAGCACACATGCAGGCACACACACGTACATATACCAACCACACACACATTTGTCGCAGCACACAAATGCATGTACATGAAAACACACAAAAGAGAACAGATCAAACAAATCTCACAATTAAAACAACAGAAGCACTGCACAGCATCTTTGTTGGTAGGAACAGGTGTGGAGATTGGGCAGACACAAGCCTGTCGCAGTGCTGCGAAGAAGATTTTCTCCATATGCAAATGTATGTGCTTGATGTCTTTTAGCATCTCCTGGGGCTCAGCATACCTTGATATAGCAGACCCAAACTGTCCATTGGCTCCAGATAAAACAACTTGGAAAATAGTCATTGACACAATGATCTGGGGATAAAATCCTTGAATTCAGTCACCACTAATTGATCAATGTAGCAGAGGAAATTTTTTATTAAAGGCTCACACAGCTTAGTACAACAAAGGGGTGTCATAACTAGATTAAAAATGCATCTGATTTATTTACTTTATTTTATGTATGAGTGTTTTGACTGCATGTATGTATGTGTACCATGTATGCTTCTGGTGCTCACAGAGTTCAGGGTGGGCATCAGATCCCCTAGAACTGGAGTTTTGGGTGGTCGTGAGCTGCCACGTGGGTACTGGGAACCAAACTCAGCTTACCTCTCTTAACTGGCTGGAGCTAGTGCTCCAGCCCAAGGACTACATTTGAATTCACCCTGTACATACCTTAATTTGAGTTAGTTTGATGCTAGCTTACTATTTACATTAAAATCCAAAATGCATTATCAAAGAAGTAGCCTACTAGATTCCCAAACTATAATCTGAAGAAAAGAAGAGATATCAAAGAAAACCTTTCCTATGTATCACTCTATGCTGGGGGGAGAGGACTAGGAAAGGGTGGAGGGGGAACAGGGAGGGAGGATATGACTAGGAGGAAGGGAGGGAGGGGGCTATGGCCAGGATGTAAAGTGAATAAATAAACAAAATGAATAATGAAAATGACACAGAAGAAATTTAAAAGTAGTATAAAAAGCAAGAAACCAAGACATAAAACAGGAAAAGAAAAAGGAGAAAAACTATGAAAACAATAGTAAAAGACATTTTCACAGATTTCTTTACTATTTCTGTCTGCATGTGTAGGTGCCCACATGAGTTTACCTACACCACATGCACGGAAGAGCCACTGGACTGCAATTGTTGTAGTAGGGAGACATTGTGTGAGTGAACCAAACTTGGGTCCGCTGCAAGAGGAACCACTTCTGTAGCCTCCGAAAGATATTTCATATATAAATAGTACACAAAGGCCAACAGGAGCTTTAGGCTGATGTAGGCACTGATAAACATTGTGCTTTCTCCTTATAGGTTTTCCAAATTTCTACAGTTTTTATACAAGTCTATTTTGGGTAAAACAGACATCCATCAGGTACAAACAATTGGATGTTTCTTCTGTAAAGGCAACCCCAGGTCAGGGGTTTTAGCTTTCGACAACGAGAAACTCATTTATCTGTGACTATATCCAATAAACTTGATCATGGGACAACAGAGTCATTTTGAAGGGGGAACAAAGTCTTCTAAAGTATGAGTCACTGTATCGCCTGATCTTTTCCAAGAAAAATCTGCCTTTGCAGGACTGAGCAGTGGATTCCTGTATTGGTTAGCAATGTTTGTGTTTTAGAATTGCCTGTTGCTTTAGGAATACAGTACAAACCACAGTGGAATTTACTACATTTAAACAAGGAAGCAGAAAAGTGTGCAGGGGTTGGGGACTTGGAAAGGGGACTCCACAGGTTAAGAGATTCTGTCACAGAGGACCCAGTATCAATTCCCAGCACCCATATGGTGGCTCGCAATTGTCTGTAATTCCAATTCACCTGCTTATGGCTTCTGCCAATATTGTATGTGGTGCATGGACATACATTCAGGCATGTAATACCCATTCACACAATGTAAAAATAAATAATTTTTTAAGTAAAAGAAGCAAAAAAAATGTATCTTAATGGCATTTTTTTGTAATTAGTAAAATATATTTAAACATTTTAAACATGAACATTAAATTTTAATATCTTTAAATTTTTTAACATAAATATATGGATTTTTATTTATTTTTAAATTTTTAAGATAATTTGTTTCTTTTTATTTTATGTGTATTGGTGCACCTTAACCCACAGGACACCCCGTATAGATGTGACACTTCACTGAACTTCTGAGCAAGCTACAGACTAGGTATTATCCTGAATCTCTAGACAACACGAGGGAAGCTCAGGTAGGTGGGCCATGGGTCTGTCATCCCACACCCAGGAGTGGAACCATATCTCTCTCATTTGAAAAATGATTAGATATCTTCCTAAAGGAGTGGAGACTGAACATCACAGGGAATGAAGCACATGGGTGACCTTTAAGTAAACTAAAAGTCAACTGTTTCCTTCTGAGACTTTAGGTTTCTAAACATTTTAAATATTTTATGTACTAATTATTTGTTACTCAAATGCTTATCCTCATTATCCAAATTCCAATCCTCATCCCAAACAGCCTTCATTATCCTAACGCAGTTTATTCTCACAGTAGATCACAAAGATTACATGCCTTTTATACTTTTGCTTCACACTCTTAAATTGCATCCAAATCCTGCAACCATTTTTTTTTTCATTCATCTGATTGTTTATAAACAGTAAAGTCTGAAAGTGTTTGTGTGGCCATTAAGCTAGCGTTGACTGGTATGTCATTATCTGAACTGCTGAGAGACAGACATGAGTCCTGAGAGGTCAGCTGCTTGCTCTAGACAGGCCTCTCACAAATTAATAGCACAACCAAAGACTGGCTTAGGTCTCAGCACTAAGGCATCTTGCTTCCATAGAGCACTGCCCAGTCCCTCATGCGCTGGGGAGATATTAGGTTTCTAGGCAGCATGGAAGTCACAGATAATGTCAGTAAAGAACATTCTCCTCCTATACTGCTAATACGTTATAATCATTGCCCACGCTTGCCAAGCAGTAGCGGGAACCCTGTTGTGTAGAATTCACACTGCCCCATGTAATTCCCACAAACTCCCTGTCAGTAGGTCTAGTGTTTCTCCAAAACATGTCTCGTGGAAACAGAAGGAGAGATAAAGTAACAACATACTAGTCAAAGCAGAAGCAGGTGGGATCGGTTCTAAGGATGACAAAGCTTCAAGTTCCGTGACACTTCAAGAAGAGCTTTAGGCTGAAAATTCCACATACTCTCACCACGTTGGTCATCTGAAAATGGCAAGTATATGTTATGGAATAGGACCTGCTGTGGAGTGGTTATGTCATCTTTGATGTCCTGACTATGAGGCAGGACCTTTCGAGGGCATGATTTTTATATTGGTGTGATAATGATCAACAGTGTGTTTCCCTCACGTCCTTGATAATAAGACGCTAGCACTGAAAAGGCCCGGTTCACATAGTAGCACTTCTACTGCTTGCACACACTTAGAGCACTCAATGGCAGCCAGCAAAGAAGCAGATGTCTCTTGATTTCGGGAGAAGGAGGCCCTGGCTAGATGATGTCTGGCCCTGTGTGGATGATGCATAGATAGTGCCAGTGCCATACTGGAGGCCCCTTAGACACAGAGCAGAACCAGGCTGTGGCTCCCTTCTAAGAGAACACAGCTCCTTTTACTGCAACCTCTAACTTCTCCATCTCTTTTAAAAAAAATATTTTCCATATGTCCATGACCTAATGAAAACAAAAACATTTTGATTGTTAAAAATCTGATACTAATATGGTCACAGATTTAATATCTGACATGCTTGGAACTTACCACAGTGTTCCAATTTCATGTTTGTTTAGAGAGTTTGAAGATCGGCATATACATAGTGAGATATCTTAGTGATGGGGCCCAAGTCTAAGTCTGAAAAACACGTTTCATACAAACCTTGTGCATATAGCATTAAGGCAGGGCCATATAATATTTTTAGTATGCCTTCATCTTAATGTGACATGTCATATGAGGTCACAAGTGGAATTTTCTGCTCGTGGTTCAACAAGCTTTAGATTTTGGTGTATTTGAGCTTTCAGATTTAAAATGTGTGTGGTTACAAAACCATCCTTGGAAAGGCAGAATGGATGTTGATGGTGTGATGTGGACATGATCGCCACCATTAATGCCAGGAGGCGGTATTACGTGAATACACGTGATGATGGTCACCACACACAGCAGCACCTTGGAGCTTTCTTGCAAATTATTATTTTTTTCTTTTTATGAAATCAGTCAGGATAGTAACTGATAGTTAGGTCACTGCACAAATTCTTTCCCTCTGCGTCACTGGAAAAGTTACTTGAGCCTGCCAACTGTCCAGCTGTTTCCAATCAAGTTAAAGGAAAACCAAAGTCAGGCTCTGAACAGAGTGCTGCAGTCACTCACTGCTCTTGCCTGGGGTTGTGCTGGGACCAGAGCCTGCTTAGCTCAGGAGTGGACACGGTTCATTTCTGGTGGGCAGAAAGCTAAGTGTTGTTAGGTCTGTTGAGATGCTCTCTTCTTTCTCTTCCCTCTGTCAGTTACAGTCTCCCTAGAGGGATGCATTTGGTCCCATAGAGCCCAAGCATTTGGTCAGGCTTGGTTTTTGAAATGGGTTAATATGATAAGCAAGAGCTCAGTAACAGTAGAAGCTCTGATGCCCCCCCAGCCCCCTCCCCCAGAGCCAAGAGGTAATCCAAACACCAAGTTAGAAAACATTTCCACAAGGCCACCTGGCTGCTTTGTCAGATTTGACTCCAGATACAAATATCCAAAGTGAAATTTGAGTAAATCTTACTCTACAACATAGGAACAGAATACAATAACTGTGCTTATGAGGGTTAGGAGAGGAATTTCTTAGTGTGAAGGCTCTAAAAATAGGCAAACCAAGGTTCACTTCTCACTCCTTCTACATGAATGCCTCAGCACACATCATCTCACCTCTCAACGGCAACAGGAAATGGCCTCAAAGTAAACAGCATGGTGGGGATAGCATGACAAAATGAAGATGTCTTTGGAACTTGAGGCTCTTGGTCAGAAGAAAGGCATGATAGCCCTAATGGCCTCTTCTAGCATGCCTAGAACTGCAGGTGAATCAGATAGTTTGCACGTTAGGAAATGCGCTATATTGTGCTCCCTGCTCTCCTGTTCCATGAGGCTGTGATGCCTTGGCTTCTGTTTCTCATGTCTCTTGCCTCTGTTCTGCACCTTCAGGGCCAAGTTCCACAGCACTCTCCAGAGACACCTGCCCTGGAGGTGGGCAGTGTGGCCCCATCACACTTTGATACACAAAGGTTAAGAGATGGATTCGAATGTCAGGTGACCTGTGTTCAGCCCTAGCACTCTCACCTAGATATGTGACCCTGAGCTAGCTATTTGACCCTTCTGAATTTGTTTCCTCTAGGATTAGTAAAAACCTCAACTTCATGGGTGATGGGACTAAAGTAAGCCTTCAGTGAATCACTCGGCTTAACGTGCTTATGACCTTGGTGGTAAAGTGTGTGGGCTCCAGCATCTTGATCATAATAAAATTTCCCATACTTCTTTGTGCTTACCAGTTTGGATGCAAAGAAGAATTAAAAATCAAGTCCTTCGGGTCTGATGCTCTTTGGGTGGATGACACCTAAATGAACATCGGTACAAAGTCCCAATTTATTTCTAATATCAGAGATCAGACCTCTACTCTTGCCTGATGCGCCCAAAACAAAAAGGGGGAACTGTAGAGAGCTGCGTAATGCCGCGCCTGAAAGATGGAGCTGGTTTCCACCTTCCACCTTCCCGATGGTGAGTGCTCTCTGTCACAAACAACTCCACATTTGGCTAAGGCTGAGGATCTGGCTTGCTTCCATGTATGTGGACCTATCTGCATTGCCCACGTGGCATGCTGGGGCTGGCTACCCAGAGGCTATTTAAGCTGTGGGCTGGCTTTCCCCAGGGTCAGATGATTGTTCAAAGTTCCTGAATAAACTGCATTGAAAAAAAAAAATCAAGTCCTTGCATTAGTTGATGAAACAGGGAAAGTGTCACCACTTCTTCAATTTGATTCCACCTGTTGTGGGCATGAACTGACAGCTGCCTCCTCTTGCTCTTGTTCTGGAAAATACAGCTATGGATGTCACTCTAGCTTCGTGAACTGTGTGTGATCAACTGATGGCATCTGGAGTAACTTCTGTGTGCCTGCACTCACCCCTGCCTCACACCCAGGACTTACAGAGGGAGGACAAACAGCTTGTCCAGAGGGTACGCTCTCAGGGCCACATGCCCTCTGGCCCTCTTTCCCTACCTTGAAGACATTATTTCTTAATTGCCCTGGGGCTCCCATTCTGAACTCATGCTGAGCTTTCTCAGTCAAAGCATGAGTGTCCCTTGTTGCTGCTTTGGCTTTGATGAGTGGGTTCTGCAGAGCGACTGTGCATCTTCTGTCCCCCCTTCTGGTCCAGATGGTCAGCCCCAGCTTTCCTTCCTCGATGCTACTCTCCAATTTGGTATCTCCAAGAGCAGCTCTAATCCACTGATTGAACATGCTTAAATTCATGCTGGGGTACTGAAGTCATCACAAGACTGACAGGCTCCTAAATTCTTCAGTGCCCAAAATTTTCAACATCCATTAGGAAATACTGCTATTTTGTTGGCCATTTTGTTCCCATGATCCCTTGAGGTAAAAAGGAGACTCCTAATTCTTCCTACCTTAACTATGTGATCTGAATCTTGGATTTAAGGTTGTTTATTTGTTTGTTTGTTTGTTTGTTTAAAAAAACTAGCCCATGCTGACCTTAACCATGTAGCTCTCTCCCTGCCACAATCTCTGGAATGCTGGGATAACATGTGCCTGGCTCCTGGCCTCAACCTTAATACAGCCTTCTTCCTTTCACATGATCACACGTCACTGTACTTGGTTTCCAAGCAAGTACAATATCTAATTTATAATCAAAAAAATCTATTTTGAATATCATATACTGAGTGCTAGTGTTTTCTTTTTGTCTTCACACTCAAACTACAACCATTTCAGCCCCTCAAGGCACATAAGAAAGAAGGTTAATACAGAAAACTCCCACATGCACCCTCACACAGAAGATGCACGCTCTGAGCCCATCAATCACCTCTCATTCGCCCTAAGCGCCTGTGAGGAAGGACTGCTGCATTCACTGAGCAGGGCTTCTGCCTGGAGTTTAAACCCTGTCTTTTCTTCCCACCCAGTCACCTTGGACAAGTTACTTTTCCTGTCTGAGCCTTGTTTATTTTTTATTTTTTATTTTTTCAATGCAGTTTATTCAGGAACATTGAACAATCATCTGACCCTGGGGAAAGCCAGCCCACAGCTTAAATAGCCTCTGGGTAGCCAACCCAGGCGTGCCACGTGTGCAATGCAGATAGGTCCACATACATGGAAGCAAGCCAGATCCTCAGCCTTAGCCAAATGTGGAATTGTTCATGACAGAGAGCACTCACCATCGGGAAGGTGGAAGGCGGAAACCAGCTCCATCTTTAAGGCATAGCATTCCGCAGCTCTCTACAGTTCCCCCTTTTTGTTTTGGGCGCATCAGGCAAGAGTAGAGGTCTGATCTCTGATATTAGAAATAAATTGGGACTTTGTACTTATGTTCATTTAGGTGTCATCCACCCAAAGAGCATCAGACCCGTCCGATACCTTTTTCTCAGAGGCGGGACCTGGGGCATCAACCCGCATGCAATCAGACATGCTCTTCTCTGGGTCGCAAGCTGCTGACCCTGAGTGCAGTGCTTAGCCTCGCATCCTGAGCATATCATTTTAGCTTTTTATGGTATCCAACCATGCTTGGGGAGAATGTCCTGCTTCAATGGCTGTAAAGGCCTGAATGATCATGGCTACATCACACTGTTGTGAGACTCTAATCATGCATATATACCACAGGCAAACCAAGGAGATCAACACCAGAAGGCCTGTTAACGCTCCCATGCCCGCCCATTCCTTCAGATGATTCATGGCTGCAGCAATCCATGTTGACAATCCTGTGGCTAGTCCTGCGTCCACTCTGGTAGAATTTACTGTGACAATGGCCACTCTCAGCCTTGTTTATTTTTTATGTGTAAAATTATTAGTGGGTGGTTGGGGTTTAGGGAATTAAATTACTTGGTGTGCAGAAAGTTCTCCCAATGGTGGCTAGAGCGAGTGCTCAGCAAACGGGAACCAAGACTGACCGAACTACTTTGCTCAAGAAATGTTGGATTTAAGACTACACAATGTGGCAGCCAGAAACTTCATATGTGACCCAGACATCTGACTAGCAGTGTGAAACGTGGCTTTGACTCATTGTATCCTTTAAAAAAGCGTTGGGGTGATAGCTGCCTGTACGCCTTCCTGTGTGTGGAAGTTAAGTCTGGCCTTTCGTTTACTCAAGACCATGCATTTATGATATTTACTACATCTCGGACATACTTTTTGAATTGGAATCTAATGTGGAGTGAAATCACATCTGTAACAGCGTGGGAATCGAAAGGGGTCAAGGTCTCAAGAAGTAATATGTGTACCTGCAGGCAGGCCTGCCTCTTCCCTGGTGTTATTCCGTGTGAGCCACGTTGCTGTGTTAGTCCTCTCAGAGCCACAGGAGGTGCCTGTAAGAAGCAATCGTATTTCTTAGCTGACTGACGACAGAGCCGATAGCATTGTGGCCTAGATTTTCACCGCTGCATGATGCGTCAGCCTCCCATTGAAGCCCTCTTGTGAATGGAGACAAAACACTGAGTTAATTCCACCCCAGATGCCTGGGTTTCCAGGAGCCTTGCTTGTCAGGGGCCTCTTGTACAGAACAAAGTCTTAATGCAAACATTTTTGAGAACTCCTTTTGATACGCTATTTTATTTAAAGACATTGATAGATGTAAATATGGAACGCTATATAAATAAATTAATAGCATCAGAAGTTTAAGCACCCTGTAACACCTACCAAATCATTGGCTTTTGTTTATTTTGTTTCATTTTGTTTGGAGCAGGCTGCTCCATGCAGACCAAGACAGTTTTGAGCTTTGGGCAATCCTTCTGCCTCTGCCTTTGGAGACATATAATTATAGACTCTGTCCCCAGCAAATCTCTAAGCACTAACTGCACTTCTTTTTGATGTACTCACCATGATTACAGTGTAGGTGGTAAATACTTCTTATGATTCTTTTTCCCCAAAAATATTCAGTAGGGCTTGGATTTTATGCTATATGAATCTTGTCATATTTTTTGTTTATCAATCTGAGAGTATTTTATGTGCTGATTGTTGGATTTTAATGCTATATTCATAAGAGTTTTATTTAATTTGCATTTAGAATTGTTTCTACTTAGATACCTGTTGTTCTTAGCCTTACCTTAATTTATGCATGTACTGAGGTTGCATTGTCTCCACTGAGACTTCTGCTGAAATGTAACCCCATTGCAAGGTATTGGTATTATGAGGCAGAATCATTAAGAGACAGTGGTGTCTAGAAGGCTCTGCTCTTGTGGATGGAGCAATTCATTACTGTATCAATAGATTAGTGGATGTGGGGACCATATCAAGAAGGACCTTGTTATATTAGTGAGGGTCCTAGCTAGCTTGCTCTGTCCTTCATGAGATGCCCTGAACTGCCTTACGTCTCTTCAGGTCCCCCCTCCCCAGCACGGAAATCCTCACTTAATACAGCCCCTAGATCTGGGGTCTCTCAACTTCCAGAATCCTGAAGTAAATATACTTTTGTTCAGAATAAATTATCCGGTCTGTAGTATTTTATGATAGCAACAGAAAATAGACTAAGACAATATCCAAGTGTTATCCAATGACCGTCTGATACTTAAGAATATATTCCATTATCTAACTCTTTTAATGACATAGCCCTAAATTAAGTAACCCACCAGCTTGAAAATTAAGGTGAGCACACAGCAAAATATCAACTCTGCTAATGGAAAGGATATTGATATTTATGAACTTTTTGCCTTATTTGGGGGAACACAGTTTTAAATTCTTTATTTCATTCCTTTTATGTATGTGTATATGTATGTGTGAGTATGTATGTATGTACGTATCTATGAGTGCTGGCATTCTGGAGCATACGTGGAGGTTCAGAGAACAATTATTGAGAATTGATTCTTTCCTGCCACTCCATGGAACCTGAGGATCAGAGTCAGGTGACCAAGCCTTCAGGTACCTCTACCTGCTGAGCCATCTCCCTGGCCCTAGAAACAAACTCTTTTATTTTTTTAACATTTTATTTGTTTATTATGTATGTGTACACTGTTTTTCCTACATGTCAGAAGAGCACACCAGATCTCATTATAGATGGTTGTGAGCCACCATGTGATTGCCGGGAATTGACCTCTGGAAGAGCAACCACTGCTTTTAACCTCTGAGCCATCTCTCCAGCCCCAGAAACAAACTCTTAACTCAGCAGTTTTAATTTTCTATACAGTCTTTCAAATCCACCCCTTATCATTTTCTATTTATTTTTATGTTATAGTCAATTGCTAATTGAATTTTATTTCTGGTATCATTTCAAAGTGTCTTGCTTTTCTTTCTGCAACCCTCTTTCGCTATAATAATTGTGCACTCTTTTCTGGCATGATACACTGTTTTACAGAATGTCACTAGCTACAATTACTTTCCAAGTTCTCCATTTAGCAAATTTGTGCTTAAAGCAGTTGTAAATGCTGTGAACTGCCCTTCAGTACAATGTGATGCTTCCTTTGTGAGGCTGCCAGTGAAGCTGGGAATAAAAGTCAGGCAATGCTCTGTAATAAGCTGTGTTTGCTACGCTGTGCCAGGGTCCTATCCCCGTGGAACACCCCGCTCATTTCCACCTTACCGGGGACAATTCTCTTCCTCATGGAGTGACCTGTAGTTTCTTGCACTCACCAAAGCAGAGTTACCTAATTGGAACTAATAGGCTGGTGCAGGTCTTTCATCACTACTGGCCCTGCCTTTAGCTTTTAGAAAGGTAAAAATCTGAATTTCAAACGTCAGGAAAATGAGTAGACTTAGGTCACAATGTATACTAATACAAGAAGGGAACACTAAAATTAAAAAATAGACTTTGTTAGTTTATTAGATTCTTCTCTCGTGCTTCAACAAAATACTCAACAAAGCCAGGCACAGCAGGGCATGCCTGTAATCTCAACACTCAGGGAGGCAGAGGCAAGCGGATCTCTGTGAGTTCAAGGCCAGCCTGGTCTACAAAGGGAGTCCAGGACATCCAAGGCTACACAGAGAAACCCTGTCTCAAAAAACCCAAAACAAAACATAGGAATAACAACAACTACTACAACAAACCAAAATACCCAACAAGAATAACACAAGGGTTTATTTTGGCTCACTGTTCCAGAGCAAGGTGCAGCATGGTAAGTAAATCTGGGAGACAGAAGCCTGAGTCAGCTGATCACATTGTGTCCACCATCATGAAGCCTAGAAAGATAAACATAGAGTTCAGCTGTATTTCTGCCTTTCATGAATTCCAGGCCCATGGTATGGTGGGGGATACAAAGTCAGGGATGGTTTTCTCACTCTGATTAACTTAATCTAGAAAATCCCTCACAGATATGCCCAGAGGCTTAGTGCCTTCGTGATTCTAGATCCTGTTAAGTTGGCAATATTAATTATAACATCATGAGGTTGTTAAGTTTAATGGAAGAAGGATATCAAATGTGATAGCTGGAGCCTTGGAGATTATGCGAGAATTCCAGCAGCTAAACAGGATTTGACCATGCATGCTTCACTGAGAATGTGGGAGTAACATCAATCCAATGGTAATGAAGATTCAAGTTTCTTTTATTAATAATATTGTAAATGTGTTTGTAAATCAAGAAGTTTGTAGGTAGAGAGTTTTCATGGAAGCCTTTGGTGAGGAAGTCCATATTCTCCAGGCATATTTTCAGTGTAGAATGAAACAAGCGTGCTTATTTTTCTTTGGAATCTGCGTGTTTCTGCTTAGGTCCTACTCACTGAACTATGGAAAATTCACTGGACTGTGTTTTAGCAAACAGGATTAAAAAGAACAGTTATCAAAGCCATCCATTCAGAAAGCCACGGTCCTAGATTTCTAAAACACATGGCTTTCTGGGACTAGCCTCTCCCTTCCTATGCATGGAGTATGGCAGTTTTTGGTACAGGCTTGGGTAGGAAAAAACCTGACTACGCACATTTTCCTATAATTAAACCTCAAGTCTACCCGAAGCCTCCATCCTTTCTGAAGATGGAAAATCTATTCATTTTCACATTTGCCTATCACTTTAAAGACTTTCTGGCCATTTAAAATTGTTCCTCTTTCTCCTCTTTCAGAAAGAGGTTATAAATTCCAGAAGCTGTCCAAGTCAGAACAGGGCTTTTCCTGGGGGAAGTGTGAGTTCTCCATGCTGACAAGACAGCCATTGACAATTCCGCCAGCGTCTCGGGCTTAGGTCTATCTGGCGTCTACTAGGAGAAATGTCTTATGCTCTGCTGAGCTGGTGTGAGGTCCACACTTAACATTTTATGTCCCCAAACCCCAAAACTAGATTTTCTCTAACAGCACATTCCATTCTCTGTTTCCCCATCTGTTCCTTCTATTTGCAAAGGTCTTAACCATCCCAGGAGTCTTGCCTCAAAATACTACCTAATCCTAAAATATTCTAAGCCCTGCCCACATGGGCCCCAGTGCCTATGTTGCCCCATTCTAACCAAGTACAACTCAGCTGCTGTCTAGTTGTGGCCTATCAGACAGCCAAACTTAATAGTCACTTATAATGGAGCCCCAAATTACTGAATTAAGTATTCAGCTTTTCATTTGAACTCACTTCAAAGTCAGAAGGCAGGTAAAATGTGGTTAGGATCATAGTCATTAGAAATAAGGCTAAGAACATTATGAGAATCAAAATACCTGTCTCCACGCCCTGGATGACACTAAAAGGCTGTGTGATTTGGAATAACCTCCTAAGTTTCTTTGAGCTCTGGTCTTCATTCATAAAGTTGTGGAATTGCAGTAGGGTGTGTGAAGACTCTTCCAATACTGAAATCGGGGGAAGCTGTTTTCTCTCCCTTGAACTCCTTGCAATTGAATCAAATATGTCCACACTCATGATGATGTCATGAAATACCTCAGTAAAGTGATCTGACTCATGCCCAACAAATACTGCTAATATATGCCACCTTTAAAAAAAATAAAGCAGAGAACATTTATGCACAATTTAGAAGAAAAAGAAGCTAAACAACAAGGAGTACCCTAGGGAAGAGTCTTAATCCACATTCAGAAGGGCAAACAGGATAGATATCTGAAGTAGGAAAAGACAAGGAACAGGACAGGAGCCTACCACAGAGGACCTCTGAAGGACCCTACCCAGCAGGGTATTGAAGCAGATGCTGAGACTCATAGCCAAACTTTGGACAGAGTGCAGGGAATCTTATGGAAGAAGGGGGAGAAAGAAAGACCCGGAGGAGACAGGAGCTCCACAAAGAGACCAACAGAACCAAAAATTCTGGGCTCAGCAGGGCCTGCAGAGACTGATGAATCAACCAAGGACCATGCATGGAGAAGACCTAGAGCCCCTGCTCAGATGTAGCCCATGGGCAGCTCAGTCTCCATGTGGGTTCCCTAGTAAGGGGAACAGGGTCAGTCTCTGACATGGACTCAGTGGCTGGCTCTTTGATCATCTCCCCCTGGCAAGGTAGCCTAACTAGGCCACAGAGAAAGAAGATCCGGACAGTCCTGATGAGACCTGATAGGCTAGAGTCAGATAGTAGAGGAAGAAGATCTCCCCTATCAGTGGACTAGGGTAGGGACATAGTGAAGGGAAGAGAGGGAGGGTAGGATCTGGAGGAGATAAGGGAGGGTGCTACAGCTTGTACAAAAAGTGAAATTGTAATGAATAATAAAGAAAAAAATTAAAAAGAAAAAGAAAAGATGGGAATAAGCTCAAGGCTCAACTATGAAGAACGTTTACTGATCTTCCAGAGCGTCTGAGTTTGACTCCTAGACCCCACATTTGATGGTTCAGTTTCAGGGATCTGATTCCCTATCTGGTCCTTTCTCGCATTCTCACACACAACTAGATATTTTCTGTTAAACTGTAAAAATTTGTTTTCAACCTACATGCAATTCAGTTTTTAGCTCCTAAAATAAATATCAAAGAAAAAAATTGAGAGTGTTACACACACACACACACACACACACACACACACACACACACAAAGCTTGGTGAAATCTGAGGCAGAAATAACCTCTTTCTGCTCTCAGCCTCCTATGATACCTTGTAATTCACATCACTTAACACATAATTAATACTTTGGTCATTTCTTTATACGTTGTCCTTTTCTTCATATTTCCTTATAGATAATAAGGATTCTGAAAACAGAAGACTTTAAATATTGCTTATTAAAGACTAGTCACAACATGTAAGGATGCTCAGACTATAGTTTCTGCATGGCTGAAATAATGACATCTTAATAAGTAAGCTTTCTTTAGATCTGTAGATTTTAGTATGGCTATCCTATATTATACAGCTAATATCCACTTATAAGTGAGTGTATACCATGTGCATCTTTCTCTTTCTGGGTTACCTTCAGGGTGATATTTTCTAGTTCTATCCATTTGTCTGTAAATTTCACAGTTTCCTCGTTTTTAATAGCTGAGTAGTATTCCATTGTGTAGATGTACCGCAATTTCTGTATCCATTCCTCCATTGAAGGGACATCTAGGTTGTTTCTAGATTCTGACTATTACAAATAAAGCTGCTATGAACATAGTTGAGCAAATGTCTTTGTTGGGGCATCTTTTGGGTAAATGCCCAGGAGTGGTATATCTTGAGGTAGTGCTAGTCCCAATTGAGACTTGATAAGCTATGGACAGATGGCAGAGGAGGAGGACTCCCCCTTTCAGTGGACTAGGTGAAGGGGATGGGGGCAGGTAGAACTGGGAGGGATTGAGTGAGGAAGGTTTAATCGGGATATATAATGAATAAATTATAAAAAAAATTAAAAATAAAATGTAAGCTTACACTGTGGTAGTACTTTTCCTAAAAGTAATTTGGTTGCTATACCACAAATTTGGCATTCTTTCTGAGGTCCTGAGCACCCTAAGATGGCTATGTTCCAAAAGTCTGTCATCCAGAACATAGCAAAAGGAGATATCACTCACCCCCCAGCCCATCGTGAATGGGTACTAGAAGGTTGATGGGGAAGCTTGGAGCTTCTGTAAATTTCCAATTATCACAAATTCCTACTTCCTTCCTTCCATGAACCAAGACCAGCCACCCAGCCAAACCTAATTTCCAAAGGAAAACACATTCTTCCTGGGCTGAGGTAGGACAGGCTCACAGGGGCGCAGTGCATGTAACAACAAAAGTGAGGACTAGACATGGATAGATGCAGATATACACAGTAGCTCCAACGCCATAGCAACCTCAGCAAAAGGACTGCCAGAGCTGTCATCACCACCAATGAGATACTGTGCCATTTCCCATCCTTACAAATTTTCTACTTGAGGGGTTGCCAGACATGTACCAGTGGAGTAAAATACAGATGTGTACAGGTGCAGGCTGTCCTCTAGAATAGACGGAGTCTAGAACGGACAATACATCTCCATACCAGAAGAAACAGCAGAGGAAGCAATGAGAAAATTGCTCCTTTAAAAATTGTTATTATTAAAGTATAACTTACATGCCAAGTTCACTCATTAAAAGTGTGATTTGGAGGATTTAATATTTTCACAGAATTGTGCAGCTATCAATACAGTCCAATTTTAGAACATTTTCATAACTTGAAAAATCAGTCTTATACTCATTTATTGTATCTTGTATTTACTGTCCCCTAGTGCTATGAAGTTCTGGATCTATTTTCTATCTCTGTATATTAGTCTTTTTGGAAACTACATAGAAATAAAATCATAAAACATTTGACCTTTTATAACTTTTTTATTTTATCTGATA
Source organism: Meriones unguiculatus (assembly GCF_030254825.1). Lineage (NCBI taxonomy): Eukaryota > Metazoa > Chordata > Mammalia > Rodentia > Muridae > Meriones > Meriones unguiculatus. Next base: position 61,295,335 of record NC_083352.1, on the reverse strand, counting down.
TATATGTGTATATATATATTTGACTTTGTGAAAATAGGAGGGAATAATGGGGAAAGGGAGAAATTAGAACAAAGTATAATGACCACACAACATCATTAAATCCGTTACTTGGTATGTTATCTTAAAAATTAATAAAAATAAACAAAAAGATTCATCTACATTGTAGTGTTTATCAGCACTTTAACATTTTAGAGTTAAACAATATAATATTGCTTAACTATAATGCATATGATAAGTATTTGAGTTCTTTTCACTTTGGGTGATTTTCACAAATACTGCTTCTATGAGCAATTGTATTTAAGAGTTTGTGTGGACACACATCTTCATTTCTCCCAAGTTCCACATAGCAGTGGATTGTTGAGTTATATGTTAGATGTATGCTTAACACTTTTGCAGGACAACCAAGTCATTTTCAAAGCAGTGGCTCTATTATCTATTCCCATGAGTAATTCATAGGGTACCCAATGTGTGGATAGATGATCCCTTGCCTGCTTGAATCCAGACTTCCTAGTGGTCACTCTTTGTGGGTTTAATTTGCAGTTCCCTATGACTCTTGTTATGCATCTTTTGTGGATTTACTGATTTATTTCAAATAGGTTGTTTCTTTTGTTGTTGAACTGTAATAATGACTTCTTTCTGTTTAGATACCAATCTGTCATCAGATAAGTTATTTGTAAATGCTTTCTTTCATTCTGTGGGTTGACTTTTTACTTCATGATTCACAGCATGAAGTTGCTTTGTGTAGGCTTACAACTTCTCTGCCTTCAGCAGGACTTAGGCACTGGACCGAGGAAGTAGAGAAGCCAACCTCCCCAAATCTTGCCTTACCTGTTCAGTTTGTTGGTTCGTGAGTTAAAAGAACTCTGTTGTGACTCTGCCTCCATAAAAAGCAGCAATCCGTCTTTCTGTTTGTACACCAACCAACCACATAGGACACATGAGCCAACTTAGCTGTGGCCTGAGCGGCAGCCTGTAGGTCGGTGTCTGCTCGGCCTTGCATATTTCCATTTCTAATCCAGCTGTAGTCAGGTTGCCAAAGCCTTTCAGATAAAAGATGAAGCAAAGCTGCTGCTTTCCTTCTGGGTCATGTCACCCACTGTGAGAAGTCCCTTTGTGTAGTGTGAAGGAATTTTTAACTCTTCACATTTCCTCTTAGATAATCTAATTAAAAGAGGTTGGCAAGCAAAGCACATGTTACATGGACTTTCAATCAGTGTCTGTCTGCCCGGAGTGGCTTCAGAGATACTCAAGAACACCTCATTATATCTAGCTAATGTCCCATGATCTGCCTGCTCTAAGTCTTGGGATCCAAAACCTAAAGATAAAAAAGTAACTTGACTGAAAATGCTAAACCCATCCAACTCCAAGCATAATTGTGCCTTTGTAAACCTGAACTCTTAAGAGCCCTTTGTTCCCACCGTTTAAGAGGGCGTGAAAAGCCGGAGTGTAGTCTCAGGGGTCTGCATCGAATGCAAATGTGCGTGAGCTATTAATGGTCAGCTGTTCTTAAAGCCACTACGAAAACCGACTCCAAGCACAGAGAAGTTAGGAGCAGCCGCCTACGAGGGCTTGCTTTGCCACTCTTGAGAACGTGCCGAACAGCCAGACTCCATGGAGTGAAAGCAATACTCACCCTTCGGTAGATTTCTGAGACAGATTCTGAGACAAGCTTGTGGTTACTGCTTCAGGAGCATGCCTGTAAGCGGGTAAGAGGTACAGGCACAATGGGGGGTTAAAGTGATGCAGTTGTTTGCCATGGGGAGGAGCATGGAGCAGGAAAGGCCAGCATGAGATAAGAAAACCTAGCTTCTGTACTTACCTTGGATATAGACCACTCCTAAGGTTGGGGCTTGGCCTTGGGCAAGCCAATAGCTAAGCAATTCCTAGATGAACATTCTCATGTTAGCTTAGGGCTAACATTCTGGCAGCTGGGGGAACTGGTACCCGGATTATAAAGCGAAACCGCAGACTGCGCTGTCCGTTCCACTCACCACGCCTCACCTTTGCCCCTGCCACTGTGCTGCAATAAATAAAACAGTGTCCGTGGCAGCCTGGACGTCCCCAAAAGTCGACATTCCTCCTCTACCGGCTGCTGCTGTGGAATTGGATGTTTTAAGACTGGGCTTAGGAAGAGCTGAGATCAACCCCTTTCTCAAGGTGGGGTTGCCACTTTCACGGTAGGGTCCTGAGTTCTACGGAGCAGAACTGCTTACTGAGGACTGAGTATGTGTTAGAGCCCTCTCCTCTGTCAGCTAGGCTAAGGCTCCTGATCAGCTTCTGCCTTTTTCCTAGGAGTGGGGAAACAGGCTCCCTGACTTCCACATTTTACTCTGAATTGCCAGTAAATTCCCCTCCTGGTTTTCTTCTCCAAAATTCCAATCTGCCTTAAGGCAATAACCATTCAGTTGCACTGCCATTATAGTAGCCAATTGCTGCAAATTTTGAAAACACCAAGTACCACCTAACCATTACCATTCTCAGTTTGCCATTGGTGAAAGTTTGAATAACTGGGCAGGCATTAATTTCTTAGCACATCTCCAACAAGTTACCCAAAGCTATATGGCTTGGACAATAGAAAGTCCTTGCTCTAAGGTCAGGGGAGCATTTAAAATTGAGGTGTGGGCAAGGCTCTGCTTTGCCTGTGGGCTGCAGAAAAGACCATTTTTCCAGCTTTGGTGATGCTAAGTACCCCTTATATTGTGACTACAAAACTCTGTCTTCTACCTCCTTTTGTACAGAGCCATATTCCCTTGTTTATCTACTCCTGCAAAGACACCAGTCATTGAACTTCAGCGCCACCTAAAATCCAGGCTGCTTCATCTCAAGGACTAACAGTAACGACCCATTTTTCAAGTGGGATAATCTTCTGAAGTTTGAAATAGTTTTGAATTTTGGAGGGGTTCTATTCATTAGTTTATTTGTGCCCAGCCTATTGTTATCTATTCTAGAATTCCATATGACCATTCACACCACTCCTAAAGTTATACATATTCTCCAGAGAGCAGGTGTGAGGATGCAGTCAGCATCCAAAATGCTGTGTCTCCCTGGTAAAATACTTTGATTGCACACAATACATGTGCATGCGCACACACAAACACCCCCACACAGAGAGAGAGAGAGAGATATCTGTTGCTTTTGGTCTTGTACATCTGGGTCAAGATAAAGCAAAGAAAATATCTGGAGCACAATATTTAAAGAGGTACCTACTTTTCAGCACCAATCCTATGGCTCTATGATCCCGTGAGCTGAAGGTCTTCTTTAAGTGCCACGGTGCTAGTCTCTTGCTTGACTCTCCCAGGTCTTGACTTAAGAGAGTGTACAATGTTAACTTAAACAGTTGCTCTGCAAAGTGCTTCTCAGCATATTTGAACCGATTTACATTTTCATCGCCAATGTCTGAGAGTACCAATTACATCACATTCTTCCATTTGACATCAGGCTTTAGTTTTCACGAATCTGGTGGATGTGGACCAGTAGACTGACTTATAGCACACTTGTTACTAATAAATTTGAACATCCTGTATGTTTATCAATCATCACTGTCATTTTTTGTAGGTCTCTTTTCATAACCTGTACATACTTTTGTTCTGTTGACTTACTATTGATTTGTGACGTCTTACATTTTAGCAGCTAACCTCTGCTGTGTTTCATGGTAGCAGATATTTTCTCCCGTCCTGCTTTGATTTGTGTTTGTTTGTTTGCTAATACAGGGTTCCAGAGTGTTCTGATGTAGCCTCAGCTGGCCTCACTCATGATTCCCCTGCCTCAGACTCTGAGCGCTGGGATTACAGGCACCCACCGCCATGACAAGTGTTGTTTTCATTTTGTGGCATTTTTTTTTTTCAACAGAAAAATGTTTACATTTTAATACATCCAGATCATCTATTGCTACCTTTATTGTATTATGGTCTTTCCTAATGATGTCATAAAATTATCATTGGGAGCCAGAGACACAACTCAGAGGTTAAAAGCCTGGCTATTCTTCCTGAGGACTAGGGTTCAATTCAAGCACCCACATGGCAGCTCATAACTGTCTATAACCCTGTGCTAGGGAATCCTATGCTCTCTTCTGGATTCTGGGCAGTACACACACATGTTAGACCAACATACATTCAGGCAAACAGTCATAAATAAAATCCCCCCTGAATTTTTAAAAGATATTTTTATAAATTTTATTATAAAGTTACAATATTTTGCTATTTACATGAAAACATTTAATATCATTGAAATGTATTTTCAATGTACAGCATCAAGTTTTCTATGTGACTACTCAGTTTCCATAAAGATAATCAGAAAAAAAAAGTTTGATGATATCCCATCAATTTGGACTCCGGAATTAAATTTATTAAAATTTATTCCAAAATAAAAAAGAGATATGTGCAAAGACTCGCTGTGATGATAATCATATTACCTGCGTGGATGAATTGCAGACAATCTATAAAACAGTATGAAGACGAGGAAATAAACTCAGTTACATTTGCATAGTGGAATGCTTGACGTAAAACAAAATCACACTTTAGAAAATGTGACTCTACAAAGATGGAGGAAGGATAGTCTAAAATGGAAAGAGCTGAGTAAGCAAATATTGTTTTTTAAAAAATATCTAAATACAAAAGAGCTGAAAGTTATTAACCGGTTATAATTATCTCTAAACTGTGAAATAATGAATAATTGACTTTCTTTTTCTGATAGTTTTCAATTATTACGTATCGAATTCTAATACCTTATTTTATTGTTGCTATAATTAGGAGGAACAGGGTCTTCCTTTGTGGCTGTAATTAGCTTGGCATTCCATTGTAGACCAGGCTGGTCTTGAACTTAAAGTGATCTTCCTTATTCCATCTTGAAAATACTGGGATTTCTGACACAAGCTTCCATGCCCAGACTACATATCACATCCTGAAAACAGAAACAGAAAGTTACAAAAGCAATCACCAGTGAATTCAGTTATCAGACCACTCTTGAGCTTAATGAGTAAATTGATTTTATGTGATATTATAATTAAATCAAGCCAAAGCTCAGAATCTTTTTAAAAATTGTTAGTTCTTTAAATTTTTCATACAATGTAATCATATTCACCCCCAGATTCGCAGACCCTTTTCCTGCCTACCGTGGCAGCCTGGACGTCCCCAAAAGTCGACATTCCTCCTTAAATGCATCAAGACCAATGCATGCATATACACCAGGTGTATGCAGTGATTTGGAGTTCAAAAAAAGGACGTTGGATCCCTTAGAACTGGAGTAACTGATGGTTGAGGGCCAGTGAACCAGGGTCGTCTGCAAGCAACAGTATTCTTTCCTGCCGAGACATCTTTTCATCTTTCCAAAAATTTTTGGTTAGACTTTTTTCTTTTGAGAGATGCTCACATTGTTTTTATTCCCTTCAAGACACACATAGAGGATATAATCCTTGGAAAATTTATACAAAATTAAATTTTTATATTTTTAAGATCTTGAAAATTATATTAAAAGCTGATGAACTTAGATGCTTTATTTCTGGTGCTGTGCTGGTCCCTGTTGATAGCCAGCTTTCCAGAGGGGGGAAAAAAGAGAATTTGTACCAGCCATCCTGACTTCTACTACGGCTGGGGTTAAGGCTCCTTCTTTGAGATCACGGAATGATGAGTTTCCCAGTCTAGCATATTTCTGCTTGTACCTAGTGCCCACATATATGAACACTAGCAATTTAGGATTTCGTATATCGGTTTTTAAAAACTAACCTATGGATAGCAGTGAGGTTCTTTTTTTCTTTTCTTCACAGCAGCATTTCCTTACCTTACTTCCCAAGAGACAACTATCAAAAATCAGGGATATGTTCTTCCAAACTGTGTTTTTCTATGTTGGTTACATATGTATACAGTTAGTATAATGCACAGTTATGCTTTGGATATTTTTACGTTTGTGTGTGTGAGCGTTTGTTTTGTTTGTTTGTTTGCCTGCATGGGAGTCTGAGCACCATGTGCATTCAGTTCCCATAAAGGCCAAACGAAGGCATTGGATCCCCTGAACTGGGGCTATTGAGGATTGTAAGACACATGTGAGTGCTGGGAAGGAAACTCAGACCCATCTTCCGAAAAAGCGAAAGGTATTTTTTACTGCTGAGCCATCTCTCCAGCTCCTGGAAATTTTATATTAAAAATTCCAATAGCACAAATTCAAATTACTTAAATTTAAAATGAGAAATTGAGTAATAGTCTAAATAGACAATTTCTGAAAGTATACAAATGGCAGATACATGAAAAAAGTTGAACATCACAAATCACTGGTGAAACACAAATCAAAATTAAAGTGGTGCACCATTTTGCTTTGCTAAAAATGGTTATTATCCAAATTAAAAAAAAAAACTATATCAAAAGTACTGTCCAGTTTGTGGCAAAAAAGGGAACCCTGCACACTACTGGCTAGAATGTAAATTAGCCCTGTCAGTATAGAAAATAGTATGGAGATTCCTCAAAGCAGTAAAACAGAAGTACCACATGATTTAGCAATCTCACAGCAGCATATATACACAGCCAAAGGAAATGAGATCAATACGTCAAAGAGACAGCTGCCCTCCCATGCCCATGCGAGCTCACTTCATAATAGGCAAGAAATGAAAACAACCCATGTGTATCACCTGATGAACTGATGATGAAAATGTATACACACAGTAGAATATTAACCAGACATAAAATGATTGAAGTCCTGTCATTTGCAGAAAGACGTGTGGAAATGGAAATCATTATATGGTATTAAGTGACTCAAACATAGAAAGACGAGTGCTGTGTGAGACCATGTGCTTGTGGAATCTAAAAGAGTTCATCTTATAAAAGCTGACAGTTCAGAGGTGGCATCACAGGCTGGGGAGAGAGAACAAGGGCAGGAATGGCAGAACCTTTATTTTTTAATTTTTATTTTTTATATTAATTACAGTTTATTCATTTTGTACCCCAACTCTAGTCCCTTCCCTACTCCCCTCCCAATCCCACTCTCCCTTCCTCATCTCCTCCTATGCCCCTCTCAAAGTCCACGGATAGGGGAGGTCCTCCTCCCCCTCCACCTGACCCCAGCTTATCCAGTCTCATCAGAACTGGCTGCATTGTCTGCTCCCTGATCTGGGGGAGGCAGTCAAAGATCTAGCCACTGAGTTCATGTCCCTGTTCCCCTTACTAGAGTACCCACTTAGATACTGAGCTGCCATGGGCTACATCTGAGCAGGGGTTCTAGGTTATATCCATGCATGGTCCTTGGTTGGAGATCAGTCTCAGAAAAGACCCCTGTGCCCAGATATATTTGGTTTTGTTGCTCTCCTTGTGGAGCTCCTGTCCTCTCTATAGTAAGATAGAGGTCTTACTATCTCCCCCTTGTTCTCATAACATTCTCATTTGCCTTTCTGAGTGAGGATTGGTCATCTTACCCAGGGTCCTCCTTCTAGCTCACCTTCTTTAGATGTACAGATTTTTGAAGGTTTATCCTATATTATATGTTTAGTATCTACTTATGAGTGAGTATATACCCTGTGTGTCTTTCTGCTTCTGGGATACCTCACTCAGGATGATCTTTTCTAGTTCCCACCATTTGCCTGCAAATGTCATGATTTCCTTGTTTTTAATTGCTGAGTAGTATTCCATTGTATAAATGTACTACAATTTCTGTATGCATTCCTCGACTGAGGGACATCTGGGTTGTTTCCAGGTTCTGGCTATTACAAATAAAGCTGCTATGAACAATGTTGAGCAAATGTCTTTGTTGTGTACTTGAGCATCTTTTGGATATATGCCTAGAAAGGCATAGCTGGATCTTGAGGAAGCACTATTCCTAATTGTCTGAGAAAGAGCCAGATTGATTTCCAAAGTGGTTGTACAAGTTTGCATTCCCACCAGCAATGGAGGAGGGTTCTCCTTTCTCCACATCCTCTCCAGCATGTTTTGTCACTTGAGTTTTTGATCTTAGCCATTCTGATGGGTGTCAGGTGAAATCTCAGGGTTGTTTTGATTAGCATTTCTCTGATGACTAAGGATGTTGAGCATTTCTTCAAGTGTTTCTCTGCCATTCTGTATTCCTCTATTGAGAATTCTCTGTTTAGCAGGCTCTAAGATCAACAAACAATAAATGGGACCTCATGAAACTGAAGAGCTTCTGTAAAGCAAAGGACACTGTCGTCAGAACAAAATGACTGCCTGCAGACTGGGAAAGTATCTTCACAAACCCTATATTTGACAGAGAGCTGATATCCAAAATATACAAAGAACTCAAGAAGTTAAAAAGCAACAAATCAAGTAATCCAGTTAAAAAATTTGGAACAGAACTAAACAGAGAATTCTTGTAGGCAAATATGACAGAAATTGCATCTATCTCTTTCATTTTCATTCCATTGTCAAAAACATTCCTTATGGATGCTTTGCCACATGCCTAAGATGAGATTGGGACTTGTCAACATTGGCTGGGTACTCTGTGTCCAGGAAGCAGGAAGAACAAAGGACGCACGCTAGCATTCTTTTACAAGCTGGCTCTGTTGAACTTTGGGTTTCCTCTCCTGACAACTGATATATATATTTTCTTTTCTTAAGTATGTCTTTTTTTCTGTTTTTATAAAAAGGAATTAATGAATATGTAGCGAGAGTCTTGGCTGTTTGAAATAAAATATAGATTCTAGATTTGCATGTTTATATAATAAATTTGATTATTAATATGTTCTACTGTACATACCTAAACAAAACTGTTTCAAAGTATTCTAAAGGAGTTTTATTTAAATCATATAACATTTTTAAAGTCAATTTCACTTTATAGTACTTACTATTCTGTTTTCTTTTTTTGAAATATAAAATCCCACCTATTGCTTTTATTAAAAATTAGACATACCTTCATGTCCTATTGACTCCTTAAAATTCCTGGGATGTTAGGAAGTCCTTTAGGCTAATGTAAGTTACTTAAAATAAAAAGCTTCAGAACTGCTTCTTAGATCTAACTGTGGCTACAGCAGAATCTGAGAATTGATATGGCTGTGTAGGAATTCCCTTGATCATTGAGTTTCAATGTTCTCTCCCGTAAGGTGATAATATTTGTGATGCCTAATTAGAGAGTGTTCTAAAGATTGAGAAAAGGAACCTGAAGAAAACATTAGAAAATGCAAAGCTTATGCCACTGTTGGAAATTAGAAAGGCAAATAGCACTCACAGATATCACTAGAGGTAGCCGAATCTCATTTCCAGCTCCATGGACACATACAGCCCGCTGCTTCCACAGGTACTGCTCACTGTTTCAAGCACTGGTCTTCCACAGTCACTACCGCCTGCACGTGTGAGCATGCACACGTGCACAAGACATGTGCCTGGGTATGCTTGGAAGAGCAAGCATGTGCCAACCACAGTTATGTGAGTCAAGGCTCTTCTAAGACTTGTGTTTACTTTGAGCTGTTCTACTCCTCTCAGCAACCCAGGAGCTGGCTTTTCAGCCCAGTGCCGAGCAGTTCTGAGAGAAGCTGCTTAAGTTCAAGTTGTGCCTCAGACTTTCTTTCTGTACCTCTTCCAGGACAGCATAGGTTGTATCTCTGTCGGCACTGAGTCTTTCTTTGTCTCCTGCAATTTTGCGTCCTGTCTCACTCACACTGTCAACATCTGATACAATTAGTTGCACAGGGTTACATGACTCTGACCCTAGCAACCTCAGCCCATCAGCACCTCACCAGGGTATCTCTGCCCTCCATGGGGGATTCTCAGGCTTGACCAAGACAATAACAACAGGAGTGTGAGAAGGCAAGTAAAAGAACAGTCTAGGGTTTTAGCTTTATTAGAATCTCAATAATGTGCTGAAGAAATGAGTCTTTTAACAAGAATATAGAACTCATTATTTTAGTCAGACAAGTGAACCTTAGCTTTAAAAAAAGAAAAGCAGCTTCATGATGTTTAATTTTTTTTTTTATTCTGCAACCCAAATCTGTAGATTATCGGAATGCTGCATCTGGAAGAGAAAGTGAACTAAGGTGAAGAAGGAGAAGGAAGTAGCTGGACTCCAGGCTTGCTCCTTCATTCCTTCTACTCAGGGTGGAGTTAATATTAATTTATTTAATATGCAGATGCAATGCTGTATGCCAGGATACTCTAGTTGCTGAGAAGTGGCAGAAGCTGAGACAAGTGAGGTCCTGTTTCCACTAGGCTTATATTAAGATCAAGGACTTAGGAATGTGCCCAGTGGTGGGAAATGCCATGAAAATAGGTAAAGAGAGTGACATGTAAGCCATTGTTGTCATTAAAGTTCTTCCTGAAAACATAACATATAAGAGCAATTAGCTGTCTCTTTTCTAAAATTTATGTTGAAATATTAATCCCCAATGTGAGAATATTAGTGGATAGATATTTTTAAGTCATTAGATCATGAGGTCCCTCATGGACCGGACTGGTTCCAGCTCAAAGAATGGCAATAGAGAGCACTCTAGTCTCTCACACTGTGTGCTGGCTCGGTGAGACTAAAGACATCCATGAGAGATTGGACTTCATCTGACATTGAATATCCTGATCTTGAATTCCTGGGATTCAGAATAGACTGCAAAGAATAAATTCTTGTAGTTTACAAGTTTATATGGCATTATTTTGTGGCAGCCCAAATGAACTCAGCCATAAGCCTAGATCTGAATAAGAAATAAGACTTGTGAGTTAAGAAGCAAAACTACATCAGGCAAAAGGCTCAGAGATGAGCAAAAGTGGCACCATGTTCCACAGATCCGAATGGACACAGGAAAGGGGCAGGTTACCTGGATAAGATATGATGTATGAGAATAGAGGGATAGACATGGAAACTGAGCAATTTGCTGTGTAATGACAGCTGGGTTAAGGAAGAAACAAAGAAAGAAATTAAAGACTTCCTAGAATTCAATGAAAAATAAGGTACAACATACCCTAATATATGGGACACAATGAAAGCAGTGCTTAGAGGAAAATTCATAGCACTAAGTGCCTTCAAGAACTGGTTCTTTGAGAAAATCAACAAGATAGACAAACCTTTAGCCAAACTAACTAAAGGGCAGAGAGAAACTATCCAAATCAGCAAAATCAGAAATGAAAAGGGGGACATAACTACAGACACTGAGGAAATCCAAACAAACATTACGTCGTACTACAAAAGCCTATATGCCACAAAATTTGAAAATCTAAAAGAAATGGACAATTTGCTTGATAGATTCCATCTACCAAATTAGGTCAAGATCAGGTAGAAAGATGAAACAGTCCTATATCCCCCAAGGAAATAGAGGCAGTCATCAACAGTCTCCCTTCCAAAAGAAGCCCTGGGCCAGATGGATTTAGTGCAGAATTCTACCAGACCTTCAAAGAAGAGCTAAATCCAATTCTCTTCAAACTATTCCACAAAATAGAAACAGAAGGAACATAACCAAACTCATTCTATGAAGCCATAGTCACCTTGATACCTAAACCCACAAAGTCCCAATGAAAAAAAAGTTCAACCTATCTCTCTTATGAACATTGATGCAAAAATACTAAATAAAATACTTGCAAACCAAATCCAAGAACACATCAAAGATATCATCCACCATGACCAAGTAGGCTTTATCCCAGGCATGCAAGAAACATACAGAAATCTATCAATGTAATCCACCATAAAAACAAACTGAAGGAGAAAAAGCACATGATCATCTCCTTAGATGCTGAAAAAGCATTTGACAAAATCCACCACCCATTCATGTTTAAAGTCTTGGAGAGATCAGCGATAAAAGGCACATACCTAAACATAGTAAAGGCAATATACAGCAAGCCTATAAACAACATCAAACTAAATGGAGAGAAACTTAAATCAATCCCACTGAAATCAGGGACAAGACAAGGCTGCCCACTCTCTCCATATCTCTTCAATTTAGTACTTGAAGTCCTAGCTAAAGCAATAAGACAACTAAAGGAGATCAAGGGGATACAAATTGGAAAGGAAGAAGTCAAAGTGTCACTATTCGCAGATGATATGATAGTATACATAAGTGACTCCAAAAATTCAACCAGAGAACTCCTTCAGCTGATAAACACCTTCAGCAAAGTGGCTGGATACAAAATTAACTCAAAAAAAATCAGAAGCCTTCCTGTATACCAAAGACAAAAGGGCCAAGAAAGAAATTAGGGAAACAACACCCTTCACAATAGCCACTAATAACGTAAAGTACCTTGGGGTGACTCTAACCAAGCAAGTGAAAGACCTGTTTGAGAAAAACTTCAAGTCTCTGAAGAAAGAAAGAGAAGAAGATAATCAGAAGATGGAAAGATTTCCTATGCTCATGGATCGGTAGGATTAACATAGTGAAAATGGCTATTCTCCTAAAAGAAATCTACAGATTCAATGCAATGCCCATCAAAATACCAACACAATTCTTTATGGACCTTGAGAGAAAAAAATACCAATTTCATATGGAGAAACAAAAAACCCAGAATTTCCAAAACAATCCTGTACAATACCTGATCATCTGGAGGCATCTCCATCCCTGATCTCAAGCTGTACTACAGAGCAATAGTAATAAAAACCACATGGTATTGGCATAGAAACAGAAAGGAGGATCAATGGAACCTAATAGAAGACTCAGAAATAAAGCCACACACCCATGGATACTTGATTTTTGACAAAGAAGCCAAAAACATTCAATGGAAAAAAGACAGCATCTTCAACAAATGGTGCTGGTCCAACTGGATGTCTACATGTAGAGAAATGCAAATAGATCCATACTTCTCCCCCTGCATAAAACTAAAGTCCAAGTGGATCAAAGACCTTGACATAAAACCAAACATACTAAATCGGTTAGAAAAAATGTGGGGAAGAGCTTAGAACTCATTGGCACAGGTGATAACTTCCTGAACAGAACACCAACAGCACAGGCTCTAAGAGCAACAATCAATAAATGGGACCTCATGAAACTGAAAAGCTTCTGTAAATCAAAGGACACCGTCATCAAAACAAATTGGGAAAGAATTCAGATTGGGAAAGAATCTTCACTAACCCTTTATCTGACAGAGGGCTAATATTCAGAATATATAAAGAACTCAAGAAGTTAAAAAGCAGCAAATCAAGCAATCCGATTAAAAAATGGGGTACAGAGCTAAACAGAGAATTCTCTGTAGAGGAATATAGAATGGCAGAGAAACACTTAAAGAAATGCTCAATGTCCTTATGTCATCAGGGAGATGCAAATCAAAACGACCTGAGATTTCACTTTACACCCATCAGAATGGCCAAGACCAAAAACTCGAGTGACAACACATGCTGGATAGGTTGTGGAGAAAGGGGAACACTCCTCCATTCTTGGTGGGAATGTAAACTTGTACAGCCACTTTGGAAATCAATCTGGCACTTTCTCAGACAATTAGGAATAGCACTTCCTCAAGATCCAGCTATACCATTCCTAGGCATATATCCAAAAGATGCTCAAGTACACAACAAAGGCATTTGCTCAACATTGTAGCAGCTTTATTTGTAATAGCCAGAACCTGGAAACAACCCAGATGTTCCTCAGTTGAGGAATGGATACAGAAATTGTGGTACTTTTACATAATAGAATACTACTCAGCAATTAAAAACAAGGAAATCATGACATTTGCAGGCAAATGGTGGGAACTAGAAAAGATCATTCTGAGTGAGGTATCCCCAAAGCAGAAAGACACACATGGTATATACTAACTTATATAGACCTATAAGATAGGAGAAACATAATGAAATCTATACATCTAAAGAAGATAAACAAGAAAGAGGATCTGGGGTAAGATGATCAATCCTCACTCAGAAAGACACATGGGATGGACATTGGATGTAGGAGAAAACAAGTAACAGGACAGGAGCCTACCACAGAGGGCCTCTGAAAGACTCTACCTAGCAGTGTATCAAAGCAGATGCTGAGACCCATAACCAAACCTTCAGCAGAGCACAGGGAATCATTTGAAAGAAGGGGGAGTTAGTATGACCTGGAGAGGACAGGAGCTCCACAAGGACCAAATAAATCTGGGCACAGGGGTCTTTTTGAGACTGTTTCTCCAAACAAGGACCATGTATGAATATAACCTAAAACCTCTGCTCGGATGTAGCCCATGGTAGCTCAGTATCCAAGTGGGTACCCTAGTAAGGAGAACAGGGACTGTTTTTGACATGAGCTCAATGTCAGGCTTTTTGACTCCCTCCCCCTGAGGGCGTAGCAGCCCTGCTGGGCCACGGAGGAGGACTTTGCAGCCAGTCCTAAAGATACCTGATAAACCAGGGTCAGATGAAAGGGGAGGAGGTCCTCCCCAATCAGTGGACTTGGAAAGGGACAGGGAGGAGATGAAGGAGAGAGGGTAGGATTGGGAGCAAATGGGGGAGCGGGATACACCTTGGATACAAAGTTAATAAACTGTAACTAATATTAAAAAAATTTAAAAAATGAGCATAGGCAGAATTGAAGGCATACCAGTTTGTATGTAATGAACTAGCCACGCTAAAGAAATGAGTAAAACATGAATAAAAGTAGCTGTCTATCTCTAAAAAAGAAAAGAAAGAATAGAGGGCTGGGAAATATAGGAGGTGGCTAAGGCCAGATGACACACACCTCCATAAGGCAGGGCAAGGAGGCTAGGATACAAGTGCAAGTCTTTTTAGTTCGGAAATGGGTCCACTTTAAGGAGCTTTTGGGATATCCGAAAAGCCCTGCCTGCCAGAATCAGACAACTACGGGATGTAGAAAGTCTGTGTTGGTTGGTTCATGGAGCAGCTGTTTGAGAGCAGATAGTGAAGAGAAAGAATCAATACCAACTGTGGAGGAACAAGCAGCAGTGAGGGGCTCAGCTGGCTGAATCGAGATATCCGACAGTGTGAGAGACACAAATCCCTGCTGAGGACCGAGTTCCATGTTCGTAGCTATATACAAACCTGAGCGCCTGGGACTCACTCAGGTCCCCAGCATCCCATGGTGGAGATTTCACACAGCAAACCGGCCCTAGAAACTGCATATGCCCACCTTCTGCAGGTTCTAGTTCCATGGGCAAATGCTTGCCAGTATGAGGCCAAAGTCAGCAGGCATTCCAGAGGTCAGTGTAGGTAGCTACAGAGTGCTGGGTCCCACTGTGAGTGACAACCAGGCGGAAAGAACCTTCTTTGATGCTTGAGGGTCAAATTCAGTTCTCTGTACCTTTAAGTCTGGGTACTACTTAAACCAAGTCTTTAGCATTTTCTGTTAAAGCAACGCAAGCTCTGACAATGGAACAAAGATGCAAATTCACTGTAGACAGGACTTCATTGTGCGTTCCACAGGCAAGCACGCCCGGGGTTAAGCAAAAGAGGAAGCGAAGCTCTTTATGCCAACATCTCAGAAAACCAGAAAGTGCCCAGGCTTCAACAGCAGTGCCGTGGCTAACTGCACGGTCTTTTTGTTGCAAGTAAAACACCTCTATAGCCCCAAAGTCCAGAGGCTTCATCACAGACCACCCTGGCCCTGAGTAAGCCTGTGCTTAAATTTTTATTAATTGTAATAGAATTGGGCCACAGTTCTGAGTTGAGCTAAAGCATACTTCAAGGAGATGTAAGTGCTATTACATAAAATTGTATATAGCTGCCGACTTGGAACCATATAGACAGATCATGACAGGCCAGCACACGCAGCCTTTCCTATAGTAAGGTGACACCAAGACCATGGTTATTGAATCAGAAGTTCTCATCTCTTGCTATCTTTCGAAGCTCTAGGCATAGTGCAGAGCATGTGACATGATCTCTTTCCCCTCTGTTCTTTTTGTCCCAGGGGAGCTGAAGAGACTCAAGGGCCATGTGTTCTCTTGTCGTTATCATCTGGATTGTGGCAGCTTCCCACTAATGCATCTTCTTTACCTCATGGAGGTCACATAATCACTCATTTGAACTTCTTTGCTTTTCCTGCAGAACAAGTACAATTAACTGCATAGATATTTGGGCAATTATGCAAAAATGGAAAGAGAGATTAAGGTGGGTGCTCTAGGGCATGCAACTGCTGCCTGTTATATACAGTGAAGCCAGATCCTGAACCATCCTCTATTGTCATCACTTTCTCCAAAACAGAGATTCCCATGAGAGCAAGACTCAAGCCAGTGTGTGTTCAGGGTCAGAGCATCTGTACATTGGTTCTTCTTAGCCAGTGCATTTCCAAACAATCAATGAATGGGATGGAATAAGAAACAACTCCTATAAATGGGGTGTGGTGTTTTTAACTGGCCAATATGTGAGAAACTGGGGAAAGACAGCTAAAACAAACACTGCGGCTTGACACTGAATAAGCAGCACCTGGAGGAAATAGAGTCTTGCTTCTTACACAGCCTCACCTGTGGCAACATTCTACCCAGCTCATGAATAAATATGCTCCTCTCGGCTTTACCCTTTCTGCTCAAGGATGTCTGTCCTGTCCCTTCCATCTGCTCACATCCTGAACCTCAGTTTAGGACAACACCAGCAATCAGGATGGAGATAAAAATGAGGCAGTGCAAATATGACCTTCTTGGCTTTCTCAGGTGGGTGTTTAAATATGGAAATAGTAATGAGCATTACAGGTCATTAAAATGAAGTGGTGCTCAGGCATGTGCTCGTGCGCGTGCGTGCGTGTGTGTGTGTGTGTGTGTGTGTGTGTGTGTGTACAGAAATGGTGATCTTAATGATGGCTGAACCAAAGATCTGTTTTTTTCCTAATGTACTGATGAAGTGTCCAGGGATGTAAGCAATCTCTTCTACCATGAAAGCATCAAGTCACAGGAAAATCTCTCATGAGTCTAAAAAGCCTGAATAAATATGAAAATGGTCATTGATTTAATGTAGATGTTGGAACTGTACAGGGAACAAGTAGACATGCAAGGTTTGATGAAAGGAGTAGTGTCTCTTGAGAGGAAAAAGCAAAGGAATAAATTAATAGACCAAGAATTGGCTGCCACACCAGTCTCCCAGTCAGCAGGGAGGCTATGGCAACTAAACTCGGGTTTTGGGCTAATCTAAACAATAGAGCAAAACCCCTTCCAAAAATGGGTTGTAAAGCTATCATATTCCTAGCAAAATAGAGGGTCTCAAATAATGCTCAGTTTTATATAGTTTATTTCTAGATAAACTATATATCCACCACTAAGCACAGAAACGTAACTGAAGTGTTGTCAACAGCCATCACCAAGCCTGTTGAAGTACTCCTTAACAGTCCTCTGTTTACGGTGATACTGGGGAGCAGAGTAACAAAGCCAGCTAAAGTGATGACATTAAGGCTGGCAATGAAGGAGGGAGAGGATGGGGAAACCCCGAGAACTAGCTGTGTTCTTCAGGGGGGCTTAGCTAACAAACAACCTTCATAGGCCGGGAATCTCTGTGCCTTACACATTTGCTAAATAGGAGAGGTAGTTGCACTCTCATCCCCATGTGGTAGTTTCATAAGCAGATTCAGGGTGTTGATGGGTTGAGTCAGTGAGTGAGTCAGACCCCACTCCACCCAGGAGTGAAGCCACAATGGAGCCTTTCAGAACACAGGTGTGAGTCATGCTGGAGCTTTGATCCATACTGTGGCGTCACCACTACAGTCTACGGGGCCACAGAGTGGCTGAAGAAGTAGTGGTAGCATCTGTATTCAACTGAGTCCTGTTATGTTAATCATAGCAAGGGTAACATCTGCTACTTGCTTTTTGGCTCACCAGTAATTTTGAAAATGAGTGGGGAGGGCTTTGCTAATAAGGCTTTGATCATAGAAAGCTGGATTCTGATTATATTTTGGTTAGAATGTGTTTGTGGACACCAGAGTCTTAGGGGGGTTCTCAGAAGTAGCAATTACACTTAAAAATTGTAACAACAAATGGCCTTTAGAAAGCATCTCATTGTTAGTCATAATATATCCACACATATATACACAGTTTATGTTTCTATACACAAAATTGTTCACTATGCTATATTTTTTGGAATAATAAATATTCAATAATGAATGTTCAGCTGTTGAGTATTATTTAATTAAATTAGTAAGATGTTATGAAATTCTAAGCAAGTAAATAGGTATACATAAGTGAACAAATATACATATGTGGATGGATATATATTTATAATATAGATGAAAGAAAACTGAATAAAAATGGATGAAAGAAAACAACGTGCTACAAATTTCTAAATAGTTGGTATAGTTGGGTGGTTCAAATGTGAATGGCCCTTATAGGTTCATGTATTTGAAATCAGCTCCCAAGTTGGTGAAACTGTTTGGGAAGAATTAGAAGGCATGGCCTTGTTGGAGGAAGTGGGTTACTGGAATTTCTTATGAACTCCAACCCTCTAAAATATAAAAACCAAATTAAATTAAATGGGTTTTTTTGTAAGTTGCCTTGGTCATAATATTTTATCACAGTAAGAGAAAACTAACAGACACTTTGTGTAAAAAGAACACGTGGGCCGGTAAGATGGCTCAGTGAGTAGAGATCCCTGCCACCGAGCCCGATGACCTGAGCTTTCTACACAAGTCCCTCACGCTGAAAGGATGGAACCGATTTCTTCCAGTTCTTCTCTGACCTTCCCACCCAAGCTGCGGCACGCACGTGTCCACCTGCGACAAATAACTAAACGTATAAAATGTCTAAGTCATTTTTATAAATGTGGAGAGATGTGTTTATGTTAAGTGTTACAGAGTATTTGGGAAATTAGGGGCAACCGTTTTAATTAGGTTGTAAATTGCAGAGGGGCTTGTGGGCTTGGAGTGGCAAACGTGAGAACTGGTTTGTTAAAGTTAGCTCGGTGCTTAATGTGTCCTTTAAAGTATGCTAAGCACTAAAGAAAAGTGCATAAATGCATTCAGTGTTCAGAGATCAAGTCAAATCACCACATCACTGGTTGCCAAAAGTGTTCTAAAATGTTTCCAAGTTTCCATGAATAAGGATTCAAGAGCCCTGAAGCAATTTCATTGTTAATATTTTCAGGCTGTCATGTCTTCTCCTCAGCACCATTTCCAAGGAGTTGGAGGCAGTCTCTTCCTAGATATTTCCTTTCTTAATTCAGACACTCATTGATCTAATCATAAAAGAAATCCATTAGAGACACCCTATGCCAGATATTACTCATGCTTGATAAATTGCATGCCCAGGGGGGTGTGGAAAAGCACATCCATAAAAATAGAATGCAATTCACAATGATTAAAACAGCAAGTGCCAGGCAGTGCTTTTTATGGGAGACGAGAAGTGGCAATAAGTATTAAAAAACTCAACAGCTGGGTATAGGAGATGGTGGGTCCCTATGAGTTTCAATTACTCAGTGAAATGTTCATGATTATTTATTTTGTGTTAGGTGGTGTGTTTTGGCAAGAGAACAATGTGGTAAAAGAATAAATAAGCTCATAATTACAAAGCAGTACCCAAAGTGCTATAGTAAAAGCAAGGAAGAAAGCACATTTAAGCAAGAGGAGAAGAGGCCCTAGAACAAGCACATACAAAACAGCATATATCTAAGGAAGAATTAGAGATTCAGGAAAAGGCAAGGATGCTGCTATCCCTATTTGGAAAGATGCAGATGTCAAATTGACTATTGTATTCTGCCACTTCATTTTGGAATCTAATGAGCATTAAAGCTTGATACACACCGTAAGTTAGGCATCATATTTTTCCAGCCTGTCCCCCACAGGCTCCAGCTCCTTAATGCTTTCCCCCCCTTCAGTTCTAGATGACTGTTTCCTCGTTCTTTCCTTAGGCCAAATACTGAGAATCTCTCTCTCTCTGTCTGTCTGTCTCTCTCCTTCATGCACTCATTCTCTCTCTGTGTGTGTTTGTTATATGCATATATGTACATGTGAATGTACGGGTTCACACTCCAATGCTTACGCATGGAGAGGCTAGAGAAGAACACTGAATGTTCTCCTCTTTCATTCTCTCTCTCTCTTAATCCTTTGAGACAGGGCCTCTCACTGGAGCTGTGTACTGGCTACAGTGACTGGACAGCAAGCTCCACTCTGCCCCTCTCTTCCATGCTCCATTCCCAGTGCTGGGTTATAGGCACATGTGGCCATGCAGGCTTTATACATGATTGCTGGTGATCTGAACTCAAATCTTCAGGATCACAGAGCAAACACCTGCCCCCCGAGCTCTCTCTAATACCTAGAAGGCACTGTTGATGATAGAACAATTGTTTCTTCTGTGCTGTCTATGGGAGATCATTTCTCCATCTTTGGTCTAGGAAACTAAAGTAGGTGTTAATTTAAGTACTTTGTTTTTGGGTAAGCTTGTAACAGGTACTAGTTTTTAGTTCTATGAAGACTTGTCTGTAGACCATATCTAACATATCAGCCAACCAATGCTCCTGACTCTGCCAAGTAGAGCTCTATGGACCCCAACATCTTCAGTGGCCTTTGGGCTTCCATCTAGCCCAGCCCATCACAATCTCTGGCACTTCCACCTCCATCTATTCTCTACCTAACAGGTAGTGATCATTTTACTACAGGAAAGATCGTGCCCCCCTCCAGTCTGAAATCACCAAGAGCCCCAGCTCACTCTGCTGACGGAGTACTTTACAGACTCTGGCAGTTGCCCTCCCACATCCTGGCCCCTGCCCACTCACCTCCACTTCTCTGCACCACTTCTGTTCCCAGCATGGCTTGCTTTTCCTCCGGCCTCCAATTTTGATTCATCTGTCCTTCACAGTAACATTTCTTACCCTACTCCATCAAATGGCAATATCCCTTCTTAAACACTATTTCTGAGTTCTTTTTTTTATCTCCTGCATCAAACACAAAATTCTGTTTGTTATCTGATACCTACAACCCATCCTCATAATGTGAGTTCCAGAAACACAGGGATTGTTGTTTGCTTTTCTTCTCTGTTTTGTCTCCTGAATCTATAAAAGCACTCAGAATATTGCATATATTCAATGCACATTTATGGATTATGCGCCTGTAGTCGTTAATTGCCTGTAGTTCATATAGGGGTTGGACCTTCTGAAAATTTCCACATTCATACTGACAAGTTGGCTGCTGGTGTAATCATGCACATCTTCTTTAGGCGACGGTACTGTTAAGATTCCCTGTCACGTATGGAAGACACTATCTCACAGCAGATACACAGTTTTCTTCTCTTACCGTCTTTCTGCCCTGTCCTCTCTAATATTTCCTGAACCTTAGATGTAGACATCACATTGTAGATGTATCACAAGGAGGTTACATGTGTTCTAACCAGTTTGCTGTCCCTGCATTCTGACCAGTGGTGTATTTCTGTAACCGTCTCCATCTGCTGCGGGAAGCAACTTCTGTGATGAGGAGTGAGAGGCACACTAAATCTGCGGGACGGAGAAGGGAGAACCTACCACTGTCAGTTCCTTAAACCAGTATAATGACTCAACTGCAGTCTAACTGCGTACCCTTATGCTCACAAACAACAGCAATATCTTTCAAATGAAAGAAACCAAAGAGGTTCAGATTAGAGGCCAGGCTCACGGGTAGGTTGACTCAATATTGCCATGATGTCATTTCCTCCCAGTGTGCTCTATGGAGTCAGTGAACCTTCATCAAAATCCCAGAAAAATATTTTGTAAATATTAATAAAATAAATTCTAAAGTTTACAAGGAGAGGCAGAAGACTTGGAGTGACCACCACAGTGTTAAAAGAGAATGAAGTTTGAGGGCTGATGCTGGTTGGCAAAACACTAGACAAGTAATCGGTAGAATGGAACAGAAAATTCAGAAATGAGCCCAGATAAATAGAATGAACTGATTGCCAACAAAGAAGCAAAGAATGAAGAGAGTATCATCTTCCTAGTGGATGGCACTGAGACAATCAGATAGTTGCATGTAAAAAAAAGTCTAGAGATAGATCATATATCATGAAAACTAACTCCAGTTGGATACAAATCCAAATATAAACTACAAATATATAAAATTCTAACACATGAGAAAAACTAAGTGACCTCACATGTGTTGATGAAAATGAAGAACTTCTGTTCTGTCAAAATGTTAAGATAATTAAAAGACATTCCACACACTTGCAGAAATATGAAGTTTGTATCCAAATTATACAATGAAATTCTAAAGCTAACTACAAATGAAAAAAAAATAAAAATGAGTAAAAGAGCTGAACAGATACTCATCAGATACAGTGTACAAATTACAAATAAGATATGGAAAATATTCTCAATTTGTGTCATCAAGGAATTAGAAATTAAAAGACTATATAACTATTAGGGTGGTTAGAATCAAAACACTGGAGAAGAGGGAGGGGGCACCCTTGGTATGTAAAATAAATAAACTGAAAAAAATAAGAACAACATCAGCAAAAATCCAAACACTGATTAACTCCAAGTGCTATGAAGGCCAGGGGCTGGTGAAAATGCAAAATAGTACAGCCACTATGAAAGACTCTTATAAAACTAACAATAGCTTACCATATGGTGCATGTTCCTTTTCCAAATGAGTTGACATTTATGTCCATAGCAGCTTTATTATTGACAACCAAAATATGGAAGCAAAATGATGTCCTTCAATAGGTGAATGGATACAATGGTATAGTATTTAGTGACAAGAATAAATGACCTATCAATCGGGTCACCAAATGAAACTAGACAACCTCAATGTATTTTGGTAAGTGGAAAAAATATAGAAAGGATACATACTTTGATTTCAACTGAATTATTGAAAAGGCAAAATTACAGACATAATAAAATGATCAATGGGTAATGAGGGTGATGGGGAGGGAAGGTGAGTAGAGGGAATAGAGGGGATTTTTTAGGGTAGGGAACTATTCAGTATGCTGCTGTTATCTCCAAAGAACGTGAACAAACATGCAATAAGCACATGTCAGAAAGGAGCACAAAGAGAGAGCCGGGTGTGCGCTATGGACTTCAGCTAACGGTGGCATATCAATATTAGTTCATCAACCTCCTAACACGGGGACCACATGAATGGAAGGCGTTAGCAGTAGCGAGAATTGTGGCTATATTGGAAACTACTTTATGTTAATTTTTCCATAAAACATCTCTAAGCATCAGTCTATTAAACCTACAGTACTTTCTCTTACTTTCATTGGCAGGTATCACCTTTGTTACCAGTTTTCTCCGTGGCATTTCAACAAGTGTATGCCGCACACCTCTCATCGAATCATCCCCGTTTTCTGTACTCTCCCTCCCTACACTTAAGTAAGCAGTATTCTAAATTCAGGCCAGCTTTATTTAGCTTCCACATATGAAAAGAACATACGGCTCATGTCTTTCTGTGCCTTGCTTATTTTACTTAACACAGTATTCTTCTATTCATTTGCTCAAAATAACAGGATTTCTCAAATGTTGGAAGAGATATAAAAAGAGGAGGACTCTCATACACAGTTGTTATGGAGAACAGAATGAAGGTCTTCTAATAAAACTACAAATAGAATTCTACTCCTAGTTTTAAGTATTATATATATATATGTATATATATATATGATATATAAGTATTATATATCCAACCAAAGAAAATGAAATTCATATAAAGAAAAGATACCTGCATGCTCTATTCATGACAACACTGTTTACAATACCTAAGATAGATAGAATCAGCATAGGTACCAATCAGCAGCCAAAAAGAAACAGAAGATGTGGTACATAGCATTTAGTAAGATGCTCAGCCGGTAAACAAAATGTGGTAGATATATTCGATGTAATGTTATTCAGCCACCAAGTCTATTGATTAAAAAAAAAAATAAAACAATTAAACAAGTAATCCCCTAACTTGTTTGGCATCTTTGGGATCAGAGAGGACCCGTGTGTCAGTACAAGGTGAATAAATAAAAAGTGGAATTTAATGTACTTAAAGAAATAGACAGGACCAAATTATGGAGAGTCTTGTGATCCAAAGGAAGATGTTTTGATTTCATTTTGTATATTGTATTTCCTTTGTATTTCTAGGACAATATGAATTCAAAAATTCTCTTCAGGTTATCATGAAAAAAAGGATGATTTCTATACTAGGAGACATAAACAAGGTTGCCTTCATTAATGCTTTAACCTCAAAGGCACCAAAATGCATCCATGTTGCTTCCAGGAACGAAAAAAAGTCACTTCCCCTTAGATTATTTCAACCAAGAGGGAGCCCAGATTGAATTCTTACTTCTCTCCCTGTGCGCCTTCTGTCTGTCCTAAGTTTACAGGCACTAGTCTGTCTGTGGTCTGTCAGTTCTGTATGTGTGTCTGGGCCTGCTTTCTATGAGCTCTTGCCTTACCCGTCCCTCACAAATGCCTTTTCTCTATATTCATTGAGCAGTATGGAAAAGGAATAAGGGATAATTTCAGAAATCGTAGATTGTTTTACCAGGGAAGAAACTTTACTCACCCAAAGCAGCCAGAAAAAGAAGCAATACTGCAAATGGACAACCTATATAGATGTTGCTTGCAGCATTCATGGTAGATGTGTTGCGTAAGGCTGCTTCCAACCACGGCTGCTTTCAGCTGGGGAAATCTCAGTTCCTTTTGTCCAAGCTAAGTCTGAGATGCCTGTTAAACTTTCAGGTGGAGATGTCATTCTTACTGATCTAAGGAATGATGTTACTAACATATAAATAATGGAAATGGGGCAGTTTGCATGGGGGAGTGTAGTGAGAATTCTGGAATTTTGGTTTCTTTTCAGTGTCCAAGTGGTTTCCATTGTGATAGGAACAGGGACTGTCTCTGACATGAACTGATTGGCCTGCTCTTTAATTACCTCTCCCTGAGGGGGAAGCAGCATTACCAGGCCACAGAAGAAGACAATGCAGCCATTCCTGATGAGACCTACTTGACTAGGATAAGAAGGAAGGAAAAGAAGACTTCCCCTATTAGTGGACTTGGGGAGGGGCATATGTGCAGAGGGGGGAGGAAGGGAGGTATTGAGACAGGAAGAGGGAGGGAACCACAGGGGGGGACACAAAGTGAATAAAGTGTAATTAATAAAAAATTTTTTAAGTACAAAAATGTTATAATAATATTTTTGTTTTGTTTTAATCCCCGGTGTGGACATATGGGGCTGTTTTGGGGTGTCCCCAGCAACTGACTATGATTTGCCTCGTGCTCTAGCAGAGGTGTGGTTTTGCCAGCTGCAGATAATTTCTGCAACTGTGTGACATTTGGAATTCTGGGAACTTTTCAGAGGGTGTTTAAATGCTAGGGCCCCAAGAGGTGGGGTTGGTGGTTGTTCGTCATTCAGGAGAATTGGTTGTGGTTTGTTAGTAGTCCTGATCAAAGAAGAAATATAAAGAAAGAAATTAGATTCAGGGATATCTATATTTCTCTTCTTTTCTACCTTCTTTTTCTCCTATCTAGTGATAAGATGTGAAACTGGAGGAATAAAGGGTGGTAAAAAGAAGAACTCACAAAATAGCAAAGACCAGCTACAAGCAAAGGAGGAACAAGAAAAGGAAATTTGATTCAGATTTCTCTCCCCAACCCCTTCTTTTTGTTCTACCTAGTGATAGGGGATGAAATTTGGGAGAAAAAGTGGGGAGGGAGAGAACCTACAAATTAGCAAAGACCAGCTACAGGGGAGAAGTTATGACCTGGGTGTTTAAGATGTGGAAGCTGAGATGTTTAAGAAAGCTGAAAGGAGTTTTTGAGTATGTGGGAAGAGATGTGAGTCTGAACCTGACAAGAGAATGCCAGATCTGAAGAAAGCATGTGAAAGTTCATACTATATCAGATATCGTTGAAACTGAGATTGAAGAATGAATTTCATATACTGTGCTCCCACTTCTCCTGGAAATGCTTGCAGTCATGAAGAGGAATAAACATGTTCTCCATTCTGACTCTTTTTACCCTAGCCTGTATAGTTCAGGCCTTCTCTTCTGTAAATCCTTCCATTGGACACCACCCCAAACTCATTTGGTGGTTGGAGATGAAAGCAGAACATATTGCTTCCAGATCTTTTTTTTCTCTCTCAGTTGTCTGCCTGCCTGCCTCCCTGTCTGTCTCCCTCTGTATGTGTGTTTCTCTGTCTCTCTCTGTAACCCCCTCTCACACGCACATACACACTCACTCACACACATACATGGTCTTAAAACTCTTAGATAAGTAAAAAGGGTTGGAAAGTGCCTTTGGTCCATGTTGACAACATGTGCCAGATCTGCTGTCATATGAAGCTCAGAGTCTCTCCATGTCTGGTAGTCCAAGCAGGCTTGGGGTTTGGAAGGGTACAGCAAGCTGCCAAAATCCAAAAATAGATTTTGCCTCAAGCATCCGACTTCTGGTGCAAATCGTTTTTTCTGTCCTTCACATGTGCCTACATCCATCTACCTAAAAAGAAATTAGTTTAACTTTACCTCTGTACTGATGGAATTTCATATTTTGAGAGCTTTATAATCATCCTTGAAATATTTTCTCCATTTTGTTTCTTGAGGGAGGAGAAATTTCCAAGGTAAATTTTCTCTAGGAGTGAAATACTCAATAGAGAGGTAAAATATAATTTTTTAAAAACATTCATGATTTTAGGAAAATATTGACCTGGGAAGTAAGTTATTTGGGATTGATAAAGGGGTGTTTCTGTTCTATTCCTTGCCCCAGTACAGTTGTTTCTAAAACCAAAATTTGAAGTTATTTTTAAACTGAGTATAACATGAATACAGTATCGGTTTGCTCAGTTGTTTTATGTTAGTGGTTTGTTTGTTTTAGCAAGTATAAGCTATGCACTATATACTTTTTGAAAAGGTTTGTTTTCTTTCCAGAGTACTAGAATAGGATATGCTTCGGAAAATGAAATAATTATGTTATTTAATCTGTTGAAATGAACACTGAAATATTTTTGTTTCTGGACACCTTATAGTCTCAAAAATCAAAAATCAAGTACTGCTTGAAACTATTCCTGTTTGTTTATTAATAAGATGATAGGCATATGTAACTGAGCAATGTAGCTCCCAGAACTGGGGAGGCAGAGGCAGGTGGATCTCTGAGTTCAAGACCAGCCTGGTCTATAGAGCGAGTTCTAGGACAGCCAGAGCTACACAGGGAAACCCTATCTTGAAAATAGAAGGATGATAGGTATATGATGGATATATAAAATACAAATGTATATTTTATATATAGATATATCATGAGAAAATTACAAAACAAGAATATAAAACACATATCTCATTATTTGTTTACATGGTGACAGCATAGAATGTGCATTATGAGAGAATGAGAATAAAGAAAGTGTGGAAAATCCAAGAATAATTATGATAGTTTGGGCTTCAAAGATTTTCTTGAGTCCCAAGAAATGGCACTTTGAAAACCACAGTTCCCACAATGACATGAAATGTCATTGGCTGAGCTCATCTTTAGTGTTCTTACTCTGATTCTCTATGATCTCTGACTTCAATGTCTGTCCCCTTAGGCTTACAAATTCTTTTCTTTTTTTTTTTAATTTTATTTTTTTCTTATCAGTTACATTTTATTAACTCTGTATCCCAGCCATGTCCCGATCCCTCATTCCCTCCCAGTCCCTTCCTCCCTCCCTCATCTCCACCGTGCCCCTTTCCAAGTCCACTGATGGGGGGGACCTCCTCCTCATTCATCTGATCCTGTTTTATCAGGTATCTTCAGGACTGGCTGCAAAGCCCTCCTCTGTGGCCTAACAGGACTGCTCCTCCCTTGGGGGGTGGGGAGGCCAAAGAGCCAGTCATTGAGTTCCTGTTAGAAATAGTCCTTGTTCCCCTCACTTTGGGAAACCAATTGGTTACTACCACAGGCTACATCTGAGCAGAGGTTCTAGGTTATATCCATACATGGTCCTTGGTTGAATGTCAGTCTCAGAAAAGACCCTGTGCCCAGATATATTTGGTCCTTGTGGAGCTCCTATCCTTTCCCCATCAGACTAACTCCCCTTCTTTCTTATGATTCCCTGTACTCTGCCAAAGGTTTGGTCATGAGTCTTTGCTTTGAAAACACTGCTAGTTAGAGTCTTTCAGATGCACTCAGTAGACTCCTGTCATACGTTCAATGCACATCCCATCTGTCTTTCTAAACAAGGATTGATCATCTTACCCCATGTCTGCTCTCTTGATTATCTTTTTTAGGTGTATAGATTTCATTATGTTTATCATTTCTTATAGGTCTATATAAGTAAGTATATACCGTGTTTGTCTTTCTCCTTTTACATATTCTTTTCCATGGTCATTGACTCATACTCTTGTCAGGTCATGTTTCATTTACAAATCATCTGCAAAAGCTTCCCATTTTAAGAAGGTGCCATGGAAATCTGGTGTGACAGAGCATTTGCTGCTCTGAGCAGAAGTATGGGAATCCATCTCATTTTCAGGAAAGAACCTTCACTATCCATCCATTTCATAAAGTTGTATTTCATGCTATATTTAATTTTTAAAATAGTCCCCCAAGTACTTGAATCTAATTTAAAAAAAAAGATCAGGGCTAATCATGATTAAGAATTTTTGTGTATATGAAGGCACAAGAAGTTAAACAGTTTAGTGGTGAGAACTATCTTAAAAAAATATCCCATAGAAATCTAGTATTCAAAGTATAGAGAGAATTATTAAGCTCAGTCTTAAAAAGCTGAGCAACACAGTTAAAAAATAGAAAGATTTCAACTTCTTTAAAAGACGTGCAAATTAAAATGATATAACAAGATGCATAATGTCTTTAGTCATTAAGGAACTTTATATAAAAACCTCTGCATGATTGTTAGTCATAATGCATCATGAGGGTAGCTACAGTAGTTTTAGAAAAATACATAATTTTAGAAAAAGATAATAACAAGTAAGGTTGTTAAAACCTTGGAATTTTTACATATTTCTATTATATGTGTAAAATGCTAATGTTGTAGAAAACACTTTCTATTTGCCCCCCAAATTAAACATATGGTTATAGGATTTAACCCCACTCCACATACAACAGAAATGAAGACTTATATTCACATTAAAAAAAAAAACTGCATAGTAACATTAATTCAAAGTAGCCTTCGGTATGGATGCAACTTCACTGAATAAATAAACCATTCTAGCCATACAGTGAATACAACCAAGCCCTTGTTTTATGCCATAATGTTAATATAGCTCAGAGATATTATTCTAATTTATGACAAGAGCCTTCCAATGCTCGGACATCTCAACAGGCTAATAAGATTTATTTTTACCCGTGTGTGTGTGTGTGTGTGTGTGTGTGTGTGTGTGTGTGTAACTGCATTCATTTATATACCACTTACATGCAGGAAACCAGAAGGCATACAAAGGCATGAATCTATAATTACTGGTGCAGGTTCCATAAACACGAGCTTCTGGTGTTTGTAAGCTCCATGCAGATGCTGGAAACTAAAGTAAGGTCTTTTGCAAGAGTAGCAAGTCTCCCCAGCCTCCATTAATCTAACTGAGAAAATTAACACGCTAGATAATGTAATATGTACCTGTAATCGCAGAACTGGGGAGGCTAAGACAGGGGGATCATATTATGTAAGAGCTAAGGATCACTTGGTTCTAGAATAGCTGGGGCAATACACTGAGAAACCCTTAGAAAGCAAGAAAGAAAGAGGGGAGGAAGGGAGGAGAGAAGGAGGAAGGGAGGGAGGGAGGGAGGGAGGGAAGGAGGGAGGAAGGAAAGGAGGGAGGGAGGGAGGAAGGGAAGGAGGAAGGGAAGGAGGGAGGGAGGAAGAGACTAAGAGAGGGAGGAAGTAAAATTAGAAAAGCAAACACAAAAGGCTCATACTGTGTGGCTTTATTCATATGAAATGCCTGGACTAGACAAGTCCACGTAAATAGAAATTAGGTTCCTGGTTTCCAGAAGAAGATGAGAGAGGAGGAAGACAAATGACTACTAACTGATAGAGGCAACAACACTTGCAATAAGACGAAAAGTTCTGGAATCACATAGTACAGCACTGAGAATGTACTAGAAGTAGCTTAAGATGGTAAACGGTACGTGATGTGAATTAAATTCCACTGAAACATTGCAAAAACAAAAAGGGAAATACTTCCTACATAAATCATCACTGAGAACAGCAGAGTGTGTTATGCAAAAAATAAACAAATGAGTGAAAGAAATTTTACTGCAGATTTTTGTTGAGAAGGAATGTGTGGCAAATTCTTATTTCCACTCTGAGTCAGCCTCCCAGAGAAGCAGAGCTGGGCTTTCTCGGGTCACTGCTCTTGCTCTACAGTGGCTCACATACTCAGAATTTGAAAATGCAATCATTTGAGCTGCGTGAACACAATTCTGTTGGAGCTTATGAAAACCCACAGAAGGTGTATATAGGCCAGCTGGAGACAAGCTTCAGTTAGAGAAGAAATTTTTTGTTTATTCTTTTAAAAACTTAGGCAAAGTGA
The DNA here is from genome assembly GCF_030254825.1 of Meriones unguiculatus. Taxonomy (NCBI): domain Eukaryota; kingdom Metazoa; phylum Chordata; class Mammalia; order Rodentia; family Muridae; genus Meriones; species Meriones unguiculatus. The sequence goes on along the minus strand of NC_083352.1, from coordinate 61,265,150 downwards.
AAATTAGGAAGGAAGGAAGGAAGGAAGGAAGGAAGGAAGGAAGGAAGGAAGGAAGGAAGGAAGGAAGAAAGGGAAGGAAGGGAAGGAAGGAAGGAAGGGAAGGAAGGGGAAGAAAGGGAAGGTGAAAAGAACAAAAGAAAAGAAAAGAAATACCAACCCAAACTACCACCTCATGGAAAAAGCTCATTGAACTCATATACCATGGATGAATATATAGAATGCCCTTTCTTTGGTAATCTGTAGAAGGTTAAGGAATGAAACACAATTAAGGTAGAACTATCTGCATTCACCATGACCACCCCCCCCAAAAGAAACACAATGCAATAGAATATACTTTCAGGGCTAAATGGAATGCACTGTTATATTTTTAATGACCCTATTACAAGCTCATCGCTAAGAAGTGCACTGAAATGGTCTAAGTCATGGGAGGAAATGTCTAGTGAAGCTTTGCCTCCAGTCACTTTCAGATCCACCACCGAAGGGAATCCAATGAGGCAGGCAGTGAGAAACTCACGCCTCAGTGGCAGCCCAGAAGTAGATGAGACAAAGATGTCATAATATGGATGAACTTTCAGCAAAGACCATCAGCATCGCTCTGTGCACCCAGCCTGCTGTATCTGGAACAGTCGCTTCGGCTGTCTGCTTCTTCGGAGCACTTGAGATGGAAGTGATTGCAGCATAAACTTTTCTGTATTTTAAATTCGTGGCTTAGACAGTCCTATGCAATAAAAAAAAAATAAAGACTAGAAAGTTGCCAATGAACTGGATAAGTACAAAGGGAACACAGTATGGCACAAAAGTTCAAAAAGACATATGCTGTGTGTGTTGTGTGTTCCAAATGAATGCATAGCATTAAGGCTCAGAGGTAAACAAATATTCCTCGGATGTTTAAATAAAATCAATGTATCTTATAATCTCTATACATCTATATAATCTAGAGAGTTACATATTTGACCCCACTGCAACAGTGGGAAATGGAAAGTCCTTTCTTAAGGGACAAGAAAAGCATACACCGTTTTGAAGAGCTGCCACCTAGTCTCTTTTCATGGGGCCTGAAATTTGGGTCTGAAGGGCAGGAAGCAGCAGTGAACACGCACCCCCCATCTGGAGAGGGGTGGGACAGTTTCTAAAGAGAGGCTTCCAGGAGAAAGGAGAAATGCTTGCACAGAGCCAGATAGCCAGCCACAAATGTTAAAGGAACAGACTCAGACGTTTGTTTTTTTAATTTCCTGGGTAAGGTAATTCAGATAAAATCATACTTTTTGCTGTTGATTTCTATCAAAAACCTTATTTTCATATAAATGAGTTGAAATTTTCTTAATAGGAATTTAAGAGCCTCCAAGCTGTCTTGAAATCAAGATGAGGATAGCGCACAGTTTCTCAAAATAATTTATATCCGTAGTAAGAGAATGTTCCTTGACTCCACAACTCAGATTGTTTTCTTCTGTATAACTGTACTTCTCAATCTTCCTCATGTTACGCTGAGCCCATCCATTAAATTATTTGTGTTGCTACCACATAACTGTAATTTTTCTACTGTTAGGAATTTTCAGGTAAACATCTGATAATGCAGGATGGTCTTAGGTGATGCCTGTGAATTGGTCATTCAGCCCTCCAAAGGGGTCATGACCCACAGGGTGAGAGCCCCTGCTGTATTCTCATGACTGCTGTTGTTCCACGCAGGCTTGCAAAGAAAGAGAGACAGTGTGTGTTGCCCCATGGGTCTCATGTATCTGGAACTATTCCATCCTGCAGATAGTACCTTCACCTTAGTGTAGAATTGTGTGGCAAGGCAAGGTTAATCTGCGAAACGTGGCTGAGTCAGGGGAGTGACTGAGGAAGGAGAGTGCTTGGTTGCCACTTGCCTGCTTTCTGAGCTGTGGTATCCCACAGGCTGGCACGCAATCCCTTGTCTGAAATCACAGGGTCAGATTATTTCAAACACGTGAGTGTTTAGTCTTGAGGAAAGTAACATGTTGCAAATGTGTTCTATATACTGCGACACTATGATACCAGTAGGGACTAAGCCACAACATAGAACCAAGCACATCAACTTGCCTGTGGTTTTATTACGAACATCAGACTAAGTGAGAAAGAAACAGGCTCTTATCAGTGCAGATCAAGTTATTGCCCAAGTAGATTCTGGAAGAGCTTTTGGAATAAATAGACAGACAGACGGATGGACATACAGACAGATGATAGTGATGATAGATAGACAGATGGCATATCTATATTTTTATATAGAGAAAATGTGTGTGTGTGTGTGTGTGTGTGTGTGTGTATGAGAGAGAGAACTTTTGGCTTGCAGTTCTGTTGTTCCATTTAAGGCACTACCTGTTTTGTCTGCTGAGAGGAGAATCCCACCCTGATTTATTGGTGGCAACTCCACTGCAGTGGGTCCTTCATCATTGCCTCCTTTTGGTCTATTGAACCAAAGACAGCAGCACCACACAGGAAGCCGCCACCTGACAGCGGGTCTTATAAGACATGGCCTTGGCATTCAAATCGACAGATCCTTGTTAGAAATACTCCCAAGAGACTTTTATAATTACTGTTGGGCTTTAGTGAATCATAGAGAATATGTATCTGAGTGATTATGTTAACTAATTTTTAGCCTTATAATTTTCTTTGTCTAAATTATATATATTACCTGTCTCAACACTCCATTTAATCTGATGTAAAAAATACTGTTGTTCCCTAAAGAACTGAAATGGGTGGGTTATCTCTCCCCTCTGTTTTTCTGCTTTCTCTTTTTACCTCTTCTCTCTCCCCCACTCACACTGAGTCCTCTTACCAAATTCCAAGTAAATGTTAAAAATATGAAGAGTAAGAAGACAGCTTACTTGTTAACACAGTGCAAATATTGTCAAAGTGAAATAAGGTCACCGTTTTGGCTCTGCACCCCAGCATTTACTTGGAACTGGCAGACTTATTTTTTTTATTCCATGTCCACACAATGAGGGAAAGAGAGAGGGCTGGTTCAAGGACTGAGGGCCATGTCGACCAGTGCATCCAACAGAAATGTGTAAGCCACATTTATCATTTCTATTTTACAAAAAGAAAGAGGTGCTATTACTTAATTATGTATTTTATTTAAACCAATATATACAAAACACTAATACCACTAATTAATATACAAACAATGAAGAAAATTAATAAAGGTATATTTTACATTCATCTCTATTTTCCTACAAAGCCTTCAGAATCCTGTACATAGGTACATTTCAAGGTCTGTGTGACACATGCAGATATTTGTTGTTGTGTTGGACAGTACAGGAAATGCCACACATAGAAAACAGCATGGGACCCAATTCCTCAGAGGTTTGCTACTCTTCTGGGAAAAAAAAATGGTCCCTACTTCTACTTCTTCACTTTTGTATTGCCTCTGCCATCTATTATATCTACTATATATGAAAATAAAGACCATCAGCTGATGAGGATGTTCCTTCCGCTGCACCATCCAGTCATGAAAGCACACTTTATACATGGTGAGGATGGTGTTGTATCTTGGCAACTACAAGTTACAACTTGAATCTAAAATTGAAGAAACAAGACAATCAAAACATATGCCCCATCTTCCTGTGAAGACATTTGAGGAACCCCAGATCTTCTGTTGATGTTAACCCTGAAATTTCTACTGTAGAGATTTAAATTTAGAAAAGTGCAGTGTATAAACACAGGTGATAGTAAATGAATATTGAAATAGTTGTAAAATGTTTAAGCTTGTTAGCTTGTTTAGGAATCTAGATTCCTTTCCCATTGGAACTAGAGTCTTAAGATTTTTTTTTGTAGCAATGCTTATTTAAGAAACCAATTTCATGTTGATCTTTCACTAATGAAAAATTTCAGGCATATGCTGACACCACTGATTTGTTTACTATTCAATAGTGGTCAATGATATCACTCTGTTTTATTCCAAGGCTAAGAAACTGAGATCAAAAAAAGCATAGCTACTTGCCCAGGATCACACAATTAGGAGACAATGGATCAGAAATTATACTCATATTCCTTAAATTAATTATAAAGTCATTGTCATTTGGTCTCTCTTTCCCCCACCCCATATATAGACAGATAGATGTAGATACAGAATCCAAATCACATGTGACTTTTTTCCTGAGCTCATTTTATTTTGCATAACAAAATGACCTCCAGAGCTATCTATTTTCCTACAGATATCATTGTTTCATTGTCCTTTACAGATGAATGCAATTCAATTGTGTATATTTTGGTTCTTGCAAATTTGTGCAAGTGTCAATTTAACAGGGCTATTACTGTGCAAAGTAGAAATTTATTTTGTCTTAATCTGTTAATCTTGTTAATCTTAAACTGTTAATCTTGAACTTCTGAGTCTATTTCTCATTGGACTGTGTCTAGGTGTAGGCAGCACCCTTGTTCATCCTGGAGTTGATAGATTATTAACACCATTGTCTGGCTTTGCAGGCCGAAGCCTTTTCTTTTTCATCCTATTTTTATACCACACCACCCATCTTGCTGATCACTTACCAGTGTCTCTCTTACCAGTTCTTCCTAAATAGGGTAGAATGCAGCTGGGTGCTTGAAGATAGGGTATTAAATTGAGTTTCAGTCAAAGCCTTGAGGAAGAGGACAAGATGGCAGAGGAGGTCCTAAAAAAATGCCAGGATATACCAGCTATCTACAAGGGACTAGTGTCAAGGACAATTTTATTATATTACATATGACAATGCTTAAAGATGGCCCCTTGAAGCCCAAGGATACCTGTTTAATTCTTCACCTTTTCCTCATTTCCTTATTTCCAAAAAAACCAGAACCAAGTGATAGGAATAAGGCATGTGCCTGTTGCAGAAGCTATAAAGTTCACATCAATACTTTCATTCATCTGCCACTCTTCTGGGTCAAGAGGACACAGCGACAGTATAATTATGAAACAAAAGTGTGTCAACTTGAGGGCAGGAGGCCAAAGCAAAGTCCAAGTAAACAAACTATAAGGTCACTGCTAATGAACCAACACTGGTTTCTCACTGAGATTCTCCTGGTCTGTGAGGAACTTAATAAAATTAGACAGTGCATCAGTGGCTGGCATGAGAGCAAAGCCACATAATGATGATACAATTAGCCTAGTTCACACAAATTACTTGTGCACATTATTACAGATTCATGTAAGCTAAGAAACAGGGTTAACTCCTTCCTCATCTCGGAACACAAACCTTGGAAAAGTCAGTGTGCCAGTGATTATCTATTTCTCCTTGTTGGATATTCATGCAGAAATTAAATGTGGTATCTAATGAGAATTTAAAGATCAACATTCTGCTGAACTAGCAGAAGAAGTGGTGCTTAGTCTCATTACATTTCAACAAATTTGTGTCATTCTGAGTTTGTTTAATTTGGAATTGTGGAAGTTATACACGAATCTAAATTACATGAAGGGCCCCGGGCCAAGCTGTTTTTCAAAAGTATAAGCATCAATCTGTTCGATCTAATCCCTAAAATCTGTGTTATATTCCAGGGAAAACAATAGTTTCTTCAATATCAAACATTTGGCCATTTAAACTGGTAATCAGAACTGATCTTAAAATAGTCCTGTTTACCTGGCAAGATAAGCATTTGGCAGAATTATCAGAATGTATTGAAAACTGAGACAGAGCAAATGGGCAGGGCTATCGCTGCTGGCTTTGTGGATAGGTATACATCAGTAGACATTATGTGTCTTGACAAAGGCGCATATCTGAGAATAGGAATTAGTCCAAACTGGTGTTCACCCAGTGAATTGAGCCACTCTAGATAATTGTCTTGACTCTTTCCCAACTGACAGCAGAGATTTCATTACAATAAAAGCCAAACTAAAATGTAATGTGTTATAAAAAATTACCATATGCAAATCATCTTGGTAATGTGTGTTGAATATTGGTTCTGTAGTTCATGTTAAAGCTCGTTCCTTATGTAGCTAATGGCCCTGGTTATCTTTTTAAGTTTTACCATCATCAACCCAACATATTCTGAGACATGTCATCCAAGATTTAGGTAATTATCCATGGGTTGTTGATGTTTTGTTTTGTTTTGTTTGTTTGTTTGTTTTGCCTTAGTCTATTGAAACTGCTTCCCAGTGCCAAACTGATCACCCTCAGCTCATGCTTAGATAATGCCACACCCCAGCCACATAACAGAGTGGTCTACAATTGCCTGCTACCTTAAGCTCAGGCTTCTCTGTCTAGCTTTCCTCTCTTCTCTACTTTTACTACCTCTCTTTCTTTCTTCCTTTGGGTTTTTAATTGATTTATAATATATAATACAGGAAGGCATTAGCTTCTTGAATGTGAAGATTATGAATGTTCACTAACAAAGCAATCATGGATCAATCAGATCTAGAGAAATTCTTGCTCCTTTCTAGGTAAAACCTACCATCCTAATGGAAACACTAACCTTACTTCCAAGAGAAGACATTAATTAAGTCAATTTTAACATATGTTAAGATTCTCCTACATGCAGAACTTGGAAGAAAGCTCTGATTTGGGGGACATAAAGATGCCTTAGACCCTCCAAACCTGACTGCCTGTGACAGCAAATCTCATTCAAGCCATACAGCAGGTGTATCTCAGTACCCTTAAGCATCATTGAAGTAACCACACTTTACACAAGAACTACCAGCCAGAGGTACCAGAAGAGCAACTGATGAGAGTGGAGCAGGAGCGGGTTGGCAATGGGCAGTAGATGACAGGTAGGTAACTACATGCAGCTTCAGCTCCCTCCTAGTTTCCCCAGTTCAACTCCTTAGTCACTGCACAGCTTCCTACTCAATGACATTTAACAAAGAACTCAAAAAAGGTGCCTCCAGCTATGACATTCAACCTGTTGTGCTCCCAGCTTCCACCCAGTGCCCTTGTGCTCCAAGGAGAATGCACACTGTGCAGGGAAGGTCATTGGTGCCATCTGTCCTAAAGTACAACTTTCCTTCTCAACAGGGACAGACAAGCTAATATTTTTAATGTATATTTCTTAAAAAAAAAAAAGACTAGATGTATGCTAATTACATCTAAGTACTTGGTGTGTTATTATAAACTTGGAATTTTACTAAGCTCTTATATCGTAAAGGTAATTCAAAAATAGTAAGTCAATTACTGCTGAAACATCATGGCAGATTACTCATAGTTCCAACCCCACCACAGAAATACTTTAAGTTTCACACACTAAGAGTCAGGTGGTGTTCACATGATGGATCCAACCTCTGTAACGGTGCTGTAGTGATCACACTAGGAAAGTTTTCTGTGCACCTTTGCTATATCTAATCTTTGCATGTGGATGCTTCTATGGAGACATCACATCTTGCCTTCTTGTAGCATGGCACATTAGCTACGGGCCTACCTCTGCTCATTCAAGGGAGCCACGTAGCTGAACTAAGATGACTGATGCTCGTACAGCATGGCCTGGATTGTTTTCCCCTCCATCTATTTATTTTTATGTAAACAAAGAAATCACCTCTTTGGAGATGTAGCTCAGTGGTTAAGTACTTGTTTATATAGTATAAGCTGGGCTCTGGGTTTCATCTCCAGCAAGGGTGGTGAAGACAGAGGGATGACATTCAAGAATCTCTAGGATTAAAGTATGGAAGATGATATCTGTCCTGCACGTCTTACAAGGTGTTTTATTAACTCAGTGGCCTATTTTGAGCACATAGCATATACATGAAGTGTTTGTTGCTGGAGACGGAGGAAAGCATTGGAGCTACATCTCCAGTCACTGAAGGAGCATGTTGCACAGTACCAGAGCCAGGTAAAGGCTGTAGTACAGGTGGACTTCCACTCCCACTCAGAAGAGAACTAAAATCAGGCTTCAGAAAAGCAGGATTCTCTGCCTGCCCAGCTCACATCAAGCATCTGAACTCTCTAAGCTTAGGCTTGCCCATTTCAGCTCCTTCTCTAGTTCTACTCTTTCTCTGCTGAACTCCTCTTTACCAACACCTTGTTACCAGCTACTTTCCAAAGTGGGAGTCAGTTGTCCATCAACTTAGAGTCCCAGCCATTAGCAACAAAAACTATATACCCTTCCTGGAAGAAAAGTGAAGGGACCTGAGAAATACAAGAAACTCCATTCAGTCTTTATTGTCTTCCCTTGACAATGGACAGAAGATTTTCTTCTGAGAAGGTAAAAATGTTTTAAAACACTCTTTTTCAAATCCAATATACCATTTTACAAAGATAATTTCAGAATCAGAAATGATTAAGACCATAGTTTCTTGTTCTCAGTCTTTATCTCGTCCCAGTTTTAGTTCTAGTTTCAGTAATCCTAAAAAGACAGTTTCTCAGGCTAGTAAAACAGATCAGCTGGTAAAATCACTTGCCACCAACCCTGACCACCTGCACCTTCATACATATGCCATGGCTTGCACACATGCACACACACACACACACACACACACACACACACACACTAAATGAAGTGTATATTGTAAAAAGTATAATTTCAGTTTCCTGACATCTCGATTTCTTTACCTACTTATCTCAAATAATGTTTTATTTCTATGTACTCAGTTACTGAGCTCGATAGTTGCATCCTAGACCACTGCAGTGCCTCTAACCTCTCAGCGTGCAATGTCAACCTCTTGACCATCCTGTGTCTTTCTGGTTTATGAGCTAACTACCTCTGCTATAAAAGTCCTTCAGCATCATCCTGGCGTCCACTTCAGGGATCTTCCCAACCGTTCACCATCCATCAGTGTTTTTATGAGAGCATCATTTACTGCTTTACATTTCTATGTCCCACCATTGTGATCACTTTTTTATAAATACAATGACTCCTTTTATCTACCTTACCTCCAGGAGTGAATTCTACCATCTTTCTCTTTCTGTTTGAGCATGCCTTCAGAAAGTTGTAATGCTCTTTTTCATTCCAAAGTCTTGACATCAGGCTTCTAACTAGTTCTAAACAGCTTTATCATAGTTCTTCTATAATTCAGCTTCCAGTCGTCCTGTAGAACCAGTCTCAACCTCTCTGTCGGATTAGTCTTGACATACACTAGGCTCTGCCTCTCCACCCCTTCTCAAGCTCACACACACAAACCCAGGCCTTCTCCAAAAGTTTGTGTATACAGGCTAAACTATGGTGCTCCCCAACCTATTAGAGACTGTCTTCCCTGACAAACGTCCGTTTCTCTTCACCATGTACTCTGAGTTGTCAGATTCAGTGGTCAGTTGTCTGGCTCACAAGGGTGGCAGGCTGCATAACAACGCCACATAGACATTCACATCATACTGTTTGGACCGGGGAGCATGTTACCTTCTGTAGCCACCTTAAAAACAGGTTTATATGAGACACTTTATATGTGCTGGCTCCTCTGCCTCGAGATTCTGGAGATGCTCCATGTCAACATTATTAGAGAAGAAACTTGTGGTGCCTTTTTTTCTGTTACTCACTGTTCCTGTTCTTTTGTTTTGTTTTGTTTTTTCATGGCATTTCACAACTTCTATGTATTAGCCAGTTTATTTATTTTTTTAATCATGTTGTTATTTCGCTTATTTACTGGTCTGAAGTTTCTACAAGATCAGAGAATAGAACTCTTACTTACTATGGAGATTTGAATGAGAATGACGCCCATAAGTTAATATATTTGAATGCTTTGTCCCTAGTTGATGGAAATATTTGGGAAGGATGACTAGGTACGGGCTTGTTGGAGAAGGCGTGTCATTGGAGGTGGTTTGGGGTTTCAGAAGCCAATTCCATTTCTACCCAGCCCTCTTTCCCTGCCTCCTCTAAGATGAGAGCTCTCAGCTGTGACTCCAGCGCTACGTCTGCCTGACTGCTGCCATGCTCCCCTCAATGGTTATGGACTATCCCTCTGAAACTGTAACCCCAAATAAGTGTTTTTTTTTTCTGTAAGTTTCTCAGTCGTGGTGTTCTATCCCAGCAGTTGCAAAGTATGATAGCTATCAACATTGATTCATCAGTTGGCACAGTTCAGAATGTTCAACAAATATAGCAAAAGTTTGTAACTGAGGATGAAGGCGCAAGGGAGTGGTCCTTGCCAAGGGTGACTAGAGGCACATAGTTAAGCACTGAGAGTAGAGAACGGGGAGTGCCTGTTGCTGCATTTATGGAAAATGTAAAATATATTAAACAAGAACATCTCAAAATTATTTAGACCTATTTTATAAGCAAATATTCATAACTATAGTACATGAGATGGATTGAATCACAAAGAAATTGTAGGCAAAAATGATGGAGGTATAAAATAATTTAGCAGATAGGTATATCTTTTTTACAAGAAAAAGGACATTATAAATACATGATTATTCTGTTCACAATAATTATTTTCTTTACTACGACTTAATCTTTGATTTGATAAGACAGTTCAACCTTTGGTTTGCCGTGTTCAAATTATTATGTTTGAATGAATGTCCTAGTTTATTTCAGAATATATTTGCACTAACAAGCTGCAAAACATTCATAGTTTGTGGTTTAGGGCTAATCAGGCTAAAAGAATCTTTCTACAGTAATTTGGAAAAGATTCTCACATTCATCTGGCTATTTTTAGACACACACATCCTCCCACTCCTTCCAAATCGGATTGCCTTAAACTGGGAGTACTAGTCTCCTTACTCAGGCCGTGTGTGTGCCAGCCCTGGGTCCTTCCAACCATCTGAACCGAATAAAGAGTGCCTGGAGGAAGTGAGTAAAGTCACTATCGCTCTTGAAATTTTCAAAAATAGACATTTAAAAAATGTGCTTCAAAGCAAACAAAAGCTAATTCTACCCAAGTTACCTAGAAAAGAAAAAAAGGCAGGAACAGCCTTGCTCAGAATACCAGGAGAGATGAGCAATGGAGAGGGGGCCAGGGAAGGCTTGAAAAGGCTTGAACTGAGTTCATGCCAAGAGGTCCACCTCTAACAGACTGTTTTAAATGGCCACTTTGTTCAGAAGCTGTTTTATAAGGCAGACGTTCTCTGCCACATGAGCACTGGATGGGTGTAGTGCCTGCTGAGGTCCTGTGATGAAAGCGGGGCCTGTTGCCTCCTACAGTCCTCCACCTCAGTTAGCCACTTCCTGGCCCTGCAGGGTTCCGCCTCCTCATTTTCACCTATTGGATCATCTCTGGCACAGTAGAACCCAGAGAAATACAGAGAATGCAAAGGAGAGGGCAGAGCAAGCTACTGTAAAAGGCAGCAGAATAAGCTGGTTTCCATTTTAATTATTAGGATACATGGTGTTATATGAATCCCTGAGTAGTCATGCATCCAGCATGAAGAAAGTAAAATAGACTTCACAGATGAATGCCAATGGGCATTCCCAATGTGATATTATATCACTATAAAAATGCATGAAGGATGTCCCCTTAGCAGGTAAGCAAGCTCTGGAGTGAGACTGTAGACAGGGAGGCACTGCACAGTCTGCAGATGAGGCCCTTAGCTGGGTGCTGGGATACTTTACTAACTTTCCCTCCTGGCCCGGTAGAGTTACTTGTCTTTTAGACATCTTAGATTAACATAGTGGCATTTAATTCAAGAAGGGAGTGCTGTATCCCTGCATTACGGATGCCAGGTTCATCCATGGAGGGGAAGAAGCAGTTTCCCCTGGGGGAAGAAGCCTTAGTTGGGAGCCAGTTTGCCAAGCATAGGAGGGATGAGGAAATGCTGATAAAGCCACAGTGATATTTACAAGCAAGGACTAGTGAGCGAAACAATGGCTCCTCAGGGTTGCAGCATTTCCCACTGGGCAGTAAGGAAATGAAAACGGTCCAGCAGTGCAAATACAAGAGTGAGGTTCGGGAAAAGCGCCTGTAGTCAAAGATTGTAAAAAAACATGGCAGACTGTATTCTCGTCTTGAAAATTCATGATGCAGAGTAATATTCTAAGGGTTTTGAAAGTTGGTTGTGATGGTACATGGCTGTAATCCCAGAGGTAGAAGCAGGAGGATCATTAGTATTTTTGGTGTTTTGTTTTGTTTTGGCTACTTTATTGGGTTCCTGTATCTACCACCCTCTCCACCCCACATTACTAGCTAGGCAAGAAAGAAGGTTGAAAGGTAGAGCGTAGCTCTCTTTACATTACTTCCTGCTGAAGGGCATCGAGTTCTGGGGGCAAGTCCAATCTTTATCATGCTCTTTCCAAGCAACAATCCAGCAATGCAGCAAACAGCAAAAGCAGCAGCAGAAACCAGAAGCGTCAGCAACCGGAAACATTGTGAACAACAGCTGCCACAGAGCCCTCTCTGCGGTGCTCTCACATTTATACCCGCTCAAGAGTTCCCAGAATTCCAAAGGTAATGGATCTGTAGCTGGCAAAAATTATGACCCTCCTAGAGCACAAAACAAATCATGGTTAGTGGCTGTGGACAATATGCAGCAGCCCCAAATCCCACGCTTGGAATTCAAATAAAAACATAGAAGTCAGGCGTAGTGACACATGCCTTTAATCCCAGCACTTTGGAGGCAAAGGCAGGCAGATTTCTTGAGTTTGAGGCCAACCTGATCTACAGAGCGAGTCCAGGACAGCCTGGACTCTGTTACACAGAGAAACCTCGTCTCAAAAGAACCCAAACCAACAACAACGAAACACATAATTGACAAAACTCAACTGGATTTTTAAAGAAACCAAAATTCTCTCACTACATGTGAGTTCAAGGCCAACTTGAAATCTAAAGCAAGATATCCAAAACAAGCCTAGAACAGTCTTTCCAAAAAGAATCAGGCTTAACAATCAATGTAAGTCAACACCTTCAGAAACTTAAACTTTTAAAAGGTATGCTTATTAAATAGATTACATATATACATATAATTGCACAGACTAATAATCTATACTGAACAAACACAGTAGTTTTAAAGTATTATTTAAGAACATAAATTGTAAGCTTCCTAAGAAGGTATGCAATGCCTCCAGGACGAAGCTCTTGTCACTGCCTGTCTCAAACTTCGCGTTTCATACTAACCCAAAGCACCTGGCTTCCCCTCTTGGCATCCCCTGCCTCCCTATAGGTCTGCAAGCCCTAGCCTGCCCTGTAAATCACAGGCCACAAGGTTTTGTGCCTCAGCAAGGCATAAATGATCTCTCTCCTCCCCCTTAACCACCTAATTACTATTTATTCTCTAAGCTTTGAGTTAGTCAGAATCTCTTTGGATAATGCATTTGTGTGAGATGTTTTGTAACTTAGAGTAAAGCCGATGATTAAGAAAAATAATTTACTTATACCTAGAGATGTCTATTTTATAAATTGCTTTCTTACATATTGGTGCTTGCTGCAATTCTGCATAAACATATAATGTTATACTCCTAATTGATAGTTGAGGAGGTATAGGTCAGAAATTTTAAGTGACTTGCTTAAGATGACCCAGTCATGAAACAGCAAAAACACCCAGTCCAGTCTGTATGGCTCATCGAAAGTCTCTGAACATCCCAGGAACTGCTTTTAAACCAAATGAGAGAGCTGTTTTTCCCTCCATCTTTCCCCAACACTGTCCTTCCTGACTCCATGGGCCTCTGTGAGCAGAGACCAGGATGTGTATATGATTACTCCATTGCTTTAGCTGTTCCTTCCCACACTTTTCTGCTTGGCTGGATTTTTTTTTAAGATTTTTTTTTCTGCCTTAATTGCAAAACAAACAAAAAACAAGTGCAGCCATGTAAGCCCTCCCACCCCCACTCTGCACCCCCCAGCTCCCCTGCACACCCCCCCCCCACACACACGTGAGGGTATTTCTTTTACATGCAAATATTTGTAATAAAAGGAGCTTGAAAGATGAAACCAAGCCTCCCTTCCTTCTTCCTTTCTTTTGTGTTTCAAAATTATTGGCTGTACTTAAAAAGTTAAAGGCAAATAAAAGCTAAAGGAACCCCACACACACACCCTGCCCTGCTGTCTTTGTAAACCCTGAGTCCTATAGACAGGCACTGCTGCCTTTAGCTGCCCACCCTCCTGACTCTTGTTGAGTGAACCTAAGCTATGGGAAGGTGTGAGGCTTATCCCTGGCATGTGTGCCCTATTCTCCCATCACTACCACCCCATCACAGGAATAGCTACACTTGGATGGTCAACCAGGTCTGTCAGACCCAAGGCCCACAGGCCACATGGGCCAGGATAGCTATGAATGTGATTGGCCACAACATTTTCAATTTCCTTAATACGTTATTCACAGTTCTCGGGTAGCCACTATGTAGAGGACAACATATCACAGCGTGACAAGGTTAAACATACCTGGATATAGCAGTAGCCTGGGAAAATCACTTGTACCAAAATAATAAAGGTATTGGGGCTTTCTCTCCCTTCCTCCCATTACTGTACCACATACTTAAAACACAATGGCGAGAAAAAGGTTATTTTGGTTCACGAGGTTAGAGGCTTCCATCCACACTTGCTTAGCCCTTTTGCTTTGGACAGCATGGCCGCAGAGTAGAAAAGAACTGTTCACAGGATGGCCAGTACATGAGAGGAAGAGGGAAAGGCAGGACTCTCTATCCCTCCCTACAGCATGTTTCTGATAACCAGAAGACTTTCCACTAGGCCTTAGAGTGTTCTTCATCTCCCGTGATCTGGGCAAGGAGCCCTTGGGGTCCTTTAGGGGCGAGTCCAGATCTGAACAACACCAGAGAGAAATAAGTATGTTAAAGGAGAATCCATCTCTGAACCTACCGTAATACTTACTAGACAACTGAACTGAAAGGGCCAGAATCTTTAGTTCCATGGCTCCTTAATGGACCATAGACCTGAAGACCCAGGAGGCCCTTCTAGCATTTTTAACATTTCATCCTAAGAAAGAGTCTATTATTCTCCAGTTTCTAAATTCATTTTGACCCTAGGGGAGACACAATAACCATAAGGAAGGAAATCTAATGTATATGTGTGTTAAATAGACCAAAATGCCATTTTTTATCATTTAAACAGCTGAATAAACCTAGCGGAAATCACTTCGATGTCAAACAGCGCTACTTTTAAGTATTGCTTTCTGTTCCCTGTGCCCTACTCTTTGTTAAGCTGCCAATGGTCTTTTAAGATAAATAGGCCTTTCTTCTATTTCCAGGTTCCCACCAGAAGGCAGAGCATATGTGATAAGCACATATGCTCATAGCCTGTCCGTAGCCCACTGAGGCTGTCAAAACCCTCGAGGTGCCGGGCAGAGGAAAGCGGGAGCCTCCTGCCAGCATCTGCATGTGCTGCTTAGCACGACTCCCCCACCATGCCGGGCTGTTCCATACAAACTCTGTTCTTTCCTCGGTGACAAAGATGCTCTGTGTCCCACCGGGATCAGACAGTGGCAGAGGGTGATGTGGACATCTGCCTTCTCCTTTCCCTGTTGTTTTGTCTGCCACTTGGACAAGTAAGCTTCAGAGTCTCCCTTTACTTCTTAAACATGGGGTACCAGGTAAAATGGAACTGCTCCATCAATATACTTTTGGTCATTTTTCTTCACTTGAAGTTCTGATCTCCAGCCCTCATCTATGATGATGGCTGTTTATAATCCCAGTGCTGGGTGGCAGAGACAAGAAGGTCCTTGGGGTTTATTGGCTTGACAGCCTAGTCAATCAGGAAGCTCCAGGTTCCGCAAAGCATCCTCCTATCTCAAGAAATAGGGTGGATGGCACATGCCTTTGATCCCAGCACTCAGAGAAGCAGAAGCAGGGCTGTCGCTGTGAGTTCGAGGTCAGCCTGGTCTACAAAGAGAGTCTAGGACAACCAAGGCTACACAGAGAAACCCTGTCTTCACATCCCCCTCCAAAAAAAGAAAGAAAAATAGGGTAACAAAGGAAGAACCCCAACTTTGCCCTTTGGATTCCACAAGCAAGAATGCACACAAATATAAAACTCATTTCACATTTAAACACTATTTTGTTGTACAGATATGTACCTCATGCTCTAATTCCACTCATGCTCTTGAATATATCACAGCTTGATAATGTTTCAGTGAATTTTGTTATCTGTAAAATATATTTTAAAAATCACCAACATGCAACTCTAATCTGAGTTTATAATTGAGCCAAATATTTTACTTATGAGAGACATTTGCAATGTTAAAATCTTTTGGATGATGTTTAAGTATAACTCAGAGTAAGAAAAAAGAAAATTTTGACAGAGTTAGCTCTTTTTCCTGCTTTTCATCCCGCTTTCCCTCTTTCTTATATCCGTCACAGCAAACCTGGCATCAAAATGAATGTGCCTGACAGAAAGTACTAGAAAAGAGAGGAGTGTCAGTGGCTGATGACTGTCTCACAGCTGTTTGGCTGTTGCTAAGGTACAGGAAAGAGTATCATTTAGTGAGAGTGGAAGGAAGAAAGAAGAGGCCAGAACAATGGTCTAAGCACAGGCTTTCCATAGCCTGAGAAACTGTCCTGTCTGGGGTAGAATCTGCCAACACAGGGAACCAGTGGAAGAAGCACCCGAGAAAGCAGGGAAGGTTCAGCCCAGTTCTGAGCTATGGTGATCTTTCTCCTCAAGACACTGATGCTCCAAAGAATAAGCATGATTCAGTTTGAGTCTTCTTGGCTGACATAAAAACAAATATAGGGAATTCATGAAATTGAAAAGCTTCTGTAAAGCAAAAGATACTGTGAACAGAACAAAAGGACAGCCTACAGACTAGGAAAAGATCTTCACCAGCCCTACATCTGACAGAGGACTAGTATCCAAAATATATAAAGAACTCAAGAAATTAAATTCCAACAAACCAAATAAAGGAAAAGGGACCTAAACAGAGAATACTCAACAGAGGAATACTGAATGGTGGAGAAACACTTAAAGAAATGTTCAATATCCTTAGTCATCAGGGAAATGGAAATCAAAACAACTCTGAGATTCCATCTAACACCCATCAGAATAGGAAGATAAAAAAACAAAAAACAAAACAAAACAATAAATAAAACCTCAAGTGACAACACATGCTGGTATGGATGTGGAGAAAGAGAAACACTCTATCATTGCTGATGGAGTACAAACTTGTACAACCACTTTGGAAATCAATCTGGCACTTTCTCAGAAAGTTGGGAACAGTGTAACCTCAAGACCCAGCTATACCACTCCTGGGCATATACCTGAAAGATGTTCCAATGTAGAAGGACATTTGCTTAACTATGTTCATAGCAGTTTTATTCATTACAGCCCGAATCTGGAAACAACCTAGATTTCCCTCAACCAGAGAATGGATGTAGAAATTGTGGTATATTTACACAATGGAATAATACTCGGCTATTAAAACAAGGAAATCATTAAATTTGCAGGGAAATGGATGGGTCTGCTGAATATCATCCTGAGTGAGGTAACCCAGAAGCAGAAAGGCATGCATGAAATATACTCAAGTATAAGCAGATAATAACCATATAATACAGGATAATCATACTACAAATTACAGACCTAAAAAAGTTAAATAATAAGGAAGACCCTGGGGAGGATGCTTAATTCTCATGCAGAAGGGCAAATAGAATAGACACTGCAAGCAGTTGAAAAGAGGGAATAGGATGGTAGCCTACCATGAATGTCCCCTGAAAGACTCCATCAAAGCAGCTGCTAAGATTCACAGCCAAACTTTGGCTGAGTACAGGGACTCATAGGTAAGACTAGGAGACTAGAAGGACCCAGAGTGGACAGGAGCTTTATAAGAACACCAACAGAGGTGAAAAATTTGGGCCCATGGGGGCCTTCAGAGACTGATGAACCAACCAAGGACCATACATGGAGAGGACCTAGATCCCTTACTCAGAAGTAGCCGATAGGCAGTTCAGTCTCCATGTGGATTCCCTTGTAAGGGGAACAGGGGCTGTCTCTGATATGGACTCTGTTCCCTGCTCTTTGATCACTTTCCCCTGGTTGGGGGCCTTGTCAGGCCACAGAAGAAGAGGATACAAGGAGTCCTAATGAGACTTGATAGGCTGGGGTCAGATGGTAGGGAAGGAGGGCTCCCCCTTTTTGAGGACTGGGGAGGGGGAGGAGGAAAAGGGAGGGAGGGTGGAGCCAAGAGGAGATGAGGGAGGAGGCTATAATCAGGATGTAAAGTAAATAAATTATAAAAAGAAATAAGTTTAAATACATTTTAAAAAGGCAAATAGAGAATTGACTGAGTAACGGATGGTGGGATAATGACAGGTTGCGGACAGACAGGCATGGGTCTCCATACCCTCCAGTAAAACAGTAAAGACTTTGGAGCCCAGACAAGAGAGGCTGCGGTACCAGCTTTGCCACTTTTCTTCATTTCTGGGCCTTGGTTCCTTTAGCCCTGCAGCTTCATGGAGAGTGAATTGAATAGCAAATGTGTCTAGGGGCGAGAGCACACAAGAAAATGCACTCATAACCAAGTTCAATGAATAGGTGTCCTTGTTTCCTCTAATTACTTATATGATGTGCTTTTAAAGCAGGTCCTATCTGTCTGACAGAGTTTTGTGACAGCTATTTCCAGGAAACTCACAGCTATGTGAAATGACCCACTGGGGACAACCTAGAGCTATTGAAAGGCATTCAAAGGACTTAGAGTCTGGGTGACATGGGCACCAACACTATAGTCCTCCACCTTCAGCCTCAGCCTCACAGCCCCAGCCTCTCTTCATAGAAAGGGCCTGCTCACCTCTCTCCAGCTGTGGAAACTCTGTTGCTAAAATCTGGTACCTCCTCTATGCAAAGGACTCCAGAATATACTCATGGAAAGCCTGGACATCTGTGCGTGACACAGAACAGAGCCTTGAATCTCTTTCTGGTCCAGAGTTCTTGTCTGTTTCAGCATTTTCCCACTTACTTCAAAAGCAACTGGCCTTTGTGATCAGATGCCAGAGTGGGCACATATCAATTTAAAATACAAAGAGTCACTAAGAACATGCCAATGGGGTGAGTTGGGGGTAGAAAAGGAAATAGAAACAGGATGGAAATGAAAGACTTCCTAATTAGAATATTTTCTAAGTCTTGCCATCTGGTTCTTCCATAAATGTTCATTGCAGGGAAGTGGGGGCACCAGACAAGTTGACGTCTCTGATGACATGAGTTGGACGTGCCTTTTGGAAAGAGGGAAAAATTGTCACTCCAGCCAATGTGGAAAGAGCATGTGGTTGAAGAGTCACAGGGACATGTGCCCTGAGACTTAGAAGGGATGTGTGATGGTTTTGCTTGTTTAAAAGCCTCTCCCCAAGTCTCTTCTTTCTATCCATGGCAGATAAAGTAGCTCCTAGAGACACCAGTGTGTAGGGAAGCAGGATGCAGGAGCAGCTGTTAGAGCCCCACAGACTCATCAGCTTAACTTCTGTGCCACCTTAGGGGAGCACCTTTACCTTCTGCACACTGCAGTGCCAGTGACCCTGAGACACAGAATGTAATACATGCCATGTTCTGGGGGTGAAAGATGATGAAAATGGGAAGTGGGCCATTGGGAGTTGGGTGGGCCATGAGTGGGAAAAAGGAGGCTCGAGAAAGAGAGCCTTTACCCTCTATATCACGTGAGATTAGACTGAAAAGTCATCTGTCAAGAATCTGCCAGCACCTTGATCTTGAACTCTGTACCTCCAGAAACATGAGAAATAACTTTCTGTTCTTTGTAAGTCACCCAGTCTGTGGCATCTTGTTATCGAAGACCAAATAGACCAAGGCAGTAGCGATAGCCACCATCAGTATCAGCTTGCATCACTTTCATTGTAAGGAACTCACCTTATAATGGGTAAAGAAGCTAAACCTTGGTGCTGAAGGTGTATGGGTACCTAGCAGATGGGATAGCCTGCAGTATTCTGAAACCTATTTGTAAAGTATGAGTAAGAGTGTTCAGGGTTTATTCGTGCATTTCTTACCTCCTGAGTTGTATCTTTTATTCTGGTTCTACTTCCTATGTCCTTGCCTTCTCTTTCTTCACAGAGTACAGTCCTGTACTCTGCCCCAGCTCTGCTTCATCTCTCCATTTGTCTTTATTCAGGAGTTCCAATAATTTTCCAAATAGAATTTTTCTATCCTATTTATAGGAAGCAACCCAGATACCATCTTCCCGGATAGAACCTCTTTTTGATCCTACTAAGTTATGAATGCCAAGCCAGGTGCACTGGGCTCAGGAACTTTAGAGGGCTCCAGTATAACTGCTAAGGACACCAACAGAGGACACCACCCTCTGAGAAAATAGATAAGAACTGGATGGCACAATATCACTCCTTTGAGTTGAAGCTGAGTGGAGTGGTTCTGGGGATGCTTGGGAAACACGCTTAGCACGTGGGAGGCTCCCAGGCCAGCAGACACACTGTGGATCCTCCTCTGGAGACAGGAAGCCCAGGCTGAACACACTGTTTAGAGGAGGCCTATCAATCAGAACAGAGTGGAGAGAACTGGGCCTGGGGGGAGAGCTCAGTTTCTGCCCTCACTATGCGGCTTGAGGCAAATCACTCCATAGTCCCCGTTCATTCTCTGTTCTCAATAGGAGTGCCACGCTACCCACTTCAGAAAGTCGTTCGTCACCAGTTGAACTGAGGGGATAGAGTGCTCTGGTGCTCTTGCACACTGTATCCTCCCTCCATCCTTGTTAGGATTCTAGAATTTTATTTTTCTCTCTAAAACAGCGGAGGGAAACTATCACCATTAGCAAAGACATAGTGCCATCTAAATTATATGTTATGTCTATCTACATTGTATGAATCTTAAAATGATGGTAGGAAAATAGGAAGCTAGCTTAGAATTCTTTCAAAGCAATGAAACCGTGGACTTCATAGAAACAACAAAGATGGTTTAGTTTAGGAGTATTAATAATATCACAATATTATTATAGATGGTGAATGTCTGCAAGCAGGAAGATAGAAAGTTTAAGGTCATCCTGAGCTCAAGGCCAGCTTCGGCCATCTAGGATCTTGTCTCAAAAATAACCCTCAAGTATACACAGAGGGGAATGTGTGTGTGTGTGTGTGTATGTGTGTGCGCACCTGTGTCTGTATCTATGTATTACTCTAAAAACACATCGCAACTTAGAGAATATATATACATATTCTTTATATACATAAAGAATATTTTATTACATATAAAGAATTTTATATGATTTTATTATTTATAAAGAATTTTATATAACTTTATTATATATAAAGAATATATAATTTATATACTACAATATATACATGTATATATAATATATACATAAATATCATATATTCATAAATAAGAAATATGCATGTCATTTTTATGCTTACAAATTACTTTTACATGGATCATTCCATATGACCTGTAAAAGAGTTCTGTCCAGTGAGAGAGAGAGGAAATTATTTGCTGCTTTTTAAATAAGTCCATTGAAGTTCAGAGACATGCTGTGAGTCACATTTAATAAATGGTTACTCCAAAACTCAAGCTTATGTCTTCTAACCCCAAATACCCCGCTGACTCTCACATTCCAAGTAAGTCCTCTGCTCCTAGAGTCTTACTTGTCAAACAGAAAGCATAAAATATGCAAATGGCAACCTACTATAGGTACAAGCAATACATTTGGGTACACACATGTATGTGGGATATTATATTTTAATTACTGCGTGAACAAGTTTCTTCAAGGCTTCAAATGTGTAGATACAGGTCAAGAGTAGCAGCTAATAGTTATTGAGAATTTCTGTGCCATGTAGTAGTCACCTAATCTCCACACCAATAGCAAACCCATAAACTAGGCATGATTAGGTAGTCTTAGAGAAAATTGGTCATCACAAAAAGTAAATTTTTTTTCCAAGGGTCACACAGCCACCCAGTGAAAGGAAGACTCAGAGATGTTGGTTTGTCACCAAAATTCATGTTTTCAATTAAAATGCTATTTATATCCAATAACCGTGATTTCTCTATATCTTATCCCCTGCTTCTTACCCAGAACTAAAATTCCTTTCATAGACCCCGCACTATTTAATCATTTCTCATGGAGTTCTCCTGCACATCCCTTCCAAGCCAGCCCTCACATCAGTGCCCAAGTGTCATCCATTTCTCTGCATTTCCCATATTCCAGCTCACACAACTTAGAACTGAAATGTCCATCAGCCCTGCAATAAGTTTACACACACACACACACACACACTCACATACACACACACACACACAAAGTAGGAAGAAGAGTTCCAGGCTCACTACTCCCTCCCACTATCTGAATTTCCTCAAGAAGCCTCTTAATGACCCAAGCCCGTGGCATGGTGGTGAAGGTGCACAGACTCTGGTCACCTCTCAGAAGTTCCTCTTCTCACTCTCTACACTAACACCTAAATTGTGGAGGTAACACATTCAAACTACAATATTGAGTACTATAATATTCAATGGCCTGAACCATGAGAATTAGGTCCACGGGGAACCCTGAAGGAACCATAGTCTTGAATGAGGAACTTCAGGAAAACGTTCAGATTGTTTGCAACTGTGTTGAACATGTATATACAAAAGACGTATATAGTTCAAAGTTTCTTGGAAGTTTCATTTATAAGCCACATGGTGACTTTCAGATCAGACTCCAAATCACAGGAATAGTTAAGAGAATTTAGGATTAAACAATAAAATGAGCAGTAAATGGCAAGGAAAGTGATTCCACTTGGACATAGGTGCGGTAGGCTATCTTGATTTCCCCAACACACACCCTATCTGTCACTTGTAGATTTTTCTCCACCAGTGTTTGTTTTTGTGACTCTGAGCAGAGTCCAGCTCTCCAGCAAACACTAACCTCTGGCCCCCAACTCGTTGGATTCTCCCCCTGGGTGCTAAAGGTGTGTTATTTCCTTCCACAGGCTGATGGTGAAACCATGGGGCTGAGTCATGTCTGACTGCAGCTGCTGAGACACTGAGGTCTGAAATCCTGGCAAGGGCCAGCCCTGCTCCCTTAGAGGAAATGGCCAAGCAGCCTCAACAACAGCAGATGAAAACTTCCTTCCTTTTCATCCAGCTGCAGCCCCCCCCAACCCGAGCTACTCAAACTCTCCCCGCCCCCTTGCCAGCCACTGCAACCTCAACAGCAGCCCCACAGGGACTGGAGGAGGGACACATTTTCCCAAGTCCCAGGACAAGCTCCTTGGCTCCCAGGGACCTCAGCTGTACACAGGGTTCTGCTAACTCTTCTTTGAGCCTGCTGCCTGCGGAAGGCCCTGGAACACAGAGACCAGCTGCTTTCAATTGCCATTCCCTAAAGGAGAAGAAGAAAGAAACAAACAGACCCCAGAATCTGGAAGCAAGGAGGAGTGGTGTTTGCGGATCCTCACATAGTAGGCGTTGCCTGGCCCCTGGCTCTAGGAAACTTGGCCACGCACAACAACTGCCATGCCGGCTCGCTAGCCCAGCTCCTACAATGAATGATGGGAACAGCAGTCCTTCCGTGGGCTGGAAGCACTGGCCAGTCCTTTCTGCCCACGAGGACCTGTGGGGTATGGACCCACAAGCTAGGAATGTCATTGAGCTCTCAGGTCCACAAAGTACCCTGTCCTTTACTGCTGACAGGGGCAAAGGGGCAATCCAGAGGAGAGGAACTTTTACCCAAGAGGTACTCACGAAGAACTATGAAGAAGAAATCGGTACCACAGTACTGGCCACACGGGCACAACTCTTCAGATATTTTCCGACCATCCAGATCAGCCAGAGTTGCCTGGCACCACCTGCTGCTGTGCCCCTCAAGGTAAGACCCTGAATATACTGGAATTCTCTAGACTCCTGCTAAGGGTCAGCAAAGGGGATAGAGACAGGGCACGGAAGGCAAGTTCTGACCCTGGGCCGGTCTCTCCTGCAGGTCACACATCCCTCAGCAGCACAGGTGCTCACCTGCTTCCGTATTCTCTTGGCTCTTTCCGGTACACTGCTGCCTTTCCAGCCACTGTAGCGTCCTGTCCTAAAGGAGACAACGGATATCGGTTTCTTGAGATTTCTGCCAGGGAAAGTTGGCTAAGGGAGAGCAGACTTTGTAAGAGAAGTCTAGAAAGAGGCACAGGGACGTGGGATGGGGGAGTAGCTAGCCACTATAGGAGGTGGTGGGGTTTTTTTTGTTGTTGTTGTTTTTTGGTTTTTTTTTTCATGTCTGTTAATTCTCATAGCCATTCTGAGAAATTGAGGTTTGTATTTTCAGTTTCAGAAAAGCGAATTAAGGTGTAGTTAAGCCAAAGTCCTCTCCCTCTTTTCAAAAAAGTATGAATAAAAGCAAACTCTGTTTTCAAGGGTAAGGGTGAGGAAGACAGGGAGGGAGGGCTTCAGTGGGGGGTGCTGATTTTCAGAAGTGAGGCACAGCTGTGGAACACTGGATTGACCCCCCTTTAACACACGACCCTTGGAGCCCACATTTACCTGCCAACTATACCTGGCACCCCTGGACATGAGCCTCTGCCTCCATCAGGAAGGGGAAGTAGCTGCATGTGGTACCCACGGTTCCTTTGGGCTCTTGCAGGCTCTTTTGACTTCGCGGTGGTATATTAGCATCCTCTTCTCTGCATCTCTGGACCACCCTTTCCATTATGCTATCTCCTGAGGTCCACTCTCTCCACTCAGTTCAAGAACATCACTTTCAGATGGGTGAACAAAATTTAAAAGAGTTTTTTTTTTTTCTCCCCTTTTCCAGCAGCGTGGGTATTTCATTTGGTCAGTGAGGGTTAGGTAAACCTGAGTCTCTATGCAAGGATTAGCAGAATGAGCTACAAGAAAGGTGTGATATGTAGCAGGCTGACATGAAAGGAACTGTCAAGGAAGCCACAGGAGAGTTTGATGAAATTCAGAGTGCCTTCTGGGGGCTTGGAGGTGATGGGCTTCCCCTGGATCCTGTGCCTGTCTTCTGTATGCTCCTGTGCACCCTCACCCCCTTCTCTTTGCTATTTTAGTCAGAAGGCCTCCAGAGGCACACTTAAGGATGAATCCAAGTTCTCTCTGAGCAAAAGCGATGTGAGCATACTTCCCTAAGAAATAGTTTACATTCCATCTGAATTCTGGTATCTCTCTTCCTGCAGGGATTTAGGAGATAGGACACATCAGAGCCCAGTCTCTGGATGTAAGGTCACATAGCAGTTATCAATAGACTTTGATGCTATTCATCTCTGATCTTCTTCCCTCTGGTCTTTGGAACATAGGTCCAAGCTTCAGACCTGTGGCCAGTTCTCTGTGGAGAAGTATGTTGGGAGTTGGCCCAAGAACATAGACCAATACTAGAAACTATCTTACCCTCCTTAAGTGAATGGAATATCTATCCTGCATAAACTGAAGCTTGCAGAATTCCTAAGGGAAAATGGATATTTCAAGTCTAAGTCCTAACTGTAAGCAAACCACCAGAACTGAGTCTAAGCTTTCCCATCTTGAAAACAATAGCACCCCTTGCTTTGCACTTGCTGTATATAGACATTAGTGTTCTCAAGTGCTAGTTGAAAGTGACCCTCAGTACCTCTTTCTTCTTCTTCTTCTTCCTCCTCCTCCTCCTCTTCTTTTTAATCTTGTGGTGCTAAGCCTTGAACCAAAGGCCTTTCTCATGCTGGACAAGCACTGTATCACGGTGTTGAGGGGGAGAAGAGGAGAATCATAACCAATGGGACATTAAGGAGGGCCAGAGAAGCCATGGAATCTGAGGTTCAGGCAAGGTGCTTCCAGAATCCAGTCTGAGAATAGGGCTTCAAAAGTTGAACCTAGCCTTGCTGTTCAGAGGTAACTCCCCTGCCAGAGAAAGATGGGAATAGTGAAATCCATTCTCTCAGATTTCCAAATCCTTTAAATGCTTTACAAGTGTCATTGGTCAGGTGGTCCAGCCTCATGCCATGTGTTTGGTTTTGTTGTTGTTTTGTTTTGCTTTGCTTTATCTTTCTAGAAAAATCAACAAAGATAGTTCCTCTGTTCGATTCTTGGTAGTGTGAAGTATCCTTCACCACTCCCAATTTGAAAGACTGAAAATTTCCCATTATTTTCATGTTTGAAAATTTACCTATATGAACATACAAAGACTGATTAAAAGCATTTTCTTGTTAAATCAGCTGTCAAAGGTAAGATGACTCTTGTTGACTCAGAGTGGGATCTTACAGTTAAGGTAGTAAAGAAAAAATACTATCAAGGTAAAATGTTGATTAGATGTAGTAAAGTTTGCTCCTTCCTATGTACATGTTGGAGAATTGATCCTTGTGTCAACTTTCCCAGAAAAAAAATGTTAATAATAAACTTTTTGGGCCAGAGTGATGGCTTAGAGGATAAGAACACACTCACTGTTCTTCCAAAGGTCCTGAGTTCAATTCCCAGCAACCACGTGGTGGCTCGTAACCATCTACAGTAAGATCTGGTGTGCAGGCAAAATGTTGTATAAATAATAAATAAATCTTTTAAAAAAAGAATAAACTTTTCTTTGAATATTACAAATGGACATGAAAGTCATTGACTTACATGCTTTGACTATGAGAAGGAGTGAAACAAATTAAATCTTAAATCACCCAGTTCTTCAATTGTAGGACTTAGCTCTAGTTCTCTTGTGCACTCTGTGACTTGTGCAGCTTCCATGTGCTGTTTACTCTTCCATGAAGATGTATCGTTCTCAAATCCTGGATGAGAGAAGGTTCCTAAAAATAGTCAGCAACTTGCTAGGACTCACAGTAGCTTAGGACTGGCTGTCAAATCATCTACCCAGAGTTCAGGGCTCCCGCAGCCTTCTTTCATAATATATGTAGCTGGGGATATTCCCTTAGAAGGTAACCTGTGTCCTGGAGCCTTCCGTTGATACTGTACTAATTTTCCTGGTAGGGAGAGTGTGTGAAAGACTGAGGGCTATCAAATCTAACTGGGCATTGTGTCACTCAGCACCACCAGCTTTCTGGATGGGGAAGAGGCGAGGCTGTGGCTCTTTGGTGATGCCAGCAGAGGGCCTTCACATTCCCAAGACTAGTCTATCAGAGTAAATTAGGAAAGGTGCAAGGTCTGGGCCAGAGCCTGCCCTCACCTTGCCTTCTACTCCTTGTTATGCTGCCCCTTTGTGGGAGCACAAGGAACTGTCCACATTACACCTAAGTCTGGGGCTAAAGACGGCAAAGGGTAACAACAGACAAAATTCCAGAGGGTATGGGGTATACAGAAACTCAAAATGTCACCTATAGTTCAACTTTCTCAAAAGCCCAAACTCCTGGGTTTTGTTGTTGTTATTGTTTTGCCTTGTCTTTATTTCCTTCCTCTCTCATAATAGGACTTCAATTCCAATCAGTTTTCTGAGTTTTCCTCACCAGCTTCTAGGAATGTTCATGGTTTAGGAAACAGCATGTGGAAGAGCAAGACAGATATGGGGACAATAGAGATTTAACCAGCCCATTCCAATGATGGAAACAGAAGGCCAGAGGTTTTCTGATAGTCAGACTCTGTCCTAGGAGACTATAGGAAATAGTTTTAACTCTCTGTTTTGTATCACTACTCCTTGAAACAAAACCAATGTTTTAACTATAAATCTGTAAAGCACATTAGATTTAGAAAGTTTTTATTTATAAAAAGAGGTCATATGTAATGGGCTCCAAGAGATTTTTGAAAAAGAATAAAAACTAAAATTTAAAAGCCAGCATTCTGCCAAAAAAGCTGGCCCAAAGACCTCTAATGAGTCCCTGAGCAAAGCTAGCTCAGCTCTTGTGCTCTCTGAGGGTTTTCCAACTCTGTGGTAGCTATGAATCCGTGAACCTGGAAAGGGAAGAGAAAGTGTTTCATGAGAGAAAAGGCCAACACAATTTCACTTCATCCATTCTACCTCACTTGTCTTTAAAGATTCATTGTCCTCTTCATTAAAGGGGGCATACCTTTTTGGAGGAACACTGGGGCTTCAGCCTGGAGCTAGAAGCTCAAAGTCTGTCACCAGTTCCCATCACAGAATGATACGGTCTGTGTTGCCAGCTGTCAAATAGATGTTTCTTTTTTTTTTTTTTTTTACTGGATCCTAGCTTAAAGGAAATTCCCTTTGAAGACTGACCCTGAGCCTTGGACTATTTACCCCCCAGGAAACTCTCATTTCCCTTCTCTAGGAAGTATTCCTTCCTTCTTCAAGCTTGTTTCACTTTTCTGGCCTGTCATAGTTTAGAAACTATTCTACCCATGAAGTGGTATCCTAGCTAACTTTATCTCTATTTTAATCTACCTTGGTGAGTAATGCTGAATTTTAAAAAGGAATTTGAACAAAGAGAAAGCAGGCACAAGTGCTCATCTAGAAATTTTAACAGTGACAGAACTAAATGTGCAATGGAGCATTTCTTTTAGAAGATTCTGCTGTTCAGAAGACAGTGTTGATTAGATTGCAAGGTTTATTTTTAGTCCATTTCATGCTACATTGATTTTGACAAAGATGTCCTGATTTATTACTTGAATAAATAACGGTTGAGATAGCAGAATGGGTTTCAACCTTCCTCGAATCGTAATTTGCCTTAGTATCTCCATGACAACACACTCTCTTCCTCCTTTCCTTTGACATTCACACAAAGTCCTGTGGATGGTTGTATGGATGCTACCGTCTGTCGAGTAATTACACAAACCTCAGTGTTTCAATCTACCTACAGGAAGAAAGGGTCAGAGTACATGGACTATCTTGTATCTGAGCATCCCTATGACATGAGGAAAAGTGCCTAGACTGGGAGCTGAGACCTCAGGGTTCTAGCTTTCTTTCTGATTCAAAGTAGCAAAGGGAAGGCAAATATCCTCATTCTGTATCTGAACGCCATGGTTGTTATGTGGAAAGATTCGGCTGCCTGGTTTGGCTTTTTCATTTCCAGCATCTGATCTAGGACCACCCTTGTCAACCTACTTGTGCCAGTATTTATAAAGTGGCAGCTAGAGCTGTAGAAGTCCACATATTGAGAAGTGTATCTGTGTTAGCAACTTTCTTTATTTGTACAATCAGATGTCTTTCCCCTCGTCAGTGGGAACAAAGAGCAGAAACAGGCAGCTGGCTCGATAATGTCCACAATCTCTTTCAGAGTATTGTAAAATTACAATCGCTTTTGTAAAAATATCTCCTCTGGGCCTCTCATATTTTAAGAATACCAGATTTTATGGCCTCTGGGAAGATTGTTTTAAAAACATATTCTTGAATTAAATAATATGTTAGCTTCAGTTAACAAGTCTATTTGTGCAACTTGTAATTCTAGCAGTCAAGAGGCTGAGACTGGAGGATTGCTTAAAGTTTAGGGCCAGCCTAGGCTATATAACAATAACATCAAGAAAAGAAAAAGCCTTAGGCTCAAGTCATTGCCTCTTGTACTGCTGTGATTTGTAAATAAGTTTGTTTCCTTAGACGCGCACTACTCATTGAATGAAAAAGAAGAATACAAAAGGACATCACTGCTACTAGGTATGGTGAAGAAGAAAGTTTATTGTGGATAAAACAGAGAGCATTGCTAGAGACAAAGACATCTGGGAGGGTCAGAGAGGACATGACCCTGAGCTGGGCCATGTGGGAACAGCGGAGGGTGGGGGGAGAGGGGAGACCCAGGAGAGTAATGGGTGGATAAAAAAGGGGGCCAGGTAACAAAACTGGCTGGATTATATATAAAAGGGGGAGGGGAAGCTGGGGGGAGGGCAGCCTAGCCCTGGGCTAGGGAAGTTTAGAGAAGTGGTGAAGTATGCCAGCCATATCTTGTAACTGGGGGATGCTGGGAGACTCTGGTGGTCATGTTAGTTTTGATATGTCAAATAGGTAGGTACCTCAATTAGCCCATGTCTGAGACCTAATAATTACGGCATGGTAATTTTTTTTCTCCTTTAAAGATTGTGTGTACACACACAAATGTGTGTTTAGAAATATAAGATATTGCAAGATTTGTGCATACATGTACTTACATGAAAGAGAGCTGCACAGCTGGCAGATTACCATCATGGGTTCTGTGTATAGTCTTGTATCAGTTCACTGGGACACCTGACCCAGTGTTTCCAAAGCCAGAAGTAAAAAAAAAAAATTGCATTCCTTGAGTTGATTTATACTGACACCTTAAACTGAACTGCAACAGTGAAAACCGAACATCAAGAAATGAAAGGAGGATGGTTTATGCTGTTGGCTCATGGAGAGGCTGCAGTTTTAAGACAGTCACTTATCCTCATTTTAAGGTCATTGGTAGCTGTGGCTCCTTTTTATCTGTTCTTTGTGTTGTGTGTGTCCTGTATAATTAATTTTTTCAATATCCAGGATGTATAGCGTGCATTTACCTTTCAACTGCCAGGTCCAGAAGATTATGGGATAAAAGTCCTGGGGCATTCTATTCCTTTTTCTTACCTCTTTCTTTTTTCCTTTAGAAATGTCATTTTAGCTGTAAGAGGCTTGGTTATTCTTCACAGAGTCCTCAGCTTAATTGTATGGTGCAATGACCATTGACAAAACAGCTCATTTGCCTTATGTCATAAGCAGAAAGATCTTAGGAGAATCCACTTATACATGAATAGTTCTTTGTGATGAAGATCCAATGTCATAAGTTACAAATAGTAAATAAAAATAACAGTGAAAAAAAGAGTAGTAACAAAATGGCGAAGAGCAGAAAAGTAATAAAAATCAAGATCAAGAAAAGGTCATATTGGGATTAGAAAGAAAATCACATGCCATAAATGGCTATGGAGCTAATGTATTTAAAAGTCAGATGTTGAGCTGTCTATATCCTCGTGCTAAGAGACACGCAGTTAGCATCGCAATTCATGGGTCTTATTGTGAGAGGGAAAGGAGGGAGAGAGGAGTAATTTTTAAGATGTTAATAAAAATTAATTCTATTAGAATAAAAATTGCTTGCCCTTTAATGTGCTGGTGAGATGGCTCAGCAGTAAAAGTACTACCTGTAAGCCTGATGACCTGCACGTGATTCCCAGGACCTACGGTCCTACAAAGCGTCCTCTGACCACCATATATGTGCTGTGAACACACACATATACATACACATACGCCATATGCATACACACATAAACCACACACACATATACACATATTCACGGCACACAAATGTAAAATGAATAATTAAAATATTTTGTACAAAATATTTTAATCTTTGTATTTTTATTAAAAATAGGTTTCCTCATATCCTGATCATAGTTTTGCCTCCCTCTACTTCTCCCAGTTCATTCCCACTTCCCCTCCCATTCAGATCCATTCCCTTTCTGTTTCTCATTAGAAAAGAACAGGCTACAAGCCAGGCATGGTGGTGTAAACCTTCAATCCCAGCCCGGGAGTGGGAGAGGTAGGTGGGTCAGCTACTCTACATGGTGAGTACCAGGATAGCCAGAGGTGTGTAATAGACCCTGTCCCAGAAACGAGACAGGAGGAGGAGGAGGAGGAGGGGGAGGAGGAGGAGGAGGAGGAGGAGGGGGAAGAGGAAGGAAGGAAGGAAGGAAGGAAGGAAGGAAGGAAGGAAGGAAGGAAGGAAGAGGAAGGAAGGAAGGAAGAGGAAGGAAGGAAGGAAGGAAGGAAGGAAGGAAGGAAGGAAGGAAGAGGAAGGAAGGAAGGAAGGAAGGAAGGAAGGAAGGAAGGAAGATAATAATGATAATAATAATCATTTTATTTTTACTTTTTTAAATGAGAATTTTTAACTTCCTTGTGTCTTTACTTGACATAATTTGATAACATACATGTTCACTATAACAGCAGGTGTTCCTTGCTGATAGCTCTAGATCTGAAAGATTATTTGCACCCAGGACCATAATGTCTCTGTGTGTATTTCTGTCTTCTCTGCTCTCAAAGATCTTTTGATTATTTTAGTACTTACTTATTTTTCTCCATATTGGACCATCTCTGCTTTCTGTTATTAGTATGTCTGCTACTAATGTACTTTAAAAAACATCTATTATAGCCTAGGCATCTAAACAATAGATTATTTGTTTAAAGGAAACTTTTTGTCTTATTTATTTATTTTTTAATATTAGTTACAGTTAACTTTGTTTCCCTGCTGTATCCCGCTCCCTCATTCCCTCCCAATCCCACCCTCCCTCCCTCATCTTCTTCCTACCCCTTTCCAAGTCCACTGATAGGGGAGAGCCTCCTCCCCTTTCATCTGATACTGGTTTATCAGTTATCTTCAGGTCTGGCTGCAAAGTCCTCCTCTGTGGCCCAACAGGACTCTCCTTCCTCGGGGCGGGGGGAAGAGGTCAAAGAGCCCACCATTGAGTTCATGTCAGAAATAGTCCCTGTTCCCCTTACTAGGGTACCCACTTGGATACTGAGTTACCAAGGGCTACATCTGAGCAGAGGTTCTAGGTTACATCCATACAGGGTCCTTGTTTGGAGAAACAGTCTCATAAAAGACCCCTGTGCCCAGATATATTTGGTCCTTGTGGAGCTCCTGTCCTCTCCAGGTCATATTAGTTCCCCCCTTTTTTTAATGATTCTCTGCACTCTGCCGAAGGTTTGGTTATGAGTCTTAATATCTGCTTTGATACACTGCTAGGTAGAGTCTTTCAGAGGCCCTCTGTGGTAGGCTTCTGTCCTTTACTTGTTTTCTCCTACATCCAATGTCCATCCCATTTGTCTTTCTAAGTGAGGATTGATCATCACACCCTGGGTCCTCTTTCTTGTCCATCGTTTTTAGGTATATAGATTTTAGTATGTTTCTCCTATCTTATAGGTCTATATAAATGAGTATATACCATGTGTGTCGTTTTGCTTTTGGAATACCTCACTCGGGATGAACGTTTCTAGGTCCCACCATTTGCCTGCAAATTTTATGATTTCCTTGTTTTTAATTGCTGAGTAGTATTCCATTGTGTAAAAGTACCACAATCAACATAAAACCAGATACACTAAATCGGTTAGAAAAAAAAGTGGGTAAGACATTGAAACTCATTGGCACAGGAGACAACTTCCTGAACAGAACACCAACAGCACAGGCTCTAAGAACAACAGTCAATAAATGGGACCTCATGAAACTGAAAAGCTTCTGTAAAGCAAAGGACACCATCATCAATATAAAACGGCAGCCTACAGACTGGGAAAGGATATTCACCAACCCTATATCTGACAGAGGGCTAATATCCAGAATATCTAAAGAACTAAAGAAGTTAAAAAGCAGCAAATCAAGCAATCCAATTTAAAAAAAAAAATGGTGTACAGAGCTAAACAGAGAATTCTCTGTAGAGGAATATAGAATGGCAGAGAAACACTTAAAGAAATGCTCAATGTCCTTAGCCATCAGAGAGATGCAAATCAAAACAACCCTGAGATTTCACCTGACACCCACCAGAATGGTTAAGATCAAAAACTCAAGTGACAACACATGATGGAGAGGTTGTGGAAAAAGGGGAACCCTCCTCCATTGCTGGTGGGAATGCAAACTTGTACAACCACTTTGGAAATCAATCTGATGCTTTCTCAGACAATTAGGAATAGTGCTTCCTCAAGACCCAGCTATATCACTCCTAGGCATATACCCAAAAGATGCTCAAGTATACAGCAAGGACATTTGCTTAACCATGTTTGTAGCAGCTTTATTAGTAATAGCCAGAACCCAGATGTTCCTCAGTTGAGGAATGGATAAAGGAAACTTGTTAATTATATAAAGGAATAGTGAAAAGGCTGTGAGGAGCTGAGTGACATACCTCAACAAGAACCTCATGGACTTTGGGTTACTTTTTTTTATCATTACACGTGTTTGTGTGTGAAAGATGTGTATCTGTGTGCACCTGTTCATGTATGTTACTGCAAGTGAATGCATTAGCACAAGTGTGGAGGCCGAAGGACAGCCTTTGGTATCAGTTTTCCCACCTTTCTAAATCTATCTTGTTTGAGGCAAAGGGTCCTTGTTTACTACATACACCAGGCTAGCTGGCCCACATGCTTCTGAGGATTCTCCTATCTCTGTCTCCTATCTCGTAACAGGAGTGCCAACAAGTGCTTGCCGCTATGCCCAGCTGTATGTGGGTTCTGGAGATTTCAGATCACATCCCCATGCTAACATGGGAAGCACATTATTTACTGAGACATCTCCTCGGGGCATCCTCATGAATTTTCATATAAACTTTTTCTTGATGTTACCTGATTAGAGATGATCCTTTGGTTTTTAGGACTATGAGTCTTGAGGAACAAAATCACTAAACAAAGTAGGACAGTTTAGTCTAGATTTCTATCCAGAATTTATGTACCCTAGAAGCTCATGTAGTGCAGGTTTGGTCTCCCCAGCTTGGTGCTGTTGGGAGATAGATGAACCTTTAAGAGAGAGAGAGAGACAAGTAGAAGGCCTTTGGGTACTTGAAGGGCTTAGTGGAACTGTAGCCCTTTAATTTCTCTCTGTAAGCTACTTTATGCATTATTAAACTGATAATTAATTAATTCTCTAAGGGCTCGTGGTAGAGCTCAGTTGGTGAAGTTAGATACCTTACAAGTTGGATCCCTAGAACCAATGTTTAAAAAGCCAGGCCTGGTGTTTACAGTTACTATCCCAGCACTGGAGAAACAGAGACAGGTAGAGGGCTGAGGCTTAGCTAACCTGGTAGTCTAGTCGACTTGGCTAGTTACAGGCCAATGAATGAATCTGTCCAAAAATAAATAAGTAAATAAATAAGAATAAACAAAAGTGAACCCCTCCCGAAAACATTGACACCTGACATTGATGTCTGGTTTTCTCGTGTGTAACATATATAGATCTACACACACACACACACATACACACACACTTTATGGTAGATCTTTAAACCTATAATACAGTGGAATAACTCTCCAAGCTATCTTTGGACTCATAAATCAAGTGTGGTTATGTTTTTGCAAACATTTTTCTCATGGTTTAGGCTTATGTTTAAGGAGTTCTTGAGTGGGCCTATGGCCAGGAAATTACAGTAATATTTTGCATTGGATCAGCTTCTTGACCTAGTTTTCTAAATCTACTTTGTGAATAATCTTTGGGAAAAAATGTGCCCTCAACAGCTGGATCTGCTAGAAAGAATCAACTTCACTCTTGCTTGAAACAACATAAAAAATAAATATATTAAGCTGAAGTAAGTTTTTCCCACCTTCCATGCTATTTTAGAAAGCTGGCGGAAAGTTAATTATTAATGTCTTCATTTGGGTCCTGCTCGGGATTGAGCCCAGGGGTTTGTGCATGCGGGCGAGCACTCCACAGTGAGCTACACCCCACTCCTTGCTTTTTGTTTCTAAGGGTTTCACTAATTTCTAGGGCTGGCCTCACACTTACTCTGCAGCCCAGGAAGGATTTGTGTTCCTCCTGCATCAGCTTTGAAGTTCCTGAGATTAGAAGTCTGGGTCACTATGCCTGGCTACCTTTCTTACTCTCAACTTTTTTCAGTAAGCTTTTCCTTGTCCCTACGAACTGTCCTGCCACCATCTTTTCATCATGTAACGTGCGCTGCTGACAACTGTTTGCCTTCTGTACATGATTGTACTTTGCATACAGTCTCTAAATCTTTATGTGGAAAACAAGACACACAAAGTAAATTAGAAGTGTATTAATATGAACTATATAATTATGTTAGTTACTTTACATGTTATTTGATTGAATTATTTAGTGTCTAAGTTTATCATAAAGCATCAGACACAAAAGATTCCTTCTCTGGTCTCTATATCCTTAATGTTAAGACAGATGAATATATATGCAAAGAGATGTTTTAATGCACATACAAATGAAACAGCAGCAGGATAAAGATGAAAGTTTGCTACTGGATACCAAGATTAGTGGGAGTAGTCATGGGAGTGATGGCTGAATAGAACTGTATGTTACTGTTTGCACATTCTAATTTGAAAGGAAAACTCACCATCTTTATTCCATTTAATCCAGAGTTATTTTCAGTGGAGATAGGCTTGAAGGTGAGTAAAGGGAAGAAAAGCCTAAAGAATGGAAGAGCATTTAAGTTTGTGGCTTCTTTCAGGTTCATGTATGAACTCTGTAATCCATCATGAAGTGGTGTGACTGCATGGATATAGAGCACATTCATTTTCTAGCCTGAAAATTAAATTTTCTTGCTTAAAATTTTATCTTGTTATTCAAAGTGATGAAAAGTTACAAATAGTAAACTACACATATGAGAAACAGTAAAGTGCCTTGAAAACAAGTATATATTTTAGCATCAAAATATGCATCTTCTTGGACTAGTGAAATGAATTGTTGGTGGCTAAGAGCACTGACTGTTTTCCAGACAATCGGAAGTCGTTTCCCAGCACTCACATGCTGGTTGACCACCATCTGCATCTCTGTTTCAGGAGACTTGACACCCTCTTCTGGCTGCCATGGGTACAAGGCATGCAAGCGGTGCACAGACATAGATGCAACTTAGGGACCCACAC
The DNA here is from genome assembly GCF_030254825.1 of Meriones unguiculatus. NCBI lineage: Eukaryota > Metazoa > Chordata > Mammalia > Rodentia > Muridae > Meriones > Meriones unguiculatus. The sequence continues at coordinate 61,229,085 of NC_083352.1, read as the reverse complement.
AGAGAGAATATAAAAATAAAAACATTAACTATGAACCCTCTTATGCAGTCCTGGAGAATTTTAAAAGGGGCACAAAATTTGGATGTAGATCTTCATGTGTACACTGGATTTGCAATGTTCTCCCTTCTTCTACAAGATTCCCTCTCACAGGTGGCAGGCGTGAGGCAAAGGAATAATGCCACCTGCAAGATGTTGCTAAGAGACAGCAGACACACAGAAATGGGCGCTGTGAATGTGGCCCAAGCCAGGACCTGATGCTTTTTCCTGATGAATGCACCCAGTGGTGAATGTCTGGGTTGGACATGGAACACTTTGAATGAGAGTCCTTAGGAGCAGACTGCAATTCTAGTACATCAATGCATGTGAACCCCTTGGGGGTAAGCCCGTAACCCTTGGTCAAAAATGATGTTCAGAAGTGTGTGCATGCACATACACACATACACACGTGTGTGCGTACATGTAATATTTTCTTAAAATAGAGTATTTAATCTTTTAAAAATCCTACAAGGGGTGGTTGAGACAAATGACGTTACAATAATGCCAAACTCTTTATTTGTACATCTGTGACAACTGGGAAGATGCTCACGTTTTAGTTTTTGACACTACAGGAAGAACCTAAGTGCAGCTTCAACGATGTTTAGCCATCAGGAGACCATCCGATCATCAGGAATCATCGCTAACAATAAACAGCAACCATTTCCTTGGTTTTCTCACATTTAAGAACCTGTTTAATCGGGAGGCCCTGATTTCACGATAAACCTGCAATTTCCTGGTCACCTCATATGCATCTGTTTGTTGAGTCAAGTCTTATCTTTTCTCATCTTTCTTTTTTCTGTCTGTCTGTCTGTCTGTCTGTCTTTGTTATTATTCTGCACTGCAAGGGAGCTAACCCAGTGTTTTATGCATGCTGGACAATGTTCTACCACTGAGCTACATTCCAAGCATATGTATGAGCACAGTTTAGCTGTGTGTATCCAGTGCTTTTGCCGATAGGGTGCCAGGGTACAGAGGTATAAACATGGCTTGGCTTACCACACAGAATAATACTGACACAACAACTCTGCCTAAGTTTTGTGCCTCCTGGAGCCATAACAGTTCACCTACAAAGGCGGTTAAGCTGAGAACCCAAAGCCACGGGTCAACTTCACAATACACCGAGCTATAGAAATTACTCCAACTCTGGATTTCTCATGCTTCTAAAGAGTAGCTTATTATTGTGAAATTTAGAGTTACCAGATTTAACAAATGTAGATCTCCATCTGAAGGCTTTTTTTTACACTATAAAACCAACACCTATCTGAAGTTTAGATTTAACCACTGTCCTGTCTCTCCTCAGGCATCTTTATTTGGAGGGTTTTTTTTTTTTTTTTTTTTTTTTTTTTTTTTTTTTTTTTAATGGTAAAGTCTAACTGGCTGAGTGATCTTGGATATCTTACTCAGATCTTGGGTCTGGAGAAATGGTTCAGTGGTTAAGTGCATTTGGCAGAGAACTTGGGTTCAGGAGCCAGCACCAACATGACAGCTCACAGTTGTCTGTACCTCCAGTTCTAGATACATCCTGCCCCCTAGAAGCACCGAGCATGTGTATGATACACATATGTACCTATAGGCAAAGCACTCAAACACTTAAAATAATTCTTGTTTTGTTTTAATCCTTAACCAAGATTTGACCTTCCAAATCCTCGTGGTGAAAGTTCATAAATGTTTCTTCCAGAGTTCTTTCCATAAGAGTCCAGACTCTAGCGTTGTATCCATGATGAGCAGGATCATCCAGAACCTACAGGAAATAAGGGAGGCCATGTCCAAAGTTTCCAGTTTTGATACAGTTTTGGAAAAGATGTCGCTTGCCTTTGCTGCTCCTGACATTTGAGATGTGAAGGTGGAAGGACAGCATACTAACAAGTTGGGTACTCTGCATGGAGGACTGGTGACAACCTTAGTAGATAGCACATCAACCATGGCTCTAATGTGCACAGAAAGAAGGGCACCTGGACTCAGTGTTGACATGAACATAACATACATGTCACTTGAAGCAGGAGAAGAAATACCAATCACAGCACATATTCTGAAGCAAGGAAAAACACTTTCATTTGCTTCAGTGGATCGGACCAACAAGGCCCCGGGAAAGTTAATAGCACAAGACAGATACACAAAACACCTGAGACACTGAGGAAACAGCAGCATGACCTGAAGAAGCCCAACAATGCTAAGAGTGTGATTTGTGAGCAACTTCCTGAAATAAATTATCAAAATCAGAAGTAAAAAAAAAAAAAAATTCCTTAACTTCTCTGAGACTTCTTTTCTTTCCCCTCAGCTGTTGTGAATGTCTCTTTCAGCAAATGTAAAGCACTGAGTATATGGTAAAGTCCTTACAAAATGCTTGTCTTATCGTGATGGTGACCTTCATGTACAACACAGTTTCAAATATTTATGTACAGATCTTATCTGCTTGACTAGAAGGTGGACTTTTCATCTGCACAGACATGCACTTACGGAGCACATAGTTTGCTCATAAATACAGCTTTTGCCCCAGTACTTTTGTGGAGTCTGGTTTCCTAACTACTTGGCCAGACGCTTCTGGTCTCTTATTCCATTTTTTTCCCCTTCTCCCATTGGAAATGTGATGTCTTGTTCTTCAGTTATTTCGAGTATGGAAACGGCTTCTCTTAGCTTTCATAGGCCAAAGATCCCATGATGGGAAGAAGATCCATCGCTCATATTAAAACTGAAGGCCCTCCTGTGTAATTATTTGAGATTATGGATGAGAATGGATGGCACGCACTAGGGCTGTTCTAAAGATTTAATGACATTTGCATTCAAGCTTTTGAAAGTAATTATGACAATGGGTGGCTATTTCTGCTGAGTTTCCAGAGTTGAAAATAATTTGCCCTACATTAAGTTTGCCATTAAGTCATGATATAGGAAGAGCTTCCATCATAATCATCTATTAGAGGTGAGAGGCACTTAGATTTTCCTATAAAATTATAGTGTATAGCAAGGATTTGGGGAATGGTTGATAAGGAATTGTGGAAAGGACTTTCTGGATCACTCACCTTCCCAGGCCTTCCCTTGAGAGGAAAGGGAAGTACCCAGCAGAGAGCCGCACCATCATTGGTCACACTCACAGCAAGTTCAACTATAAGCTGCCTCAACACAGCTGAAGTCCAGTGCAGTCCCACCCCTATGTAGTAGCAAAAACCATGACCAGCATGAGAATCCAAGGCCATCTGAGGCTGACTTTATTTTTAAATGCATAACTGCTGTATGTATCACCAGCTGTACCATTCTGATATGCTGAGAGTGCCGTCAGGCATATCCCCGATGCTACAGGGTATTGTGTGGTAAACACTGGTTCTGGCACATGGGTGCAAATGATGAATTTATGAACTGGACTGCCCCTTTGGATGAGTAGAAAATCATTCCTCTCTACATCATTATCAAACAGTGTTTCCCATATATCTAATTGATGGTGGGGTTTTCCTCTGACCTCTCAGGTGCTAGCGAACTAAAGGGGAAATATCTGCTGTCAGCAGGAAAAACCGAGTTCACAGACAGATGTCAGGAATGCTTCTCCGAGCCTGCCAAAAAAATATGTCCACAGAGGGTGTAGACTGATAAGCCCAGGAGTTACCCAATTGGCTTAAAGAGGGGGAAAATGAATCATAAGAGTCAGTGGGTCTGTGCTCCTAGAGAACAGCTCTGGCCTGCTTGTTACTGTGAGGTTTGCTTAAATTCCTCAGGAGCATCCCATCAAGAGCCCTGTGTGACACCTCTTGCCTCTATCTCTGGACATACTGCAGAATATGCTGCACCTGGACCATCAAATCGTGCTTTTTCCTTTCTTCTCCAGCTACATAGTCACATGGGATTTCCATCCTTTCATATTTAGGCTTTTGAACTTTAAAAACATGGGGCCAGGGTCTAAGGACTTTTGGAATGCTCTTTCTGTGAGAGACTTTTTTTTTCCTTGTTGGGATGATGTCTTGCATGCTCTCAGATGAAGCTTTTGGATGAAAAGATGGTTCTGGAGTTTCTCACAACTCTCAGCTGCTGTGAGGCTGAGCTGAAATAAGGGTTATGGGGGTTTGAAAGGCTACGATGATGATGATGATGATGATGACGACAATGATCAAAACGACCATCATGTCTCCTCTTCATTATCATGCAAAGTCACGGCACAATACAGTTTCTTCACAGTACTGATAAAAATCTCATCACTTTTTAAAAGTGATGGAGTGTCTATCCAAAGAGTTCCTTTACCTTACAGTTAAAGCAATGAACTCATTTGACAAATACTAATTTCTAGACAAAACCAATTATGAATAATAATAATTGTTAAAAGACAAATCCTTGAGATGCTTATAATGAATGTCACAACGAAATTCAACAGTTATGGAAATGAACATTAGAGCACCAGGCCTGAAGAGCTGTGAAGAAAAGCTTCCTGGTGAGTCACAGTAGTAATGTTTACTGATAATTTATTATGGGCAGTTATAGTATGTACATTACTCATGCCCAAACCCCACAAGGAGAATGTGTTATTGGATTTATTTCATAGATAAAGGAAATCAAGGTCAAAGAGGTGAGTATAGCAAGCTGGAGGTTCATAGCTAGTTTGAGGAAGTACTTGACCCAGCTTTAGCAGTTACACACCAGGCTCTCTGTCACTTGAGGGCAGGAAGGGAAGTGAGTGAGGTTAGACACAAGGACTAGGTCAGACTCTGTGGGACTCGGTGGACCTGGTTAAATGTCAGATGTGACGACTGTGTGAGCTGGGAAGGAGGTTTCCTTAGTGCCTTCTGCTCCTTTAGAGTTCAAAGCCTCCACAAGAACACGCAGCTTTCTCATTTATAGTTGAGGGAGGCTAAATTCTTCATATACAGCCAGGCTTAAAAAGGGTTGATTAAGTGTTCTTAAACAATAAGTGATTCATGAATCAGGCAGCATCCATCAAAAGAAAATTTTAAAAAAATGATGAGCAAAGCAGCAGGGCCTCACCTGCAGAAAAATGAACACAGAGACAATCGAAGGCCAGCTGTGACCAGGCCATTTCCCTTACAAGGTATATCCAGACAAGACTTCATCATACTGGTTTGAGTAGATTGGAATTTTTTCCTAGTGGCTGCAGCTAGCACTCTCCAGTGCTAGCTACTTGACACTCTTTATTCTTTCCTCATCTGCAAAGTTAGCTCCATAAGAATCATCTATCAGCACCTCCATCATGAGGTGATAGACACATTTTATCCATCGACGATGAAGGGAACACTAATGAGGTTCATTAGGACTGTGCAAATCCAGTCAGCCAAGACCCCATGAGTTCTTTCATTGACAAACCCTGTGTCTGTATAATTGCTTGGCTTTTTCTTCCTTTCTTTTTTATTGCTGGTATCAAAGCTTAGATGCTGAAACAATTGAGTGAGTATGAATGAGCCTGGATGAATAGAGCAATTAAGAAACCAAGAGAACATAGGAACAGGGAAGGGCCTTTAAGGGTTGGAAGAGTTAGCAGTTCCCTATGAAAGACTCCAGGGAGGGCTAGTCAGGCAGGTAAACAGTCTGATATAACTGGATTTGGTCAGTTTCACCCAGGATGGGTGGTAATAGTTGTCAGAAATTTTGGGTAGAAACTAAAGTATGATCCTAAGAGAAGATAAACTAAATAAATGGTACAAAAGGAGAACATTCTAGATGATTTAGTCATGAGTATAAACTCTGTTTTTTTTTTTTTGTTTTTTTCTTTCTTATGTGTAAAAATAGCAGTACCTGCCTGCTCCTGGTGCGCTCAAGGTTTTTGCAACCTGACATAGCTGCCAGTTGAGTCATTTGGCTAATAAGAATGATTTCTCTTCTTACCAGTGAATTATTAACTATACTCATTTTTTTTCTTTCTCTAAATACTCTTCAATTTTAAGTATCTTGACCAACTGGATCACTTGATTTATTTAGCTGATTTTGTAATTTTATTTTAATTTTTAATTAATTAATTAATTACAATATTTTTCACTTTATATCCCCGCTGTAGCCTCCTCCCTCATCTCCTACTGGTCCCACCCACCCTTCCTCTTCTCCCCCTATGCCCTTTCCCTAGTCCCCTGAGAGGGGAGTACCTCTTCCCCTTCTATCTAACCCTAGCCTATCAGGTCTCATCAGGACTGGCTGCATCATCTCCCTGTGTGGCCTGGCAAGGCTGCACCCCTCCCCCCCCAGAGAGAGGTGATCAAAGAGCTGGCCACTGACTTCATGTGCAGCCCCTACTAGGGAACCCATTTGGAAACTGAGTAGCCTATTGGCTTCCTCTGAGCAGGGCATCTAGGTCCTCTCCATGCATGGTCCTTGGATAGAGTATTGGTCTCTGCAGAGTCCCCTGGGCCCAGGTTTTTGGCTCTGTTGGTCTCCTTGTGGAGTTCCTGTCCCCTCCAGGCCTTTCTATATCCCTCTTCTTCCTTAAGATTTCCTGCACTCTGCCCAAAGTTTGGCTGTGAATCTCAGTATCTTCAGTACCCTGGTGGGTAGAGTCTTTTAGAGGGCTCCAGTGGAAGGCTCCTGTCCTGTTTTTTGTCTTCTCCTACTTCTAATGTCTATCCTGTTTGTCTTTCTGAGTGAGGTTTCAGCCTCTTCCCTAGGGTCCTCCTTGTTGTTTAGCTCCCTTAGCATTATAGATTTTGGTAAGTTTGTCCTATACCATATGGCTAATATCCACTTATAAGTAAGTATATACCATATGTGTCTTTCTGCTTCTGAGTTACCTCACTCAGGATGATCTTTTCTGGTTCCCGCCATTTGCCTGCTAATTTCATGATTTCCTTTTTTTAATTGCTGAGTAGTATTCCATTGTGTAAATGTACCACACTTTCTGTATCCTTTCCTCTGATGAGGGACATGTAGGTTGTTTTCAGATTCTGGCTATTACAAATAAAGTGGGAAAAGATCTTTACCAACCCTATATCTGAGAGAGGGCTAATATCCAGAATATATAAAGAACTGAAGAACTTCAACACCAACAAACCAAGTAATCCAATTTTAAAAATGGGGTACAGAGCTATACAGAGAATTCCCAACAGAGGAATATCAAATGACAAAGAAACACTTAAAGAAATGTTCAACATCCATCATCATTCTGGAAATGCAAATCAAAACGATCCTCAGATTTCACCTTACACCCATCAGAATGGCTAAGATCAAAAACTCAAGTGAGCACACATGCTGTAGAGGTTGTGGAAAAAGGGTAACCCTCCTCCATTGCTGGTGGGAATGTAACCTTGTATAAGCACTTTGGAAATCAATCAGGTGCTTTCTCAGAAAATTAGGAATAGCACTACCTCAAGATCCAGCTATACCACTCTTAGGCATATACCCAAAGACGGCCCACCATTCAGTAACAGTGGTATTATTGTACATATAATCTTAAGGAGATGCCAACTATGAGCTCAGACAGATTTTTTTAATTCCATGTTGTTATAGAGAAAGGGGAAGAGGTAAGGATAAATGAGGCATGAACGGATGCCCCTTGTAGGGGCTGGCATCCGGCTGATACCTGATGAGCTTGCCAAGGCTATAAAAGAAACCATGGCTAATGAATGTGCCCCACTGTGTTTGTGGATGACTGAAAGGAGCCAAAGAAAGGGCCACTCAGAGCAGGTAGAAGCCGGGGAGCCTTCAACAAGAGGGCTGTTGTTGCCTTGCCAAAGGAGTTATCTAGATAACCAGGGACGGGCACCTCCTGAGCCACTTCCCCCTTAAACCTGATGCCCTGCCCTGGAAAGACTGTTTGCTTCCCTGTGTCATCTTTAATTTCCTTCTTTCTTTCCTCCTTCAGTTAACTTTATAGCTGAGAGTCTCATGCAGAAGAATTCAGCACTCCCAAATGATAATAGGTACAGCGATGTAAGAAGTACTGGTTGGACTTTGTTTTAGAAGCTCACATCACATTACCAAGATCTACATTAGTGTCAACCTACATAGGATAACTGGATTACTGATATGAGAAAACAGTAGCCTTCTTATGTACGGAACTGTAGATAGCCCCATCTTGATACGTAGCTGATACTGAAAGTAAAACCTCTCTACATTCATTCCTAGAGCCACTTCTGAAATTTTAATTCAGTTTTACAGTATTTTTATACATTTCCTTCAGTTACCTTAAAGCACAAACTCCTTAAATTACAAAACATAAAAAATGTACCCTTTAATCTGATGTTATTCCCAAGTAAGCAGAGAGACAGAGAGAGAGAGAGAGAGAGAACAACCTAACTTAGGTGTCATTTGGGAGGTTCACTGGCATTAAGTGCTGGCCTTGGGTCACATGTTCTCATTTCAAACTCCGATCTAAAGGTAGAATGAGAACTGTGTACCCATTTGTTCTCAAGCCCTGCTTCATCACCTGGGTTGCGTAGAGCAAGGCCCGGAGTCGCAGTGGCTACAGGAGACAGATCAACCAGGTGCCCTGGCCACAAGGCTGGCTATTGAGCGCCCACAGCACTCTGGCAGGCTAGAGGAAAATGGTCAAGGGACAGCCTGAATTTTTTTTGGGGGGGTGGGGGAAGGTGGTTGTTGTTGTTGTTGTTGTTTTTTCTTTCCTTTCCTTTCATCATCTTCACAAACTATTTCCTAACTTCCTTTTCTCCTTTTGTGAGAGTGATTAAAATTTTCAATCCAGTTAATACTCTAAAAACAGGATCCTTTGTATTTATTGAATAACTGATAACAACCTTTCATCCCTTCCCTAGGAAGCTGATCTCATCCAGTCTCATCTGATACTGGCTTAAATCTTAGGCTTTGCTGAAAGTTGCAAGCATCCACTCTCCTGTTCTGGCTTGTTGTTTTTCCACAAGCAGCTGCTACTGCTGTTGGATAGACTATTACAGAACATGGTGTCCTCTGCTTTTCTGGGCCTTCTCTTGCTCTATTCCCCACCCGACCTTTGGGTTGTAGCATCAGCAGAAGTAACTGCTGAATGCAGGGCCCATCTTTCCACATAAGTACAATCAAAGGAATTAAGAAGCCTTGTTATATTACTCTTCCCTCTGGTCCTCACTATGGCACTATCCTGTGGCTGCTTCCTGGCACTGTAGTGGACCTATTACCACACTGAGATGCTAGTTAAGCAGAGGGAAGCACCCTATGCATTAGACCACAGTAATTCTGTTTTCCATGGTTGCTGCATTTTATATTTGGCTTGTCTCCCAAGGACCCATATATTAAAGACTCAGTTACTGTCCTTGATGCTCTTGAGAGGAACCTTTGTGAGGTATGATCTAGAAGAGGAAAGTGTCACTGGCTCAGAACCCTTTGAAGGGGTTTAGGACCCCAGACTTCCCCACCCTCTCCTTTGCTCTTCTTTTTCCTCTCCATCTTCTCATGGTTTTCCTCCTCCTCCTCTTCTTCTTTTTCTTCTTCTCTTCCTCCTCCTCCTCCTTCCTCTATCCTAGCTCTTTCACTGTTTCCCATTCTCTCTTTACTTCCTGCCATTAAGTGGATGCACTACTCCCATAACATACCTCTGAAACTATAGACCCAAACAAATATTTCCTGCTTTAAGTGGTATATCTCAAGAATTTTTTTGTCCCAGTGATAGCAAACTAAGTGGAAGTTTCAGCCCAAGTGGCAACAGGTAACTTCAGCACCCTAATTATCCCTAAAGACTCCTGGGAAATGATCAACAGCTTCTGTCAGTCATTACAGCAGAATATGTTGTATCTCTCCAAATTTGGCAATTCCATTTTGCAGAGAGATTACATGAATCAGATGGTTCTGTTACCAAAGTGAGGTCAGCTGGAAGACGGGAACCAATATTGGGAAGTTGGCAACCATCATTGCAGTGAGGAAACTGAGCAGTTACAAAAGCTTATTTGCCTACCATCACAATCCTCAGAGAGCTCTACTGCATTCTGAGGGTCATAGTTTTGTCTTTTAAGAGTTGAAAAAATAATTAAAAATTTGCAAGGAATGCTTTGTTTTAGTTAGGGTGTTCTTGCTATGAAGAGACACCATAATTACAGCAACTCATAAGAAGAACATTTAATTGGGGCTTGCTTACAGTTTAGAGGTTTAGTCTATTATCATCATGGTGGGAAACATGGCAGCATGAAGGCAGACATGGTGCTGGAGGAGCTGAGAATTCTACATCTTGATCTGAAGGCAGCAGAAGGAGATTGTGTGCTACAGCGAGTGTACCTTGAGCCTAGGAGACCGCAAAGCCCACCCCACAATGACACACTTCCTCCAGCAAGATTACACAAACTCCAATAAGGTCACACCTCCTAATAGTGCCGCTCCCTGTGGGCCAAGAATTCAGACACATTGAGTCTATGGGGCCATCTCTACTCAAACCACCACAGTCACTAGGGTCAGCCTTAAAATACTGAGAACTGGGACAGATGCATTGTGAGAAGAGGGAACAGTGGCATTCAGCCCCACACTATGATAGGCGAAAGCCCTTTTTTTCTTGAGTTTTGGTTTTGACTCTAACAGGTTGTGTCAGCCACTCATATCACTGCAGCTGCATCATTAACTATAGCCTAGGACCTGAGAGATTAGAGAAAATAGAGAATGAAGGGATTATGTCTATTTTTTAATTCATTCATTTATTCACTTTACATCTGATTGTAACTCCCCTCCTTCCTCTTCTCCTGGTATTGCCCTCTCTCTCTCTTCCTCCTTCTCCCCTCCCCTGTTCCTCAGGGAATGGGATTCCCCCACCTCTACCACCACTAACCCAACTCAGCTCATCAAGTCGAATCAGGACTGAGTGCCTCCTTTTCCCTGTGGCCTGGCCAGGCAGCCCTGCCAGGGGGAAATGATCAAAAAGCAGGCAACAGAGTCCATATCAGAGACAGCCCCTGCTCCCTTATTAGGGAATCCACATGAAGCCTGAGCTTCATCAGCTACATCTGTGTAGTTGTCCTAGATCCAGTCTATGCATGGTCCTTGGTTGGTGCTTCAGTCTCCGCAAGTTCCTGTGGGCCCTGGTTAGTTGGCTCTGTTGGTCTTCTTGTGGGGCTCCTGTCACCTCCAGGTCCTTCTATCCTTCGCCCTGCTTTACCGCAAGACTCCCTATGCTTCTGTTAAGGAGGTTCTGCTATGCTCACAGAGGCCTAGCATAGCTGTCCCTGAGAGGTTCCACTAGCAGCGGATCAAAACAGATGCTGAGACTCAGAGTCTACTTTTTTTTTTGAATTGCAAGTTTCCCTTCCTGCTTTTCAAGCAACAAATAGTATGTCTCCCCTCTCTCTCTCCCTCCCTCTTTCCCTCTCTTCCTCCCTTTTCCCTTTCCCCTCCCTCCCTTCTTCTTCCTCTCGTCTTTTCTCCCTTCCCTTCTAGCCATCTTTCCCTCTTTCCCTTCTTTCCTTGCTCATCTTCAAGTTCTCAAGTTCAATTTGGGGAAAATGGAGAAAAAGTAAAATTAGAAAATACCGTTGCACTGTTGCTTTAAGTTGGAGAGCTGTACTCCAATTCACCTGCTGGTGTGTTTTCTTTTCAGGATCTCCACGTGTCTTAGGTACACGTGCCCTCTAGTTGTCTGCTTTCATTCTCTGTGTTACATGGTTTTGTTCAGTGAGAACACATGAGCACACATAGTAAAATAAGTCAAGTTTTCACACATACACTTGAGCTCATTACAATACATTGAACCTTATTTGAAAGCTAAGCAATGGAAAATGTAGGAGTGTTAGTATTGCTACTTTTCACAAAAATAAGCCATAATTTTTTGAAACATAATTTTTTGAAACATCTAGAGCCAAAGCTTCTGAAATCTGTTTGCCTGCCCACATTTTTCAGTCTCACCGGTTTTGCTTGAACACATACTGTAAATGGAGTCACTGACATCATTGTGCAGGATGAGAAGATGATTGGCTGTCCAGCATCTCCTCCCAGCTTTCGCTTCTGTGAAATGGGCTAGTGCCTTTCTTGACAGTTGCAATTAGGTAACACGCTACTTTAAATAACAAGGTTGGGTAGAGAGGTGCATTAATACAGATTTCTGGTCTTTAGGGGCTTTGATAATGCTTGGAAAGAGGCTCCAGTAGCAATCATGGAATGAACGAGTTCCTTACATGCCAGGACTTTAGAGGGAAGGAGTTTAGATTAGTGAAGGTACAAGATAAGATACAGAACAGTAATTTATGGAGTTAACCCACTTGTCCTACCCTGCTTTAGGGCTGCTACGTGCTAGGAGCTTAGCACACTATAGAAGGCACTGGACGGACTGTAAGGTGTGACTGGCTCCTTCTACAGGGATAGGCTCTGTGATCCAACATGTAAGATGTGACCTATTTAGACATTTCAAATACATGTTCAATGATCTATAAAAGGACAGATATAAATTTCAAGATCTTGCATAGAAAAATAGCAAAAGTGTCGTTTTCACGCACACACTTGAGCTCATTGCAATACATTGAAATTTATTTGAAACCTAAGCAATGGAAAATGTAGGAGTTTCTTTCAGTATTGCTACTTTTCACAAAAATAAGCCATAATTTTTTGAAACTTCTTACAAATGTGAGTTTTCATTATTAGATGGGTTTATAATTTCTTACCATTTTTATATGAAAAGTTTTGCAAAAAACATTTAGTGTTAACACATTGAGAACATCAGAGTTCCATACTAAAGACACTTTTAATTTGGGAAAGTGCTGATTCTTGCTTTTTCAACTTAACTCTTGCTTCTCAAATCTCTCATAAAAGATCCCTGTGCAAAGGGCTAGAGCCACATCCCTTCTGTGCCTCCTATTACTGCTCTTCATTTCACACAAAGGGAAAGTCAAAAGAGAAATTCTGTCTCTTCTGCCAGACTAATCTATGCCCTCAGCTGTCCTTGAATATTAATCTTCTAAGTCATGGACATGACACTCATTTTCAGTTTGCTAAAGAGAATTGGGGAATGATGTCTTCATTATCTATCATGATCTATCCACCTGATGATGAAAATTCACATTCCCACAATCCACAATTTAGATTCACTAATATCATCATGCTTTAATTTAGTTCATATCTCTAAAAGGTCAATATAATTTAATCTTGTCTCCCCACAGAAATAGTTTTAAATGTAAATTAAATTAACCCGTTCATGTCCAAACTGTGGCTATCTGAACTATGTATGTTCTGTATGTACAGCCTTCATGGAAATGACATTCTCTACAGCTTCAGATCTCACCCACCTGTGTCCTCTTCTGTGTTATATCCATGTACCCAGTGACCATTCCCTAAACTATTAAGTCACCATTGGAGAAGAGACTTCCTGTCACCCTTCCCCTCTGTCAGTGGAGCTAGACTGAGAGAGGGCAGGGCAGTCTGAAATTAGAGTTCATCTTCCCTTATCCTGAGGAAGGTAGAGAACAAAGTATGTCCTTTATCCTCTGACATCTGGAGAGCTGTGAAAATTACACAGGTTGGAAGGGAGGGGATTGCTTCCTGAGGTATGTTCAGGAGGCTCTCACCCATGTAATTACTGCATGGTCAGCTTGCGTGTGTACTCCCCAACTTTAATACTCTCTCCTTGCAACTTCTGGGTAGAAGACGGGGCTGTATTACATACTAGGCAGTCAATGAGGAATGACAAATTAGAAGGGGGAATTTAAAGTTTTTAAAGTTTTTAGATGTATTTATTATAATACACACACACACACACACACAGACACACACACACATGTATTTTACCTGCATGTATGGATGCATAGCACATGCATGTCTCATGCCTATGGAGATCAGAATAGGGTCTTTTAAAGAATAATTGGACATGACCTCATCGCTCCAAGAGCCTGAGTGTCACACTTCCCCTGTGATGGACATACTGTGCATTCAAACTACCTGAGAGCATATAGAATTTCCTTGGTAAGTCACCAGAATGTCTGTAAATTAGACAATCCTAGAAAAAAGAGTTTCTAACATGTTATAGCGGGACGACCCCGTGTAACAACAGTTCCATGAAAGTTTAATCATTCATGTAATGTTCTAATGATTTTTTTTCCACAAGTAAAATATCTCTGAAATCAAGATTGGATTTTCTAATAACATGTTACTTAAATAGATTAAAATAAGTATGTTACCAAAAGGTATCTAATGAAAGTAGCTGAAGGTCTGACCTAAGCAACAAGTTCCCGGTTAAAACACTGATGGATGAATGGTGAGACATTTCGCTTTGCTGCTCTTACCCTTTCATTGTTCAGCATATAATCTGAAAATTCTCAAATTATAAGTAAATGTGCTTTCACATGATAGTAACATCTAGTAGAATACTTACCTAAATATATTTCCCAGTGATTTTCACCACTATAATTGTGGAAGTGCTGATTTTTTTAGTGGTGCCCTGGACTTTTGTGTATTATATAATGGCTACACAAAATTCCTTTTTTAATTAAAAAAGTTATCATCGTTGTGTGTATATTTGTTTGTATGCATGTGCTTGTGTCTGATGTTCATCCCATGGCACATGTGTAGAAGTTAGAAAAGAGTTCTGAAGTTTGCTTTTCTCCCTCAGCCTTTAGGTGGTTTTCAGGGATAGAATTTGGGTCCTAGGACCTGTGGAGAAACTTCTTCTAACCAGTAAGCAATCTCCCCTGCCCTTGAAGCTATTTTCTGTAGAAAAAAGAACTATCATGAAACATATTTTTCATTGGGATGAACAGACAGTCCCCTGGCTGGAAAGCCAAGGAGAGCTTCGGTTCTTTGTGGTGGCAAATGGCTTTGGTATATAGAATCAGTGAAAGAGATCTGCTTCTTTCCACCTACAGCTTGTGTTCCGTCAAATTAGACAAACCAAAGACAAGCAAACTTACAAACTGAGAGAAGTACTATGAAGCTGAAGAACAGAGAGTTATAGGAGAGGGGCCTACAAAAAGTCTCATTTTACCACCACACTTGATGATCTGAGTTCAGTTCTCTGGACCATGTAATTTTAATGTCATTAAAATTATAGAAAAAAAAAGATTATTTTTGAGGTGAAGTTTCTGAAGTTGGAAAGGTCTTGATGAATTCAGAATTAAAAGGCCAATGTGATGAAAATCCCAGGACAAAAACAGGAAGTAGCGCAGTGTCTTATTTATGTGTGTAGTTTATTCTAAGTGCCATGGGAAGTCATTAAGCAGTTTTGGACAGTTGGATGCTGTCATAGGATGATATTTTTAGATTTCCCTAATCTCTGTGTAGATAAGAGTGGGTACCGGCAAGCATGGAAACAGGAAGCAGTTTGGGGGGCTGTTAGTTCAGGAAAGAAAAGGCAAGTGAGTAGAGTAAAATGTACTGTGGAGACAGAACTGTGAGAATGTGGAAAGGGAATGAGAACTCCGTGAAGACACAGTCACTGGGTGGAAAAGACTACAAGTGATGTTGCAGTGGAACAAAGGTTTATATAAGAGTGCAGTTAGGGTGCGTAAGGTCGGAGGTATCTGTGAAATATCCAAGAGAATGTCCAGGGATATTAATCTATAAAATAGACACCTTCCCTCCCCCCCTTTATCCGTGGTTTACTTTCTATGTCTCAAATTAACCATAATCAACCACAGGCCAAAGTCTCAAAGGGAAAATTCTAGAAATAAACAAGTAATAAATGTTAAATAACTTTCATTACAGTGTATTGTTGTCCTTGTTCCACTGTGCTGATTGTTGCTCTTACTGTAGTGTACTAGTCAAGCCTTACAATAGATACTTATGTGCAAAACAAAGAGTATATATGCTATTATTACCCATGATGTCCAGCATCCTCTGAGGCTTTGGAGCTGTCACACCTACTAATAAGATGGGGCTATAGAGCTTGATCTCTATAAGAAAATATAGAAAATTAGCTCTAGAAGAAAATTAGTATAAACATAAAGGTTTAAAAATTTCTAGCATATTAAAAATATTTAAATCCCTAGAAATAAGCAACATTGCTCAGGGAGAGAGTGTGGAGGGAGCAGTGGGAAAGTTCAGGATAAAATACGTGGCCCATAAGACATCTAGAATATAAGCAGCAGAGTAATCTGAGTTCACGAAGAAGAGGCACAGACATTGGCCAATCAGGGCCCATGCCAGGGGCATCCCTGCTATAAATGAGTAAAACAGACATTAATCCCTGCACTTGGTGAGTGAAACAAATATTTAGCAAGGTTGTAGGAAGGCCAAGACAGTAGAAGGGCTAGGAGAGTGGTGGCTTGAAATAGTAGCTGTCGACATAGCATGAGACATTACACTCAGCCATGCTCTGAGTGATAGTTTAGCCATAGCAGTGATTTAGTCCAGCACATTGCTATGTGTTTGTTCATAGTGAGGCTGTCATAAACACAGCTACTGTATTGATTAAGTACTAAGTATTAAAATGGTACCTAATACTTGATAATGTAGAAGATTATTGTTACTGCCTTGCAAATGAATTGTCATTATTTCAAATGGTATTCCTTGTACTTATACAGAGAATCTTATTATGAAATATTTTACCATGTAGCAGCAGCAGCCTCATATAACTCATGTGTACCACATCTTATGATTGCACCAAGAGGCCATGTCAAGTGGCATGAAGGCCTCTCCACCATTAGGTTTGTGTGACACACTCTATGATAGCCTCACAATGGAGGAATCTAGTAATGCATTTCTCAGAATGTAGCCCCAGTTGAGTAGCTATAAGTTCTTGTGTGTGAGGGTCACAGTAAAGTATCAGTCCTTGTATGTGAGGGGTTGCAGAAAAGAAACTGCTAAAATAGCCATTCTATTAGGGGAAGGTTTGTATTTTAAGTAAGAGCTCTCTCTTCTACCTTATTTTCCCTCTGAAGATATCCAGAAGCACCTGATATTTCCAGAGCAGAGAGAAAAAGAAACAAAGTGGACATGCCTAGGGCTATCTGTGAGAAAAATGAGAGAGCACAGCATAGAAAATTTATATAGGTTATAAGGAGGATGAATAGCTGTGGAGAGTGAAGCCTATGAGGTGGAGCAGGGCTGGGAGTTTGGGGCAGAAAGTGAGTGATAAGGACCAGGATGCTAGCATGTGGCCTGTGAAATGTCTGATGGGTATTTGTGGGTAGGGACTGAGGGATCCTGGAGGCTTTCATGAGCTTTGATATGCTGATAGGCACCACAGGTGTATGTCAATGGAGAGTCCCTTCTGCCAGAGGCAAGAGAAATGACTCCTTTTAGGGGAATGGGAACCTATTTTACATGTTCTTGGGGAATGCTGCTTTTTATTTAATCACTAGAAATCAATCTGTGATCTAGCTTGAGTCCATATCTGGGTATGTGGACCACCTGAGACCTAACAGTCCTGAAACCTATAAGAGAAACACAAATGTGACCAGAGTTAGTACCGTCCTAGCCAGAGGGTTTTTGTTTGTTTATTTCTTTGTTGATGATTGTTTGTTTTATGAAAGTTTGAAAGACCACCTGTGTCCAGTGTTCTTCAGATGGCAGTGTGGAGACTATGAAAAGCTTGGCTATGGTTATCAGTGGAGAGCTGAAGCTATAGGTAGAGGGGTTTTTAGAGGAAGCAAAACATGCTTGTATGTCAGTAGGAACAGAGGTGAGTGCTGGAGATACAGTGTCCAGAGAATATCCAAGACACACAGCTTTAAAAGGGAATAAGACAGAGCAGTAAGAGCTCTCCAGATCCCTCTAGAGAAGAGCTGGAGTCAGAGGCAGGCTGGCACATGACAACAGGGCAAAAGGTCATGCTCATCTGGCTCATCCTTTTCTTAAGTACCAGCCAAGGTCATGACCATGGCACAGCATGCTTCTAGTTAATACAGTAGAGTTTTATCCTCACTTTTTTTTTTAACTTCCCTTTTCATCTTTGCTCATTTACCTTGAATCCCAGTAATGAGGGAAGAGTTTGGTAAGGACTATTCAAGGATACTTGTGCCACAGGGACTATCAGTGTCTACTTAGCCTCAGGCTATGGAAAACAGACAAGTCCAGGATCAACAACTTCAGGAGATGGACTGCTCATAAGAAAGGCATACAGCCACAAAATTTACTCAGGAACCCAAATGAGCAGTTCACTTCCTGCTAAGTCTGGAAAGCAAAAGCATCTGCTTTGCAGACATAGCTTCTATTTAGACATAACTTGGTTTGTCCCTATATTTTTCCATTCTTGTTACATTGCCCATAAGGAATTTTCTATTCTTTCCATCAAGCGTCTGCTCTTTACCCTGTAGTTACAACATCCTGATTTCTTTCCCACTAAGGGAAAGAGTTCCAGATACTGGGATGTCCAGACTCAGGCTGTTTAGGTCCATTAGGATGCAGAAAGGGGAGATTCATTTGCAAAGCAATAACACAGCAGATTTCCAAGAGTCTGTGACAGGTTTCTTTTGAGTTCCTGAGTTTTATATTTTTACATTGAGATGGTGTCTTTTAAATTACATACAGTTGAATAAAAAATATAGAGGAAGGGAGTTATCCTGAGAAGTTGTGATTCCTTTTAAATGAGGTTACTACTTAAATAGCAACAAAAGACACAGCAATCAATACCGTGGAGGAAGAAAAGATGTTGAACCAAAATGTACAGGTTGTCAAGGTGACAGGATGACATTACAGAACAATGTGTTCTTAGTGTGGCGTGTAGTCACATGTTTATAAGCAAAGAACTCGGAGGCTGTGTTTCTTGTATGCATCGGCACAGCTAAGTCCTGACTTACACTTAGTCCAGTGTCTGCCTTTGGTGGACCAGCTTTCTAGTTAATCTGAGTGTAATCTGAATACAGGAAAAGGAACCACTGTGAAGATTAAACATCTGTGGCCACAGGTCACAGAATGAGGCGTGGATTCTACTGAGTCTGGGATTTCAATGAACTGCTTCAAATTATGTAACTTGGCACCATCAATGCCCTTTATACACTTGCCCTTTACACACCTTGTGGATTTTCTTTATAACTTGTGAATGAAATCCCAGGACTATGACATCAGTAAATGCAAAAGTGTTTAGGGTGTTTAGCAAGTAGATGAGTCTCCTTATGTGTGAATTGCTTCCTCAGCAATTCTTCTCAGTTAGAGAAGGTTAAACTGTTCCTCGGTAATTTATCAACCCTTATGAGTCTCATTGGATTAACATATCAAAAGTCTATGTCTTCTCCATACAAATCAAGTAAAGGGGGCAGCAATCAATCTAGAGGGCCATGGAGAGGGTTTTCACTACCTCTACCAAGAAATGGCATGCATCTCCACTGACTAGAACTGCACATAGTACATTCTTTACCTCTAAGAGGGATGAACATGAAGTCTTCTATGGGCCCAAGAAGAAGTAAAGAGGATATGGTATGCACCAGAAATTTTAATCACAAATTTTCTTT
This sequence comes from Meriones unguiculatus, assembly GCF_030254825.1. NCBI lineage: Eukaryota > Metazoa > Chordata > Mammalia > Rodentia > Muridae > Meriones > Meriones unguiculatus. The sequence continues at coordinate 61,209,832 of NC_083352.1, read as the reverse complement.
CTGATGTCTTTCTCTCTATAATATTATACATAACTACAATGTATCTGTAATATCCTTATTTTATTTATTTATTTTTTTGGTGGTAATGCATGCCTTTATTTTTTTTAATTTATTCATTATATATCCCAATTGAAGCCCCCTCCCTCAACTCCCCCCAATCCCACCCTCCCTTCCTACTTCCCTCTTCCCCCCATCCCCTTCCCCTAGTCCTCCTCTGCTATCTGTCCATAGCTTATCAAGTCTTAGCAGGACTGCCTGAATCCTCTGTGGCCCTCATCACCAGGGGGGAGTGATCAACTATCAGGCAAATATCAATGCATGGAGAGCACCTAGACCTCCTGGGCAGATGTAGCCAGTTGGCAACTCAATCTCCATTTGGCTTTCAGAGTAAGGGGAACAGTGGATGCCTCTGTCATGAACTTGATTATCCTTATTTTCTAAATGACTCAGTTAAAAACAAAACAAAACAAAACTTCAGCAAGTCCAGAATTACAGGTTTCTATAACATGATTGAACATGATGGTGTTATTAAGGGTCAAAATCATTGATATGATTCTGTTTGGGAATTACTTTAAGTCCCATTTTTATAAAATAAATTCATAATTAATCATTAAAAGTAAGCTTACTGATACTAAGAATTCCCTGAACTACCCTTCATAGCCATCCAAATGAAGATTTCTCGTTGCATGTTAACATACACAGAGCAGGGGAGATGTGGGGGACAAAATGGAGATGGTTTGGGCAAAGAAGTTAGCTCCATGACAAGAAGATTTAAGAGCACTGAAGATGTCATTTCTCCACTTTCTCCTTCCTGTTTCCCTTCTCTTATTTTCTTTAACACCTATTATTCAACCACAAATTTCCAAACACCAAGGAGACGATCATAAACAAAGTAGCCTTTGTCTCTGTATTAGGATATTCCATGGTAGGCAAATCCCTAATTCTCAGTGGCTTAGCATAAAAGATTGCTTGTAATTTCCAAATACATTCCAAAATGTGTGTTTTCAAGAAGTGGAAGGATGTTGTCTCTGTGCTTCAAGGGCCAGAAGAGGTACCAAAAATGTGAATCATAAAGCATAATTTCTCAGAGAATTTTGAAGTAAGATAGATTGGATACAAATAGATGTAATTATACAGGAGCTTAACACATCTCACTGTACTTTATTATTCCATTAGAAGTGGTTTTGATTCAATTCATCTTAGCGTCATTGGATTCCATCCTATTCCCAGCAAATATCCTGCACAGCTCATAAGTAAATTCCTTGGCCACAGGTTAGGACCAGAAGAGGCCTTTTCTCTTACTGCCCCATGAGCAAAGCATGTAAAGCAGTTTGGAAATGGTGATGGTAGGAAGGAGGGAAGAGCAGAGCACAGGCGTTGGTCCGCCTGCCTGGAAGGGAGTAGAAGCAGGCACATGTTCATCGAGGCTCGCTTCACCTGCCTGTGTATACAGCTTGCTTCCAGGCCAATTGTTGCTGCCTTTGTCATCTGGAACCCAGATCACTAGACCCTTCTTTACCTCTTCTCAATGGAAGGAAGCTACTGATTTTATTACGTTCAAGAGAATCTAAAACACTTGTACTTTCGAGACTTTGGGGTAAATGTGCTGGGACTGTATAGAGTCAGGCTATTTCTCTTGGAATATTTATCTTTTATTAGGGCAGATGTCAAGCTCTCTGAGTCATCTTGATCCAACAGGCTGAGTCTTGTATCGGGAAAGCATTTTTAACTGTACGTATTTGAATGCCTGATCTCTAGCTAATGACTGTGTACAGCAGAGAACTAAAGTTTCTCCTTGAGATGAATAGTGACAGTTTTTTTTAAAGGAGGTAAATTTGTAGCCATTATTAATTTCCCAGCTGCATGCTTAGCATAAAGGCTCAAGGCCAAGATAATCTCTGGTCCAAGATGCCTCTCAACAAAACAGTGTCCTCCAGTTTGTACTGTGGGCATTTTCTATTTTATTGCAAGTCTCTTTATCTTCTTATTTTCTCTCTTTATTTTGTAACACAACTGACCTTGAAATCACTGCCCCCGGAAATCACTTTCCTACAGGATCTTATGTCTTTGTATTCCATCTTATAAGAGAAAAAGGACTTGAATGTTTGTGTATATGTGTGTGTGTTTCTCTGTATGTAAGTGTGTTTGTGTGTGTACGTGTATGTTTCTGTGTGTAACTGGGATTCATCTTACTTGTTCTTAATACCTGCTATGTACTATTCAACAATTTCCCATGCTTCCTTCCTTCATCTGCTCAGACCTTCCGAATATGACTTTAACACTTGGTTTGCGATGACATCCTTCTTGGATTCTAACACTAGCTCCAATGTTGAAAGCTTGCCCATGGACTTAATACCTTAAGACAATGACCTTTGTGAAAGTAATCCCTAAATTTTCCCATGTGGTTGGGACCCTGGCTCCAGGCTGCTCATCTCCTAGTTGACTTTCATCTGATACAACTAGGGAGTTAGTAATTTCCAGTAAGACCTGACATGAAAAAGGCATCTAACAGTAAGCACAGACTGGCTGGTCAATTATCTGATGACATTCAAGTCTGTACCCAAGCACATGTTCTTCCCTAATAGGACTGGTTTCTGAGTCTTAAAGCACTTGATAGACTCATGTAGAATTTTCTGGGATCGTGTCCTTACTCTCATCCACTATCAAGTTCCCCCAAACTGGAGTCCTTCCACCTCTCAGTACCACTAGGCTCCCTCCCAACCCTGGACTTCTTCCTGACATAACCTCTGCCCATTCTTCAAACTCATTCCTGCTTAAATTAGTAGGAAAGCACTCTTGGAGGAATTCCAATAAATATATTTATGTCAAGTCGGTTCTTAGCGGTTGGCACTTACTTTTATGACTTCCGGTGTGTTTTTAATGAACACTCTGGAATTTTTACAAAATTGGTCCTTCTAGGTCCATCTCTTTTTTTTTTGTTCCAGATCACTTTATTGAGATAGGGTCCTCAAACTCAGTATGTAGCCTAGGCTGGCACCAAACTCATAGTAATCCTCTCGCGTCATTGTTCCAACTGCTACAATTACAATCAAAGCCACTCACTCAACAGTCTCCATTTCATTCTTTCTTCTATATTATCCCCTACTTCAATACCTTGCCCAAAAAGGGCTGAAAGTGGGCATTTTGTGAGTGCCTAGTACAAACATTCCTCTTCCCATTTCTTGTCATCTCCATCTATTCTTATTTTTACCTCTGTTCTCTCTGCCTTTGTTATAGCAGTGGAGGAAGTTTTTCTAGTCCTTCCTAGATTTAACCCATCTACTTGTGCTCTACATTTGTATGCATCTGAGCTAAAAACATCCTTTAGCTTATTATTTTGGGTAAGTGCTATGTGTCTCTTCCTTTCAGTAAATGTGCAAAGCCCTGCACTGTGTGGGCACACAGTGGATATAAAGATGAATAAAATATAGCTTTTACTCAGGGGAAGATAGTAACATGATCCTGATTTGACTGTGTGGTAAATCAACATGACATAACAAATAGTCCTGCAAGCCTTCACCAGAAAGAGCAATTACCCTGATTGGAGATTTATTTCCTCTGCTGCTCCCAAACTGGTTTCCCAACTCCAGCATCAGAATAAATAGAAAGGGATGGAATTTATGCAAGTACCCCCATTTCCTTAATCTGATCATCCATACAGGAAAGATTGATTGATTGGGTACCTACCAGGCTGCAGCACTCTGTTGGATGTTGGTAGATTCCTGATGAGCAAAACTGGGTCCTCCTGGGGTTTGTGGATAACTGAAATACGAGCTCTCATCACTCAAGTAAGTGTGAGACGTATTACGCACCATGATGGGCAATATGAAAGTGCATAAGGAGACATGCACACTGATCCCACAAAGCAGGAGCACCTCTACGCTTGGGACAGTGAAACTGAGAACTGAAGGGGGACTGTTGGCTAGCAAGGCAAAAAGAGGAAAGGAAGAACAGCCTAGAGAAAGTCCACCCCCAGAGCTGAGAAATAATGCAGTCTCTAAAGTATTATTTTAAAGATGTTCACCTTTCTTTTAGGTACTGCTAGAATTGGAATTTTAATGGCTGCATTCCTTCCCTTGTAATAGTTGGGTTGGTTTTTTTTTGTTTTTTGTTTTTTGTTTTTTGCTGCTTTTAATGACAAATTGTTAATTAACAAGTAAGCTGATATGTGTCAGAGATAAATTGCAGGCAGGGAGCTTTGCTTCAGAGTGGTGGTTTTCAGTCTTCTTAACGCTGCAACCCTTTAATACAGTTGCTAGTGTATGGGCAGTCTGCTTCAAAATTGCCTAGTAACCTATGATGTCGTCATGTGTCGCCCGCCATGTATGTAGCAGAAGCCTGGAAGATGCAGTTCTGCCCACGACCATGTAAAAGGACCAACCCACCACTTTCTCTCTCTCTCTTACTCTCTCACTCTTCCTCACTTGCTCTCTCCTCCTCTCTCCCTCCTTTTCTGTCGGGGTAACCCCAATCCCCATTTCTGCCCCTCCGTCTCTCTCTGTCTCTCTCTGTTCCTGCCCTCATGGCTCACTCAGGCCCTAAGTCTCTTCTGCTTCCCTTCACCCAATAAACTCTTTCACATAATAACTGTTGTGGAAAAAAAAAACTGTTGAGGCATTATTTTTAAAATAATAACAACAGTTCCTCCTGTTGTGGTGACTTCCATCCATAAAATTATTTTTGTAGCTACGTCATAGGTGTAAATTTGCTGCTGTTATGAATGGTACTGTAAATACCTGATATGCAGGATACTTGATATGTGGCTCCTGTGAATGGGTCGTTCGACCCCCAGGTTGAGAACTGCTGTCTTAGAGGCTCATGCTGCTTGAGATGCACAGGAACTTGTCCTGTTGTCTGTAAGGCTGCAGCCATGGGAAATGTTTACCTCGTTTTGGAAAAGATCACTTCAGCTTAGGAACTGAAAGTAAAATGTGCTCTCCCCACCCCAAATTCATGTTAGTACCTTAATACATTACAAACTGTAAATGTGTTTGACAATAAGGCTTGTTAAGGGTAAGTAAAGAAAACTAAGGTGACCAGGAGAAGCACTAACGCAATCTGACTGAAGTTACACACCTGCAATCTCAACATTCTGGAGTCTATGGCAGGAGAGAGTTAGAGGGTAGCTGGGCTACATAAGTGGGTACCTGATGTGACACAAAAATACAGCCAAAGTGACACAGAGGCACAGCCCTTGGCAACCCAAGTGAAGAAGCGTCAAGGAACCAAGCCTGCTGACCCTTGCTGCCGTCAGAACAGTGAGAACTTGAATTGATGTTGGTAAAGCTTCCAGGTGGATGCTATTTCTCTTTACCAGCCCAAGGAAAACATGGGTCTCATGCAGCGGGCCCAGATTTATGTGAAATGAGGAGACCTGATTACGCTTCCTCATTTCACTGCCCATGCAGAGTAAACACTGATGGCTTTCTTTATTTTGTGAATGAATCTTCTTAGAGATTCATAATCAAATTATACCCCCTCAGATTTCAGCTCCACAGTTCTCGTGTTCATTGGCCTCTTGCTGATTTGGAGCCCATTCTCTTTCTTCGGAAGCTAGCACACGGGTAATTAAAGCCCCCGGAGTACATAAATGATTCATTCAGTGGCCAAGCACTTTTCACTCTTTTATTCATCTATCTTTCCAAGCTGACTGCTTTTTACCACGCTCAAGGCTGCAACTATTTCTTTAGAGATCTGGATTTCAAAGGTGTGGGCTTTAAATCGGGGGAAAAAAAGGTACACTCTGCCCTCATAAAAGGCTCTGTAAAAGTGTCTCCAGGTGCTCTTCTGTTTCAGGCAACAGGTCACCCAGGACTATATGCCCTGGAGGAAAGTGTGAGGCCATGCCTCTTAGAAGAGCAGAGATTGGCTCCATTGTCCCACCAGGCTCCCTGGCATTCAGGTTTCTTTCAGTGCCAGAGGGAAGCCAACAAGCCCACTGGTCTCACCCTGATGCCACTTCTAGTGAAGATTTCCAGAGAATCAATCAGAAGCTGTCTGCCCTGGATCTTTGAAGTCTTTGAATATGCATATTACTTGTTCTAGCTTTGGGCAAGCCAGGGCTACTGCCTAACCAAGGGTAGAAAGCACATTTGCACAATGCTTCATTTTTCAACAAGCCTATTCCAGATATAGTCAGCGGTCAAACTTGATGGTGAGGGGACATTATCTACCACCAGAAGCTTCAGACCAGGTGGCCTATCAGCCAAGACATCAGTCCTAGATGTGACATACCAGAGTGATATGTCAGCTTCTACCCAAGGTACAAGTATCTCTGGCCTTCTGCTAACACATTACTCTTCTTAAGGAAGAGAGGAACAGGTATTGCTGATTAATTCAAATCACTCACAGCATTGCTACTGCGTACGTCCCTGTGCCAGGTGTTATGCAAGGTCCTGGAGAACAACAATGAATAGACAGATATCTTGCGCTCTGCCCTTAGGGCTCAACAGTATAACTCTGAAGGAGTAAAAGCTGTTTTCTCCACACACACCCCTACTCACAGCTTTAGCTTTCTCATCTTTGTCTTTTCCTCCATGCATTTATTCCCTGCAACCTCCCACTTCCCAGGGCCTTACTGCTGGAGAGGCTTCAGGAAGAGAGGTGATTCTTAATCAGGGCATGCATCCCCAATAGAGGAATTCTGCCCTATAAATAATGATGATATGTGTCTCTAGAGACCCCTCTAGTTCAGGGATCCCCAAATCCCAGTTTGAGATGAAATCTGTACTCTGAACCAGCTCTGCTGTACACAGAAGGTCCTGGGAAACTTCTCCAGAGCTCAGGGAGCTGCCAAAGTAGAGAGGCACCTTAAGGCTTTCAAATCAACAGTGAAGTTTGTCATTAGCTAATAAGAAACTGACTGCATTTCTCTCTCTGCTCATGTTCTTAAGTGCCTTGTCTACTCAAGCACCTAGCTTAGTATCTGCTTCCTGCAGAGATTTATGGCTGCATATCCATAGGAATAAAAGTCCTGCTGGCGGTGAGCCCCAGAGAGGCAGTGGAGTTTGCAGAGAATTGCTGAAAAAAAAAAAAGTAATTGCTGGCAGCTGTATGCCCTGGGGCTGCTAGCCATGAAATTTAACCCTTAATTATCCAGGTATTTTATGGGCAAAGACTTCTCTTGATCTAAGACAAGTGTTAGATAGTGCTATAATAAAGGACTGTGTATCTGTCATTACCCATTTTAAAGTCTTTGCTGCTGTCACAGGAGTAACCAGCCATTTCATTTGTTATAACTTGAATGATGGTGAATGCTGCTCAGCAATGTTGACAGCATTTCCTTGGGACTTCTTTTGTTAGCTTCAACAAAACCTCATCAGTTCTTACTGAGGAGTTAGCATCTGGGGCTTTATGCAGTAATCCAACATTGCATCAACCTTGGAAGAAAAGGCAGTTTGGCTTGCCGTGAAAAGTCGAGGCAAGGTTATACTGTACTTGGGCGTTTTCAAGAGGCAGAACAAAAGGGTAAAGCGCACAGCGCCAAGACTGAGTGAGACTGTGCGCTGCCCTTTGCTGGGTCTGACCTCAGCCAGAGCCATGGTCCTGGGAACGTGATTCATTTGTTCAATGAGTAAATGAAAGCCCAAGAAAGGACATTTCCCAAGGCTAAAGTAGCGAATAAATGAAGAGCTCCATCAAACCAAAGCCAATAAGTTCAAGTTACCTCATCCCTACATAATGCAATGTCGTTATCTCCTCTGGGGTCATCACAGTCAGTTTACTTAATGAACAACATTTCAAATTCATTTCAGCTGTAACCATCTATTACAGACATCGCAAAAGCAATGATGCTTACAGGGTAAAGGAACATATTTGGGCTCTAGTACTGATTAAACTAAGGCAGGCTCACTGCAGAGATAGTTTAGTGTATAAAAGCCTTCATTGCTCTTGCAAAAAAAAAAAAAAAAAGCTAGATTTGTTTGCCAGCACCCACATAGTGGCTTGCAACCACCTGCCAGTCCACTTCCAGATAATCTAATGCTCTGGGTACGTATGAATTCGTGCAGGCATGTATTTTTTGTTCACTGGGAGCTTTTTGTTTGTTTGTTTGCTTGCTTGCTTTGTTTTTTTAATAAATCTTAAACCAAGCAAGTCTTGAATTCAGCTTTGAACAGCTCTACCTGCCTGACAGATAAGGCGAGTATCCAGTGCTTTGGCATGCTCACAGTGTCCTGTATAGTGTTGATGCCTAGAAGGTGCTTAGTGAATCTTCACAGCCCCTTCCAGGCCTCCCCGCCCCAATTGGCTAACTTTTGGTAAGATCAGTGGCTATTTTTTTTCTTATCTTTCCATTTTAGGCTTTTCTTTCCTTTTTTAATGGGGAAAATATTTTTGAAGTGTGAATCACTACTTTTCTCTCCTTCCGTATAGAGACGTGATCTTCGTCAGTCCTAGAAAACAACTACTTAGAAATGCTGCTTTCAAGAGCTCTGTGCTGTTGCTTGGAAACGGTTTTTGTTTGTCCAGGAAAGAACCTTGGCTGAGTTCAAGGGACTTTGGCTACTGTCTTTTCTTAGCTGCCTCAAGACTCCCAGTGAATTCAAAGTAAGACATTTGAGAGGTAAATAGAGCAGTACCCAGGCCCTTTAGTCAAAACTTTCCACTGTGCACGAATCACGTGCATGGTTAAGTGCACGTGTTTGTGTGTGTGTGTGTGTGTGTGTGTGTGTATGTGTGTGTGTGCGAGTGACATGTGCACCCATGCATGTACATGCAGAGGTCAGAGTAAGATGTCAGGTGTTCTTCTCTGCTGCTCTCTGCCTTATCCCCTTGAGGCAGGACTTCTCACTGAAGCTCGAGCTCACTGTTTGCTTTTGTTTGGTTGTTGTTTTCATTTTGGCCACAAAGCCCACAGTGGACCACCCTGCCCTGTTTCTGCCCCTATGTCCATCCCCAACACTGGGGGGCGGGACAGTCACATGTGGCCATGCCTAGGATTGTCCATGAGTGCTGGGTATGCACATTCAGGGGTGCTCTTACCTACAACCCCCCATCCTGCTGTGAATCTTAATTTTATTCATCAGAGCCTTAAATTTTTCACCTGCAAGAAATAAAGTCACTTTTGTACAATGGCTTTTAAAGTTTTTTAGACATTAAAAGCAATTTAGACATTATTTTCCTTGAAAATCTGTCTGTCCTTGGAATAAACATGGGTCTATCATATAATCTTCCTGATCTCTTCACCCAAATCCTATTTATCTTTGGGTGGTCATATATGTGCACATATGAACGCTGAGTGTGGATTTGCTTGGAGAGTATGTCAGGACTTCCATTCATATGGAAGCCACACCACCACATTTCACTGAGTATATAGAAGGAAAATATCATTCTGTAGGATTTACCTATCCAGAAGATAGGTCAGCTGGGAAATTACTTTGGAATTTGAAACCGAGATGGGGGCAGACCAAGGCTATCGGAACAAATGCCACTATGCATTGTGGGGATCTAAGCTTTCCTTCTCTGCTGTTGTGAAAGTTTGTCAAACCACGTGTTCACTCATCTGCTTCTCATTAGTTTTGTTTTACTCTCAATTAAATACACACAAACACACACACAACTAAGCCATTTTAATGAAGGGAAATTCTGTTTTCCTTTGAAGTTTCTTTGATTATGAGATTCACAGAAACCTCTGAATTTAAAAGAAAAAAATGTACAAATTAGAGAGTCCTCACTAGAATTTAAAATTAAATGTGGTTCTGATGGTTCCTCTGTGTTATTGCTTTTTTTTTCAAGTTTTTTTTTATGTTTCTTTACTCTTTGATTCTTCTTGTGAAACCATTTAGAAAAAAATTCAGTCTTGAAACACTAATGGCAATTATCTTTTTTTTAAACAAGAAAATATAATTCATCAGAAAATTCTTGCTGACAATATCCAAACAGATATTCTAGTTTAGAGAGTGTTACGATTGAGCCTTTCTCTAGTTTCATCCATTGAAAAACTGTCTGAGCATAGTGTCCTGCACTTTTCTAGTCCGTATTGACTTATAGCTTTGAGCAGTCTTTATGAACGATCCAGATTAGTGGCATTCCTCAAAGTACTAGCTTTTCCAGCAGCCAGCTTTTCAAAGTGAAATAACACAGTAGAAATATTTCATTGTGCAGTCTAAGCTGACTTTCATGTAAAATGCAACTTGGATTTCCATATAGAGCATATTTCTTCATGGTTGTTTCCACATAGTCTCATTTCATCTTCAAGGATTTGTATCTCTTTTATTTCTGATAAAAGAAGGTGCAACACATTCTGAGCCGGGGTAGACAACTAAACTGAATGTCATGTAATAGATACCTTCTCTTTGGAACACATCCTGCCATATTCAGATCACATGAACAAATAGAGGTAGTAAATGCACTAGCCAGCCTCTATTCCACATTGTCGATTTCTGAGGTTATATATTTCCCATTCTGCTTCAGAGTTAGAAGGCATAGTGAGCCAAATAAATGTTATAGAAGGTGATTTTTACATACAATAAGATCAAGTCTCACAGTGTATTTCAGAGTATGATGCTGGAAATTCTAAGTAGTCCAAGAATAATTCATTGGCCTCAATCTGATTTTCCTCCCTTTTCTGGAATACCACCAGTGATAGGGGATATATTACTTCACAAATTAACCTTTACAGCAAGTTCATTTCTTGTATTATCAATACTATTCTGGTCCACACCCCCATAGCCTCTGAGAAGGCTGCTTCCAGTAGATTATGAATCTTAACAGGTCTTTTTGCTAGTTCTTCCTTTTCCATAACACCAGTGACATATTCTCCTCAGGGCAGCACATGATCTTCTTAAAACCGTGGAAGATTTATAGGAGCTAAAGAGAAGCCAGGTTATAAATCATCTTTTAAAAATCAGATGAAGCCTTGAGCCTCTTTTGGATATATGCCTAGGAGTAGTATAGCTGGATCTTGAGGAAGTGCTATTCCTATGTGTCTGAGAAAGCGCCAGATTGATTTCCAAATGGGTTGTACAAGTTTACATTCCCACTAACAGTGGAGGAGGGTTCCCCTTTCTCCACAACCTCTCCAGCATATGTTGTCACTTGAGTATTTGATCTTAGCCATTCTGATGGGTGTAAGGTGAAATCTCAGGGTCCTTTTGATTTGCATTTCCCTGATGACTAATGATGCTGAGCATTTCTTTAAGTGTTTCTCTGCCATTCAATATTCCTCTATCGAGAATTCTCTGTTTAGTTCTGTTCCCCATTTTTTACTTGGATTACTTGATTTCTTGCTTTTTAACTTCTTTAGTTCTTTATATATACTGGATATTAGCCCTCTGTCAGATATAGGGTTGGTGAAGATCCTTTTCCAGTCTGTAGGCTGTTGTTTTGTTCTGAAAAAGTGTCCTTTGCTTTATAGAAGCTTTTCAGTTTCATGAGGTCCCATTTATTGATTGTTCTCTTAGAGCCTGTGCTGTTGGTGTTCTGTTCAGGAAGTTGTGTCCTGTGCAACTCTTTCCTACTTTTTCTTCTAACAGCTTTAGTGTGTCTGGTTTTATGTTGAGGTCTTTGATCCACTTGGATTTTAGTTTTCTGCAGGGTGATAAGTATGGATCTATTTGATTTTTCTGCATGTAGACATCTAGTTAGACCAGCACCATTTGTTGAAGATGCTATCTTTTTTCCATTGTATGGTTTTGGCATCTCTGTCAAAGATCAGGTGTCCATAAGTGTGTGGATTTATGTCAGGGTCTTCTATTTGATTCCATTGATCTACCAGTCGGTTTCTATGCCAGTGCCATGCAATTTTTAGTATTGTTTAGTATTTTAGCTTGAGATCAGGGATGGAGATACCTCCAGAAGATCTTTTATTGTAGAGGATTGTTTTGGCAATTCTGGGTTTCTTGTTATTCCATATGAAGTTGAGAATTTGTCTTTCAAGTTCTGTAAAGAATTGTGTTGGTATTTTGATGGGAATTGCATTGAATCTGTAGATTGCTTTTGGTAAGATGGCCATTTTTACTAAGTTAATCCTGCCAACCCATGAGCATGGGAGATCTTTCCATTTTCTGATATCTTCTTCTAATTCTTTCTTCAGAGGCTGGAAATTTTTTTCATACAAGTCTTTGACTTGCTTGGTTAGAGTCACACCCGGGTATTTGCTCAACCATGTTCATAGCACAGCTTTATTAGTAATAGCCAGAAGCTGGAAACAACCAAGATGCCCCTCAACTGAGGAATGGATACAGAAAGTATGGTACATCTACACAATGGAATACTACTCAGCAATAAAAAACAAGGAAATCATGAAATTTGCAGGTAAATGGTGAGAACTGGAAAAGATCATCCTGAGTGAGCTATCCCAGAAGCAGAAAGACACACATGGTATATACTCACTCATATAGACATATAATATAGGATAAACCTACTAAAATCTGTACACCTAAAAAAACTAATCAAGAGGGAGGACTCTGACTAAAATGCTCAATCCCCATCCAGAAAGGCAAAGAGGATGGACATCAGAAGAAGGAGAAAGCAGAGAACAAGTTAGGAGCATGCCAGAGAGGGCCTCTGAAAGTCTCTGCCCTGCAGACTATCAATGTTGTTGCTGAGACTTATGGCCAACCTTTGGGCAGAATGCAGGGAATCTTATGAAAGAAGTAGGAAATAGTAAGATCTGGAGAGGACAGAAGCCCTACAAGGAGAGCAACAGAACCAAAAACTCTGAGCACAGGGGTCTTCCTTGAGAATGATACTCCAACCAAGTAGCATGCATGAAGATAACCTAGAACCCCTTCACAGATGTAGCCCATGACAGTTCAGTGTCCAAGTGGGTTCCATAGTAATGGGAACAGGGACTGTCTCTGACATGAACTGATTGGCCTGCTCTTTGATCACTGCCCCCTGAGGGGGGAGCAGCCTTAGTAGGCCACAGAGGAAGACAATGCAGCCACTCCTGATGAGACCTAACAGACTAGGATCAGAAGGAAGGAAAAGAATACCTCCCCTACCAGTGGACTTGGGGAGGGGCATGTGTGGAGAAGGGGGAGGAAGGGAAGGATTGGGAGGGGAGGAGGGAGGGAGCTACAGGGGGGATACAAAGTGAATAAAGTGTAATCAATAAAAAATTTTAAAAATTTAGATGAAGCCAAGTTAAAATCCTTTAAGGTATGTTCTACTTCACATAAACTGTAAATGCACTGGATGTCGAATGCCAGTCCACTTTTTGACTCTTTTCTCTGACTACATGGCTCTTCTTGTCCTTCCAGTATGCTGTGCTATTTCTATAGTGCAACCTTTGCCCAAGCTCCCTCTGGTTGAAAGGTTCTTCCCCTGTGTCCCTGTTACATGTTCTCTCTCTCTCATTCAGTTATGGCCAAGTATTATTTCTTCCGACTGTTCTAACAAAGATGAAGCAAGTAGAAAAAGGAACAGTGGTGGCTGCAACTTTTCCACCTAGAACGGGCTTGGGGACAATCTGTGTAGGAGAGGACGATATTTTGTCATATCTGTATGGGGAGTGGATGTTTTAGTGCTAATGAATAAACATTACACAGAGCTTGGGAGGGTGACAATATTTTGAGGAGAATCTATGACTCCCCGCAAGTAACCCCTTGTGCCATTTCTGGAAGATTTCCGGGAGGAAAATGTAGTTTATTTCTCCAGAACTTTCTTTCAGCATTGTAAAACTAAAGAGCACATTCTCTAGCATTTGAACATCCTCATGACCATTAAAGATTGCCATTTTTGCCAAGTCCTGTGGCACAAACCTGTAGTCTTAGCTATTTGGGAGGCTGAGGTGAAATGATCGAAAATTCCAGGCTAGTCGGTGCAACATAGTGAGACGCTAAGAATAAAAAAAGAGAAACAGTAGCTGAGAATATAGCTCCATGCAATAGCTCTTGCCTTGTATGTGTAAAGCTGCAGGCTCTAACCCTAATACTACTAACGTTTATAGGAAATATTATCACTATATTAATTTTCTCATTTGTTTTAATATATAATATTTGTTAAGATTTGGTCAAATAATAGACTAGATGATTGATTATTTGTTTGCTTATTATTTGTAGGGTCTCTCTATGAATCTCTAGACATAAAGAACCCTATTTCTCTACCATCCAAGCATCTAGGGCTATAAGAATACATCATTGATGAGTTATTAAAAATTCTAGAAGACAGTTATTATTGCTTAAATGTCCTCCATAGGTTCATGTATTTGAACACTTGTTTCCCAGTTGGTGGCACTATTTGGAGAGGTTATGGAACCCACAGGGGGTGCTGCCTTGCTGGGGGAAGTACGTCACTGGGCTTTGAGGGTTTATATCTTTGACCTGCTTCTGCTAATGTGGCCAGCTAACTTCCTGCTCTTGACAGCATCCTTTTTCTCCTTGATGCACTCTGTCCTTCTGGAATTCTAAGATAAAATAAATTCTTTAAGCTGCTTTCAGTCATGGTATTTTATCAGAGCAACAGAAAAGTAACTCAGCTGAGAAAGCAGGACAAATTGCAAAAACAACAACAAAAACTTCCTAATGCAAAAATGAAATTATTACCAGCAATAGAAAATGGGTTGATCTGTTCTGGTGATAAACAGGTCACACTTACAATAATTGTATTAGATGCAATTCTAAACACCAGGTATCTATTAATAGTAACTTTGTGCTTTATCAACAACTAATTATACACATTTATTTTAATTGGTTGCCATGGTAGTAAATGGAGATACATAAAAATGTTTACACCTATCAAATTTATTTTTAGCTCTTGAAACATAATTCATTTTAGGTAGTAGGTCATTAATATGCAGTGCTTTAAGGTGTTTAGAATGATAATGACTCTTAGTAATGAAATGATTTGCAAATATGCGTAGATACATTTGTGACTGAATATTTATAATAACAATAATAATAATGTTCATGTTTATTGCTTGTGAAATTTCTTTAGTGAATCTGATAACAAAAAAATGTCCATTACATTTATTATAAGTATTCTCCTGGTAGATCATCTATTGTCTTGGGTGCTTACCCACCCTGAGAAGGTAATCCTCAGAATGGAAGAGGCCTCATAAACTTGACAGAAGGCCTGTGACTGTCTAGACAGTAAACAGTGGAACTGTGGTATAAAGTCAGGGAGCAATGTCAGCTGCACCCCGAGGAGTCCAGGACAGGTGCTGTGGAATTTCACTCCAGGTGTCTTTATTGGAGATCTTTTAGTCCATGTTTCTGGGATACTCCCTTGGTTGCATATGTATTTCAGATTGTTCACTTTATTAAAGAAATTCCATGAAAGTCAACTCAGCAGAGTAGATAATAGAATTCCCTGAAATTCATTATACTATAAAGACTAATATAATTGTATATAGACCATAATTAATTATATATTACTCTTTCATGCTGTGATTTTTAACCCCTCCAAAATGCTGTATATTTAACACAGTAAGACTGTTAAATGTTTTTAGCCCATTTGCCTTTGGATAACAGAATTCAATTCATTCAAAGCATATAATAACATCATTGTTGCTTTCACTTGATTCTGCATAGTTTTGGCTAGCTATTAATTAAGAATAGTAGTATTTCTGCTGTAATAGAAATCTTTCGTTTCAACAACTTAACAATACAAAGGGCTATTTTTTTAACTTTCTGGAATATGTGTTGATGTGGTCTGGTTGCTCTGGCCTTAACAACCCCTACCCCTTCATTAGACAGGGAACATGGAGGCTGTCTTGGAGATTGTGTTCCAGGTGTGTGTTGCTTTTGTTGTCTGTTCATTTACTGTAGCCAGTAGTGGAGCTCCAACTGGATACAGTCATGCTAGGAAATATGGTCTTTTGTGTCTAGGAGAAAACTGACTTGATTTGACAAATATATGGATTGTTGGAGCCTTTCTTTCTTTCTTTCTTTCTTTCTTTCTTTCTTTCTTTCTTTCTTTCTCATAAATCCATTTCCAACAAGTTCAGAAAAGGGACCTAAAAAAAGAAAATTCTTCATCTATTTATATTTTTTAATACCTCAAATAAGAGTGTCCCTGAAGGCTATAACAGTTGACAAACTCAACTTTTTCTGATCGAAATGACTCAGCAATGAAGGCATGGCATCAGGTAGAAACTAAAGTTACAAAGATGGAAAAGATATAGCTGAGGAAGGAAATTATAGATTATTCTGTAGTTTAGGGATCATTGCAGGATTATTTTTAGAATCTGGAGATAGTCTCAAATATTGGCTCCAGAGGGATTCCTGAGTTCTTTTTTTTTTTCTGTTTTATTCAGTTTGAACCACTTTATAATTTACTTGATTTCTTCCACTGCTGAATTTTATTAAACTCTTTCTAAGATGCAAACTTAAAAGACAGAGAAAAGTAAAGCAAATGAAATTCAAACTACGGTTGGAAACAATTAGACTAGAGATAAATAAAATTAAAAACAGAAAAAAATAATATAGAAAAGTGAAGGAGGGATTGTAGAGATGGCTCAGTAGTAAAGAGCCTTTGCTGTGCTTCCTGGGGCCTGAGTTCAAATCCCAGCAAGCACATCCAATGGCTCACAACAAATTGTAACATCAGCTCCAGGGGGATCTGTTGTGGTTACTAATATTTACTATTGATATAACTTTTAGTAAAGCTGCAGTTATTCCTAACCGGCTGTATAACCAAATCACCACACAGAGACTAGGATTTATTTAATTAACCTAGAGCACAATGCTCGGCAACAGTTACTCCATCCTAAACCTCCAAGCCTGCATAGTTTCCTACCACTCAGATTCACCCATTATACTTTTTTTCAGTGACATCTCAGGTCCTTTCATTTCTCCACGTGATTCCAAGACCTCTCCTCCAGATTCTCCTCCTCTCGTCTCCCTGCTTCCTGCTTCCACTCTGGACCAGGATGTCTCACCCTATCCTCTCCATTGCTCAGCAATGTGGCTGGTTGTTTTAATTGACAATTTAGAGAACAAATGGTGGCATGTTTACGCAAACTCGAGACAGGTGATGCTTAGAATAAACATCACAATGCTATGTCAGGATTGAAACCAGGTAGTGTGGGAGAAGGGTAAATCGTATACATTCCACAAGAATATTACACCAACAAGGAACCTTGTTCACAAACACATAAAATACAGGTGTGACTATTGAAAATGTGCACACTTTGTTATGACAAGCCTTTCAAAAATGTTTATTATTTTTAAGACGCTTTTTATATTGGCCCAATACTTAATTTTGTGCATTTTTGGTGTTCTAGTAATTTGGCAATTACTATTACATTATCTGATTTTTAAATTCTATATCAATTTACATTAATATGATGAATTCCATTTGTTCATGACATAGTAATAGTTTGCTTGGTAGGTAGGACAAAATATCACAGACTGAGTGGCTTAAATGATTGCATTTATTTGTTTACATTCTGGATGCTAAATAGCCCAGATCAAAGTGTGTCTTACTCATTTTATGAGGACTTGAGTCCTGTTGGATTGGAGACCCACTTTTATTACGTCATTTAATCTTAATTAACCCCCTTAAAGCCCCAGTTTCCAAATCCACTCATGTGGGTTGGACTTCAACAAGTACGTGTTTTACCTAAGAAGCTACAAGAAAGTACATGATAATTATTTATTTTATATGTTGCTGGGTTCCTTAGCTAATTATTTTCACTACATCAAGTTTTGTAATAAACATTGGTCTACAGTTTCTTTTCTTTCTTTTTTTTTAATGTATTTATCTCCTTTGGGTGCCAAAGATGTTCTGACCTTACAGAATAAACTGAGAAATTTTTTTCCAGTTGCTCTTCAAAAAGCATTCTTAAAGAGTTAGTATTATTTTTCCCAGATTGTTGTAGAATTACCTGTAATGCCATCCAGGCATGCAGTTTTCTTGCAAGTATTTTTAATTAGAAACTCATTTTCTTTTTAAAAATATCTGTACATACCTACATAAACACACACCTAAACGTATACAAACTCTGTTGACAGAATTCTGCAAGCTTATCCTTTTAGCACCCCTGGTCATTTACCCCTGAGCAGTTGCATCGCCATGCTGTGCCATCTCCTTGGAAACATTCAGAGGAACTTTCATAATTTAAGCACACACTGGAAGAGGTAATTTCCATAGTTCATTTCTACTGTGGGAAAATTTTAAAGTAAAATGTTGCTCTTCGTAAAGATATGTTTTTTCTGTGGAAACCCCCTTGCATGCTGACGGTACCTTTGAAACCACTGCTCTTCAGTCACTGGATAGTTCTGCAAAAGTGGTTTGTGTCTGGAGGGAAACAGGGACTTTTTTCACAAATGTTTTCAGGAATTGTTTGACATGGAAACATTTTCTGGGAGGATGTGGGTTAAAGGAGAAAAATGTAATTGTAATTGTGTACCTGTGCTAATATTTGCTTTTTGTATTTAAGGTTGTCAGATAGGCCTTGATTCGCTCTGGGGTCCATCCCAATAGGCCAGTCCTAAGTGGAGACTATCCTAACTTAGCTAGGTGTGGTGGTATACACCTGCAGTCCCAGTAACCGGGGAGGCTGAGGCAGGAGGATCACTGTGTCCATGAATTAGAGGTTAGACTCCTTAATAGTGAGATTCTGTTCATTTTATTTCTTTTTAATTTTTCATTAATTTATTTGTTCATTTTACATCCCAATCTCACCTCTACTCCCTCTTCTCTTCCCAGTCCCACCTTCTAGTCCACTTCCCCCATTAGTATACCCCCGCCCCCCCCCCAACCTACCCTGGCACATCAAGTCCCACTGGGACTCCTAGCAGCAAGGGATACTGAGACTTAAGGGGCCACATCCTGTAGCCAGATAGGACTTCCAGTGGAGAGAGAGGCACACCAACCCACCCACAAAACCCTTGGCACAAAGTTGTCCTGCCTACAAGATGTGCAGGGATAAAATAGCCTAGCAACACTGTATGGTGGAGTGCTGTTTATCATCTTTTTGTTTGTTTGGTTTAGAATTTCTTCGGTAGCCCTGTTTTGGCCTTGAACTCCTGAATTTGTGGCTCATTTGAGATAGTCTGTATTTCCAGGGTAGTTATTGCATCACATATTGATAATCAAGGAAAAGATTTTTCCACTGAGTTTATGTGTCATGATCATCAAGTTAAAGAACTTAAGTGAATCAGCTGGAGGAGACTGCACTGTACTGAAAAGCTATATACAGTTTTGGAAAATAAGCGGTTTGATCTTATGCCACCTTTGGACCAAGCTTTCACTTGTCATTTCTTCATTGCCTTTCTCTGGGCCCAGCGCTCAGTGAAGCAAAGTGTCTAACAGACTGAATTGACAGAAATGGTTCAGGTCTGCTCTCTAAATAGTATAGCCATTAACTACCTGTGGTTATAGCACAAGGGAAATGTGCTTCAGAGACAAAAATCTTGAGTTTTTTGAAAGTTAATTTTCTTTTAATTCGTTGAAATTTAGCTGACCACATATAGGTATTGAATTGGACATCATGGGGGAGTTAAGTAGGAGAAGTGAGTGCCCAGTATTCACAGCGTGGGTGTGAACCAAATGTAGACATACGGTTATTTTTCCTCAGTGAATTATATGGCTACTGAGAACCAGTCTTTCAGAATCATCACCTTTGAACATATGACCAAAAGTGAACACTTTTAACAAACTCCTTTGTTCCCATCTGATCTAAGCCAGCTCTACCTACTACTGGGCTTGTCTCAATAGCCTCCTAATTCACCTCCCTGCTTCTAGCACATCCCACAGGGGAATCCTGGAAGGAAAAAGAAAGAAATCAGACCACACTGTTCCTTTACATGAAATATTCCGGGGGAAATTAAAATCCTAGACCCTCAAAACAGGCTGTGAGATCCCTCCCATCAGGCCTACTCTGTCTTAGCTCTGGGTGTGCTGATAGGTTTGCTGTGCTGAGCCGCCAGGGAAGAGCTCAGGAGTTCAGCATTTAGTTACACATTTGCATGACTTTCATCCCTCACCTGCCTTAGACCCTTATTCAGATTTCACCTGCTCAGTGAATTCTTCCATGAAAATTCTTTGCACCTACCAACCCACTATCCCAGACCCCAAACTTCCTACTATTTCATTGTTTAATTTTCTTCTAAAGACAGCATTATGAAGCATTCCAAATACTTATTTATTTTCTGTTTCCTCAAGTGTCTTAGACTGTAATCCCCTGGAGATATTTTGTGTTCTGCTATAGTCAGTTAAGTGTACCTAGCACATAATAAATGCTTAATAACTATCACAAGACTGGGTGAAAGAATAGCTATCCGTATAGGGGATAATAAAAAAAATAAGTGGAGGCTAGATGTGTTAGTGCACATCTGTAATCATAGACTCACTAGCTGAAGGAAGAGAATGCCAAGTTTGATATAACCTGAGTATATGGCAAGACCACGCCTTTAACAAAGCATACATATTATTACTGTTTTTCTTACCATACTTAGCCTAAATTACTTGAGTCATAGGGAAAGGTGAGTTGGGTATGCTTGCCACTTCAGACCTAACCTTTTTGAATTCCACAAGTCAGGCAGTATCTCTTCTCCTATTTCTTGGATTCACCTGAGCACACGACCCACATTTTTTAATTTTGTTCCTTATTTCTCGTTCCTCTTATCCATCCAGCATTCCCTGCACATTGGCCAGATTTGTGGTGAATTTTGCTCAGACATATCCTCTCAGTATCATTTTGGGCTCTTGAAATTCAAGCACAACACAATTTTAGGTACTATTGAACGGTTACTCCTTGACATGAACAACTTCATGTCAGCACTTACTTGTTGAAGCACCATTATGGACGGGTGTGGGATCAGGGGGTAGAAATGCCACAGCAAACCCTTCCTCTGTGAATTGTCCGTGTGCAGTTGGCGTGTGATTCGTCGGGTATCCCATCTCTACACAGAAGCATGTAAAGAAGGTCTTCGGATGCCATAGACCAATATTGTATGCAATTAGCAACAAACTCCTCTTTCTTTAAATGTATCCTCTAAGAGTCTTGGGTTATTTTTAACAATCCAAAATAAACAAACAAACAAAATAAAGAAGACTGAACTATAGACCAAAATGAGCAAATGTTTAAATGTCTTACATTTATTACACAAATCAGTTCACACTTATGAACTGTCGAAACCTATAACAGAGAAAATAAAAATATGCCAGTAAGTTGTGTCTGAATGCTGAGGTTCATATGTACATGCAACCTTTCACATTTAGTTTTTTCTGTGCATTCCTTTCTTTACTTAAATAAGTTAGTTACCTTGGCTTCACCTGGGATAAGGACCTTGTCTTATGGCTCTTGGAGAGAGAAAATATCTATAACTTTGGCATTCATGTGTGAAGTATTCAGACTTACTTGGTTCAAGACTGTTTTGTTTCGTCTTAGATTAATACCCTCTGATTCTAACTGAATTCTAATTTGAATACATCACTTGATTCAAATTTTATATATTTTCCTTTTGAGGTTAAATATACACACAGAACAGTGAACAGCTCTTCAGTATAAAATTTAATGTTTTGATTAATATGACATCACCCAAGTAGAATATTTGCATACTTCTAGTTAGTTCCCTTCATTTCTCATTAAGAAAAAAAGAACATTTCCACTAATCACTGCATATGAAAACTTTGAAACCCTATGAAAGAAACTTGATAGGTCTTCCAAAATCTGACATCATACCATCATCACACATATTTTTCCTAATGATGGATATGAAGATAGAACTCCTCTAAAAGCTAAATAAATGATAATAATATAGGTGTAGATAATAGGATTCCTTTGGGTATGACAAAATATTCTAAA
Source organism: Meriones unguiculatus (assembly GCF_030254825.1). NCBI lineage: Eukaryota > Metazoa > Chordata > Mammalia > Rodentia > Muridae > Meriones > Meriones unguiculatus. The sequence continues at coordinate 61,188,132 of NC_083352.1, read as the reverse complement.
AGTAACTCGGATGACATTTGCACTTTTCTGCTAATAAAGTAAAAATTACTGAATCGTGAGTTTTAAGTGGGTCAGTTTTGTGGCATATAAATTAGGTCTCAATGAAGCTATTAAAAAAAATCATTCCACAGTGATAATCAAGAATACGTACACAGCTGGGTCAGGGCACTTGAGAAGCAGAGGCAGGCAGGTTTTTATGAGTTTGAGGTCTGGTGTACATAGTGAGTTCCAGGCCAGCAAGAACTACACAGTCAGAAAAAAAAAATAGCCAAAGCACATGGGGAAAAAATATTTTCAAAATATTTAAGAAAGTCCCTTAATAGGGGTAGTTAATAAAAACATTATGTAATTTTCCTGGATTTAGCAGCCTTGAGGAATTTGTATTGATTTTCATTTTTATTTTTCAACCTAAATACTCACTCCCATTACAAGAATGTATTTTCCAGAATCTGGGCTTTTCACCCTGAGACATAGTAAGGATTCAATATGTGTGTGTTAACACCGCAGGGCAGAACCTCACCCTTCCCAGTTCTCCGTGTCTTCCTCGCGGCTTGTTTTCTCTTTCCTTCCATATCACATATATGAAGTTGGCTCATGGTCCAAGTAATTGGGAGAATACTGCATTGGGTCATCGTACACTAATCCATGCTTTGGGGACCATTGCTGCTTCTCTGGTTCTTCCTTTTGGGGTGACATGAAGATGCTTTGGATTGGAACCAGGGCATTCACTGTATGAAGAGTCTGTATCTGAGACACTTGTTAGCCCTTCTTTCCGCGTTTGTAGCGGTGAATTCTCAGGCACTGAAACCGAGCTTGAGCCCAATAGTGATCCTTTGAACTGGGCTCCTGGGTTCTCTGGGGACTAGACCCAAGTCCCTTAATTAGTAAGCTTATGTAAGTCAAGGTCCACCTTTCAGCATATATGAGGTTCTGTCTGAATTTATGAATTTTGGGTTATTTTTCCAGGTAAAAGCCACAAGGTCAGTAGCCAAGTCTCAGGGTAGCAACTACATTTTTGTATCAGTTCTTAGCCATGATTCTTATCAACACAGTTGTCAGGCTGGGAGGACCAAGGAGGCAGGAACTTAGGACAGGGACACGGGGGCTGCCTCTGAGAGGCCTTTTTCTGTAAGGGTGAAGGGAAGATCCACCGTTGAGTTTATAGCTCTTTAACTGGGCTGCTTCACAACTCATAAACCTGCCCTTACTGCTGGTCTGGGAGGGGGACCCTAAACAGCAGCTGGCTTTCAGACGTTGGAATGATTTACTTCCCTGCATACTTTCTCATTTTGGTTTCTTTGGTGGTTACTACAGACTCACTTTGGAGATAGAGATGAGTCAGTCAAGAAAAGTAGGTGTTTCACTCGGCTTTCCTGCTTCCTGCTTTGGGGTCCAGATAAGCAGTTAAGTTTAGAGACAGTCCACACTGACCTGTGGGCCACCAGGTCCCCTACTCTAAACTTGGTCCTGTTAGTCCCTTTGGCGCTGGTCTCTCTTTTGGTCCTCTTCTACTGGTCACACGGATAAAACAATAGAGCTGCAAGAGAATCACAGGACCCCCATACAACTGTCCAGGTATGATTCCGCCTTCAGGTGTGTGGCTCTGGCAAGCACTGAGCTTGAGAATGTGGAGCCTTCTTCACTTGGCCCTTCTTTAGACTGCTTCCGCTAGTCCTGGCTCTTTGATCTACAGCCTGATAATTGTGTGAACAGGGAACCATGAATAACAATCAGCACAAAGGAAAGTTGCTGGTTGGGACTTGGCCACTGACCTTATAGCTTGTACCTGGAAAACTGGCCACCTACATCCATACAGAACTCCTAGACTGAAACCTACATCCCGAGAAGGGGTGGATCCCAGCTTTTGTTTCCGCTGCAAGGATTAAATGGGGCAGGGATGGAGGGAGAGGCACTTCTGATTGAAACTCCGCGAAGTGACATTTCACTGGCGGGTAGTCCCAGTGACGAGGTGGGGACCAGAAAGCCTGGATCACTGTGAGACCTGTTCCCTTGAGAAGGGGGCCTTTAAGGTCGGGTCCTGGGGACTGGAGTCTCTACGGGGCAGGTGGCCGCGAGCACCCCGGGGCGGGTAGCTGGAGGCTCCGCCCGGGCCCCCGGGCCGTGTCCGCGAGCGCCGCGACCCGAGCAGCCGCGAGGGCGGGCGGGCGGGCGCGCGCGCCCGGGGCCCAGGTGGGACGGCCGGCGCGGCGCTCCCGGAGAGGAACCGCCCGCGAGCGCGCCGCTCACTTTCCCCGGGTGGGAAAAGTGTTGCGGAAGGAGACAAAGCAACAGGCAGCGGAGGGGCCGCTCGGCCGCGCGTCGCCTCCGCCCCCGCCTCCTCCGCCACCGCCTCCGCGGGGCGCCGCCCCCGCCGCCCTCGCCTTGACGTTGCCGGGGGCCGGCCCGGGCGCCCGCCGCGGGCTCGGTCGCTGCCGCCGGGTGCGCGCCGCCGCCGGCCGTCCCGGGGCGCGCAACAAAGAGCTGCCGCCGGCCCCCGCGCGCCCAGCCCGCCGCCCCGCCACCCGGCCCCCCGCGCGGGCGATGGAAGATGGAAGGAAGAGACGCCGCGGTGAGCTCGCCATCCCACCCGGGCCGGGCCGGGGGTGTGGAGTCTGTCACGGCGCCCTACCTGGCCTGGGCTTTCCTTTGCTCTGCCGCATCAGGCTTCCCGGGCCACTTCACTTTGTGCCCTGATAACTATTTTTTTCTCCCCTCTTTCTTTGTGCTTGTTAGGGGACCCAAGAGGACCAACTTTTTGTTGTTAAGGTTTCGGGTTTTTAATTCATTCCTCTGCCTTGCAAACCTCATTTGGGGAGGGAAAAAAAGCCCCGAGAGCTCCTTCTTGCCTGACGATCTAAAGGAAGGCATTAAAGAGGACCTAAGGAGCCCATGTTCGTCTGCCAAGTCAGCTCTCAGATTGAGTGACTATCATGTTTCTCTGTCAGAAAGAAAAAAGAAAACCCTTGCATGGAGAAAGCGAACAGACAGGGGGAGAGTGTTCCCTGCCACATTTGCACTAGCTTTCAAAGTGATTGTGTGTCTTACATGTATTTAACTTTTGCCATAGATGTCTTGGCAACTGAGATTATGAAAAAAAAATGTTTCTGAAAGGCTAACAGGTTAGCGGCTGCGTTTACCATGCTGTCAGTTTCCTCAGTAAGAAGTGTTTACTTTTGCCGCTGCTCTGGATGTAGAAGGGGGTTAAACACCCACCAGGCAGAGGATGTAATGGACATTAGGATTCATTTTTCCAGACTCCAGCTCTCCCGACAGTAGTAGCCAGGATTTCCGCTCCAGAGATTTTCTTTAGTGGGTCCAGGTGCAGGTATGGGGAGGAGGGAAATCTGGAAAATCGCTGCAAGAGGGATTTTGGCAATTCATAGTGCAATTCATTATCTGCAATTGAGTATGCACAAAGGATGATGTTGCCAAGCACATCGGCCTGTGAGTAAGGCAGGATCTGTGAGCTCTCTAGGAGCCTGCTTTCTGTTAGTAGGGACCCTGAGTAGGTTTTCTGCAGGACCCTGAAGAAGCTGGGAGGCTTACAGAGTTGAAGCCCTAGCCCTTGAAGGCCTGGAGTTGGTTGGCTTTTGTTACGATGTAAGGGAGAGGATGTTCCCTGCTGAGAGAGAGCAAATACCTTTCTACCCTCTCCTCACAATAAATGCTTTTTCAGCTTTGCTTAGAGTATTTACAGATTCCCTGTAGAAGTTCTGGAGTGTTTTGTCATACATTATTCATAAACTAAGTCACCAGGGTTATAATAGGTTAATCCCCCTCTTAAGTGGTGCAGAGGTGATACTGTGAAAATCAAAATGTGTATGTATTTTGGCTTTAAGACTGCCTTCTTTGAGGACTATTGGGATAATGCCATTTGGCAATTATGAAAAGATGATATTTGGGGGTTTGGGTTGGATTAAAAGGTGAGTAAAACATGGTGATCATTCTCAGTTTTGTCTGCAATGTATTCAGACTTGATTAAGCTTTAGATTCAAGAGAAAAATGTAATCAAAGCCTGTGCTTTAGTATGTGAGATATGGTTATATAAGGTGTGTGTGTGTGTGTGTGTGTGTGTGTGTGTGTGGGTGTGTGTGTGTGTGTGTGTGTGTGTGTGTGGTCTAGCTTAAGCTGAATCTCATTTGCTCCAAGTGTTCTCCACCATGTTCATCCAGGACCATGCACAGAGGTCTTTGGTTTTCTTCCAGAGTTTTTGATATTTTAAAATAGTGCAAATATTGAACCCATGCCTGATGTATGCAATGCTAGAGGTTAGCTGTGTCCCTACACACGTATCTCCTGTGTTCCCAGTTAAACCAACCTTGATTTATTTATGAGAGTACTAATGAAATTCTCTAGATTTCATACTCGGATACTGGGTGACATTCTCCAGAGCATTAATTCTCAGTGCTCATGTCTTGACATGTCTTGTATTATTTGTGATATTGTATGTATATTCAGAAATGAAATTGTGCTGTTTTTCTAAGTACCATTCTCTGTTTCTGAGTTCACGACCATCTTCCAAAGTTCCAAATACTGTTATTTGTCATGACTGAGTTTACAGCAGAGGAAAGGATAATTTGAAGTGTGTAGTTGACAAATTATTCTAAAACCCAGATTATCATGCCTTGTTGGAAAATAAGGTGTAACTCATAACATTAATAATGAGTCCTTGCTTTGGCTATCTTATTTACACAAAAATAACACATGTCCTTGCAGTATTTGTTTGCCCTACCAAAAGAACGTTTTTTTTTTGTTTTTTTTTTTGTTTTTGTTTTTTTTTTGCTGTGCCCAGAAGGTCAACAAACTGGAATCCAGTTGGTGTTGCCAAACAGACAAGGACTTTGTTGAAACTCCAGGGCACAGAGGTGGTGCCTGTGATCTAAGGAGGCACCAGCTCTTCTCTTTTTCCATGGCAGAGTCAGACCTTGACCAGGGCAGCCAGGTTTTTGTTTGTTTGTTTGACTTCATTAGTGACAAACAACTGTCTTGTTTGAAATACTCTCACTTCATGACTCTAAGTCAGTGAGATATTTCAAATGTACTTGCTTCTGAGTTTGAAGTGAGTGGAAGCATCTCATTTTGACCCAAGGCTGGGACAGTTTCTTTTTTGTATATTGTACAAGTGTGCAGTGAGTTTGTGTAGATGCATGTATTTATATGCATGTATAGGTGCTGGGTCTTAGGGGCTATCTACTTTTGGTGCAGTCTCTCATTGGTGAGGAGCATGCTGCTTTATTCTGTATTGGCTGGCTAGTGAAGCATTCTGTCTCTGCTTCCCCAGTGCTGGGGTTACATGTGTGTGACTTTTGTACACTTACCTTCATGCAGGTCATCTGAGAGGCAGACTTGCTTTTATGTTTCAAACCCTACCTTTTAGAAAACGCATTCTTTACAGTGAGATGCTATGGTTAGCTGCTACAGGCACAGCTAATAGCTACTGAATTCTGGCATGGAGAGCCATGAAGTCACTACCGTCACCATCTCCACTTTGGAAATCTTGAAAAATTTAATTGCTCAGGATTCCACAGCTAATAAAGCTGTGAAGCAAATATTCAAACTCAAGCAGTCTAATTTTCTTAATCCCTCTTTCCTGTGTCCTCAGAGTTAGCACTGTGTGTGCAGAAACAGGTTTTGAATCTAAAAGTCCATGACTAATTCATCAGACTAACTCATCAACAGATCTATTGGCTTAAACAGCAGCACTAGGATTACTTGGCTCATGAGATAGAACTGGTATAATTTCTTGTCCAGAGCACATTAAAGAGTTCCCTATAGTCATACATAATTAAAATAAAAATAAAGCAGATTAACAATTTGAGGTTGAATGCAAGGCTCACTTATTTTAATTTCTAATTATAACACCTCAGAGAAGCATCTAGACATTTCTGCCACAGTGGTGTTGACACAGAGGAGACTGCTTTTCCTTGTTATTTCTTCCCAGGAACTGGTACTCAGAGCTCATTGAGAATGTGTCTGAAACAATAAGAGGGGGCCAGGGAACCAGCAGAGGGCATTCATAAGAGCAGGCCACAGCTGCTCCCTGCTTGTCTGGCCTTCTGTTCTCGGACCTTTGCTAAGAGAAAGTGAACTGTAGAGATGAAGCAGCTTGGCTCTTTCTGTGGCTGTTGGTCAGTGCACATGGGAAACAGAGCATGTTCAAAAGCTGTGTAGCTTTCTTTGCTTGGCTTTTAGGAGATCATTGGTGAAGCACTAATGGGATTCCTTTTTTGTATGTAAAATTCTACTGGCTCTTTTGGAATTTAGGGCTTTGAAACTTTTATTTTCCAAGAAGCTCCTGGGCATGGTAGATTGAGTCACAGGACATGGAGGAAGGGGATTCCAGGACCGAATGAATGGCACAGACTGTGTGCAGTTAAATGCTTGCTCTCTTTGCCATTATATTGCTTTCTAGCAAATTTACAGTAGAAAATACCATGAAATTGGCGTCAGGCTGTGTGATTTTTCAAGGCTTCTCCTGGAGCCTCCACTTTGTGTGTGCAAGAGCTTTGATTAGTGTATGCTGCTTTCTTGGGTCTGGCGCTTTTCTGCATGAATACTGTAGTTCCCTTTGGACAGATGTTTTTGTTTTACACATTTATTTCTGGTGGCTCCACAGGAACCTCAAAGTTCCTTGCCTGGCCTGCTGACACATATTTCTTCTCAAAAATCTCCATGAGAATACAAAAGAAATAAACAAATAGAAAAGCATTATTGCTTTCTGAGCACTAATATCTTATAGGTAAATTAGGGCAGAAATTAAGGTACATACTATTCATTCATCCATTCATTTATTCATGTAGTCTGTAAACAGGTTTTTCTACTGACCTAAGCTGACCTAAGAGAAGCTGTGAAGAAAATCCAGAGTCCTCAAGCAATTCTTCAGAGAGTCAAACTCTACAATTGGCAAACACTGACATTGCTGTTCCTAAGAACTCAGCTCCTAGGAACATTCGTGGACTCAGTCAAGTTCAACTGATCATCAGCACTCTTTAGCAGAACTTTCTGCACTGTCCTTAACGTCCTGAATCTCTCTTGTTCAGTAGCTTGAGTTTGTACGTGGCTGTGAGTACCTGAAACATGGTTAGTGTCAAGAACTGAATTTTATATTCTATTTTAAAATGTTGCAGTGAATTTATGCGCTCCTAGGTGGCTAATGGCTGTTACGCTGCACAGCAAGGCAGTCAAACAAAAGTGCTTCACAGGATGTCATTTTCTGGCCTGAGCTGACATGTCCCTCTTGGTGCTCTGGCTGCTCTGGGGTAGTTATTGACTAGGCTTTGATAAACTTTGAGAATTGTCTTCACTTACCCCATCATGTCTAATAACCTCAAGTATGGGAAAGTATATGGGAGGGTGATATTTTAATGAAATGAAAGTAAATACATTCACTTAAAATAATGAGAGAAAAAAAACTAATTGCCAGTAGGAGCTATTCAGAGGAAAACAAGAACATATTTTGTAACTAATATCATGTAAATGGGAGAACTCTGGAGCTACTCTAGCTGAGAACTGTCCATTGGTGGAGAGTTGAAGGAAGGATAGAAGGACTCGGAGGGGACAGGAGCTCCACAAGAAGACCAACAGAGACAACTAATCAGGGCCCAGGGGGCTTGAGCAGACTGAAGTACCAATAAAGGACCATACCTGGACTGAACCTAGGCCCCTGCACAGATATAGCCAATGGTCAGCTCGATCCTCACATGGGTTCCCTTGTAAGGGTGTGAGGGCTGACTGTGACATGGACTCTGATGCTTTTCGATCACTTTCCCTGGTGGGGCTGCCCCACCAGGCCATAGGGCAAGAGGATATGCTCAGTCCTAATGTGACTTGATATGATGGGGTGAGTTGGTGGGGGCTCCCTTCTCTGAGGTGTAAAGGAGGGAGGATAGGGAGAAGAGGGTAGGGCTAGGAAGAAAGAAGGGAGGGAGCTTTGACCAGGATGTAAAGTTAATAAATAAAAATAAAAAAATGGATAACATTGTTTTGAGAGCTTAAAGAAGTGATGAAACATTACAGTTAGCTTCTTCTTTTTTTTTTTTTTTTTTTTTTTTTTTTTTTTTTTTTTTAAGGAGTATCAAATACCTTGCCTCAAGTTTTTGTGAATCTGTATAAGCATAGTCATGAAGATTTGGGTGGACAGTGGTAGGTATCAAAACAGTGAAGGTATTTCTTTCTTTCTTTTATTTTTTTATTTAATTTATGTATATGAACACTCTGTTTTCATGCACACCAGAAGAGGCCACCATGTGGGTGCTGGGAATTGAACTCAGGACCACTGGAAGAGCAGCAAGTATTCTTAACTGCTGAGCCATCTCTCAGCCCCCAAAGGTCTTTCTTGAAAAGCATACAGAGCTGTCTTGGAGAGCCAGCAGATAATCAGAGTTCATGAAGACAGCAGGAAAATGCCTGGATGACACACCTGTTGACAAGAAACTTGTCCTGGGATTTATACCTAGAGAACTCATATGGTACACTGATAAGGCCTGGGGAAAAATCTCCGATATTTTGTGTGACAGGTCTAGGAAGTGTATAACTACATTTACAGACTCCAGAGTTGTTCCATAGTGCACTGATTTTGTGTGCAGTATGTCTGACATGAGAAAATTCTCAGGGCCTGAGCCGCTCTTTATTATGGCTTTGGTTTGCATTTCTCTAATGTCTGATAGCATTACCTTTGTTTTCTTATGTATATTGGTCACCTATATATCTTCTTTGGAGAGATAATTGTTCAGGTAGCTTTTGGATTCATGTCTCCTATGTGATATATGATCCATAGGCATATTCTCTCTTTTCATTTTCATTTCTTGTCCTTTGCAATAAATATTCTTTGTCTTGAGCAAAACACCATTCTTTATGCTTGTCTACTTGCTGAAACGAGCAGGCAAATTAAGCGAAATGATTAATGATTGTGTTACTAATTTTTTGGACTTCTTTTTGGTAGAGAAAAGGGTAGAGCTGGGTGTAGTAGAACTCTGGAGGCAGAGGCAGGTGGATCTGTTGGAGTTAGAACTACAGCCTGGTCTACATGGAAGAGTTCATGACAGCCAGGGCTATGGAGTGAGACCTTGTTTTTTGTTTTTTTAAAGATGGATTTAGCCTTTTCCTGTGCTTCTTGGGAAGATTCCAGAACTCTGAAGACTCTGAGATCCATATGTCTACTGAAAGGAAAATTTAAAACCATTTCTCTTGAGGCATATGTATAAAACATAGTGCTTTCTTAGATCAGACAGAAACCTGCATTCTTAAAGAGGACACTGCACCGAGGCAAGCCTGCTTGATCTTTATAGATGCTGTTATTTCATCATCTAAGCAGTGTCTTTCCTGCTTTTCTGTCACAGGACTCTCCCAGCTTTAGATTTCTAGGGGTATCTGCAGATTCTGATTTAGCAGTACTATGAAGGGCCATCCATGTTCTGTGAACATCCTGTATAATTATGAAGATTAGAGTGCTACAAAGTCAGATCTAACTTGGTGACAATAATGACTTTTTAGTGGTGACCTGTAGAGTTTAGTTTCCTTTAGTTGGTATGTTCTCTAGTGACAAACATCCTTCTCTATGGGAGATTACAAGATGTTGATCTAAGTCATGCCTGCTTCTCAGCTGTATTCAGAATGTGTTTAGATACTGCCATTGCTGAATCTCTGGGAGCCTTTTGTGGGTACATGGAGTGCAGTGAACCTAGTGGGGAGAAAAAGGGCATGATAGAGAGCAAAATAGACAGCGTTGTAGGTAACTTCTATGCTTTGATTGTATTGGGTGGAGTCTACTGAAGAACATTCTAAGTGCACAGTCCCAAGAGGAGACTGCCCCCTCACAAAGGAGATTCTGCAGCCACGGGAGGCGGTGCTATGCAGTGGTTGGGTGCAGACCTACATTAATCTGACTCATAGCTTGAATCTGTCACATAGTTGGATCACCTCAGGGCAAATTATTTTGACATCCCTGTGCCTCACTGATTCATGACGTCATTGAGTACCTCACTAACATTTACTGGTTGGGAAAGACTTAGGATTGCATGGAAAAGCCTTAGGAGGACAGTGAATGTGACCTGTGGTGGAAATTATACTTATGTAGGGCTAGATCTACCATTGCCATTTTTAAGGTCACATATCTATTAAGTGGTAAACTGACATTTCTAGTATCTGTCTGTGATTACCTGTAAAAGTGCTATATAGAAATCAGAGGAAAATTTTTAGTACTTTGTGTGCTTTGGCACATAGTAGTCATTTAATAAACATTTGTTCAAGGGCTTATTAAAATTACAGAGACAATTAAATAGGTAAGTACAAGGAGCCTCCCGAGAAGAGATGAACAGTGAAAACACCCTGATGCTTAGCCTTCTCCAACCCTGGAATTGAATTTATAGGGTCAGCATTTCTGGCCTACTCACTTTTTGCTTTGGCCTTAGTGTGGGCTCTTTTGAATTGCAAGTTTGAGGTGTGTCTTGCCTTTCTTGCAAATAGCAGTCTAGAACTGCAAAGATAAGGGTAGCATGGCTGTGAAAGTCCTCACCTTGTTCTCGGCCTCCCGGCAGAATCTTCTGATGGAAGTAGAAAGACCATGAGCTGTGTTAGCCTAGTGTGATAAAACAGTCTTAGAAATCTCTTGCATTCATTCATCCTTTTGATTTTATCTTCTTTTCTTCTCCTCCCATTTCTACCCTTGATTTTGAGAGAGGGTTCCATGTAGCTAGGCTGGCTTTGAACTCCCTATGTAGCTGAAAATGACTTTACTATTTCCCCTCCCTTTGCCAGGATTGTAAGCATGCACTACTGCATGCCATTTACATGGTGCCAGGGATCAAACCCAGGACCGTGCATGCTAGACAAGTACTTTATGAGCTGAACTATGCCCCTAGCCCCACCTTTTCATTCTTGACACATTTCCCCCTACTGTTCTAGTGAGGCTCTTATGTCAATTGATATTCTCTTGCATTACTAAGTCCTGTTTTGGGGAGAACTTTACTAATACATGGCATGATGTTTTAAAACTGGAACTCAAATAAAGATATGTAGCTTATAGATGTAAAAGTCTTAGGGAAAGTAAAGCCAAGATTTTTAAAACATTAGGCCAGTACCTATGTATGTGCTTGAGTCAGTGAAATATGGTTTAATTATAAAATCATATATCAGTAAGATTAGCAGGGGAGCAATAAGTATAATGATAATTTTCTTTCTCAGTCTAGGTAGTTTATATAGGAATATTTGTATCACAAATTTTTATACTTTATAAATATTAGTGGTTTATTTTGCTCCCTTTTAATAATAGCAATTTAAAAATAAAATAATTTATTTTAATAATTTGATATCTTTGGCCTGGAGCCCTCTGTGTAGCTTAGCTATCTAAAAACTCTTGGCAGTCCTCTTGCCTTAACCTTGCTGCTGAGATTATAGGCATTATCACTGTGCTAGCATGGTGTTTTCTTTTTGGGGTGGGTGAGGGATTTATTTGGCTTATATTTCCAGGTCATAGTCCATTATTGAAAGAAGTCAGGGTAGGAACTGAAGCAGAAATCATGTAGGAATGCTTATTGTCTTTTTAAAGCATTCTGTTTTGCATTTATGTTGCCTACATTTAATTATTTGGGGTGATTTTTTTTGTTAAGTCTACACAATTTTAGTAATAACTAAACCATCAAAATTGGGGGACAAACCAAATAGTTTTTTGTAATCTCCACATGGGCAGAATTTCATAAGCTTGCCAGAATGGTGCTGACTTCCTGTGGTTATTAGCAATAATGGGCATCAGCAAGGATGTCTATGTAGTGTCTATTCATCTTTAAGGTGGATAATGGGACCTCCTATATGCACATCACTTTAGAAATAAAAGCAAGCCTATTTTGTACAAAGTAGTATTACTATGATATTACTATTAAGGAAGAGTCCTTAGCACATTCTTTTTAACTTGGTTTTAAAATCACTTTTGTCCTTTTCTTTTATCTAGAAGGTACGTTTAACTTCCTCTGGAAAGTGGCTCACAAAGTCATGACCTAGCATGTTCTTTTACCATGTGTTCTACTGAAGAATAACAGCTTTTTGTTTCGTTTTGTTTTGCACTTGAGTCCAGAAGTTCACTGAAAGTGGGCAACACCCAGATTTTATATATCATTAAAACACAAAGTGCTTGCACCATAAATCATAATTTCCCTTTCATGTGAAGAAATCCAAGTCCATTACTTGGCCTGATGAGTTTCACCTGCCTGAAGGAAGGATGTGTGTAGAACTCCCATTTAAATGTGCTTTGCCTTCTAGGTGCTGAAAGTCATGAGCAGAGGGGAGAACACACAAGATCAGTAGTTCCTGAATAGCCTTGCAATATTGTACGGGTTTTGGCTTATGTCTAGCATGAGGAGAGCAGCCTTTGAAAGAGTGTCAGATAAGGATGTGACGTGATCTGGCCTGTTCTAAGAGTCGCTGTGTCTCATGAGAATACACTGAAGTGGGCAGGGGTAAGGACAGAAATGGACAATCGTATTAAGAAGTGGTTCTTTGAACAATATTTGCTTGGACACATCAAAGAGATAGGCCTTTGACTTTTTTTCTTTCACAACCCCTCACCCCAGTCTCTTTCTTCCTGCAGGTTTTCACCTTATGGCTCAGGTTCTCCTTGACCTTGTGACAATTTTTCTGTCTCAGACCTGCTGGGATTATAAACATGAGCCTCATACCTACAAGAAACTCACTTTTGGGGATTCTTTCCCTGTTTTTCAAAAGAAAGGTCCAGGCTAGAGATAAATATTGTGGAGTTGTCAGATATTTTGACTAGATGAAATACATAAGGAAGTAATTTTTAGTTGGCTCACACCTAAGAGCTGGGCTGCTGGCTCACTTATGGTAGAGAGGTGAGAGAGGAGGAATGATCAGTAGAGGAGGAAAAAAAATGGAGGAAAATCTAGAATTTGTTGTCACAGGAGGAGCCAAGTGAAAACGCTTCAGGGATGGGTCAGGTGCTTCTTAAAAGGTCACGTAAGATGAGGGTCAAGTGCACATTGACTGGAAACAGCAATGAAGAGATCATGGATGAGCTTAATAGCATTTTTGATGGAGCAATGTGAACAAAAATTGATCAGTGAGGGAGGGTGGAAGACAGTAGGGGAAGAGAGAAAGAGAAACATTCATGGGTTTTTTTTTTTGTTGTTGTTTGTTTGTTTTTGCTAGAAAAGGAAGGAGGGGAATGTAGCAGAAAGGAGTGAAAGGAGGTTTTAAAGTTGGAAAAATAACAGCCTTCTTGAGTATTGGTTGGAATGGCAGTGATGAAGAAGAAACAAATGATGCCTCTTGTGGTATTACATTCCCATCCTAAAGAATTTAAAACAACTAAAACCATCCAGCTTGTTTCACAAACACTAATTTTTGTCAATGCAGTCAATTTCTTCACACTCTGGAATTGTTGTATTCTTATCTCTTTTGTCTAAACCTTGATTTTTTCCTGTGTGTTGTTTTTATATGTTCCTGCGGACCTGTGCATTGTGTGCATTTTTGTGCATGTGTGTGTGTTGTGCATGTGTGTGGAGAGCAGCTGTGGATATGAGATATTTTCCTCAATTCTTTTCCACCTTTTTAAAATAAAATATATGTGTGTGTGTGCATGTGTGGCATGAATGTAGCTGCCATGTTGTGCCACATGATGGTCAGAAGACAGCTTGCCATAGTCTGTTTTCTGTTTCTACCATGTGAGTTCTAGGATCACACTTAGTAGTCAGGCTTCATTACAAGTGCTTTTAAACACCGAGCCCTGCCATTGGCCTTCTTCTGTATTTTCACTCAGGTCACCATGCTTACATTGTAGGCATTTTATGGACTGAGACATAATTAGCAGTTGTAAAATAACGGTTTGTGTGTGTGTAGATGTTTGTATATCCTTTCTGTTCATCTTAGTCAGCCAGGGCAGCGTGTGGTCAAATGTCCATGTTGCCTGAGGTAGAGACCTTGGTGTACTCTGTAACTGATTAGTTCTTTCCCTGTCACTTAGAACACAGATTTCCACCAACCTTTCAGCATGCACTGCATCTGGTTTCCTATGAACACAATATTCGCTGTCGCTGTTGCACATACAAAGCCCTGTGTTTTAACAGTCTCAAGGAAACAGATGGGTAATAAGTAATCATTTGAACAGTACAGATGCCTCTAGGTATTGGGGGCTGGCAGCTGCTCCTCAGATGTGGCCGTGGGAATCATGAGGTGAAGATTCTAATCCATTTGCCTGGACTGAGCCATATTCCTAACGAGGTCCCAGCTGGCGGTGCTGGACATCATCTGAGTAAAAAGAGATTGCTAGGCGGTACTTCTTTTCTTTTCTTTTCTTTTTAAATAACTTTATACATTCACTTGTATCCCAGCTGTACCCTCTCCCTCTTTCCTTCCCAATCTTCCCCTCCCTCCCTCATCTCCTCCCTGCCCTCTTCCGAGTCCCCTGAGAGGGGGTGTCCTCCTCTCCTTCCATCTGGCCCTAGCTTATCAGGTATCTTCAAGATGGTTGCAGTGTCCTTATCTGTGGCCTAGCAAGGCTGCTCCTCCCTCAGGGGGGAGGGGAAGCTCATGAGTTCATGTCAGAAACAATTCCTGTCCCCCTTACTAGGGAACCCACTTGGATACTAAGCTACCATGGGCTATGTTTGAGCAAGGGTTGTAGGTTATATCCATGCATGGTCCTTTGTTGGATAAACAGTCTCATAGAAGACCCCTGTGCTCAGATATATTTGGACCTTGTGGGGCTCCCTGTCCCCTCTAGGATATACTAATTCCTCCTTCCTTCATGATTCCCTATACTCTGCTTGGTTATGGGTCTCAGCATCTGCTTTGATACACTGTTAGGTAGAGTCTTTCAGGTGCTTTCTGTGGTAGGCTACTGTCCTGTTACTTGTTTTCTCCTATTTCCAATGTCCATCCCCTTTGACTTTCTAGAAGAGGCAATACTTCTTTCTGGGTTTCTTTCTTATTGGATTTTGTTTCTTTAGTTTCTGTCTGCTGCTTCTCCAACAGGTCCTCGTCTACAGCCTTTGTGACTTAGAGAATGTGTCATTTCAGTGTCTCTGCCTTTCTCTACTGTTCTCTGGCATAAACCTGCAGACATTTAGATGTTTTGCGTAATAATTAGCTGGCTGGAGACTTGGGGCAAGACTCATTTGTATATACAGAAGGCCAGACTTCAGAGTTTATTTAAATCCCAATGCCATTTATTTATTTTTTCTTCCCTTTGGACTTCTGACTACCTCTCTGTGCTTTTGGACTTTAGTCTCTGTGTTGATGCTATTTTCCCATTGAAGTGCTATGGACATCTGAACAGTACAGCTAAATCTCTTCAATAGATGGCTCCGTTGTTGGAGGTCAGTTTGAAGGAGATAGAACAAACCTTTTCCAATGTGCTAATAAAAAGCTTCTCAGGTTCTTTATCACTTTAGCAGTGTCAGTTACATTCCATCCCCAGGAGTGGGCCTTAAAGCCAGGCAGAAAGTGGCAGGTTACACCTGTAACTTTTTAAGACTTATATGCTCTGTTCTTTATGTCCACAGCACATCTGCATGTTTTAGGTGCTAAATGGCCCCAAATGGTTGTTATATGAATGGCATGTGTATAGGTGCAGAGCAATGGCATGTATGAGAAGCACAGGTTTGTTTCTTTCTTTATTATGTCATCCTCCGTGACTGTTAAGTGTGATAAGTGGTTACATATAGAATAGTGAAATTAATATCAGGATGCAACCCCAAACATTAATATTAAAGTCAGCCCTAAAATGTGTTAATTAAAATATGTAAAATAATAAAGTATTAGTTGACTTTAGTAGTAGTTAGCTTTCAGGTGAGGGCAAATTTGCTTAAAATATGTAAAATAATAAAGTATTTTAAGCAAATTTGCTTAAAATATGTAAAATAATTTGCTTAAAATATGTAAAATATGTAAAAAATTTGCTTAAAATATGTAAAATAATAAAGTATTTTAAGCAAATTTGCTTAAAATATGTAAAATAATAAAGTATTAGTTGACTTTAGTAGTAGTTAGCTTTCAGGTGAGGGAAAATTTGCTTCTTAAGATAACTTCTGACAATGTTACATTAACATGATGGTAACATCACTGAGCGTTTGAAAGGGGAGGAGCTCTATGCCAAACATACATTATACCTTTGATTGCTTCATCTCTTATGAGGCAGGGTGGCGGTGTCTTGACATGCATTTTATAATGGGGAACCTGAGAACCAAAAGAGTAAGTGATGTTTCCCGGGTCACATGGAAGGGTTTCAACTCTAGGCAGTCTAATACCAGAAATCCCTTAGACTCTGCCAGTACATCCACGTGCTGTGCCTGTTTCAGTTTTAAATTGTGTAGTGGAATATAAGTATTTAGTTGTAAAAAGTAGGATTGTGTGATATAATTTACGTTCACTGGAAACTTTACTCTAGATGAATTCTTTACATCACTGCTTCCTGTTTATCATTAATTTCAGTATTAATTTCAACAGTTGCTTAGTTTAGAGTCTTGAGTTTTGATTGATCTCTGATTTAAATTTAACAGTAACACCTTAATTTTCTGCCTAATCCTTAGGGAATAAATAGCCAATAATATAATATATGCAGTAAAATTTTATTGTTATGGAAAGCTAGAGTTTACAGCTTGATTGTGCTTACGGAAATGTTGCATTTTTTTTAGAAATCATGAAAATCACAGTTATTGAGTGATTACTGTGTAGCCAGCCACCCTTGTGCTAATATGTTATATTCATTTAATCATTAGAGCAGCGTCATAAGATTATTTTATCTTTAATTGTAATTAGGTATCAATAGCAGAACAGTATAGCTGGAAATGATGACACTCTAAAAATTTATCTTATGAGATTCTGGTGTCCAAAGACTCTAGAAACAAACCCTAAAGTATAACCTCGTTACACAAATGAGGAAACTGAGAAAGTTAGTTTTCTGATTATATTTCTTAAACAAGTTCCAATATATAGATAAGACACACCAAAATGCCTTTAGGCAATTTAAAAGTTCTTTTCAGTCTTTGCTTGTGCTAATAAAATGACCTGAAGGTCGTTTTGTTTGTTCTAATTAGGACACGCTTGAGTTCTTTTGATTATCTTATCTGAACTCAAAGCCCAGTGATTTTCCTAAGGAAATGTTTCCTTAACTTTATTTAATGTGGCCCTATGCTTTATCACACTGAAAACTTGCATCTTTGCAATAAAAGCAGAAGAAAGGATGGAATGTCTGTGAGAGTCTATTTGTTTGGACAACAGTGTTTTTTGAAATAATCTATTTTTACTTATCCATTTACTTTTTTCTTTTTAAAGAAATTTTGTTATTTTTCTTTATGAATTTCATACATGAAATTTACATCATTTCTTTTCTACTGTCTTCCTACTTAATTCTCTTCCTCTCTAAGTCCTCCAGCAACCCCCTCACTCAAAGTTATGACCTTTTCTTCTTTGCTATAGTTTTACACCCCTCCACCATACACCTGCCATTGTCAGCCTCCTGTGTGCCACATGCTTCCTCAGAACTGCAGTGTGAGGGGTTTTTACTTTGAGATGAGAAGCCATTGAATGACTGAGTAGTAGTAGATCTGGAGATTTTCTTTCATTTGTCTTTATTAATTTTTAGTCACCAGTATTTTAAAATCATTCCCTGAGAGTTTCAGTGAACGACAGTCCAATGTGCTTTAACTTAGTGAAGCTATACTTTGTTCAGAGAGCAGGCAATGGACATTGCTGCAGGTTGACGTTTAATCCTTGTCCTTACTTACGTATGTTCACAATAAATGCAAATTGCTTAACAGTAGTCCATCTTACCTGGTTGTGAAAGCATCATGAATTCATGAATAAATTTACTGGATCTAGGTTTGAATGTCACGTTTTACTGATGGTCAGAATTTTTGGTAAATATATTCTTTTTTCATTTTGTCCATCTTTTTCTCACTTTCTTTTCTCCTCTCTCTCTTTATATATATATTTTTTTATAGAATTTCAAACTTTAGTACATGCTGGCATGGAACTATGTTGCCCAGGCTTGGCCTCAGCTCTCTAGTATTGGCTGTTTTCATTTTTCTAAACTTCAGCTTCATTGATAAAGCCATCTGTTTAATGGGCTTTTGAGGATTAAATGGCTAAAAAGGAGATGGTTCTGTTTGCATATTGTAAATATTTAATGAAACATACTATGATAATCTAGGCAAGAAGATTTTTTTTATAATGGATACAAATTATAAACTGGGAGTATAATTTAGAACCTTATTTTTAGATCATTTTATGATTTATGTTTAGAGGTCTTACAAAATGTCTCAAGTTTTGTTTCAAAGTTTTGACATTGAAACAATGCTTAAAATAACACTTTTGTCTTCACACTGGTTGTTTTGCATGTGTGTGAATTCTTTAAATGCCATTAGCTGTTTTTGTAGTATCAGAACTTGGTGTATTCTGAAGGCCTCCTCCTCATTCTACAGGCAGCAGTTTTAGACCAGTTCTAGAGGAGCAGGCTAAGTCCTGCCTTGGTCTCAATTGGCCCGTAGCTGCAGGACACCCAAGGAACTGGTGGGCTGTGAGGTCTCCCTGAATACTGTGTGTGTGTGTTGTGTATATACTTTGTTACTCAAGATCTTTGTCTTTCCAGAGAGCAAACAAGTCGTAGGTGAATTCTGTAATGTTTTTGTTTGCTTATGTTACTCATTAATACGATCTAACTTAAAGTTCACTATTGTACTTGTTGCTGTGTCTGGTCAACAGCACTGTAAAGTTTGGCTTGCTAATCTCCATGTGAGCCCAGAGAGACACTTATGTAAAACTGAACTGCACCTATGCAAAACACAGATCTGGTGGCCCTCTGTTCTTGCCAGGGTCTGGTTTTCTGCCTACTTTGCCTCAGTTTTGCAACTCATTTTCCTAGGGTTTGGGTACCCAGAAGCTGAGCTGATAAATACATCCGAGTTGTTGGAAGAAGGTTAGAGGACCATGTGGACATTTAAGCTGTCTTTGTTGGCACTATTTTGTACCCCTATCAGTTACTTGAAAGCACTTTAGCAAGTGCTGAAATCATTGTGTTACTGTGCTGATGTCATATTTCAGTTTATTCTTAGTTGATCCATTTGTGAATATTATTATCATGGGGATTGTTGATTGCAGGTAAGGTAACATGGAGGTGCTGTTTCCTTTCCTTAGGCTGTATAATGAATTCTTAAAATTCCATATTAAAGTGGGAAAAATAAGGCTGGGTATAGTGTTGCATGCCTTTAATCCTAGGATGCATGGAGGATTCAATGAGGAAAGTGACTGAGTCTACACAGTGAGATTCTGCCCAGATAGATAGATAGATAGATAGATAGATAGATAGATAGATATAATACATTTTCCTGTTTACAAAATTATAATTTTTGTAATTTAGTAATTGTGAATAACTCAATATATCCAGATATGTCTACAGAAGAAGAAGAAGAAGAAGAAAGATAAGTTGTAATTTCTGGAGTTAAAACTGATAATCTTTTTGAGGCATTTTCATTTCTTTTGTATTATTCTATGTGTGTTCAAACATACATTATTTTATGTTATTTTTACTGCGCTTAGCATTATATTATGAACATTTTCTTATGTCATTAAAACTATTTGCAAATATGATTTTAAATAAGCAGTATTTAATCTTGAGACTTTTATATGATTTAGTCAGTTCATTATTGTTGAAGGTTTAGGGTACTTCTCATGTTTTGGTTTTAGGTAAAACACTGTTAAGCATTAGTATCCATGTAAACTTTCACCTGCATCTCTGATTATTGTCTTAGTGTATTTTCCTAATGTGGAGTGGTAATCAAAGGTATGACTGTGATCATCAAATCCCGACTCTCTTTTGTAAAGGTGGTATCCATTTACATTCTTACATAATTCGGAATCAAAGGGAAAGAAGCTTTGTAGCTTGTTGTTTTCTTTCATTATTTACAGACAGAGTCTCACTATGTCAGCCTGGCTGGGCTTGAACTTACCTTGATCCTCTGAGTGCCACTGTTACCACACCTGGCTTGACTTTGTAGTTTTAAAATGATGCCAGAAAGGCCTGGGTTTAGTACAGCCACTACAAGTCTAGACCCTTTGAAGGATGTTATGGAACCATAGGTGTGGTTGGTCGTTAGGAAATATGCAGTCCTATTTTATGTTCTCCAAACGAGAAAACAGAGCTGTAAAAGTTCATTGACTCAGGAATTTGCAGAACCAGAATTAGAGACTCGACTGCTTGTCCTATATGTTTTATGTATTGTGACCCTCACTTACAGACACAGTAGTTTGCCAGCTCTGAATCAAAAGTGACCTGTGATCTGATATTTCTCCTGTCCCATCCTTTGCCATGTGTGTCCACTGCTTGGTGTAACAGTGCTATACTCATCATCAGGCCTGCCAGCAACCCTGTTCCTGGGCTTCCAGATACATCCTTTTGATTTATTCTGACTGAGTCTGGTTCGAGTCAGGGATGGGTGAATTGTGGATAGAGTACCTTGGCTAGGTTTGTGTCAAGTGTTCTCACATTCATGGCTCTGGACTGGGATACCTGGAAGTTGGCAGTTTAAATCAAATTAGATAGAGTGAGAATGAGAGAGAGATGATTTCAGTAAGAGGCCAGAGGAAAGGTTTCTGGCAGGTAGAAACAACAGATGTCTGTGGCAGATGAGATGGGGCTGGCCAGAAGCAGCATATGCCTTAGAGGAAAAAGGCATAAGGGAGGAAGAGTTCAGAGTATGAACAGCTGAAAGAGGTGTGGCCTGAGCAGGGAACACAGATTGTAATAATGGAGGATGGAAAAATAAGGTCAGATCATGCAGGATCTTACTTAGGTGTTTAGATTTTATCTAGTGAAAATCAGTAGTTATTGGGGGGACTTTAAGCAGCTTAGCTTTTTAGCAGTGCAGAGAATGGATTGGAGAAGGCAGGGAAAGAAGCAGGGAGAGTTGGTTTGAACTCAGGATTGTAGTAGTCATTGAGATACAGCCAAGTAGAAAGACAAACGAGGCACTCTGTTGTAGATCAGCAGAACCTGAGGGTCGGATAGGATGTTAGGAGAAGAATGATACAGATGCCTGGCTTGAGTCACAGCCCTCTCCGATCTGCCATTTATTAAGGTTTAGCACTTGTGTTGGTTACTTTTTTGTTCCTCTGACCAAAATACTGGGTAGAACCAACTTGAGGCAGCAAATGATTCATTTTGATTCATAGTGTTAGAAGGTCATAACCCATTATGGCAGGGAAGAGAAAGCAGAAGAGCTCTGCTCATAGCAGCTGGAGTATGTGGTGGAGTCTGGGTCACATGGGGATAAAGCAGGATGCAGAGAGAGTCGGTCATCAAAGGCCTGTTCCTAATCGTCTGCTTTGGCCAGGTGGGTCTTGCCTCCCAAAGGCTCCACAGTGTTCCAAAACAGCCACCTGCTTTCTTGCTGATATTGTTTTGTGGTACTGCGTTCCTTATACCTAGACTATAAGATTTGAATAAATCAGATATCACTGTTTTATAATAATAATTGTAACAGTAATAAATGTAATAAGTAAATAATTTATTTATTTTATAATATTGCTTATTATAATAAATAAATACATAATAAATAAATCCAGCACTGATTCTAATAGAATGCACATTAAGGCATATAGTAGGCTTATGATTTGATTAGTCATAAATTAGGTGGGTGGTTGATCCTAAGGCTCACAGCCATGAGAGGAAGCCTCAAGGAGCAAATGACCTCTTAGGATATTTCTTGGGATGATTTTTATTTTAAACATGAGGAAATGGACAGAGGCAGACCAAAAAACAATGCTTCGAAGAAGCCATACCACAGTTACCTGGGGTTCTCTTGTGTAGGATTCTGTTTACTGTACGCTTGGTCTTGGTTTGTTCTCAGGTTGAAAGCCCCAACCCCGTGAAAATGGAAGCTCCTTTCTAACAAGCCCTCACTTTCTGGGTATACAAACATACTTTTGGTATCATTTTTTCTATAGTTACTGATTTAAAAGTGATGATTAAGAGAATTTTAGAAGTCAACGTTTTTAATATATATCTCTGAAGGAGTATTAGAACAGTTACTTCTGGAGTGGGATAGGTTTCTAAGAAAATATCCCCAAACTTTGCTATCTTTTCAATCAGTCAATCAATACTTGTTTTGACATGCTTTCTTTTGGAAAACTGGCTTAAGTTGCATGACTGGAAACGGATCTCTGGAGGGGCCTGGCATCGTGGTGGGATGAACAGTTTTGAGTCGGGTAATTAGTGACAACCATGTGGAACAGAAGTGATTATTAGTCTAATTAAGTAAGCCATTTTATAAGTGTTATGGTGGACCCTTGGGTAACGGCCTAGAAATGCCTCCTCTCCTAGTTTATTTGATTGATGGAAAGCAGGTTTCACATGTCAGAACTTATTTATTTTTTGAGGTAGAGATTTATTTACCTGGTTTTTATCGGTTTCTTCGATAACTGAGAGGCAGGCCTGTCTTAATGGTTTTGGAATGGGACTTTTCATCCTTTGATGACAATGGCTTGGTGTAACCGCTAGAGACAGGATACCTTCAGTCTGCCAAGAATCCGCGTGCTTTATTTATTTGGATAGTTCAGAAACATCTTTACCAATGACAGCCTTTTCTGGCCATTTCTATACAGCTAGACTGTTCACGCTTGTCTTTTGCATTTGCTAGCACTTACTGTGTCAGGCACTATTACATGCAAGGAACTGAAAGATAGTGTAGCAGTTTCATTTCTCCATCTGTAGCCTGATGCTTGGTACATGTAATATATATATATATATATATATATTTGAAACAATGAGTCCTGTATTTTGTATGTACACTCATATTTAACTCATACAAATACTGCTCATTCTGTAAGGCATTTTTTAAAGAACAGATTTCCATAAACCTAATCTCATTTATTTCCAGGTATTTTTTAGAAAATATTTTTATTAATTCTTTGAGAATGGTATATAATGTAGTTTGATCATATCTACTGCCCTCTCCATACAGATTTATGGCCACCCTTCTACTCATTCAACTTTGTGTCCTCTTAATTTTTTTAAACTCAAAGTGACAATTTGTGCTGTCCAGATCTAGCCATAGCAAAGTATCAAAAAAAAAGGTAAAAGTAATCTTTACAGGAAACTTACATGTGACATTGTGAGCAAAGACAAGAGTGTGGAAGGAAATCAGCTCATTTCTAAACCCTACACTATTGTGGCCACCATAAGGTGCTGTCACATGTAAACCATGTTTGTGAGGCCTGTGCTGGAGCATGATTAGCTTACACCATGCACAACAAACCTACATTTCCCAAACAGAACAGGGCAGTCACATATATGAACTCTCAGAGGTATGACACTGTGCATAAGACCTGCACAGACCCAGCCACAAAAGAACCCTGTCATGGAGGGTAAAGGTGAACACAAAGTCCCATCCCTAACTGAGAATCCATTGGCAAGTGATAGCTGGGAGAAGGAGAGCCTGTTTTCTTTATGGATAGTTCTAAATTTGAAGTTAAATCTTTTGAAAGATTTGCTTCTAAAGTATGATAAATAAGACCAGAAGTGCTATAGTCTTTTAAAACTAAGACAGGAGTGAAAATATTTTGACTGATTGGTAACTGTATGGTGGTAACTGTAATTTACAGAGTATATTTGTGCACTCTTTGTTCACAAGTCACCTTAAGCTCCATTAGAGACAGCACCACCGTTTCTGTGTACTTACGGGAGCATTATGATGGTGGGCACAGTAGCATGGGGAAGAGAAATGAGCTGATTTCCTTCCTCACCCATCCTACCACATTTGAGTTTCCTCCAAGGGTTACTTCTTTTATTGTTTTAGACACTTTGAAAATAGCTAGATTAGTTTGACTGGCCCCAATTCTTTATGACATTCAGCAATATATAAAATATCCACCTCACTAAAAACAGTGTCAGTCAGTGTAGCTGCTAAGTAGGCAGTGAAATGTAGCAGATGTAAGATGCTTGTGAAACTCATTTGGCAGACATTGGATATTTTGTGCCAGTGTGGCCATGCTTATATCTCAAGGGGCTCAGTAAGAGTGTGCAGTGAGGCAGAGAATCTGGAAGACCCTTGTGGGGTTTCTGATTGCTGTGTTAATAGTTTCTGATAGAAAACCAAAAATAACAGTACCAGCCTTGTAGGGATGTTAGGGAGATTAAATGAACTAGTTATGCTAATAGAGTGTTTCACAGTAGAATTGAAGCAATATAGACAGAAACAAATTACCAAGCACTCAAGTGTGCGGTTCATATCAGGTGCCTTTGGAAACTTTATAATTGAATTTCTAATTGCAGTAATTCTTACCTAGTCATTAATGCAGTTTTTCCAAGGCCTCTAATGTTAACCTAATTTCAGTTATTCTCTGTGTGAAAGCATCATATCTGTTTCTTTTAAAAACAAATCTCCTAGATTCAGTATCAGCCCACCAAATGAATACATTTTATTATATCATTTTATATAAAGATATATAAATAGTGAGTATTTTAGATCCATTGCTAGGCTACCATATAGTTTAAAGTTTAGAGACTTTACAAAAACAAAAACAAAAACAAAAACAAACTAACTCTTAATTTGCATTTGTTTGTTTTCAAATGGGTCATGTTATATTGTTTAGTTGGCCTTAAATTCCTAGGCTCAAGCCATTTTTTTCCTCCTAGCCTCTTAAAGAGCTGGGAATACAGAACAGTGAAAAAGTGCTAGGCTGACTCTATTTTAAAATAGAACATTTTGGTGGTAAAGTGAGGTAGTAGGCTATTGATATCAAAGCTTAATGATATAATTTTTAACAGCAATACTAACTTACAGTCAAGAAGTATTCGTTCAAATCATACTATTTTAAAAAATAATTGATGGGCTCTAGTAAATTGAAATACATTCTTATAATACTTTAACATTTTGGGAGAAATAAACATCAAAACTTATTTTTGATTGTTTAATGGAATAATAATAATTCTATTAGCATGGTGCTTTTAGATAACATGGAATTGTTACTTCATTTATAAAAGTGAAAGTTAGCTGGTTATGGCAATGCACACCTGTAATCCCAGCACTCGGGGAGGCAGAGGCAGGCAGATCTCTGTGAGTTTGAGGCCAGCATGGTCTACAAAGTGAGTGTAGGACAGTAAAGGCTACACAGAGAAACCCTGTCTTGAAAAATCAGAAAAAAACCCAACACCCAAAAAACAACAACAAAAACAACCAACCAACCAACCAACCAACAACCCCAAACAAGAACAGCAAACCCAATATAAAACAAAAAAACCCAAAACTGAAAGTTCTTCCTTGAGATGGACAAATGTCTCTCTTAGATATTTTTTCTTCTTTTTTAATTGGGCGGTAAAGGGGATTAAGCACTACCGCGGTGGTGGTTGTTTTTTGGCACCTTGACACAGCCTTGGTGTGTCTGGGAAGAGGAAATCTTACTTGAGAAAATCTCCAAAGACTGACCTGTAGGCAAGTCTATGGAGGTATTGCCCTGATTAATGACTAGTGTGTGAACGAATGATTTATTTAATTCCAGGATGAAGATGTCACTCTTTTTAAAAATTTTTTTCTTTATTATTATTATTTATTATAACTTATTTATTTGTATCCTGGCTGTAGCCCCCTCCCTCATTTCCTCCCAGCCCCACCCTCTCTCCCTCTTCCCCATTTTGTCCCTTCCCTAGTCCACTGATAGGGGCCGATCAGGTCTCATCAGGACTGGCTAGAGAATGTTCCACTCTTGGAAAGCTGTAATAAAAGTTAACAGCAAAATACTAAAACTGTCTTTTTTTTTTCATGGAAAGAAGTATATGATTAGCTATATCAAAGATGTAGCATCTATTTGTGTGTGTGTGTGTGTGTGTGTGTGTGTGTGTGTGTGTGTGTAAGATACTATTGATGCTGTAGATTCAGATGGCAAACATTCTCTTGTTAGGTATGTGTTTGTCTAAGCTAAAACTCACCTGATTTTATTTTGTAAGAGCTACTCATTATGTGGAGAGTGCTGCTGAATTCAAAGTTATAGACAAGAGCTCTGTTTTCAATTACACTGTATGAAAATTAAAACATGAGCAAGGTTCTGTTTGAATACAGTTCTTGGCAATAGTTATTTGGGAAGCATTAAATGAGAAATTACAGATGGCTCTCTGCTGCCTTTCTGCAATGTTCTAGTAGTTCTCATGTTCAGTGATTTCACAAGGACTTTGTAAAGTACAGAAGCATGAAAAGATCTGAGAATCTTCTTTTACCTACTTGTGCTGCAGATGAGAAAAGGACTCGTGGGTAGTCGGGGACTGGGGTGAGGTGACAGGCCTCACTCTAGATAGAAGGATGTAAACATTACAGTTATTATGCTTTGCCTTCTTAGAAAACGTTGCTTGTGGCTGCCTAGTCCTACTGTGGCCACAGTTTGTGTATTGTGCTGTATGGTGATGAGAGTGGGAAGAGGAAAATGAGGGAGGGAAAGAAAAAGAAAGGACATAGACAGAAAGGTGAAAAATAGACTGACAAAGTCAAAAGTTGGTCTTCTTTGCTTCCTCTAGAAAGTGGTCCCAGTAACACAGTGACCTGAAGTTTCTGGAGCATCAGTGAGGTCTGGCTATGGTGGGAGAAAAGGGATGTTTGTAGCGGAAATCCACTTATAGCAGTCTTTTTAAAAACTCTACTTTATTTGGGGGTATTTAGGCCTTTACCTCCCTTTCACCATCCCCAGCCTTATGTAGGAGAGAGAAAAGGTTAGTGGGTAGAGGGGCCCAGATCCGTTTATTTCTCCCGTCTAGTTAGGGTCAAAGAGTTCTTTTTATTTTATTTTATTTTATTTTATTTTATTTTATTTTATTTTATTTTATTTTATTTTATTTTATTTTAGTGTATATATGTTTTCTTTTTAATTTTTTTCACAATTTATTCATTATGTATCCCGATTGAAGCCCCTCCCTCAACTTCCCCCGTCTTACCTTCCCTTCCCCTTCCCCCATTTCCTCCCCCTAGTCCACTAAAAGGGGGAGTCCTCCCTATTGGCATCTGCTCATAGCTTGTTAGGGTTCATCAGGACTGCCTAGATCCTCTTCCTCTGTGGCCTGGCAAGGCCGCATCACCAGGGGCGAGTAATCAGAGAGCAGTCAACTGAGTTCATGATAGAGGCAGCCCCTGCTTCCCTCACTCAGAGATCCACATGGAGACTGAGCTGCCAATCAGCCACAACTGAGCAGGGTGGTCTCGGTCCTCTTTGTGCCTGATCATTGGTTGGTGCATCAGTCTCTGCAGGCCCCTCTGGGCTCAGATCTTTTAGCTCAGATCCTTTGTTGGTCTCATTGTAAGGCTGTCCCCTCCATGTCCTTCTATCCCCGCCCTTTCTTCTTCCATAAGACTCCTTGTGCTCTGCCCCAAGTTTGGCCATAAGTCTCAGCATCTGCTTTGATTCCCTGTTAGGTGGTTCCTTTCAGAGGTGCTTCTATACAAATCTCCATTAACTGCAGGCACAGCTAGCAGGCTCCTTCACGAAGCCGCTGTGCCCTGAAGCGCTTCTCTCCAACTGCTTCAAATCACTGTACTGTCTCTGGTCTCTGGACTCTCCAAATTGCTTCATACCACACACCAACACCAAATGCCACCCAGACTCTTTCTCAGCCTCATATTTATACTCTCAGAGTCCTAGACCACACCCCTCTCTGTGAGGCACATGCAAAGATCACGCTCTGCAGGTGACAGTTAACAGGTGTGGACAAACTATAGCCCAACTAAAATCCCACACTTGGGATTTAAACAAAAGCATATTTACATAACATACAAAGAAACTAAAGACATCCCATTCTTGCCGATCACTGCTCCATTCTTCAGTGCCAACCCGTTTCGAGATTGCCATGTCTGTTATATTCTAAGCAGTATTTGTAGCTGCCTCAGGTCACGACAGGGGAGAAAAGAGCCCTGCCATGATGATATGTGTGGTTGACTGCCAAGTTTCCTGTTTTTCAAATCTTAGCTATTGCTAGCCTCCCATTTTCTTTATGACTTTTGTATCCATCTCACATCCTAGATCCCTCTTCTTATTCAGTGCTTGTGATATTAGAAGCGGTTACACTAGAAACTCACAGAGCAGATTGAACGTGTTCGTTATTTCTTGCCAGTTCACTCACTTACTGATTTGTTGCTGTGAAACTTGTTGAAACCCAGCGGCACGTGGGCATGGCTGCTGCAGCAACCTTGCTCACGGTGCCCCCTGGACTTGTAGCAAGCTTCAGCCATAGCTGTGTTCCCAGTTTTCACTCCTAGAACATTTATCTGTTCACATTCTGACTGAAATCCTAGCACACTTAACTGAGTCAGGTAGGAACTGACCCAAAGGAAATGGCAGGCTTAGCCATTTTTGCTATTGTCTTTGGAAGTGTCAAAGTATCTAACTCACCTCTCTTAGTTTGAAAGGTTGTTTACCTATTGTTACCCTGAAGCCTGTCTCTGGGTTTTCCATTGGAAGCCTCTTCCTTTCTGGCTTCTATGGTTGAAGTAAACTCACAGCTAGTATTTTATTAGATAAGCAATAAACATTCTAGGAATATCAGAAAATAAGGATAAAGAAAATAAAACAATATAAATTATCTATAATCTATCTGCCAGAGAAACCACTGATAACATTTTGTGCATATCTGAACTTTTTACATTTATTTATATAGTATTAAATAACTTTAATAAAATGAGTTTATACTGTATATAGTGCTTTGAATTAGTGTTTGTCACTTTCATTATATACATCTGTCATATGAAATAGAATTTTGTATTTTGAAAAGATATATTTCTGTTTCAGTCTTTTCAAATAAAGCTAAGTGTAAAGAAAACTTTAAAAAGGCTTATTGTCTTCCTACTCAGGTTGACATATTGAAAGGATTAGTAATGAAACAAGTAACTTGCTGTATAATGTGTTCTAAAAGCTCTTTTATGTTTCACCTTCTTTATTTCCCAGAGAAACCAAGACTGGTTGGCTCCTAAGACCATTTGTTTTTAAGATACATATCATACCCTTCAGGTTTTAACACAAATAAACAACCAGTCACCCTCGATGGGTGGCAGTTTTAGAATATATTATCTAGTCATCTCTGATAAAACAAAAGGGATCATGCACAGTTTCCTAATGTTTTAAAAATTTAATAACTTAATAAATTTAAATACCAGCACTTCCAACACACATACACATAACACAGTAAATTTAAGAGATTCTTATCGATATGCATAGAGCTGCCTCACAGTAATAACGCTGTAGATATTCATTGTGTGCTTTGGTTTACTTCTCTAATTTGCTATCGATGGACAGTTTCATTGTATAAAGATCTTTTCAAGGATAAGCACCAGTAGACTTGTACTACTAGTTTGTATAGATTGATAACTACTACATAGTAAAATTTGTTATTTCTCTTACTGCTGGTGATGTAGACCTTGTGCTGTGCTAGAAATTTAATCAGTCCTTGAAATATCCTTATGAACTATGTTATTATTGTCTGTGTTACACTTGAATAAAAGGCCTGGAGAGATTCAGCAGTTCTCCTGTAATACAGTAAGTACATGAAGTCTAAGATTCGAACCCAAGCTTCCTGGAGATACGGTCTTGACTACTCACACTTATGTGCCAGACGTCAAGAGAACAAGTAGCTATTGTCCCAGGACTGAAGACTGAGGCACTCCTGATATTAGTAAGCATTTTTCATGCCTACATATACTTGCACTGTAAGACCAGGGAAGTTCCTCTTTCAAGCTAAACTTCAGAAGTAACAACCCCTAGGAAGTTAAAAAATAGGATGCTGCATTGACTTGTACATTGAACGATGGGTGTGGCCGAACAATGCATGTGTATTGATCGTTTGAGCCACTTTTTATTTTAAATTTCCTTAACTCATTTTCTGTGGTATGACAACTTCACAGACCAGGTAATTTGTAAACAATAGAAGTTTATTTGACACCTGGCTCTGGAGGCTGGCAAACCTGTAACATGGCACAAGGTTTTCTGCTGTGTATGATCTGGCAGTAGGTAAAGAAGCATGCGTAAGACAGTGTGTCACACTGAACTCTTCCTTGCCTTACTGCACTAATCCATAGCTCTCATGACCTAGCCACCACTTAAAGGCCCTTCCCTTGAATATGGTCACATGGCAGTTGAATTTCAGCATGAAATTCAATTTTGGAGGAGACAAACCATAGCTATACCTTTATTCTTTTTTTCTATTGGATAGTTTATTTAAAAAATATTTTAAAATAGATTTATTTATTTTTATGTGTGTGAGTGCCCACATATATGAATGTGTATCACATGTGTGCCTGTTCTGTGGCGAACAGAAGAAGGTGTCTGGTTTATTGGAACTAGCGTGCCACGTAGTTGTGAATTCCTGGAAACTGTAGTGTGAGTGCTAGAAATGGAACCAGGGTGCTTTGTAAGAGCAGCAAGTGCTCTTTTTTCTTTTTTTTTTAATTTTAAAACTATATGTCACTTAATTTTATTTTATTTTTTCAATGCAGTTTATTCAGGAACCTTGAACAATCCTCAGACCCTGGGGAAAGCCAGCCCACAGCTTAAATAGCCTCTGGGTAGCCAACCCAGGCGTGCCACGTGGGCAATGCAGATAGGTCCACATACATGGAAGCAAGCCAGATCCTCAGCCTTAGCCAAATGTGGAATTGTTCTTGACAGAGAGCACTCACCATCGGGAAGGTGGAAGGCAGAAACCAGCTCCATCTTTAAGGCATAGCATTCCGCAGCTCTCTACAGTTCCCCCTTTTTGTTTTAGACGCATCAGGCAAGAGTAGAGGTCTGATCTCTGATATTAGAAATAAATTGGGACTTTGTACTGATGTTCATTTAGGTGTCATCCACCCAAAGAGCATCAGACCTGTCCGATACCTTTTTTTCAGAGGCGGGACCTGGGGCATCAACCCGCAGCAGCAAGTGCTCTTAACCACTGAACCATTTCTCCAACCCTTTTAAATGATTTTTATTGACTCTGTAAAGTAGTGGCACACACCATTAATCCCAGCAATTGGGAGGCAGAGGCAGGTGGATCTCTGTGAGTTCAAGGCCAGCCTGGTCTATAAAGCGGGTTCAGGACAGACAAGACTGCACAGAGAAACCCTGCATTGAAAAAAACCAAACAAATAAATAAATAATTTATAAACAAATAAATAAATAAACAAACAAATAAATAAATAATTTTTTCATCTGCATTACAAATATTTTACAGCATAAGCATTTTTAATTATTATAAATTTTTCATTACATGAATAGTGGAACTTTCAGCTTTCTATTGTAATATTCAATAATTACACTTATTGTTGTCTTAGGAGACTTCCTAGACATATAAATGGTAGAGTGAAGTAAATATGCATCCTCTACCCCTTTATTTTGCTTTTTTTCCCCCTTGACATGTTCTATAGTTGACTGTATTTGGAGTTTGGTTATTTGTTCTCTGACCAGATGAGTGGGACTCTCTTTTTCCTCACTCCTCTTTGTGCTCCCTTGGCCACAAGTATTTGTCAGATGGCCATAGGACTTGGTGATGGAAGCCTTGATTTTATTTCTTAGAACTTCCTCTCCTTGGGTTGCTTCCTCTCCTAAAAGAAAGACAAAGATTACATTTAGCCTTCTCTGGGAAGTTTGCTCACTTCCAGGATATTTTGAAGTCCATCATGTCCCAGGCCTTGGGCCAAGCAAGAGCGCAGTAGGAGTAGGTTATAGGTCACACAATAGAACTGAGGATTTCACATTTCAATTCACCTGACTGGAGCTTTAAAAGAAGGCTTTTTGAGCCTGTGTCCATATTTATACCACCAACCTTCTTGGCTTTTCATGTAGATTAACTCTGGTAGCATATGGAAACCATGGGTAGAAAAGAAAAATAAATGATGGTGTGTTGTAACTGTTAGTGCTTTAACTTTCTTGATGTAATTGTCAGTGCGTTAGTTTTCTTTTGAATTTTCCCTTAGTACATGGAGTTGAATAAAGTAGTACTAGATTGGGCAGCTGTGCAATTTGACTACCTAGGATCACATCTCACTGCTAAATATCAGTGTGTGCCCCTGAGCAAGAGCCAACCTTTATAAGAAGACAGTAGTCAATGCTCACATTACTTGTTTTTACCCTAAAGTAAAGCTTTAGTGAAATAACAGTTTGACACACTGTTTCTTTCGTTTCTTTTTTCTTTTTTTTGGATGTGTGTGTGTGTGAATGTGTGCATTTGTGTGTGTGGCCTTGGCTGTCCTGGATTCGTTTTGTAGATCATGCTGGCCTGAAACTCTCAGAGGTTCACCTGCCTCTGTCTCCCTGAATGCTGGGATTACAGGCATGCTCCAATAAGCCTGGCTTAGCACAGTTTCTTATAAGCTTAAACTTTGATAGCTGTCTTCTTAGCTCTACTGTCCTGTTGTGTCCACTCTTATGCTGTAGAACAATGGAGAAATATCAGCCCCATTTTTTAGATGTAGTTTTTTGTATACCTAGGATTGGGTCCATAATGAACTGAATTGCTTCTCACTAAAATTTGTAACATTGAAATTATAACCCTCTTTCAGCAGTTCCCAACCTGTGGGTCACAATTCCTCTGGAAGTCAAATGACCTTTTCACAGGGGTCGCTTAAGACCATTGGAAAGCATAGTTATTTATATTATGATTCGTAACAGTAGCAAAATTATGGTTATGTTTGGGGGGTCACTACAATATGAGGGGCTGTATTACAGGGTCACTGCATAAGAGCCACTGCACTTTATATGATGATTATACGTGAAGAAAAGGAAAGTTAAATGGAATTAAAAGGAAGGGGCAGTCAGAAGAGATAGGAGGAGTGTGAGTGCACAGAGGAAAGGTCGTGTGAGATGGCAGCAGTTGTGAGAGAACCCAGCAAGAGGGCGGCAGTCTGCACAACAAGGAGAGTGTCCTCACTAGACACCAGCCGTGGGGCCCCTTGCTCTTGGACTCGGAAGCCTCAGAACTGTGGGGAGAATGCCTACTGTGTAGGTACCTTACAAAGCCTCATGTCTTCAATATCACCACATCAGGGTTAGGATTGCAACATAAGAATTCAGCCAATATAAATACTTAGTCCCTTGAACTGTGTTCTTAGCCATGGCTTCTCCATACTTCACTGGTAGGAATCCTAGTATTTTATTTTGTATCTTGTTGCATTATTAGACCCCCTCGATTCTTCAGAGGAATTTTGTATACTGAATTAAAATCTGTTTAATTTATGCTCAGTGATTCCATGTCTGTTCTTTTGTGTAACAAAATGTGTGTTCTTATTGAATATAGCAGTTTCTTATATCCTCCTTTCCCTGTTATTTGTTTTCAACATTAAAATACTATTTTATTAGTAGTATTAGAGAAAATCAATTCCTCTTGGTTTTTGAAAGCCCAAACTGGAAAGTAAAATCAATTTGTAAGAACATAAGTAAAGAAGGAGCCCAATTAACAGAGACACTATTTCTTTTTGTTCTTTTCAATGATTATCTATCATCATTTTCCAAATTAAAATAAATCGAGAAATAGGCTATCCATTTTTAATATTTGAGTCAGTAAGATCTGTATCTTTCTTGCTTAGTATGATACAGCCTTTTTATAATCATATTATCTTATTGCATGTTTATCTTAGCTCTTGACAACATTATAGAGACTTGAACAGATCTTTTAAATAAATCCTATCTTCTAAATCCTGTATTGGCAGAAAGTTTATCTTTTTTTTTTTTTTTGGTGGCAGCCTCTTGTCCTTTTTTAGAGCCTATCTGCTCTAACAGACAAAGGGTTGGAGGTGGGCTTAGTCTGTCTGTACTAAAGCCAATGGCTGTGTCAGCTGAGCACAGACAATCTGGTCAACACTGCTGCTTTCTTGGGTGATTGGTTCTAAGGATCTGTCTGTGATGGGCCAGTATCTAGATGGCAGTGTTAGAGTCTGAGCCAGGTGCAGGGAGGTGACAGTCCACTGTAGTGAAGAATGGAGGCACCAGTGGCTCCATCGGGCTATTGTGTGGTGACACTTGGGCTGGGCTGCGTTCCATTTAATTCCAGATGGAGTGAGCTACCTCAAACACCACCAGTATAACACCACCGCTGAGCTGGACCAGTTTCTTGTTTTTGACCAGGAACCTCAAGATACAACCTTATTCGATTATTTTTAAAGTCATTCAGTAGGATACTGCTGCTCATTTATCTATGCCTACACACATGTATGGTTTGCATGTTCTCATTAAGGAGTGTGCTCCCTTGGGTAGGTGATTGCTATTTGTGTGGCAGTTAGAAATAATCTCTTCTCCTTAACTGTTTAAAGTTCAAAGTACTACTCTAGGGAAGAATTTTTTTACCCTTATTAAATAGGTTATGATTGTTAAGAGAAGCCAGTCAGGCAGAGGGCATGCGAGGATGCTGGCAGGTTGTTTTAAAGGTCTAATTAGGAATCCTGCAGATTGTATGGAATTCAATTGCAAATGTCACAAGAAAGGTTGCTTTGTCAGTGGTTAGGTAGCTGTTTTGGGGAGATGAGGTTGTTTTTGTTTTGAGCTCTGCCATACATATCTTAGTTCACGCCATATAGTTAATAAATAATCAATTTTAGGTTATTTTAAAATAGGGATTCTATGATTAGCCCAGGGTGGTGACTGTTTGAATGAGAACACTGCATTTATATATGTATAGTCTGTAACAATATTGAGCATTTTCATACAGTGTTTATTGTCTAGTAAAATTTTTCTCAGCACTAGACTATTTTGATTAGTCATAATTGACTGGGAAGCAATTTTCTGAGCTGGGTAAGCTAGGAGGCGGCTGTCACTGAGGTCAGTGGCTCTCCAGAACCCAGAAACACTGTGCAGTTCTGAATGGGTGGGTAGAAATAAGCCCCACCTTACCTCTCAAAGGGGACAGTGAGTTCCCTACCTCTTCCCAGGGATGTAGGATCCCCCAACAATGGAGAACATGAAGGTCTTCCTTCTTAGGCAACTTCAGGAGCGGTAGGAACATGAACATGGAGTTCTGATTAATTCCTAAGTCTATGGCTGTTATGAAGAGTTGGGGATTTAGTGTCTCAAATGCAAATAGCTGTTTGCTGAGTTGCTTAAAGATGTGGAGTTGAGTTTTAGTTTGGTGGCTGGTCTTTTTATTTCTTCTTTTTCTTCTTCCTCTTCCTCCTCCTCTTCCTTGTCCTCTGGCTTTGTTATGAGGTTCACTTAAATCCAACATAACTCAAACACCAGATCAATGCAGATGACACAAATTTAGTGTATTCAAGACACTACTGATTGATCAGGGCCGCAGAACAGACTTGGGAGCTGAAAAGTGACCCCAAGTAAGAATATCACAAAATATTTAAACTTGCAAAAGACAAAAATCTGTGCCAAGTTATTGTTACAATTTTCCACCAGTCAGGATAGGAGTAGGTTCCTGGGCCTGGGAACATGAACCTGTTTGACCCTGCCAGCAAGGTGGAGAAGTTGTTCCTGAGAAGGCTGGACTCAGATAACTCTCCCCTTACAAGTTGTCCCTGAGATGTCTGGACTCAGACAACTATCTCCTCACAACGGAAGCTGTTCAGCTATTGGGAAGTCCCAGCTACCCTTTGGCCTGGGATCTTGAACTTAGTTTCCCTTATGATTAAGTAGAGTCTGAAAGCAAAGTGGCAGTATCTAGAACATGCTTCTTTTGCTTTCCTCAACTCCCTTTCTGTTTCCTTTTCCTTTTCTTCCTCTCCCTCCTTTCTTCTTCATCATCTTTTTTGTTGAGCTTCGCTATGTAGCCCAGGCTTTTCTTTGAACTTGTTTTATAGACCAGATTGAACTCAAACTTGCTATCCTTTTTGCCTCTGCCATATGGTGCTTTAGATTTATATCTTTCTCTAGCCTCTTGTCAAACATCTTCGTTATTGGAAGCAATTATCTTTATATCCTAGAGGATTTATTTATATGTGTCTTCCACACTTCACCCTAATTTTGACCTTGTACAAATGATTTCCCCCACAATTGGCATATTATCTTTATGCAATTCTAATTGTGTAACTAACTTGATTACTTCTTTTATGACTGATTTTAAAAGTTCATGCCAATTTGGCAGTTCATCTCAAAATACATTTTCATATAGGTTTGTGTGCGTGTGTGTGTGTGTGTGTGTGTGTGTGTGTGTAGCCTAAAGGACAGTCAGTGTTGGCCATCTTCCTTGATCACCTTCTGCATGAACTTTTGAGACATGGTTTCTCAGTGAATCTGCAGCTTATGGCTTTGGCTAGGTTGGATGGCTGCAGAGCTCTTGGGATATACCGGTCTATTTCTCCCCAGAGTTAAGATTGCAGTTGTTTGGGGAGGCTTTTATTTACATGGCCTCAGGGGTCTGAAGTCTGGTCCTCATGCTGGTATGGCAAGCAATTTATTAACTAAGCCACTTCTCTTCTAGCCCCTCAACTCAGATTTTAAAAGGCCATTTAAATGCCAAGGAAATCTTCCTGTTGGTCAGATGCCACTGGATCCCTCTTTGGCGCCCTGCCTAGTAACACTGAGAACTTGAAGAGACCTATGTTTTAGGAGTGCAGTTGTAGGCCTAAATAGTTTCATTAAGTATGGAGAGGCTTTTAGTTACTTGTTATTGTGATAAATACCCAAGAGAAACAAACAAAAAGGAGGGAACCTTTGTTTTGGTTCACAGCTTATAGAGTTTTATTCTGTGGCAGGCTGATTCCATGTTTCTGGGTCTTTGGCAAAGCACAAACTCACAGTAGAAGAATGTGGCAGAGGAAACCTGTTTACCTCATGACCTCTGGGAAATACACACACACACACACAGTCTCTGGTGGCTAGCTCACCACTCTTTTTTAAAAATTTTCTCTCAGTTACAGCTCCCCACTTGTCAGCTGTTTCTGTAGACACATGGAAGAGTGTACCTTTTTGATATCTGAGGTGTCTCTCAAGCTAGGCCGGCTGCCAGTCAAGAATAGCCATCACAGGAAGTCTGTATTTTAAAAATTACTTTGACAGCCTGGCACAGACTGTGAAGACTGAGAAAAGGAACGACAGGATAGTGTATAGCTGCTTTACTGGGAAATCCAGTAGAGGTATCCTGTCCATGGCCTAGTGCATTCAGCAGTTTATGAGGCATCTGTCAACTGTTTCCCCAACTGGAGGTTTGAGTCTGGCAGTTGATGTTGGGAAAAGTTCTGTAGACCACTTTCCATCTCATAAAGGGGGGTTTAAATGCTTGCTGCCTGCTCCTTTCACTGGGCGTTGTAAGGATTAATGAGATGATGCTGGTAATGTGTTTTAAAGTCAATGGAAGGAATGAGTATGGGGAACCCCAGGTGTTACGTTACTAGGAATTTTGGCTTTTACCCTGCTTTTATGCTTCCATTTACTTTGCTCACATCTTGCTTTTGACAATAAAGCAAGCTCTATTAAGCTTGAGGCCCATCAGGTGGGAGTTCGTAATGGAGGTATGCACCTGTTGTGTCACGTGTTTCAACTTCCATCCACTGCAAAAGCCACACAGGCTTGCCTGGTTAAAGTGGGGCTGGTTACCTTTTCTGTGCGCCACAGGTCTTCTTGTATGCAATCAGTACTTTAATAAACTGTAAGCTTTTAGAGTGTATTTTAAATAGAGTAGTCAGTTGTCATCTTGGTAACTTAATGTATGTCATTACCACCTGAGGATATGAAACATGCTGCCATATGCACTGAGGTGTTGGGGTGTGAGAGGAAAAGGCTGTGCTGGCAGAGCTTGTGGTCCTGTTGTGAAGGGTCCCATGGGGCTACTGGTTCCCAAAAGACACAACCCTGTCTCTGTAGGCAGGGCTTTCCCTGATTCCAATGGAGATGCTTCTTTTACACTTCAGCATAATGTGATCATATATTTCAGGTCCTATAAACTGGCTCGCATAACTGAATGTATTATTCAGCTTCATGTTAATGCATCGTTCAAGTACTGGAGGCAGAACCTGTCAAGAGGAGAGGCTTACCAGCTAAATAGTTTTCAAGTTTGGGGAGGGCAGCATATGGTGGCACATCGTGGTGGAGACAGAGGTAGTGGCAGAATGGTCACATCCTGAACCGAAACCGAGAGAGAAAGGCTGGGTAAGCTTTCTGTAAACCCTTCCCTAAACCCCTCAACTTTTTTGTTTGTTTAGAAAGAAAAAGTTTCATTCAGAATGGTATCATTATAATAAAAAGAGCACTCTAAGAGAATCTATGAAATCTCCAAATGTCTCAAAATCAGGCAGAAAAAAAGTTCCTATTACAGCATAAAATATAAGTAGACTTTTAATGGAGACTTCCATACTTGGGGAAAATACCAGTAGAATCTGAGGAGAAAGGGGTCTCCCTATGCCAATCAATTCTCAGAAAAAGCTATTGAGGATACCAATTCATTTTGTTGTTCATTGGTTTGTTTGCTTGGTTATTGCTTGAAAACATGACAAACTCTAGGTCAAAAGTAAGTGATAAATCTGATTTTTGGTGGAGACACAGGAAGCGTAAGGATTGGGAGCTGAGAGCATTTGATTGTACCTCTTGTCGGTTAATGATACAAAGTTTTGTGATCATTATTAGTACTGGAGTAAGCGTGACTTTGAGGGTCATGCTGGAATGGCCTCCGTGTACTTCTGGCCCTGGAGTGCATCTGCTGTGTGGCATGTGGAGAGTCTGTCAGATTGCCACGTACAGGATCTCAGCGATAAGGAAAGTAAAGATGGGCGCGTCTCCTACTCACATTACAAGAGCAGCTATAAAGGTGAACCCGGTTACGCTAAGATCTGTGCTCAGTGCTGCCAGTTGACATTCTTAGAGCCAGAGCCCTAGAGTCTTTATTCAGATGGACACATTTTCATAACGTATAGGTGCCCTGTCTCCACATGGCCTACTTCCTAAACATCAATCCACTCCCCAGTATGTCCCGCGCCTGTAACACAAGGGACTTCCGGGGAACAGAAAGCATTTGAATTGTAGCACTAGCTCTGAGTTTAAAAGTCATACGCCAAAGTGTTCAGAAAGACATTTATGAATGAAGCTATTGTAATAGATAACAGCAAAGTTTAAAATAATGTTGATATTCTGGATGGTGGGGAGGAGGAAATTAGATGGAAGGAAAACAATTCAGCACTTTCCTTTTTATTCCACAGAAAGAGAATGCCTGATTGTTAACATATTCCATGCAATGAGTTAGGGAATTAGGCACATTCAAAAATAGAAACTTAACATGAATGAGCCTTTGTATGAGCTGAGCTTCAACAAAGAATAAAATGGTCATGAAAATTGTATTTTAGTAATCTATTTTAAGCTTTGGAATTTTAACACACATTTGAGAATTGTGAAAAAAAAAAAGAAAAAGGAAAAAGTTTGACCTAAAATCAACATAAATTATTAAAAATCTGGATAAGGGTGTATACCCTGTGAAACAATTGTGGTTTCCTTATTTGTAATATTATGCTTTCTTTGAGTTTTAAAATAAGCAAAATGGGTTATAAAATAGAAACCACTGGCTTGGAATGAGTTGAGAATCCATGTAGACACAGGGATCTTTTGTGCCTCTGTGTAGAAAAGTAATTCAGAGTCTCTCAGGATGTTTTAACAGCTTTGGAGATCAAGGGAGTCCTTGCTTATGGCAGTCAAGAATAGCCCAGGAGGTAATTCTTTAAGGAAGTAATCACTGCCTGTTCTGAGACAACTCAGTCTTTGAAGTTAAAAAACAAAAAATTAATGAGGGTTCTGATTATAAGAAATTTTATGTGGAAAATTAAGAAGAAATTAATTAGAACGAGGGATTATTTTAATCAACCTGTTTTGTCTAAATATGTAGACATATTTGTTGCCTGTTTAAGATATTTTTTCTTGTGGGAGTAGGGGCTGTCTCTGACTCTGTTGCCTGCCTTTGGATCCCTTTCCCCTGGCTGGCCTGCCTTGTCTGGCCTCAGTGGGAGAGGATGCGAGAGGATATGCTTAGTCCTGCTGAGACTTGATATGCCAGGGTGGGTTGGTACCCATGCGGGGGCTCCCCTTTTCTGAGAAGAAGGGGAGGGGAAAGGGGGGGGAGTGCTATGTGAGGGTAGGACTGGAAGGGAGGAGGAAGGGGGACTGTGATCAGGCCGTAAAGTGATTAAATAAATACATAAATAAAAAAGATCCCGTTTCTGTCCTCTGAACTTGAGGAAGCTGTACCTATAAATAATATATTATGTGGAAAATTAACTGAATCAGGTATCGGTGCTACAGAGTGGTAGTGAGCAGAAAGCACAGTGTGGAATGATCAGCTGGAACAGCACGTTTGAAGGGTAGGCCGTGCTTTTTCTCCCCTTGTCCTCTGGTGTATCAGTCTCTACTGTAAGCCTGGGGTAGGCAGATAGTTCAAGGGAAGTGCATGTCCACTGGTGTTGGGATTGGAACTTGGATCCCTAGAATCTCCACAAAAGCTGGGCAGGTATTGTAGCCTCCTGTAGTCCTGGTACTTGGGAGGCAGACAAGGTATACCAGGGCAAGCTGGCTAAGTAGACAGGCTAGAATCACTGGGTTCCAGATTCAGTGAGAGATCTTGCCTCAGTGAGGAAAGTAGAGAGCAATCAGTGAAGAAACCTACTGCCATGTTCGGCTTCTGTACACACATACAAGTACATGTGCACCCCTCCCCACACATGCCCACACATACGGACATGCACATGCACATTGAGACACACACACACACACAGAGAGAGAGAGAGGGAGAGAGAGAGGGAGAGAGAGAGAGAGAACTGGGTTAAAGTAATGCCATTTTGAACTTTTGTAGTTCCAGTCATTCACCATTTACACTAGAAATGCCTTGACCGTTCACTTCCTTCGTTTTCCATTCCTTGTGTTCTTTCCCAGCTATGCTCTATCATAGAAATTCTTGTGCAGGATAAGATGGAATAGGGAGCTGATGGGTGGGACTAGTTTCTAAATGTTTGCCGTTTCCTCTTGGGGTACATTTTCTGAGACTAGGTCTGTCTCTGCTATCTGAGGCTGCCCAGTTAGGGTAGACTGAGTGACCTCCCCTTCATGGGGATTCCAAGTGTATGCTAGTATTCTCAGCTTTTTCTGGGGGTGAGTAGGATGCTGGGAATTGACCGGAAGTCCTCATGTCCCATACTCTGGCTTTATATAATACATACGAGGAAAAAATTGATAGAAACTTTAAGGTAAGCTTATAATCGACTTCAGCTTTTTATGCCTGAGGACATTGAAATTGTCTTGCAGAGGTTCGCTTTTCACAGCACAGGGCATTTGGATTTGCTCTG
This sequence comes from Meriones unguiculatus, assembly GCF_030254825.1. Taxonomy (NCBI): domain Eukaryota; kingdom Metazoa; phylum Chordata; class Mammalia; order Rodentia; family Muridae; genus Meriones; species Meriones unguiculatus. The sequence continues at coordinate 61,146,925 of NC_083352.1, read as the reverse complement.
ATGCTGTCTGCACTCTTCTTCACTCCACATAGGAACTGGTGAACTTGGTGATCTCACAAGCTTTAGACGCAGTGACTTCCTGCTAGAAAGCCTTCTGAGAACATTGGGAGGAGAGGATATTGGCAAAATGCCGAGAGCAGGAATTGAATCCAGCCTAAGTTATTCCTGTCTTTTTAGTTTTTATTGTATCTCCCTTTCCAGGCCATAATGTAATGACTGAAAGAGTTCCAGCAATACTGGCTTCTTCCTGTCAGTATTCCAACACTAGTGGTGACTGGAAAAGACAGAGCGTGATGGCTGACATAGAATTAGCTTCTGGTCATTTGCCCAGGCTGTTGTTTTCTTTGCATTTTCCTGAGTCGAGTTAGATTATATTGAATAATTACCCTTTTTTCCTGTGTGAGTATTTACACTCTATTTGAGGTGTGTTCAGATGATATATTGCTTACTGAATTTGAATGAGTTAGACTTAATGAGTTTGAGAGGGGGAATGACTCTTGCTTACCCCTATGTCATTTTAATGACAAGATCCATAACTGGGCCTTTTGTTGCCATGAAACAGTGATAAAACAGCACCCAGCTGTTTTGAGCTCTGAGCTATGGTTTCAGCTGAATGTGCCAGAGAAGATAGGGGGAGGAAGAATAAAGCTCTAATTCATTTTTATCTGCTAATTATCAGGTCCATTATTGACAATATTTTATGTCGTATATATATATGCATGAAACACACATACACACACATACAAATGACCTGGAAACCTTGACCTCAGGATTTTATATAATATTAACTGAAATAGGGAGAGTACTAAAATGATAAAAATATTAAAATGATTGGTAATATGATATAAGTATTTTTCTTACCTAGTTTTTTATATAAATTTTTATTTATATATTTATTATATATTTATATTTATATACTTATTACTTATATATATTATATATATTTATTAATTATAGTTTATTGACTTTGTATCCCAGCTGTAGCCCTTTCCCTCATTCCTTCCCAATCCCACCTTCCCTCCCTCATCTCCTCCCTGCCCCTCTCTAAATCCACTGATACGGGAGGTCTTCCTCCCCTTCCAACTGACCCTAGTTTATGAGGTCTCATCAGGAATGGCTGCAATGTCCTCCTCTGTGGACTAGCAAGGCTGCTCCTCCCTCAGCAGGGGGTGGGGTGGGTGGGGAGGGAGAAGGTCAAAGAGCCCACCACTGAGTTCATGTTAGAGACAGTCCCTGTTCCCCTTACTAGGGAAACCCATTTTGATGATAAGCTGCCATAGGCTATGTCTGAGCAGGGGTTCTAGGTTATATCCATACATGGTCCTTGGTTGGACAATCAGTCTCATAAAAGAACCCTGTGCCCAGATGTATTTGGTCCTTGTGGAGCTCCTGTCCTCTCTAGGTCATAGTAACTCCCCCTTCTTTCATATGATTCCTTGCACTCTGTCCAAGGTTTGGTTATGAGTCTCAGCATCTGCTTTGATACACTGCTAGGTAGAGTGTTTCAGAGGCCTTCTATGGTAGGCTACTGTCCTGTTACTTGTTTTCTCCTACTTCCAATGTCCATCCCATTTGTCTTTATAAGTGAGGTTTGATCATCTTATCCCAGGTCCTCCTTCTTGTCTAGCTTCTTTAGGTGTACAGAATTTAGTATGTTTATCCTGTCTTATAGGTCTAGTATCCACTTATAAGTGAATATGTACCGTGTGTGTCTTTCTTCCTCTGGGATACCTCACTCAGGATTATCTTTTCTAGATCCCACCATTTGCCTGCAAAATTCATGATTTCCTTGTTTTTAATTGCTGAGTAGTATTCCATTGTGTAAAAGTACCACAATTCTGTATCCATTTCTCAACTGAGGGACATCTGGCTTGTTTCCAGGTTCTAGCTATTACGAATAAAGCTGCTGTGAACTTGGTTGAGCAAGTGTACTTGTTGTGTACTTGAGCCTCTTTTGGATATATGCCTAAGAGTGGTATAGCTGGATCTTGAGGAAGCGCTATTCCTAGTTGTCTGAGAAAGCACCAGATTGATTTCTGAAGTGGTTGTACAAGTTTGCATTCCCACCAGCAATGGAGGAGGGTTCCCCTTTCTCCACAACCTCTCCAGCATGTGTTTTTCCTTGAGTCTTTGATCTTAGCTATTTTGATGGGTATAAGGTGAAATCTCAGGGTCATTTAGATTTGCATCTCCCTGATGGCTAAGGACCATCAGGGATTTCTTTAAATGGTTCTCTGCCATTCTATATTCCTCTACAGAGAATTCTGTTTAGCTTCGTACCCCATTTTTAATTGGATTACTTGATATGTTGCTTTTTACCTTCTTTAGTTCTTCATATATTCTGGATATCAGCTCAGATATGTCAGATATGGGGTTGGTGAAGATCCTTTTCCAGTCTGTAGGCTATTATTTTGTTTTGAAGACCATGTCCTTTGCTTTACAGAAGCTTTTCAGTTTCATGCGGACCCATTTATCAATTGTTGATCTTAGAGCCTGTGCTGTTGGTGTTCTGTTCAGGAAGTTGTCTCCTGTGCCAATGAGTTCTAGGCTCTTCCCCACTTTTTCTTCTAATTGATTTAGTGTGTCTGGTTTTATATTGAGGTCTTTGATCCACCTGGACTTTAGTTTTGTGCAGGGTGATAAATATGGATCTATTTTCGTTTTTCTGCATGTAGACATCCAGTTGGACCAGCATCATTTGTTGAAGATGCTGGGTTTTTTTTTTTTTTTTTTTCATTGAATGGTTTTGGCTTCTTTGTCAAAAATCGAGTATTCATAGGTGTGTGGGTTTATTTCTGGGTCTTCTATACGGTTCCATTGATCCTCCATTCTGTTTCTATGTCAATGTTCTATGCTTGTTCATTGTCACTATTAGTTCACTATTAGTTCACTAATAGTTCATTGATCACTATTATCTATCAACATCAATGGACTCAACTCTCCAATAAAGACACATACTAACAGAATTGTTGTGGAAACAGGATCCAACATTCTGCTGCATCCAAGAAACACACCTCTGTAACAAAGATAAACACTACCTTAGTGTAAAGGGCTGGAAAAAAATGTTTTTCAAGCAAATGGACCCAGAAAACAAGCTGGGGTAGCTATCCGAATATCTAATAAAATAGGCTTTCAACCAAAATTAATCAAAAAAGATGAAGAGGGGCACTTCATTCTCATGAAAGGAAAATTCCACCTGGAGGACATCACAATTTTAAATATCTATGCCCCAAATACAGGAGCACCTGCATTTGTAAATGAAACATTATTAAATCTGAAATCATACATCGATCCCAACACATTAATAGTGGGAGACTTCAACACTCCACTCTCATCAAGGGATAGATCATCAAGACAGAAGCTAACAGGGAAATAAGGACACTTACAGAGGCCCTTAATCAAATGGACCTAAAAGATGTCTACAGAACTTTTCATCCAAATTCAAAAGAGTATACCTTCTTTTCAGTACTTCATGGAACCTTCTCCAAAATAGACCATATAGTTGGTCACAAAGCAAGCCTCAACAGATACAAGAAGATTGAAATAATTTTTTTATGTGGTTAGGTCTGTGTGGCCTAGAAACCTCCCATGTACCCCTTTCTTTCAGCTGACTACCATAGTCCAAAGCTTATCATTGATACCTATTTCTTGTATAAACATCTGCTTTTTACTATTTGAATTATGTTTCATGGAGCAACAGCACCAGCATTGCTGAGAGTGTGTTAAAATGCAGCCCTCGATACCACCCCAGACCTACTGAATCAGTACTAGAATTTCAGCAAGATCCCTAAGCATATTGAAACACTCTGATCTACTTCATTTTTTCTCGCCTCCCTCTCCAAGATCATTCTGAGCTCACCCAGCTGTCATTTTCTGACGTTGTCCTGTACTTTTCCAGTGGCCTGCCTTTCCTGGGATGGTACTGTGTTCCCAGAAATGCCCTTCCCTCTAACTTCCTTCTCATTCCTTCTGCTTAGTTTGTTAGATGCCCAAAGCATGCTAAGAACTGTAGTTTGGCTTGAGATTCAAACATAAATGGACACTTCTGGCCAGACACTCTGGAGGACAGCGTGGAAACATAAAGACTTGAGTCTTACATCTATGCTTTCTTTGATTCTGTCATTCCATGTCTAGAGATTTTCCTAAACTAATAATCAGAGCAAAATGTACAAAAGTCAGGCCACTGCATCATTACTAATAATAGTAAAAAAAAAATTAGTAAGTTGCTTCATAGCAAAGTTATTTGTTAAGGAAATATAATATATTCATAATAAGAAAATAAAAATGTCAACATTAAAAATAATGTTATTACAATACACAGTTCCTGTATTTCAAGAAAATAAATATATAAACTAAGTAATATAAATATATAAACTAAGCAATTTCAAAATGTAAATGTAGCAATAATAGTAGCTAGTTGGGTAGTGTCAACAGTCTAGACTCCATTCTGCCTATATCATTCCTTATCCATAAAAACTTGTGAAGCCAGGTTATTATTACTTGTAGATGAAGAAATTTAAGTGCAGACAGAGTAAGTTACTTGTGCTAGGTCTCATAGCTAAAAAGTGGTTAAACTGTGATGTAGTGGCACATTTAAGATGGAGTGCATAGACAGTTTGGAGGGCATTACTAGTTTTCCACGTGACTGGGACACGGAGAAAGACTTTCCAGATTACGTATAATGGTATGAGTGGTAAGAAGTAAGGAGAGGTGGTGGGCATCTGAGAAAGTCTGCAGAGAAGTAGGGCAGAATGTTTGAGAAATGAAGAGAGGACAGAAGCAGATATATGCTGTGATAATGACTTGAGGACTTCATTTTACTCAGAAATGGTTGGAAAATTTTAATGTGGAAGAGACAGAGTTGAGGAATTTTCAAGGCTTGCAGAAAGCTTGGGAATGGATCAGCTCACCATGACCTCAGTGATTCACGTCTGCAATGATGGCGTCATGAATCAGAGCAGCAGGGATGGACAGTAAAGACCAAAATGATCACTGTGACTGTTGCTGGGTACTATTCTGGATAAGGATGACATAAGGAGGTATACAGTTGTGCCTGGACTAAAATTCTGTATTGGAGAGTGTATTAATAGTGATAAAATTGACATTCTGGAAGACTGATTAAAGGTAGGAGTGAGAGAGAACGCAGTGTCTAGAATAACAGCGTGTGTATGAGTGTTAGCGTTCTGTAGTAAAATAAGAGTATACAGTAGCCCCCCTTAGAGTTTCCCTCTCAAAGGTCTTAGTAACCTATGGTTAACCACAGTAGGAAAATATTAAATGGAAAATTCTAGATATAAAATATGCCTAAGTTTAAATTATATGCTATTTTGAGTGGCCTGTTTCAATTTTGTGTTATGCTTCTCCTACTTGGCATATGAATAAGATTTTTCTTAATGCCTTCTCGGTCAGGACATCTACTAGTGAAGTGGAGATTTGGATTTCAGAATTAATTTGTTTTTGTAGTTTAACTGTCTCATCTATGAATATGAGTGGAAGTGATGAATATAAGCTGTTCTTTGGCTTTCGCTCTTGCAGAAGGGGTCTGCCTCTCTTTCTCCTCTGTTCCAGAAAGAAGGTAGAGTGAGCTGATTTACAGCCTTCTTGCACCTGGAGCAAAGCCATAATTGTCCCACAGCAGCCTCAGTATCACAGCAATAAATAAGCGTTCACTGAAAGCCACTAGCATTTGAAGGTTAATTATTAACTGCTGCAGCCTGATCAGTGGCAGCTGACCAATACAGCTGCCCCTTACCGGATGCCTCCAAGTTCCTTGAGACCTGCATTATTTGTCTTCTTTGTCATCTGTCCAGTATAACCTGATGTTTACAAAGTTGATCCAGTTCATTTAATTTGGAGTGTCTGGAAAGGTTAATTCCCTTGTATTAGAGCAGTTTCTCCTCACTGTGTAACCCTTAAGACAGCTTTATTAGAATCACTATGGAATTTTCCAGAAATAGATTTCTTGATTCCCATTTCTTAGATGCATTTAAGTTTGAGGACTACTAGACTTGAAATTACCTATCAGGATTTTGTTTTACCAGCCCACACTGATTATTACAAAACAAGTGCTTTTGCTTGTATTTTTCCTAGACCAGACAATTTTTGCGATATGGGAGATTGGATGGATGGATGGATGGATGGATGGATGGATGGATGGATTATGATTGGGTAGATGCATACATGCCCTACCTTGCTTGCTTCTGGATTAGGGAACAAATATTGGTCAGTTCCTACTGAAGAAATTTTAGCTGTATTTGGATGAAGGATGAAGCAACTTTATACTTGCTGTTTGCAAGTATAAAGAATCAGTGCTTAGTTAATATCCTTTCCCCATATTCTGTTCTTGAGGTTTTTGCTCTTAGAGGTTGAAGTTTACTCCTAAGTAATACATGAACATACTGAAAATTCAGTATATTACTGATAAAGTCATGCTTTTCTTTCTGCTCCTCCTGAGCCTTAGGTCCCTCCTATTGACTTTTAGAATTTGATCCTTCTAGTCTCTTTTTTCCCCCCTCCTATCCTTTTTTCCCCTCCCTTTCTCCTCCCCCTTCCCTCCTTTCCTGAGATACATCCTCACACTTCTCTCATCCCCCCCCCTTGTTCTCAGAGAAGGGGAGCCCACCCTCCCAATGTGTACCAACATACCCTGCCACATATAGCCACAGGATTAAGTACATCCTCCCCAATTGAGGCCAGACAAGGCAGTCCAGCTAGAGGAAAGGGATCCAAAGACAGGCACCAGAGTCAGAGACAGCCCCTACTCCCATTGTTAGGGGACCCACAGGATGACCAAGATGCATATTGGTTACTTATGTGTAGGGGGCCTAGGTAGAGCTCATGCAACGTTTAGACGGTGGGTCAATCTCTGTAAGGCCCCGTGGGCCCAGGTTAGTTTACTCTGTAGGTCTTGTGGTGTCCTTGAGCCCTCTGGCTGCCTCTGTCCTCCTCCCACTCTTCCACAAAACTCCTGGAGCTTAGCCTGTTGTTTGGGCTGTTGTTCTCCTCCCTCACCGAAATCCCATCTGGCTACAGTAGGTGTCTGCTTCAGACTCCATATCCTCTAGCTTCTAGGAGTCTCAGCTAGGGTCACCCCCATAGACTCCCTGGAGTCTCTTCTGTTCCAGAGATGCCTCTGCTCTGGTTTCTATTCTCTCCCCTAGTACTCCCCTAACTATTCCTGCTCACCTGATCCCCACCCACATCATGCTCCATACCCCCTCTCCCACCCAGTTCCTTCCTTCAATCTTTTTCAGATGACTGTTTTATTTCCCCTTCTGAGTAAGATTCAAGCATCCTCCCTTGGGCCCTCCTTGTTACTTAACTTCTTTGGGTTTGTGGATTGTAGCAAGGTTATTCTGTACTTTATGGCTAATACCCACTTGTAAGTGAGTACATATCATACATGGTTTTTTGGATCTGTGTTACCTCATTCAGGATGATCTTTTGTAGTTCCATCCATGTGCCTGCAAATTGTATGATATCTTTGTTTGAATAGCTGAGTAGCAGTCTATCGTGTAACTGCACTACATTTTCTTTAATCAGTCTTCAGTTGAGGGATATCTAGGTTGTTTCCAGATTATGGCTATTATAAATAAAGCTGCTATGAACATAGTTGAGCAAGTGTCCTTGTTGTATAGTGGAACATCTTTTGGGTATATGCCCAGGAGTGATATAGCTGGGTCTTGAGGTAGAACTATTCCCAATTTCTGAGAAACTGCCAGATCGATCTCCAAAGTGTGTACAAGTTTTCACTCCCACCAGCAATGGAGGAATGTTCTCCTTACTCTACATCCTCACTGTTTTGAGGGGTGTAAGATATAATCTCAGAGTCATTTTAATTTACATTTTCCTGATGACTAAGGACATTGAACATTTTTTTAAATGCCTCTCATCCATTAGAGAGTCCTCTGTTGAGAATTCTCAGTTTAGTACTGTACCCCATTTTTAAATTGGGTTACTTGGTTTGTTGATGTTTAATTTCTTAAGTTCTTTATGTATTTTGGATGTTAGCCATCTGTCAGATGTAGAGTTAGTGAAGATCTTATCCCATCCTGTGGGGCTGCCATTTTGTCCTATTGACAACATCCTTTGCTTTATAGAAGCTTTTCAATTTTGTGAGGTTCCATTTATTTATTGTTGATCTAAGTGCCTGTGCTGTTGGTGTTCTGTTCAGGAAGTTGTCTCCAGTAGCAACGAGTTCAGGGCTCTTCCCCACTCTCTCTTCTAGTAGAGTTAGTATATCTGGTTTTATGTTGAGGTCTTTGTTCCATTTGGACTGGAGTTTTGTGAAGGGTGATAAATATGGATCTATTTGCATTATTCTGCATGAAGACACGAAGTTAGACCAGCATCATTTGTTGAAGATGCTTTCTTTTTTCCACTGGATGTTTTTGGCTTCTTTATAAAAAAAATCAAGTTACCACAGGTGTGTAGGTTTATTTCTGGGTCTTAAATTTGATTACATTGATCAACCTGTCTGTTTTTATGCCAATACAATGTGATTTTTATTACTGTTGCTCTGACTACAGCTTGAAATCAGTGATGATTATCACATCCTAAAGTTCCTTTATTGTACAGGATTGTTTTTTGCTATCCTGGATTTTTTATTTTTCCATATGAAGTTGATAATTGTTCTTTCAAGGTCTGTAAAGAATTGTGTTGGAATTTTGATGGAAATTACATTTAATCTGTAGATTACTTTTGGGAAGATGCCATTTTTGCTATGTTGATCCTACTGATCCATGAGCATGGGAAATATCTATTTCTTCTTCAATTTCTTTCTTCAAAGTCTTTAAGTTACTGTTATATAGCTCTTTCACTTGCTTGGTTAGAGTTAAACTAGGATTTCTATATTATTTGTTGCTGTTGTGAAGGGTATTGTTTCCTTAGTTTCTGTATTAGCCAGTTTATTGCTCATATAAAGGAGGGATACTAATCTTTTTTTTTTTCCTTTTTTTTAATTTAATTTTATTTTATTTTATTTTTATCAGTTACATTTTATTAACTCTGTATCCCAGCCGTGTCCCGATCCCTCATTCCCTCCCAGTCCCTCCCTCCCTCCCTCCCTCATCTCCACCGTGCCCCTTTCCAAGTCCACTGATGGGGGGGACCTCCTCCCCATTCATCTGATCCTGTTTTATCAGGTATCTTCAGGACTGGCTGCAAAGCCCTCCTCTGTGGCCTAACAGGACTGCTCCTCCCTTCGGGGGTGGGGAGACCAAAGAGCCAGTCATCGAGTTCCTGTTAGAAATAGTCCCTGTTCCCCTCACTTTGGGAAACCAATTGGTTACTGAGCTACCACAGGCTACATCTGAGTGGAGGTTCTAGGTTATATCCATACATGGTCCTTGGTTGAATGTCAGTCTCAGAAAAGACCCTGTGCCCAGATATATTTGGTCCTTGTGGAGCTCCTATCCTTTCCCCATCAGACTAACTCCCCTTCTTTCTTATGATACTAATCTTTTGAGTTAATTTCATAACCACTCTTTTTTGCTGAAGGTGTTTATCAGTTGTAGGAGTTCTCTGGTAGAATTTTGGGGGTCATATCATCTGTGAATAGTGATACTTTGGCTTCTTTCTTTCCAATTTGTATTTTCTTGATCTCCTTTAGTTGTCTTATTGCTCTAGCTAGGACTTCAAGAACTATGTTGAAGAGATATATAGAGAGTGGCAGCCTTGCCTTGGCCCTGAAATTAGTGGAATTGCTTTACATTTCTCTCCATTTATTTTGATGTTGGCTATTGGCTTGCTGCATATTGACTTTATTGTATTTGGGTATGGGTCTTGTATCCCTGATCTCTACAAGACGTTTAACATGAAAGGGTGTTGGCTTTTGTCAAAGACTTTTTAAGCATCTAATGAGATGATCATGTAGGATTTTTTCTTTTAGTTTGTTTATATGGTGGATTACATTGATGGATTTTCATGTTGAGCTATCCCTACATCCCTGGGAGCCTACTTGATCATGTTGGATATTTTTGATGTATTCTTGAATTCTGTTTGTGAGTATTTTAGCACCAATGTTCATGAGGGATATTAGTCTGAAATTTTTTTTCTTTGTTGAATCTTTGTTGGTTTAGGTGTAAGGTGACTATCTTCATAGAATGAGTTTGGCAATGTTCCTTTAGTTTCTGTTTTTGTAGAATAAGGAGTATTGGTATTAGCTCTTCTTTGAAAGTCTGGTAGAATTCTGTGCTAAAGCCATATGGCTCAGAGCCATATAGTTAGAGACTTTTGGATAGGGGACTTTTAATGATTGCTTCTATTTCCTTAGGGGTTATGGAACTATTTGAATTGTTAACCTGGTCTTGATTTAAGTTTGGTAAATAGACTCTATCAAGAAAATTGTCTGTTTCGTTTAGATTTTTGAGTTTTGTGGAGTATAGGCTTTTGAAGTAAGATCTATTGATTCTTTTGATTTCTTCAGTTATTATGTTATTTCTTCTGTTATTATGTCCTCCTTTTTGTTTCTGATTTTGTTAATTTGGTTATTATCTCTCTGCCTTTTAGTTTGGCTAAGGGTTTGTCCATTTTGTTCAGTTTTCCAAAGAACCAGCTTTTAGTTTCGTTGATTCTTTCTGTTGGTCTCTTTGTTTCTAATTTATTGATTTCACCTTTGAATTTGATTATTTCCTGCCCTCTGTTCATCTTAGGTATGTTTGCTTCTTTTTGTTTTATTAGAGATTTCAGGATTTTAAGTTGTTAGTATGGGATCTCTCCAATTTCTTTATGAAGGCACTTAGTGCTATGGACTTTCCTTCTAGCACTGCTTTCATTGTGTCCCATAAGTCTGGGTGTGTTGTGACTTCATTTTCATTGAATTCTAGAAAGTATTTAATTGATTCCTTTATTTCTTCTGTTACCCAGTGGTCATTGAGTTAGAGAGTTGTTCATTTTCTGTGAGTTTGTAGGCTGTTTTTGTTTCTGTTGTGGTTAAAGACCAACTTTAATCCAAGGTGGTCTGATAGAATACAAAATGTTATTTCAGTTTTCTTGTATCTGTTGATTTCTTTTTGACCATCTATGTGGTCAGTTTTGGAGAAGTTTCAGTGAGGTGCCGAGAAGAAGGTATATTCTTTTGTGTTTGCATAGAATGTTCTGTAGACATCTGTTAGGTCCATTTTATTCATAATGTCAGTTAGTTTTTTATTTCTCTGTTTAGTTTCTATCTTGATGACCTACTCATCAAGAGAGGAGTACTGAAGTGTTGTAGTATTAATGTGTGGGATTTGATGTGAGATTTAAGCTTTAGTAATATTTCTTTTATGAATGTGGATGCCCTTACATTTGGGGCATAGATGTTCAGAATTGAGATGTCATCTTGGTGGATTTTTCCTTTTCATCTCTTTTGAGTAATTTTGGTTAAAGCCTGTTTTATTAGATGTTAGAATGCTTGCTTGTTGGGTATGTTTGCTTGGAAAACCTTTTTCAGCTCTCTACTTTGAAGTAATGTCTATCTTTGTTGCTAAGCTGTGTTTCTTGTATGCAGCAGAATGATGAATCCTGTTTTTGCATTCATTCTGTTAGCTTGTGTCTTTTTATTGGGGAATTGAGTCCATTGATGTTGAGAGATATTAATGACCAATGCTTGTCAATTCTTGTTTTTTTTTTGATGAAGTATAATGTCTGTGTGTATTTTCTATTGATAGATGCACACACAGGTAAAATGAATAGACTTCTAATCTTCACAAGATCTGTAGAGTCAAGATGGTGGGGGTGGAGTTGGCTGTATACTTTATGAAAGTAGTGAATCATTTGTTCTCTAGTGTTCTGTGGTTAAGAGCAGAGGCAATTTGCATTTTCATTTTGTTCTTTACTTCATGTACTGTGTGTTAAAAATTCACTGAGAGGATGACTTGTGTTACATACTTAGGAGTGTTTCTCCAGTGTTGTTATATCCCTTATATTGGATACTCTGGAAGCAGTTTTCTGTCTGTTGTTATACTAAGAACACAAATGTAAAGCTGTTGATAAAAGTGATGAACAACTTTAAGATAGTATAAATTAAGAAATGCTAACTTATCTACATACATCAATAGGTACTTTATGGTTGTAGCTTGTACTGTGGAGGCAGATGGGGGTCAAAAGGGATGGACTTTGCTCTTTGTATTCAGCTATGTTTCTGACCCTTAGGACATTTTGAACCTTCAGTTGTTATAACACATGTAGCTCCAGAATGAATAGGTGTCACACAGACTTCAGCCTAAGGAGCAGCTTCAGGTGTCTGGTCACTGTGCATGTCCTCCAGCTCCACTCAGTATATCCAGGTGCGGGTACAGCGGAGCCAGGTGGTTCAGCATTCTGCATTTGCCCACAGCACCCCATAGAATGCCTTACCCTTGTGTTATTTTCTCAGAGGTGAGTCCCTAGCACAATGCTTGGTTCACTTGTGTCGGAGGGTGAAGTTGATGACTTCTCAGAGCCTTAGGGAACAGCATGACATTCCTGAGGTGGTGACTGGTCAAAGGGAACCTGGAACTTTCAAATGTCTTGAAAGAGGCATCTGCTTAAGAAAGTTATGTTATCGAAAATTATTGTCATTATGCTTGCAGTGTTGTGAAGAAGTGAGATAAGCCAGGTATACATAGAAAAATAAATATTATACATTCTCACTTTTTTGTGGAACCTAAAACAATTGAGCTAATAGAAGTAGACATCGGAAAGGAAATGAAAAGGTGGCCATGTTGAGAAAGTGGTTAAAGGGTACAAAGTCTTATGTGAATGAGGTTTTCTTGCAGGGGGCATTCATGTGGATAGAATATTGTACAGCCTGGTAAATACAGTAAGTAACAACATAGTCAACATTTTCAAACTCAAGAGTAAATTTTAGATATTCTTACCAGGAAATGATAAATGTTTGAGGTGAAGAATACATAAAGTGGAAAAGTATGGGAGTTTTTGGGAAGGAATGGGAAGGTGGAGAAAGTGATCATGCTTCCATGATCACTTCCATGAGTTGGAGGATCGGGTGTGCGTGTGTGTATCTTCAAAATACATTAACTAAAATTCTCAAAGAACTAACAAAGATATTAAATTTTTTAAAAATATATTTCAGAAATTATTTGCTTTTATCAAGCATTTTATTTCTTAGAAGTTTAATCCTATGGCTTACAGTGGATCTCATCTATTATAAGTTCAGCTAAAGCCATACAGTGGGAGGGAACTGTGTGATGTTGTAGGTAGTTACTGTCCCAACGCCCTTTAAATAGTGAAGAGCTTTGGAAGTCAGGATTCAAGTTACTTTGCCTTGCTTGTCTGCAGCCTTTTTAACTTGTTGACTGGCCATTAAGACTGAACTTGAAGCTAGTGTGTTAACAGTGTGTTACTGAACTCTGGACAGCTAATACATCTTGCCTGTGCTGGTTAGTTTTTTTGTCAACATGACACAAGCCAGGCAAGAGGCAACCTCACTGAGCAAATAAATACATGCTGGCTTGGAGACAAGTCTGTGAAGAGTTTCTTTTTATTAATGCAGCCCATTGGTGGTGATACTACCTCTAGGCACATGGTCTTGAGTTGTATAAAGAAGCAGTCTGCATGGTGTATGGGGAGCAAGCCACTTAGCAGTATTCCTCTGTGATCCCAGACATACTTCCTGCTTGTAGATTCCTGCCTTTGAGATCTTGCCCTGACTTCCCTTCATGATGGATTATAAGCTTTAAGATGAAATAAACTCTTTTGTCTCCTAGTTACCTTTGGTCATGGTGTCTATCACAGTAATAAAAAGAAAACTGAAACAGTAAAAACTTATCAGGACGCTTTGAAGAAATGATATTATTGGTTAACCACTAGCATAACTTTATTATTAGCAGGGACACCCACATCATATATTTTACTCTCTATTCTTTTGAGCAACATTATGATACAATTCTTTTAGAACCACACATAGCTAATGCTTGCCTGAGAAGTGGTATCTTTTTTTTAAAATGTATTTCTGTTTTCTGATCCTACTGTTTCTTTTGGTGTCCCTATTTGCCTCACCAATATAGATGCTATTTTATGGAGTTTCTTACTACATTCTATGCGCATTGCTTGTTCTCAGTACATGGGCATTTCAGGTTAAAAAAGAAACATTTATGAACATCATTTATTAATAGTCTACTTAAATTTTCACAGGGTTTCTGATCATGCCGTGCTGTGTTCCTGGCTTTCCAAGCCCCCTTGCTATGTGACCCAGCACACATTCAGGAGTGCCCTCTGTTATGTGGTATAAAAGTGGCTCTAGAATTCTGATTGCCAACCCCACGTCTGGCAAGCAAGTTCAGAATCTTAAGAGTGTTTGTTTTTATTTTTTTATATGTGAATATTTATATCATTTGCTTTACTTATGAATTTTAAAGTATCAGAAGGACATAGACCCAGAGCTTGAGGAAGGCAACAATTGTCAGTTTGGGCAGGGAAAAGAAAGGTGAAATAAAGACTTGACTCACTGGGCCTGCTCATTTGTTGTGTGAAAGGACCCACCCATCTGTCATGACTAATTGTAAAATGGTGGGAAAAGCGGAGGAGGGGATATTGTGAGCTAATAGTATTTAGTTGTTAATTTTCTTTTAAACCCTTTCTTTGAAGTTCCCAAGCTCTCTAGATTCTTGTTATCTTAGCAAAGGAGCTGTGAGGAAAAACTTGATCCTGGTATCTTGAATTCCCTTTATAGAAAGCTTTGCTGTAGATGAATGCTAAGTATCTTATCTTCCTAACTCCAACATTCTACTTACAGTAAATGAATATATAGATGAATGAATACTAAATAAATGAATAAGTAAATAAATGAATAAATAAATCAAGCAAGCAAGCAGGGGTTACCATTTGCAAAAGCTGTAATGTCTTATGAGAGTAAAATTACATCTAAGGTGTCAGATACTTGCAGGAGGAATATAACTGTTCCACTTGGTTGGAAGACAGCTTAAGTGGGTCTGAGCTTTGTTTGTCAGTGGGAGATGTGTTTGGGTCTGTGATGGGCTTGCTTTCATATTGTTTCTACAGCTTTGCATGCTTCTTGATGAAAAGTCTTATGATGTTGGGCTGTGCTCTAGAGCCCCTGCTTCCTACCCCCATTGGCTCCCAGGCTCCGATTTTCACCTCCGTTGGGGATCAGCAGAATGTCCATTTGCCCTTGTCCCAGGGGAGCTACTTTCAGGGAATGGGCATAGTGAATAGACAGCAGCTGGCAGGAAAATGAAAATGAACCTCGAGGGGCTTTATAAAGGGGCATGGATTCAGTTTTTGTTTCTTTTGCTCACACTGATAAAAACAGATGGACAGCCAAGCTAGCAAAAGGGCTAGGTGAGAGGCAGGCCTTTGCCCTCGCCTTCTGACTCTGTGGCCCCCTTCATTATTCTTTTATTTTGATGTTCATCTCTTAACTCTTAGAAATGAAAGCTTTAGCCTTTCACTTACTCCACTTTTCTGTCAGATGCTTTTAGCTTCTCTTGAGAGGACTTGTGTTGCTATTGACTTTTGGAAGATGCAATTATCCTGTCCAGGGAATAGTGGTAGGGAAGAGGTGGGTTATCCCCTTCTTCCCAAGCATCACTGTTTTGCTTTCCTTGTTTACATGGAGGCACATGTCAGGTATATTTTTAGGGAAAAACATACATGATTCTCCCTGTTTATTTCCAGGACAACTGAAAGAATGGATAGTTTTGTATGATTTTAAGTAGTAGACATTATTAAATTGCAACCGGAAATTTTAATTAAAGTGGAATAGCATCATATTATATTTGGATGCACTGAACTAACAAGGACAGTATAGGATAGCAAATTACATGTTAGTCTTGTGATTATTTCATTAATAATGGATTGGTTCTTGGAGTCAGCAGAAATGTGTTTACAGAAAATAAGTGGTAACCATGGCTCTTGTTTACTAAAACAAAGCAAACATATGTAGACATGCAGGTGTGCATTTGTATGCATATTTCTGCCTTAGTAGTAGTTTTCTTTGGCTGCTGTGAAAAGCTTAGCTTGGGACAATATAAGTTTATTTTCTTACAGCTCTAGAGGCCACAAGAATATGAGGTTTTCAGTGTGTCAGACTGACAGTGGTTTCCTTGGGGACTCCAGAATGTAACCTTTCCTTGCATTCCAGACGCACTGCTTGGTTCTCGACCCTTCCTTCACTTTAAAGCCCAGGACATTAGCATCTTTTTTGTGAGTCTGCTTTGCTGCACCCATGATTGCAATTAAGACTCACTTGAATAACATAGGAGAGCTCTGAATTTAATTTAATTCTGCCGTTAATCTTCTTCATGACTTTACCACATGACTCTCACTTCCCTTTTACTGGTCTGAGCATGGACTAAATTTGTTCTTTGCTTCTCCATACTTTTGGTCACTCTAACTTTACTTAGATTATTTACTTTAAAAGTGTCACAATGTGTGGAGGGAAGGTTAGAAGGACCCAGAGGGGATAAGAACACAAGAAAACCAACAGAGTCAACTAACCTAGGCCCATGGGAGTTACAGAGACTGAAGCACCAACCAAAGAGCATGCATGGTCTGGACCTAGGGCCCCAACACAGATGTAACTGATGGGTAGCTTCCTCTTCATGTAGAGTGGAGGGCCATCTCTGACATGGATTCTGTTGCCTCTTTTTGATCATTTTCCTCTAGCTGGGCTGCCTTGTCCGGCCTTAGTGGAAGAGGATGTACTCAGTCCTGATGCAGCTTGATTACTGGGGTGGGTTGATACAGGGGTGTGAGACCCTTTTTTTGAGGAGAGGAGGGAAGAGGGTAAGAGGATGGGAGGGTAGGACTGGGAGGAGAGGAGGGAGGGGGCTGCACTTGGGATGTTAAGTGAATAAATTTATAAAAAAGTGTCACTACCCTTTTTATACTTATGGGTTATAACATATATGTTATATATATTATATATGTATAAATAAGTATCCTCCTTTGTACTTTTAATGATTTTGAAAGACAAACATAGATATGTCTGTATATTTTGCCATCTAATCTTCAAATGATCAAATGATCTCTCCTACCATCTCCCCAATTTTTGTTCTTATTTTTTTTCTAGAAGCCTCTGCCCCTAATAAATCCTCAAAAACTTCTGTGTGTAAACAGAAAGCAGCTGTTGTGGCTGGATAGGTGTGAAAGCTTTAAGGAATAAGAATCCTTTTGCTATTGGCCTGCCTGAGTTGCTCTTTCCAGCCTACCAGTTGCTGGTTGCTGGTAGACTGAATCACTCACTTTATCCTACTTCCCATCTCTTCTCACCCACACTGCTCTCAGAGGATTGAGCCTCTCATTCTTATTTATTTTCTAGGTAACAGGAAACAGTTGGGACTTAAGTTCCGTCACCTTGTTAAAGCAAAGAAAAACTCTAGCTCAGCAGAACAGAAGTTCTGGCCTAGGTGTGAACCTAACATTTCAGTGAAGGCCTGGTGAGATCAGAGAGAGGTGGAATAGTTAGACTATTTTTTATTCCTTCCAAAAATTATTTTCCATGCAATAAGTCTACCCATATTTGAATTATTTAGAAAAACGTAATTTTCCTTTTTCTTTATGTTTTCCATGTATACTTTCTTTAACATCTTGACTCCCTTCCCAGGATTTTGAGCTTCCTTTTTTTTTTCTAACCCCCCTCCCCACATTTCACTGCTTTTTGACTGTGTGCCTGACTCCATGCAGGCTTAAATGGCGTGGCTTCCCCGCACCTTCCATTTTCCTCCTCTGGGCTGCATTTGCAATTTACAGTTGGACTGCCCCAGGGTGTTTCTTTCAAAAAACGCTAATAAAATTGTCCTTGAGCTTCCATTTGAATCCATTCTTAAATTCTTTTATTAGTGGGATTAAGAACCTCAAGAGGGGACCTCAACTTCCCACCCTAGGCAATGTCTCTTCTGCTGTTAGTTATTTAAGGTTTCCCCAGTATGTTTGGTAGCTGTTCACAGACTGAGTGGCTTATTCAGCGGGAATGAATTGACTCATACTTTTAGAGATCAGCAGTCCAGAACTACTGTGTTGTCACTGCTGAGGTCCCTTTCCTTGACTTCAAAAGGCAACTTCTCCCTTGGTCGTCACATGGTCTTTGCTTTGTCTATCTCTCTGTGTACCTAATCTTGTTTTCTTAGAAGGTCACCAGTTACCCTAGTAGGACCTATTCTGATGATCTCATTTTAATGACCTCTGAATACGTCTGTGTTTGAAGTATGGGTTTAGGGCTTTAACATACGTTGCTTAGACTATAATTCAGCCGGTGTCACCTAACCATGCTTCTGCAGTGTGCTGAGCTTCGGGCCCCTGCCTGCATTTGGTTGGTGTGTGCACAATACCCAGTTTCAGTGGACTTGGCTTCTGCTACGGGAACAGATGGGATTAAACAGGATCAAATGTGGAATGTGAATGTTGGAATTAAGTACTGGCATTAAGTGAGTTGTGAAATATTATTTTTATAATTTTCAATTTAGCTTTTAATGTTTTCTGGCCAAAAGCACTCTGTAATACTCAACTGACTAGCTCTCAAATCTTCTAGCCATCATATTGAAGTTGATATAATTAGAAAAGCACAGTGTATGGTGCCTGCCTCAAGCCCCACTTGAGGGCTCCCATTCCCTCTCCCCTACTCCTGTGGCCCCCATCTTTCTTGTCAGCTTCATTGAAAATGACTTTTACTTCTAAAAATTTCTGCTTTGTTTTTTTTTTCTCCTTGTTTTGTAGAAGTTATTTTGCATCAGGAGCATATGTGTGTATAAGTGTGTAAAAGTGGTTATAATAATAATAACATTGTGAGTTGTGAGCTGAAGAATGTAGCTGAAATTCTTTGTAAGTGTGGAAAAGACGTCATGAGTGAGGTTGAGATTTTATTTGTGTCTTCCTTTCCTATACTGAGTACTTACGCTTGTCTGCACAACATTGCTCCTTAAGGAAGTCTGTGAAGGTGGTTCAGAAATAAGAAAAATCCTGTGCTTTGGAATTAGAGAGAGCCTCAAACAAAACTTGATTTAGTATCTCTTATTGAAGAAGGATTGGGTCAGGAGCATTTAGATTTTGTTGGAAGTTTTAGTATGGAATGTCTGTGTGTAGATAATGTAGAGCCTTATGTTTCATATACACCATGCATACATAGCCTGAAAGAAATTTCATATATCACTTAAACTATGTCCTGTGACGTAAGGTGGAGTGTGGGATTTTCTATTTGTGGTGTCTTGTCAGGGCCTAAAAGGTTTCAGATTCCAAATTAAAGATGTTCATTATAATGCTGGCTTTTTGCTCTTGTGCTCTTCCTTTCCTTTCCTTCCTTTTTTTCCTTCCTTCCTTCCTTCCTTCCTTCCTTCCTTCCTTCCTTCCTTCCTTCCTTCCTTCCTTCCTTCCTTCCGTCCTTCCTGTTGACTGTGGCTCACTGGGTAGAGCAGGCTGACCTTGAATAGTCAACCTTCCTGCCTTAGCCTTCTGAGGGCCAAGCTCATAGGAATGTGCCACCACCATACAGCTCTCCAGCTTCTGTAGTACTTTATATACATCAGGAACCTGAAGTCCAGACATTTATGCAAAATTGAGGAGTAGCAGATACTAGCAATGCTGGATTTTGGTCCTGGTCACCTAACTCAAGATAGAAAAAGTTTACTTCCTTCTAAATTACATTTTAGGTGTCCAGGACTGAGCCTAGGCCGTCATACATACCAGTCATGCACTGCTACTACTGAGCTTCTCCGCAGCACCTGTTCTGTATACTTATTGAAGAGATTGATATGCTGCTCCTAATAGGACTGTGATAAAGCAAAAGGAATACATTTTATTCAAGTAGCAACAAGACTGAAAATGTATTACTAAATCATGCATGTCTTTAATCACGCTGATTATTTCAAGTGCAGTTTTCCAATGGCCTACAATTTGTAAAATAGGTGAAGACTTAAAGCATTAGCATAGCAAGAGCAGTGTCAGCAGGGCCCTCAAGCTCATGCTACTGAAAGTAAGGAGAATGAGCTTTATTTTACATAGCACGATGGAGGGATATTAACACTTTGATTTGAGCCTGTAAGGGTCCCCACAATTACCAGAATATCGAGTGCTTTGTTAAATTGAGATACTTTCACAACTGTTACTCCTAGATTGAGCAGCCCTTTAAAGATCTTTTTCTTCTGTGAGAATCCGAGTATGCTGTGAACACTGCTTCACTCTCAGCTTTAGAGCCTGTAAGTCTGGGTTCTCAAAATGTGGTCTGCTCAGTATCAGACCTGCGTAGACAACAGTAAGACTGCCGGTTGATTCTGACATACAGTAAAGTATGAAAAGCACACTAATCTGGAGCTGTGGTGCAGGTGACACATTTCAGGACCATGAGCATCACCTGGAGTATTGGTAGAAAGCATACCTTTTCAGGCCCTGTGCTCTCTGAATCTGAAGCTTCTGGGGGCACCACAGAAATATGTGTTTTAATAAGTGCTATGGATTATGTTAATTCATGTTAATGTTTGCGAACTCCCTCACATCAATGTGTTTTAAATAGTTTTGATCGGGACACTTGCAGAAGTACACTTTAAATTATGGTCCCATATGCTCACTGTCCTGCTTAGGTTTTATTGTCAATTTGAAACAATCAAGAGTCACTTGGGGAGAGAGAGGAAGCTCAACTGAAGACTTTTCTGGTTGTTGCTGGAGAGATGGTTCTGAGGTTAAGAGCAGTGGCCATTCTTACAAAGGAGCCAGGTTCAGTTCCCAGCTCCCACACAGTGGCTCATAGCCATATCTAACTCAAACTCCAGGGTTGTCTGCTCTTTCTGGGCATAGGGCACTAGGCATGCAGATGGTGCACAGACATACATGCAGGAAAATACCCATATACAATGACAACAGTGCTGCTGCTGCTGATAATGGAATTGCCTGATTATTTAGAGCTTTGACTATGCCTATGTGAGACTGTCTTGACTGATGATTCATGTGAAAGGGCCAGCCCACTTTGAGCTGAACCATTCCTAACTGGGTAGGCCTGGGCAGTATGAAAACTGGCTGGGCTTGAGTGAGTGAGCAAGTCAGTAAGCCATGTTCCTCCATGGATTCTGCCTCAGTTCCTGCCCTGAATTCTCTTAATTATGGGCTGTGATCTGGAAATGTAAGGTGAAATTAATCCTTCCCTCCCCCAAGTTGCTTTTGATCAAAGTATTTTATCTCAGAAATAGACAGGTAACCAGGACACATACCCAGAACTGTATATTTCCCCTATCCACACCCAGAGACACATAGACATAGACACATGACTTAGAGGTCTAAGAGAAAAAGTCAATGTCATTTTAGACTTTTTATTTTATATTTTTAAAAAGTTTTAGCTTATGTGTATGAGTACTTGCCTGCATGTATGTATGCATATCATGCATGTACCTGGTGCCCTTGGTGGTCAGAGACTGTGTTAAATCCCCTGGAACTGAAGTTAAGGATGATTTTAAGACCCCATGTGGTACTGGGAACCAAACGTGTGTTCTCTGCAAGAGGAAGAAGATCCATCTTGATTGCATCCGTGGATTTACAACCTGTAGACAGGGAAGGCTAACTGTATATGACTACCAAAATATTAGACTCATGGCCTGCTGCTTTATTGATAATAACTATTCTATTGATAATTACTCCTACTTTATTGATCATACCTATAATTTAAACTATGGATGAATATAAATGATACTTAAAATCTGCTCTTAAGTTTTATATGATGTGAAAATAACATCTGTTAGGGACAAATGTATACTTACAAGCAGTACTATGGCTTGTCTCTATTCATATTTTAAAAACACTGCCAAATTTCATTTTAAAGGGGAATACTTAAATGAGTATACTTTCCTGCTGTATACCTCCAGAAATCTTAGGCTAGGGTCCCCATAAGTTAAAGACTATTGCTCTAGTGGAACTTTTCTTTAGAACTGTTTCCTCAAGATCTAATTGGAAATTTAAGCCAAAAAGAGTATCTTTCCTGTAACTGCTGAAAATCTTTCCTTGATGTTTGCTACTACTGTATTAATGAGTTTCTTCTTTACTGTATTCTTTTGTGGCACATTAAGTGGCCTTGGTGGTTACCTGGCAGCTAAGTCCAAGCTGTTGATAATGTTCTTTCTCTCATCTCACTTAATATACCCAGATGTGCAAGCCTGACTCCTGAATGTCATCCTCAAAGTTATGTGTTTTGGATTTAGACTGCATGAAATCAAATCTGAAATACGTAATTTATTACCATCTTTGACGCATTATTTACCTGTTCATTGACTCCTTTCCTCATCCATAGGACAGGATGATAGCTGTGCTCAATTTATAGGCTTTCCCTGAGCACTAAATGATGCTTTCCATATATAGCACTAGGACAGTGCTTTCCAGAGAGTAAGTGGTTATAAATGTTATCCATTAAAATTATCCTTGATTTATTCGTTTCCCTAATTTATTAAATCTGGCTGGCCAGAAAATTACGTTAATTTAAATTAACTCACTTTTGCCTACTTATGTTACCATGAGCTATATTTTCTCACTTAGACTGTTAAACTCCTTTGTGTGGTAACCCTGTGGTCTTTTAAAATGTAAATGAATAATCTTTACACTGCAAATACATAAAAAATATTTGGAAAAACCTTTCAATGGCTTTTTTCAAGCTCTTACTAAAATGAGCCTTCCTTCCCCCAGCGCCCTATGTTTGTTTGATCATTGCTTCTCACAGCCCTGCTGCTGCTGTCTGTCTCTGAACTGGCCTGCTTACATGTTCTTCTGTGCTTCTTGGCCAGTTTTCAGCACAGACACAGGCTAGTCGTTTTCAAATGACCATCCCTGTGCATTGTCCAGAAGCCATTCCAGCTTCTTGTCCTTCTCATTTCTGCAGATACCACTTCCTCAGAGATGCATAAGCATCTTACCTAAATTAGGTCACCTTCTTTGAGAATCCCTGGGGAGTTCCTCTTCTATTAACTGAAAGCTCTCTAAATACACAGGTCATCACTATTTTTCTCTGTTCGGGAAAAGGATAATTAATCTATACTTGTTAAACACATTATACTGAGAAGAATTTCCAGAGATGATTTTTTTACATTATGAAAATTAGATGATTGCAGAGGTATTTTAAGGAGTGCACTCTCAGAATTCCACAAGTTACCTTTTATAATGGTATAGAAGAGCAAGGTCACAGTGGGGGAGAGTGACAGCGATGACCCCACATGCTGAACTTGCTTGTAGTTGGGTGGCCCTTCTATTTCTGACAGTCATCTCTGCTTAAAATGTCCTCATTTCAGGGAGTTATTTGGTTGTTCATATAGCCCTTGATGGCATGTCCCCCAGAATGAAGGATCAGTGTGGGTCAGACATGAGAATAGATGTTCAATAGTCAAGATAGAAACCAGTGCACATAATATCCAGATTTTAGATGTTTTTATTCACAATAGAGGCAAGAGATTGTCTCCCTGATGGGTATAGATTAAATTTATATCCATTACTCAATTATAGGCCAGATACAGGAACCACTCAAGTTTTGACAGTTGCCTCAAGCAGTCAGGAAGGAGGTCTTAGGAATTCACAATTGTGGTATGGTGGTTTTTCTTTAAATAGCAGCTTTTTAAGAATTACAGAAGATGC
The DNA here is from genome assembly GCF_030254825.1 of Meriones unguiculatus. Classification (NCBI taxonomy): domain Eukaryota; kingdom Metazoa; phylum Chordata; class Mammalia; order Rodentia; family Muridae; genus Meriones; species Meriones unguiculatus. The sequence continues at coordinate 61,123,390 of NC_083352.1, read as the reverse complement.
TGGGCAGATGCTCCAATTTAAGACAGATTGTATCATTGGAAATACTGGCAATTACGTGTATACCTTGTTTCTGATGTACAGGTGTGGTGATTTTTAGAGAAAGACTCCTTTCTTTCTGGTGTGGCTCAACAGAACACATAGAGAGGAATATTTTAAATTTTTCCTGGGTAATGTTAATCACTCAGAAAATAACATAAGTTTTTTTTTTTTGCAACAAATAATTCTATTTATTTTTAAGTTTCCGGAGGTACATAGGACTTACGTAGACCAAAATGATGAAAATTAAAATTCTCAGCAATGAAGATAAATAAAAATCATTCTCTTTGCATATGATTTACAGATGTCTGTTTCTCTTTTTATACAACTAAGTGCCCATGCATGAACTCAAGGCTCTCTTTGAACTTTCTGATAATCTCTACGGAGTTTAACTATTCTGATAATATTTAAGAATACTTCTGGGGCTGAGTCTTACTTATCCAATTCATTTAATCAATAGATTATGGAAGTATGCTTTGAGAGTGATGTCTGAATTGATGGTACATCAAGGAACAGAAGGTTTTTAATAATAACATTTAGCTACTAAATGTTTTTAAAACATTTAGTTTATATGTTTTTAAAAGTAACATGAACTTACTGTGTGTATATGCAAGCAGGAGCCTGTTCATGTGAGTGCTTTTATGTGACTGTGCATGTGAAAGCCAAAGGTTAACCCTTGGTGTCATTCCTGAGGAGCCAGTCCCTCTATTTGAAGCAGGGTCTCATTGATCTGGAACTCCCTGAGTAGGCCACTCTGGCCAGTCAGCCTTCCCAGGGCTGGGATTACAAACTTATGCCTCTTAGACCTGCTTTCTTTTTTCTTTCTTTCTTTTTTTTTAATTTATTTATTATTTATTATTTATTACAATTTATTCACATTGTATCCTGGCTGTGAGCCCCTCCCAATCATTCCCTCCCTCCCTCTTTTCCTCCTATGCCCCTCCCCTAGTCCACTGAAGGTCCTCCTCCTCTTCCATCTGACCCTAGCCTATCAGGTCTCATCAGGACTGGTTGCATTGTCTTCCTCTGTGGCCTGGCAAGGCTGCAGCCCCCCAGGGGGAGGTGATCAGAGAGCCTGCCACTGAGTTCATGCCAGAGACAGCCCCTGCTCCCCTTACTAAAGAACCCACTTGGAAACTGTGTCTGTGGGCTACATCTGAGCAGGGGTTTTAGGTCCTCTCCATGCATGGTCCTTGGTTGGGTTATCAGTCTCTGCAGGGCCCGAAATATGCTCAACTATACAACAAGGACATTTGCTCAACCATGTTTGTAGCAGCTCTATTTGTAATAACCAGAATCTGGAAACCACCTAGATGTCCCTCAATGAAGGAATGGATACAGAAATTGTGGTACATTTATATAATAGAATACTACTCAGCTATTAAAAACAAGGAAATGTACCACAATTTCTGTATCCATTCCTCAACTGATGGATATCTGGGTTGTTTTCAGCTTCTGGCTATTTCAAATAAAGCTGCTACGAACATGGTTGAGCAAATGTCCTTGTTGTATACTTGAGCATCTTTTGTATATATGCCTAGGAGTGGTATAGCTGTGTCTTTGAGGTAGCACTCTTCCGAATGGATATAGAAATTGTGGTACGTTTACAGAATGGAATACTACTCAGCAATTAAAAACAAGGAAATCATGAAATTTGTAGACAAATAGTGGGACCTAGAAAAGATTATCCTGAGTGAGGTATCCCAGAAGCAGAAAGACACACAGGGTATATACTCACTCATAAGTGGAGATTAGACATATAATATAGGATAAACATACTAAAATCTGTACACCTAAAGGAACTAATCAAGAAGGAGGACTCTGGCTAAGATGCTCAATCCTTATTCAGAAAGGCAAAGAGGATGGATATCAGAAGAGGGGAAAAACCAGGAACAGAATGGGAGCCTATCACAGAGGACCTCTGAAAGACTCTACCCTGTAGAGTGTCAAAGCAGATGCTGAGACTCAAACTTTGGGCAGAGTTCAGGGAATCTTATGAAAGAAGGGGGAGATAGAAAGACCTGGAGGGCACAGGAGCTCCACAAGGAGAGCAACAGAACCAAAATTCTGGACATGGGTGTTTTCTGAGACTGATACTGCAACCATGGAACATTCATGGAGATAACCTAGAACCCCTGCACAGATGTAGCCCATGGCAGGCAGCTCAGTGTCTAAATGGGTTCCCTAGTAATGTGAACAGGACTGTCTCTGACATAAGCTGATTGGTCTGCTCTTTGATTATTTCGCCCTCAGGGGGGTTCAGCCTTACCAGGCCGCAGAGGAAGACAATGCAGCCAGTTCTGATGAGACCTGATAGGCTAGGATCAGATGGAAGGGGAGGAGGACCTCTCCTATCAGTGGACTGGGGGAGGGGCATGGTTGGAGAAGAGGGATGTAGGGTGGGATTTGGAGGGGAAGAGGGAGGGAACTACAGGTGGGCTACAAAGGGAATAAACTAATTAATAAAAATAATAAAAAATCATTAAAAAAAACCCCAAGGAAATCATGAAATTTGCAGGCAAATGGATAGAAAAGATCATCTTGAATGAGGTAACCCAGAAGCAGAAAAACACACATTGTATATACTTTTTAAAATTTATTTATTCATTTTATTAATTACAGTTTATTCACTTTGTATCCCAGCTGTCGCCCTCTCCCTCATCCCCTCCCAATTCCACCTTCCCTCCCTCTTCTTCTCTTATGCCCCTCCCCTAGTCCAATGTTAGGGGAGGTCCTCCTCCCCTTCCATCTGACCATAGTCTATCAGGTCTCATCAGGACTGGCTTCTTTGTCTTCCTCTGTGGCCTGGCAGGGCTGCTCCCCCCTCAGGTAGAGGTGATCCAAGAGCCAGCCACCGAGTTCATGTCAAAGATGGTCCCTGGTCCTATTATTGGGGAACCCTCTTGGAGACTGAGCTGCCTTGGGGTACTTCTGTGCAGGGGTTCCAGGTTATTGTTTGGTCCTTGTTTGGATATCAGTCTCAGGAAAGACCCCTGCATCCAGTTGGACTCAGGCGTAATGCTTACACAAAGAGCACTTTACTAACTGAGCTCTCCCCAGCCGTGTAAACTTTTTAGGATGCTTTATCATAACCCAACTCCTCAGTCATGGCAGGCTCATTGTATATTCCTTTTCTTCCCTTGTAGATATCACATGTATATTCTTTTTTGGCTGGGGCTCACTGCTGAAATCATGTGTCCTGATTGTATTGTCATGATATTTTTTTGTTTGTTTCATTTTGAGTGATTATATAATAGCTTATGAAGCATATGCGTCATGATGGTTTAATCATTTCCCTCTTGGGTGATTATTTTGTTATTGTTTGTTATGCTGTCTTTGTGATGATGTCTTTGTCTGGTTCTCATTTTTCAGGCATTTGTTTGGGTTAACAGTGCATCAGCACATTCCCAGAACGTGGCCAAGGCAAAGTACGAATTTCTGTTCGGGAAGTCAGAAGAGAAAACTCCAGATACTAGTAAGTGTTCTCTTCATTGTCTTCCAGGCGAAAGGTGTGTGCTCCGATTGATTTCCGAGTTCTGTACTCACGTGCATCACTTGCTGGGTACGCTTGTGAGGCCTGTGTGTTCCCGCTGTTCTCCATAGCAATCTTTGCAAGGCTAGAATTACTCTCAATATTTTCAAGTCGTGTTCTTCAAAGAATTTTCAGCTTCTGGTATTTTCAAGAATTAACAAATTTTCCTTAAGATTTTATTTTCTACACTTACCCCTTTTCTGCATACCTGCACTTTATTTTTGTCTCCCATAACATATGTTATGGAGAGTCAGTTTCGCAAATTTTTCAGACAATGTGATCTTCAGAGAGCTTTCATTTGAAAAACTGTTGGCCCAATCTAGCTGTCACATTCTAGAATTAGAAGCAATACTCTTCAAAACAGCTTAAAACTAATAGTACTAATATCAGTACTTATCAGTCATTACTGTACTTTGGATATGGTACCTTATTTGATATTCAGGGAAATCCTATAAATTGCTACTATTATCCCCATTCTCAAGAGGTGGAATCTGAAATAATTTCTTTTTAATTAGTTACTTACCACAGGCCTAGTACTTTAATCCATATTGCCTGACCTCAAAGCCTGAATTTTCAATCCATGGCAGCAATGCATTTCACTTTCCCAAAAGAGTGTGTGAAATAAACAGTCTCATAGAGTTTCAAAACACTTTTTTGTGTCTATGGAAGAGTCGTGATGAAGATGATGAAGAGTATGTGCCAGTATTTGGAAGGCAGAAAGGGCGGAGAGCTTGTGCTTTGCAGTTAGAATTCCTGAGTTTGAATCCCGGTCTTGTAACTCACAACATTTGTGGCAGTGTGTAAATTACCCAGCTTCAATTTTCTAATCTGTAAAAAGGGATCTCAGTTATTTTGTGATATAGAAAGATCTCAGAACAATGTGGTACATAGCAAGTGCTTCTGGTTTTATTTGTTGTATTGTTGAGGATGATAGGATGTCATCATGTCTGTACCCCTGACCTTCAACAGTAACATTTGGAATCATAGCCATTGTTACCTGTATTGTTATCTAAACCTAGGTATCTGTTTTATGTGTTTAAGGAATTTGACCTAATGTGTGTTTGGTTGAAAACAAAACAAGTAATTTTGTATTTCAGATGGCATGTGAGTTGAGGTTATATAAGAACATTTTAAGATTTCCAAGAAGTCAATGCATACATATTCATTTAATTCTTTTAAAGTGAATATTCATATTTCAACATTTAGAAATGTTTATAGTACAAAGTGGTGAAATGACTTAATAACACCATTTTTGTTATATTTCTGAACTTATAATCACCTTAAGACAGTTTGAAAATCCTTGGCTGCTTTTAACTTCGAGTGCCACCTTGTGGTGTTCTGCTTTTTTCACTTTTTTACTCTGATGAAGCATTATTTTTTACTTAATTGTATAAACAATGAACAATATTCTTTCTGTCAATAGTGGGTAGAGCTATTGGCAAGAGTGTGCATTTGTTGGGCCTGTTACATATAGGTGTGTGAAATATTTAAAAAGCAACTAAGTTAAACCTTTTGTAGCACCTAGCCATTTTATTTCTTGATATTTATCCAAGAAAATTTCAAGTTTATCCCCACTTTTATAGGAATGTTTATAAACTGCCCTTTTGTTTTGCTCTCTAGGAAACCAAGCATAATAGATTTTATGCTTTTTAAAAGTAAAAACAGATTACTTAAATTAGGAAATGAATACATAAGCGGTAGGTAGATTCTGTATGGTACTTTTCAAAACTTGTCATTTCTTTAACCGTAATTGGCTTTGATTTAGTAGATAGTATATGCTGGAGTCTCTTCTATAGTCCTTTGAGATTTGACCTTGAAACCTACAAAACAAAGCACTTGAAAAGAAAGACCCACACATAAGTCTTTGGGCCAGAGGCATGCTTTTTTTCTCCCCCTTTCTTCCTTTTTTTCAAATCATTATTGTTAAGTCATCTGAGAACATGAATGAAACTTCAGGCCCAAACTGTAGGACCAAAGAATAAATGGAAAGGGGAAGAGAAAGCTGTAATTTTACAGTCTTACAGCTATATTTGTTCAAGGCTAATGTTTTATAAGTCTTTTCACGTCATTATATAATAATAAAGTATAGTGCTATAAATATCCTTTTATAAATGCATAAAGAAATAATCTAATTTTAGAAACATATTTTTCATTATGTTGATAAAAAGATCTTCCTGCTAAGCCTTGTTAAAGGATTAAATGATATTTTTAATGTTCTTCGTCTATCACCTTGTCCCTCCTGTTGTCAACATCTAATATTTCTGGTAATTTTACCCACACTTGTAATTCTCTTAAGGTTATAGAGTTGAGTTAATGGTATGGAGTGTCCAAACTTAAAAGAAATATATAGTGGTTTCTGTTAAAATAATCCATTCTAAAGAATGGAGTGTATTCAGGGACTTCCTGCAGCATGGTGCATTGGTCTGATACAGAAAAGTAGAAAACTGCAGACCCTGAGCAGATAGAAGAGCTTGGAAAAAAAAAAAAAAAGAAAAACAAAATGGAAATTCTCTATGCCAGACAGAGAGGAATCAAACTCTCAGAGGAAAGCATGGGGCCATCCATCAGTGGGCCCAGGAAAGGATTTTATTTGCTTTGATGAGACACTTCATGTGCCCAACAGTTTCAAAACAAGAAGTTTTGGCAAAACTGGATATTGTTCATGGAATTTTGTGACTAGAAAAGTTGTGGGAAACTGTGAGAGTATGGGGCTGTGGCTTGACATACCAGTTTTCCTAGCGTTCTGAACGTGGGGAAAATTTATTTCTTGTGGAACTGGAGCCCAAAGTTGGGATAGGACAGCAGCGATGGTCTGTGCAGTGTATAGAAAGTAACATAAAACTGGTTTTAGAATGGAGAAACATCACAAACTGTTGCCGAATTCAGTGCAAAATTGCCCTGTGGACCACTTTTGCAGTTAAGGACATGTAAAGCTCTACATTAACAACTGAGTATTCTGTAAAATGACAAGCTCACAATTGGTATCATCTACACAAAGCAAGGAACTTCCATGAGAAGGGAGTCAACATTAACAACACACATATCAGGACCCAAAGAGCAAGCGCAATGGGGTGTTCTGAAACTACCAAATAGTCTTTTAGAAAGATAAAATGGGGCAAACCATTAAAGTAAAGCAGGGCATATGAGGGCACATGCCTAGGAAGCAGTCTGGGTCCCTGCTGTGAATCTGAAAACTAGAGAGTGAAGTGAAACAAACAAACAAAAAAAAAAAGGGTATTAGGTGCAAATGTATTTGGTTTGTAGTTCAGTTGTTGAGTTGACACATTTGACAGGAGAGGCTCTGTGAAGGGTTGTCTTGGTTGAGTTGGCCTGTGGGCACACAGAAAGACTCATCCTGAATGTCGGCATTCTAGGGTTGGGCTTTCAGCTGTATAAATGCAAAAAGGGAATTGAGCAGGAAGCATGCATGCATTAATTTCTTTGCCTCTCCTTTGTGGATGTAACCAGCTGCTTCAAGTGCCTGCCTTGGCTCTCCTGCAATAATGGACTATAACCTGGGATGAATTGAAAGACAAATACCCATTTCCTCCCCCAACACACACACTTAGGACTTTTTGTCAGTGTATTTTTATCACAGCTACATCATTGAAACTGAGACAGGTTTGGTTTGGTTTCTGACCTCCCATTGTTGCTACCTGCCAGGTGCTACCATAGGAAAGTGAACCAGAGAGAATGAAAACTACCATAGGAAAGTGAACTGGAGAGAATGAAAAAGAAAATCCTCAATCCCAAGCGAAGTTTTCTCACTTTGGTAGTCTCCCTCTCCTATCACTTATGTTCTCTCGTTCCGCATCTGAATGTGTACCCATTTGTTCCGTGTTCAGTGACTAGGTGAACGTTCTGCACCATGCATTGTCCAGGCCTTAGTGATACTTGTATTATTTTCTGTCTTTATTTATTTTTTGACCAGATTTTTTTTTTGTGGGGGTTGGCAGGAAGCAGACTTTTATTTTACATCCCAGGATTGCTTCTAACTTACTATCCTCCTGCTTCGTCCTCCCTAGTGTTGGGATTCTAGGCATGTTCCACCACATGTAAGAGGGTAGTTTTAGAGCTTAACTAAATGAAAAGACCATTTATCAAATTGCCTAGTAGAAAGATTGCTCTAGTTTATATTCTTAAGAGGGAAAATGGGCTTATTTACCTTTAGTCTATAAGATGTAGACATTTATTTTTTATTTAATATATGTTATCTTAAGTATGATGTGAATTTTAGGCTTTTATTTCTAAAACAGTATGTATGTATGTCTAAGGAATGGAATCTTGACCAAATTATATGGGGCAAAAATCAGGAGGGTCAGCTCTTCTCCTCCCCATCTCTTAGGGCTTCACTGCTCACATAAAGGTCTTTAGCCCTTTCCTCAGACATGCTGTGAGCCCTTTCTCTTCACCTTTAGCCAGTGTTCCATATTCCTGACACTGAGTTTGGACCATTACCACTTCATTTTGTTTTTCTTCCTGTACTTAAGTGTGCTATTATAAACATTGCTCCAGTTGCCTCATAGTTACTACTTATTATTTCTCTAATGTAAAATGAAAAACTTATCTTTCTAAAGTAGATGCGTATGATGAGTGTGTGTATGTGTTCCTTTGCTGGCATTTTAAGTATTAATGTGTATAACCTCACTTCTCATGGTGAATGAGCAGTTGCCTCATGACATTGTCATGGAGAGACATGCATGGTCTCTGCTTCTTCTCCAGCTTTCCTTCTCATCAGAAGCTTCTGGAATCTGTCTTTACTCTTACCAGACTTGTGGTATTTATATTCTGTATTTTAACAATAGCAGAGGCTCTTGTCCCTTTAGCACAGACTGATTCTAAACATTTGAACATAGCTCTTGCACTTAAAAATAGTCAAATCCAAAGAGTGTATGTAGTGGCACCTGAAACGGCAGAGAAATAGAGCCTGTGTTTGCAGCTTCTGCTGGCCACGGAAGGTGGAACGCACAGGCCCTGCCAGAAAGCTAGGGAGTGGAACAGCATTTTGTTAGATACGCTGACTGACTGTTAGTTTTTAAAAATATCATTACTACGTTATTTGTAGTAGGAATCTATTTTCCTCTAGGATGTATGCTTCTCATTCTACCTTTCTAGTCATTTAATTTGTGCTAACATTTTTTCTAGGCCATTACACAACTATTGTCTATAGACTTACACGTAATCCTGATTAAGTACTGTTCAGATCTCCTGCTTCATTCTTGAGGGGTGTGTGTGTGCCTCTTCTGTGCTTCTTAGTTTTTTATTCCTATTTTAAAATATTATCCCTATTTTTCCTGTTTTAAAATATCACCTGACATCTTTCCTAAAACTTTTCTATTTGGATAATTGTATTCACGATTTCTATCAATTTCTGTTAATCTTCATTGCAGTCTGTTCTTTCATAGATACATCAGTTTGAATTTCTAAATAATTTACAAGAACTTTTTCCAGAGTCAATACTATTTCATTAAAATTTGGGACTTCTTTTGGAAGGCACTCCTTTTTCTTAGATATTGTTACAGTTTGTTTTACAGTGATATGTACAAATAGGTATAGGTGAGATTTTCCTAAATGTGTCATATGTCCTTTCTGCAGAGTGTGGCTGGGGTGAATCTGTGTGAAGAAGGGAGGAACATGTAAACCAGCACAGGAGTAGGCTTCAGACACACGCGTGTGGACTGCCCTCTGCAGGCAAACCTCTGGGCAGCAGAGCAGGGCCGGAGCGGGGCCCTCGGGGTCACTGATGGGTAGATTACCTTTCAGTCATTCACTGAAGGCACCCCTCCGTGTCCGATGGAGAGAACTGCCCATGTGGGCTGTTTAGCTTCCCTGCATTTCTTCCTTTAGGATGAGTGAGCCTGCTGTGAGTTCTTTTGTATCTCATCAGTGATTGTAACGAGATACGAAAGTCTCTGCTACTGAATATGTGTTGCTATTTTAATTCACCCCAGGGAAAAGGAAGCACACTTTTGTACCTCTTTGCCAAAGTGATCCAGAAGACACAATAATTATTTTTGTAGAAAAGGTAGGGTTGCCTTATTTTATTGAAATAATAACATATATATGTCATCTATTTAAAATATAAAATCCATTGTTAGCCTGTTCATTGAATTGTATGACCATAGCTGTGGGCAATGTTTTGTCTTCTCAAAAATCAATGACTACTGTGCCAGTAGCAATTCTCCAGACAAATGCACACTTACTTCCTGCCTCCTCTCATAGGCTGATCTATTCTAGAGTCCCTCGTGACTGGCTTTGTTCTCTAGGGGATTTCTATCCCGTTAATGATGTTAGATATCTTTTAATGTACTATTAAAAGATATTTGCTGTCTTTGGAGAAAGTTCATTCAGACCTGTTTCTGTTTTTAATATGGTTTATTAGTCTTTCAATATTGAGTTGTAAGAGCTCTTTATATATTCTGTATACAGTTCCCATGTTAGATACGTGATTTGAAGATTGTTCTCTTCTTGTATCCTTTTCTGGATAGTATCATTTGTGGTGTGAAAAATTTTAACCCTAACATAATAAAGTCAAGTTTTATCTATTTCTTACTTATTCCTTTGGTGTAATATCTATTTGTCTACACCAGTGTTTTATGCCAGTGTTTTCTTTGAAGCTTTGTAGTTCTCTTATTTGTATGTCTGTGATCCACTTTGAATGTTTTTAAAGAGATGTTTTATGGTGTTGTTGTTGTGGTGGTGTGTGCATGTGTGTGCGTGTGTGTATGTGTGTAGATCACAGGACAACATTCAGTGAAGTAGACATTCTCCTACCTTGTATCTCAGAGATAAAATGCAGGTCATCAGGCTGATAGCAAGTGTCTTAACATACTGAAGTATCCTGTCAGCCCAGTTTTGAAGAATTATGTTTTAGTTTGTGGTATAAAGATGTGCAGCTAGGTAATCTTGATAATAGAGAGCACATGTTAGTATGTTAATGATTGGGTGAACACTACTCTATATACAGAAAACAAAAAGTAAAACAGAAAGATTTAAAGCAAGAACACCAAGCAAGCAAACAAAAAATAGTGTTGTAGCACTATAGGGCAAAGATTAGTCTATATTCTAGTCTTTGCATGTAGCTGTAGGATCTAGAGAAGCTAAGAGTCATTACTTTAAGAAAAACATGATTTGGCATAGAAACCACAGACATACAAAGGAATGAATGATAAATCCACTAATTATAAGGTTTTATGTTGACTTATTTTCTTGTCTCCACCACAGATTTAAATCAGTTTATAATTTCATGGTGAGTCTTTTAGAAAGTCTTTTTGGAACATTACATTTAGCTTGATATTTAGTCAGACTCCTTTGCGTTCATTTAAAGAGCAGAAAAATGACTTTATAATATGGTAAACAGTTATATGTTAAATGTGCTCAGTATTACTTTGCCCGTACTAAATGGACAGGTAGTCTCCATTATTGTATCTGGATCAGAGATTCAGTTTGATAGGCAATGCTTTCATCTGGTTTTGGTTTGGTCAGCTGAGCTGGAGAGTGATTGCAAACTGTCTGTTTGGGTGGGGTCACGGGTCTAATGGGCCCACCTCACCCAACACTGCCCCACATCTGCAGAATGAGCTATTCACCAGTAGCTTCAGCTGTCTGGTTGGAACTACTGGGTGCTTCTTAGACAGAGATAACCATGGAGTGTTGCAAAAATAATCTGGAGGACATGTTAAAATCTTACATTTTGTTCCCACTTTCCAGTGTAATATTTATGCCAGGTTTTAGACTGATGTTCACTATTGTATTGCTTTCTTATGTCACTTGTGTAGTGCTATGGATGGAGAGCCTAGTACATGCTAGGTAAGCATGCTAATGATTCAACTATATACCTAGTCCTGATTTTTTTTCCTTCCCCCCTTTCTTTTCTTCTTTGGTAGGGTCTCACCACAGTCCAGGCGATGTTTGTACTCACAAAACTCCTGTTTCAAGCAGTAAGTGCTAAGGTCACAGTGTGGAACAACAGCACAACTCACACGGAGCTCTGCTTTTCCTCCCTTACCACCACTGCCTTCCCTTGCAATCCCCTTTGCTCTCTTCCCCTTATTGCCCTGTATTGAAAAGCCAAGGAACCAAGAATGATGACATAGGTTTGTGGTCTGGCTACTCAGGAGACTGAGGCAAAAACAATCATTTGATCCCAATAATTCATATCAGTTTGAGAAACATAATGTGAACACACACACACACACACACACACAAACACACACACACCTTGATAAGCAGTATTTAAATTTTTCTTGATTGTCGAGTCAGATCAACTTTGAAAGAATATTGGATATCATGTCAGTTAGAACCACGAAATTTTTATTCTCAGAAATTTGTTGCACCAAATATAATTCATATTAAATTTTTCATAAGCTTACTAACTTGAAGTGATTTCCTTGTTTGCCCATGTTTTATGTTGAGGAGATCATTTCTTACTGACTTATACAGCTCTTTAGACGCTATAAGGACGTTGTAGACTATATCTTTGAGATGTAGAATCAGAAGGAAGAATGTTTAAATTGTTGGCGCGTGACACGTTTCTTCATGTACGTCCATACCACATGTGTGTAGTGCCGGTAGAGGCCAGAAGAGGGCTTTGGTTTCTTTGAGATTGGAGTTATACCCTGTTGTGAGGCATCATGTGGTTGCTGGGAACTGAACCTCTGTCCTCTGAAGGAGCTGCCGGTGGTGCTCTTAACCACTGCATCGTCTCTCCAGCCCCGCATGACCTGTATCACAAAGGGTGTTTTAGCAGCATCTCCCTGCATTGTCCCTTGACAAATTCACATTTCCTTTTATTTTTATATATTTTCCCTTTTTTTTTTTTTTTTGCAAATCAGAGATTATATATTACCATCATTCATTTATGTTTTAATTAATCCACATGTGTGAAGAAAAACCTAGTTGTTAAAATTCTGGAAGTTTTATGTAACAGTATTAGTCTGAAACTCCTAGCAACGAGGTTGAGGCTGTGGCACTCAGCTCTGCTGTCACTGGTGCCTGTAAAAAATCAGGTCCCCCGTCAACACTCCTCTGGTGTGGTCTCATCCTATGACTCTTACTGCTAGGCACTTGGCCTTGTGACCCAGCAGTAAAATCTTAGCACTTATACCCATGTTTGTGGTTGTGATTTCAAGGAATTCAGGCTTTGAAATCCAAATAGAATAGATTTTCTTAAATGCAGTGATGCCTGAGTCTTCAAAGGCTCTAGAGAGCATGGCATGCTGTTTTTCTTTCTCTTAAAGAGCTCCCTTTCTCTCAAACTATATAAAAGTTAGGACCACATATGTGGGGATCTGCCCTTGCCAACCATTAATTTGTGGAGGCCATGTCTTCTAGACTTCTATAGTGGGCAGCTGGGAAATACTGGGAATAGTTGTTTCATGTGCTGTGTGACGTCATGTGGAGAACATTCACGTGGTGTGGGAACATTATGTTTCTAATTGTTTGTGCTTAGGATATACTGAATAAACACTTTTGGATTAGGTTTAATATAGGTTTTCTAAGACGCTAACACATCAAGAGCAGCTTAGACTTTGGTTTTGATTTAGGAGATTTACTAAAAGTTGGTCATGATGTTGAACTATAATTCCTCAGGAGGCAAGAGGAAGGCCACGGAGTCATGGTTTAACGCACTGCCTTCATTGCATGGTGATTTTCCCTTTGATAAATTAGTGTCTCACTGACTTGACAGATAACTCATCTAAGTTACCTTTTGGTTTTCCTTTGTTTATATATATATATATATATATATATATATATATATATATATGAGATTATATTGATTATTTTGAATTTTACCTTTAGGCTGTTATACTGTTTATGAATTTTGCTTCAGGATAATAAAGTATTGTTGCAATCCATCTGTTATTTTAAAGGGTTGAAACTTGCAATTCAAGCATCACAGTTCTTAAAAAGGAAACGAGTACAGAATGGCTTGTAGAAGTTTTGAAAATGATCACTGTGGGAAACCTGGGGAATTTTTGCACTTCACAGAACCCCAGAAAGTGATATTCTTTGTATCATGGTACATTAGCAGCAATGGATAAAGGCATCTGCTTCCATTTCTGTAAGCACTGCCGTACCCTAGTCTTGTCTTGTTCCACCTTCAAGCTTGTTATGCTTGTTAAAAATTCATGATCTCCTAAGTTTCTCCAGTGACCCTGATTGTGTGTGCTATTGTAACAAACTCCATAGATGTGCAGATCTAGGTAGTCTTACTGTGAACATGGAGAGGCCCCTTTCTAAGGACATGGGAGGTAATGGTAAGGGATTCTGAGATAAAGCAGAATCATGGTAACACCTGCTTGGTTGGATTTTCTGTATCTATGTGTCCAACCACCGTGTTGGAGAAGGTGTAACACACATCACTAGAAGATCAAGAAGAGATCACCTGGCTCCTTTTACATCAGCTCAGCTCTGAGGACTGTGACCTCAAAAGCTGAGCACATCTGCTGATGAGTTACAGATTCATTGTAGGATTATTTGGAAGTTATCACAAAAGGAGGGTGGCAAAACTCTCTTTAGAGTGGGGAGTTAAGGAAATTGTAGCAACTGGTGAGGTATCAGAGTTATCATCAGTTGCATATTAGCAGGTTAATAAAAGTATTGGGAGGAGGTGGGAGTCCTCTCCAGCTGGCATTGTCATCTGAAGGATCAGTTGTGGGAGCCAGACAAGGGCCCAGTGCACAGTGAACTATCTTCTAGCTTACAGCAATCTACCTGGGCGGGGACACTGAAGCTGGAGTTGCTGATGGTTAGTAAAACTGGAAGCGTGCGGTGTGGCTGCAAGCTCATGCATACTGGACATGATGAACGTTCTTTAGCCCTTTTTAATTGTGATACACTTACAGAAAATGCTGGTGTGTTGAAAAAGATCTTGCACAAATAATCAAGAGAGCTGGGTTTTCTGTAGTGGCAAGTATCAGATCTCCTAAGTGTCCTTCTAGGTAAGTGAAGGGCCTCTTGAGGACATTTTCCCCGTCAGCAAGCAGTGAGTGGTTCCTGTGGTTGCTAAGCTGGAGAGAGATGTATACACGGTTCGGTGGTAGTGATAAAGTATATGATGGTCCTAACTGACTCCTGCTGAAACAAAGGCAGAGCCAGGTTTCAGTCTATGGAAGGCACAAACCAGTTTGGCTGAAAGGAAGGCATCCTAGAGGGGGAGGCTCTGTGGACAGCAGGAGAAGCTGTGGTACTCTGCAGACCACAGATTGAGGCAACAGTTAGTATCGTGAGGACAAAGGACAGAGTCTTGTGGCAGGCGGAGATAGATTGTATATCATGGTAAAACATCAGGTTGCAAATGACAGAATTTCATTTTTTGATGAATCACATTTCATTATGTATGTGTATATCTCATTTCACCCCCCTCCATCTAATCCTCCAGAAATAGGTATTTTGAATAACAATACAAAAACCCCTTAGGTGTTCAGATATTCTTTGCTTAACTGGCTGTGTTTTGGTTGTATAGTTTAAAAAAGGATTGATGGATCACATCAATCATTCTATTTCTATGCTTGTAGGAGTCTCCATTCTGCTCTTTATAATGTCTTTACTTACTTATATTTCTAGCCACATCTTACAGAGGACCTTTCCTTTCTGTATCCTCTCCATCACATCTTTGTCCTTTTGGTAATAGTCTTTCTAGGTATGTGGTGATATTTCCTAGTGGCTTAACCCCTGCCCACGTCCCTCCCTCAATTATTGGTGTCTTAGTTACTTTACTATTGCTGTGAAAAGATACAATGACCAAGGCAGCATATAGAAGGAAGAGATTATTGCTTGCAGTTTCAGAGGGAAGCGTACATAACCGTTGCTTGGCAGTGGCAGACAGGGGTGTGGCTGCAGCTATAGCAGTAACCCTCCTAAGCCTTCCCAAACAGGTCCGCCAACTGTGGAGCAAGTATTCACACATGAGCTTTAGAGGGCCATTCTCATTCAAACCACAGGTAGTGATGCTGAACATAGTTTCATGTATTTGTTGGCCATGTTTGTTTTCTGTTAAGCTTTTGAGACCTGTCTATTCATATTCTCTGTCCACTTAAAAAAAAGCCATTATTGGTTTTCTTGGTATCGTATGTTTGTTTTGCATATATTTTTCTCCCATTCTGTAGGTTTTCTCTTTATTCTGGTTGACCAATTTCTTTGCTACACAGTAGTTAAACTTGCTGTGCAGAAGTTTTTCAGATTTGTGTGGTCCTGTATTTTTTTGAAGTAATTTTTTTTGAGAATTTTGTATGACTGCTATATTTAATTTTTATACTTTCCTCCCCCTCTTTCAGCTCCTTCTTTGTTCCCCAATTCCATTTCAGTTTTCTGATTTCTTTTAATTATGTTGTTACATATATATGGATGTATAACTACAACCTTCTGAATCCTTTTGTTTTTTCCTTTCCCAGTGTTTCTGTGCATGTGTAGGGCTGATTACTTTGGATTGGATTATCAGGGGCTTGTCTCTGAAGAATGCCTCTCCTTTGCTCATTTCTTAGCAGCTATTTTCCCCCTGTACTTGTAGTGTCTCATAAAAAAAAAAAAATTAGAATTAAAAAAGCCTATTCTCAGTGCCTTTTCTAGGATTTTTATAGTTTTGGTTAAATATTTAAGATGTTAATCTACTTGAGTTGTGCCAAAATATTTTTAATGATAATAGGCTGTTAAATTAGTTATGAGATATTTGTTGCCTCCTTTAAGGACTAGGACTATAATGTAGACCATCCTGGCCACTGACAACTTGGCAGCACACTTGGGACCTTTGTCACTATGGCAGGACGATAAGAGTCTCTTTACTGTAAACTTGGAGTGTTGTTTGTTTGCTTGCTTCTTTTCCAGAGTCTCACTATGTACCCTGGCTAACCTGAAACTGGCTGGCCTGGAACTCACAGAGATCCTGGCTCTGCTTTCCAAGTGCTTGGATTCAAGGCATGCACCAACACCCCTGGCTCCTTACAGGGATTTTATTCGGTGAAGCATGATCTTTAAAGTAGGGGCCATCATAAAATGGCTTGAAATTTGATGGGGCAGAGGGGTCCTAGCTGTCAACTGATCACTATGTCTTTTGAACTTCCATAGCAGACTGCAAGTGAGGATGGCACCTGTGGTGGGGACTGGAGCAATCCTAGGAAGAATGTAAAAGCTGTTTGAGGAGTCTTCTGTTCCTTCTGGGATCATCTTTTATCTAAAGGCATGATAAATCAACCTACAGGCCCAAGTGCTTGGTGAGGTTGTGATGACATTGTAATCTGATTAAAGATATTTAGTAGAAAAAATTTAGATTTTTCCTTCAAATATGAGAATTCTTTTTCCTAAAAGCTTAGACATTTTTAGAAGTGGTTTTATTTTTGTTCACTCTGATACTCTTAATAGTTAGACAACACTGCCCCCTGGTGGGCAATTTCTGTGATGCTTTTTAGTAGCACTTCCCCAGTTGTCAGCTACTATTTCATTTTCCTGCTGGCAGCTTTCTCCCACATTTGTTCTGAGATCAGTGAGAGGGAGGAAAGAGAGGGTGTGTGTCTGCCTTCTGTTTAAGTCAATTTGGAGGCATAGTAAAACTGTAGTTATACCTTAGTCTCCTTAGGGCATTATGAAATAAAGACTTAGAATTTTCATATTTTAAACATATTCATATTTAAAAGATAAGAAACATCAATTATATATATATATATATATATATATATATATATATATATATATAAATGTAATTTGGGATTTAACCTGCTTTCTCTCCTCCAGTTAACTACTGTTCCTTGTGTTTATATCCATATTTGTATATATTTGTATCTATAAATCTTTATATTTATCTGTGACATACATCTTTATAATTCTAAATATCCGTTATATTTATCCCTGCATAGCTATAAGCTACATATCTATACATTTATCTCTGACATATATCTTTACAATTCTAAATCTCTGTACATTTACCTCTACCTATCTATAACCTACATGTCTGTACATTAATCTCTTAATACATTTTTAAATTCTAAATATGTATAACATTTACCTCTACATATTATTTAATTCTACATGCAAATACATTTATCTCTGACATGCATCTTTATAATTCTAAATATCTATACATTTATCTCTACCTATCTATGATCTACATGTCTGCAGGTTAATCTCTAACATACATCTTTATAATTCTAAGTATCTATATATTTATCGCTACATATCTATAATTCTACATGTCTATACATTTATCTTTGACGTACATCTTTATCATTCTAAAGATATAAAATGCTATCCGGAAATCTGGGAAGCAAAGGTCAAGCTTCCGTCTTCTGCCCTGTTACATTAAAAAGTGCATAGCTTTAGCGTTCCTATAAGGGACAGGATCTTTCTCAAGGCTCTTCAGCACTGAGAAGGCTCTGATATGGTTCTCCCTCTTTTGTAGATAAGGTCACTCAGAGTTCCCCTGGCTCAGTCACTGCCTCCGGCCACATAGCAGCTAGGTCATGTTGCTGGCATGCTCTCTCAAATGTGAGTTCAGGGGCTGTGTTTTCTCGCCAAGTCCTGCAGCCTTACTGACAAGCACCACTTAAAACCGTTCTTTCTCAAAAATTAATTAATCAGTCAGTCAATCAATTAATTAATTAATTTTACACCCCCAACTCACCTCCTCCTTCCTTTCCTACAGGTCCCGCCCTCCTACCCTCTTTCCTGTTTGTCCCCTCCCCTTCTCCCCACCAACCTGCCTCTGCACATCTGGTCACATCAGGACTAAGCACATCCTTTTACACTGAATCCAGACAAGGCAGCCCAGCTAGGGGGAAGTGATCCAAAAGCAGGCAGCTGAGTCCGTGTCAGAGATAGCCCCTGCTTCACTTGCTGGGTGACTCACATGAAGACCAAACTGCTCATAAGTTACATATGTGTCGGGGGCCTAGGTCCAGTCCATGCATGCTCTCTGGTTGGTATGTCAGTCTCTAAGCCTAGGTTAATTGACTCTATTGGTATTCTTGTAGAGTTCTTGTCCCTTCTTTCCCCAAGTCTTCTATAAGACTCCAGAGCCCTGCCTAATATTTGACTGTGGGTCTCAATATCTGCTTTGATCTGCTGCTGGGTGAGGCCTCTCAGAGGACAGCTATGCTAGGCTCCTGTCTGCAAGCATAGCAGAGTGTCATTAATCGTCAGAGTTGCTCTTTCCCTGGGTCTCAGGTTGGGGCAGTCATTGGTTGGCCATTCCCTCAATCTGTGCTCCATCTTTATCCTGCATTTCTTATAGGTAGGGTACATTTTGGGTCTAGGGTTTTGTGGGTAGGTTGGTTTCCCCTCCTTCCACTGGAAATCCTAGCTGTCTAAGGAAGGTGGCCACTTCATTCTCCATGTTCCACACTGCTAGGAGTCTCAGAGTCACCCTATCCTCTCAAGGGCATATCCTGTAGCAGGTCTCCAGCTTGTCCCAGAGCTGCCCCTGGCCCGCCTTGCTTTCACTTCTCTCTCCCAGCCTTTTCATCCCCCTCCACATCTGATCCCCACCCTTTTTCCCCTTCCCATACCCTTTCACCCATTTTCCACAGTTCATCCATTTCCGATGTCTATTCTGTTTCACTTCTTCTGAGTGGGATTCAGCACTCTCCCTTTTGCTGTCCTTGCGACTTAGCTCTTTGGGTGTGTGGCTTGTAGTATGATTATTCTGTACTGTATGGCTAATAACCACTTATAAGTGAGTACATTCTATGTGTATCTTTTTGGGTCTGTGTTACCTCACTCAGGATATTTTCTAGTTTCATGATTTCCTTGTTTTTAATTGCTGAGTAGTATTCTATTGGGTAAATGTGCCAGTTTCTTTATCCATTCTCCAGTTAAAACAATTCTTTAACTCAAGGTTTTGGTGTTTACCAGAGGGTTGGGGAATGAGAAGAAAATAGAAGTTCCTGCTTCCACCCCCAGTGAACCAAAACTGCCATTTAACTTCTATCTGATTTGTTTACTGAACTTCTGCACTAAGTAACATTTGAAGGAACATTTTTTTCTTTTCATGCCAGGGTAAAACCAAAAACCTTTCTGGATGTTGGCATACAGCCGTATATGTAGCATCTTCTCTTATTTTTCCTTTGGAAGCAAAGCTTGTATGTATAGCCCAACACATCAGATTATTTTGTACAGATCGCTTTCAGTTATTAGCATTCCAGAGCTGAGGACAGAGCCATCAAAAGGGAAATAGAGTCTTAATGGAGCATTCTTTTCTATCTTAAGAGAACAAGATATGTACATTCTTTGTTCCTTACAATTGGAGCACCTATCCCTCACTTTATTGGTAGCTTTCAGGGCTCCAAGTTAGAGCGCCTACATCCCAGCCAGGTGGACATCATACTGTTAGAAGAGGAAAGTGAAAATACGCAAAATGTTGACCTTGATGTTCAAGCTACGATTTCCACTTACAGTACTACTGTCTAATTAAACCTTTCTTGAAAACAAATACAAAATAACACACGATCAAGAATTAGCACCCATTTACCCACTGCTAAATAGGCACAGTCCTTGCTATTGTTATTCCTGTGGTATTTAGAGACTGAAGTACGTAGTGATCATCTATTAAGCTGATAGTATTAATGAGATCAGGGCCAAAAATTTATTGCAGGAGGAGCTTGGCAATACATTATTCATAAATGTTCCCTCGAGATATGATAGAGGTAGCACAATTCCAAACAAAAGAAAACACCTGTTTTTGTTGTTGTTTTTTTTTTTTTTTTTTTTTTTTTTTAAAGACTGAGCCTTGCTGGGTCATTCAGGCTGATCTTGAGTTCACTGTGTAGCTCAAGCTAGCCTTAAACATTCTTTTGCATTCGTTTCCCAAGTTCTGCTATTACATGTGTGTGAAACATGGAAAAATAAGTTTGCAAGGAGTACAAGGGCATGAGGAACCATGAGACGGTGCTTCTTGTTTTGCTTGGAATGACAGATAGCAAATGGAGGACAAAATGAGAATAATAGGCTATTCTTGGGAGCAGGTGAGGGTGAGGGCAGGATTATATACCGGACCGTAGATCGCTGACACAGATAGAGAGGTGAGTGAGTCAAGAAATGATTACCGAAGAACTGAACTACCAAGTCAAATAGACAGTGGGGAGCCAGACTGGACACTCCTGGGGAGCTTACTTGGTCTCCCTCAGTCTTGCTGATTGCTCCTTTCGGAGGCTGCTGCTTTGTCTTATTTTAAGCTTGCCTCTGATACTAAACAAGTTGTCCAGAAAGACACTAATTTAGAGGTTTTTCTCCCACTACTGAGTTGAAGATTACATCTGGCTTTCTGGCTGGTATTTGTCTATCTTTGCATTTTGCATCCAATATTTAGTATCGATTATAGGCCCATTAGTTTACCCAGATCCATCACTTTATTTGTTGTATTCGGTAGGTAGTTTGATTTTTAACCAATTCATGATGGATAATTAAATTTTTGGTGCCTGTATGTATGTATTTATTTTCTGAGACAGGGTTTCTCTGTGTAACCCTGGATGTCCTGCAACTTACCTTGTAGATCAGGTTGGCCTCGAACTCTGAGATCCACCTGCCTCTGCCTCCTGAGTGCTGGAATTAAAGGTGTGTACATCTGGCTTTGTTTATTTGTTTGTTTGTTTGTTTTTTTATTATGGCATCTTGTACCACTCTCTTGTGACAAATTCTATAATTATAAAAATCCTACTTGGCAAAACATTTAAAAAATCTGACTTTCACTTGTGAAAGTTGAATGAAAGGAAACTAAAATTTAATGAACATATCTAGGATATTATTATTAATCACTTTAGTTATGTTTGAGGATATGTTAATGTTGGCATTTACTTTTGGAGATTGTGTGTCAAAGCTTGAATTTGTGTGTGTGTGAGTGTGTGCATGTGTTAATGTGTCAACACCAGTGTACATGTGCCATAGCACATATATGGAGGTCAGAGGACAAGCCTTGGTGTTGGTCCTCGTATTTTAATTTTATAATTGAGAAATTTACAGTTAGCTTCTCGTGTTTTCCCCCTTTCGGCTGGGTTGTTGTTTTAGGATTTGAAACACTGATCCTGGAGGTTTTGCATAAGGGAATGTGTGAGATCCACAGCAAACTTGTGCTGTTGCTTTTTCAGAGGCCATCAAAGTGGTCCTAGGAGCTATGAAGGAAGTAGAAATTCTTAAGACTGGTTACATTCTTCCTCGCCTCTCTACCTCTTTGCTCTTCACTGTAAATTTTCCCCTTTCCACTGATTGTAGTCTCTTTTTTAAAAGAATTTGTATTTATGTTTTATCTGCATGTGTGTCTGTTTGGGCACCATGTATGTGTGGTTCCCTTGGAGAGCAGAAAAGGGTATCAAATCTCCTGGAAATGGAATTACAGATTGCTTTTAGCTGCCATGTGGGTACTGGGATTTGAATCACAGTGTCTGCCAGAGCAGTCAGTACTTAACCGCTGAGCCATCTCTTCAGCTCTTGGTTATGTTTTTGTTTGCCTGTTGTTTTTATAGTAGGGCACAATATAGTTTGTTTGTAATATATTAGACAAAGAAACAAAACAACCTACCACATTTTTTAGCCCAATGAAATTTCTTTAAATGTCTTATATTAAAATGTCACTGAACAAGATAGTAAACATCCTGAAAATGTAAAGGCGGGAATGCAGGCCACATATATTAGGGCTCAGGAAGAGGAGGAGTTTGGTCTGGGGATGAGAAGAGTAGAGTATAATTGGATATAAGGGAACAGTTTGGAGCGAAGATCTGGAAGTGACCATGTTATTCACAGTTGACCAAGGGAGAGGCAGCATCTCCTTTCTTTAAAAGAATGAACTCTTCATCCAGAATAGACTCTTCATCCAGCACTCTTCAGTGCTGGCCATAAGTTACTGAGCCTTTTCCTCTCTGTCTCTACTTCTTTGTCTCTGTCTCTCTGTTTCTGTCTCTTTAATGTAAAAAGCCAGAATGAAAGCAGTAAGAGAGAGTGAGGGGGCTAATAGTCCAGTCACTGACCATCTCTAACAATAAGGTCAAATGGGCTTACAGACATTTATTTGTTTGTTTGTTTATTGCTTTTGAGATATGGTTTTGTTATGTATCCCTTGTTGGCCTGGTACAGGCTAGGCTGGCCTAGAACTCATGGCACTCTTACTCCTGATTTCCAAGTGCTCGGATTATGGGCCTCTGCTTGTATGACTGACAATCGTTTGATCTTTTAAGGAAGAAGTCCTGATCTCCACATTAAAGAATTACAGATTTAACATAAGCGTATTGTAAATCTGTTCCCAATTTCTGTTTAGTTTTGTTTAGGGTAAGAGAGGCACACAGTAGGGCCTTGGTGATAACGCTGCCATCAGAAGCATGAGACTGGAGATGTAATCAGTGGAAAGGTGTGTGCTCACAGCACACAGGCACACACAAAATGACTGATGAAAAATGTAGGAAAACTGGGCACAGTGGAGAGTATCAGTCGTTGGGTTTGTAATTAAGGTCCGAAGATAATTTCTAAGCAGTCTCTGGGTTTTAGAGAAGCGTAAGTGTGTAGATGCATGACACTTTACGAAAATAGCCATAGTCAAGGTGACAAGACTAGAAGCAGGGCGACTTGAAGACTCTGAAGGATGGCAGCACAGTGACAGGAGATGTCATGCTGCATGTGAAATAGGAATTCTTCGTCAGTAGCTAGCTACTTTTTCCTAAAAGGTAATCACTATGGTTTTGACATGTTGAATGTGCGACATGGAACATATGAAAGATAGTGAGGGATGACTCTGCCTCCGGGTCAGGGGCTGCTTTCCAGGTGGAAGGAGGAACAGAGCTAGAGAGTCAGCTACCCCTGCTTGTTCAGGCCCTTTCCAGAACAGAGGAAAGTGGGAATCTGTCAGGCTCCCGCCTCCTGGTGGTGGCAGCAGAAGACAGACTCCAGACTGTAAGAGTGCTGAGAGTGTGTTTAACAGCAGTTACGGCTGGAACGACTGGACCATGTGTGGACCATAAGGCACGTACTCAAAACGGCCTTTTGAGTATGTAGTTTATGTTCCCCCTTCATACAAAATGCAGATCTTTTCCTTCCATTTATCACATGGGACTCAGGTCCCTTCTCAGGGATGTACCTCCTCAGACATCCATATGGTGTAAATTGTCTGGACTATGCAAAAACTGCTTTCAGTTAGGTTTTGCTTCATATGTCTATCCTCACTCTAACTATCTTAAGGTGGCCTTTTTTCCATCATATGATCATATGATATGATTTGGTAAGGCATTATGTCTTGTTTTTTGCAGTCCTTTACAGTCACTGAAAGGCTTTTTTTTTTCTTCTTTGAAGACAAAGTCTTGTTACGTAGCTCAGTGACTTCTCCTAAAGTCACTATGTTGCCCATTCTGTCCTCAAACTCATAATGTTCTCCTCGGCTCTTGAGTTCTGGAATTACACCAGGATTGAAATAAAAATTTACAGTTAATTTCTCAGTATAATTAAAGTAATTAGTAACTGGGGGAATGTAAGGAACTTGCCTCATGAAATCGATCTAAGATGAAAACTGATGCATAGTCCATGACACTGTATGTTACACTTGTGCAAGGATATCATAGTGCACCTCCACACTGATACCAGTAGCCATAGCTGTGATTCTACACTGATAAGGGAGGCACACAGTAGGGCCATGGTGATAACGCTGCCATCAGAAGCATGAGACTGGAGATGTAATCAGTGGAAAGGTGTGTACTCACAGCACACAGGCACACACAAAATGACTGATTAAAAATGTAGGAAAACTATCAGTCGTTGGGTTTGTAATTAAGGTCCGAAGATAATTTCTAAGCAATCTCTTAGATCTCTCTCCCAAGCTTTAGTCTGCCTCACTCTTTTCTTGAGTGGGAAGACTGGATCTAATGACACTATGGCATAGGAAAAAGGAATGTGGTCAACAGTAAATTCAGAAGTGCCTAAAACCCGCTGGGCCGGACATGTGAGGTGGCGGTGTGAAGTTTGCCTCTGATAAACGAACCCAGGGAGAAAGCAAGGTAACTGTAGATGAGTCGTGTTAGGCTAACTGCAAGAATGCATAAAGTCAGATATAATAGGAATACTACCAAATGGACCTAACGCTCTCAAAACTACATTTTCATCTGTACAAGGTTGCAGTTAGACTTGCTTCAGAAAAGATGTATACTGGGAGAATTTAACAAAAGGAAAGTACTGGTATAAAACCCAGACCTCAGCCACTGAAACTATACACAAACTTCAACCTTTAAATTGTGGATCAGTTAATATCCCATAAGCTACATCTATTAGAAAACTGAAGTGAAATAACTTGAGTTTATTCTCAGAAGTCAATAGGGGTGCAAGGTTCTTTGGTGGCTATAGGGTGCTCTTGATTTTGCCTCCCTTGCTTGTAGGAGGCTCACTATTCAGGACGACTGCTTCAGTTCTGGCCCCTCTTCTATAGCCCATGCTTAGGCAGAGAGAGCGAAGGCTGTCTATCCTATGCTTTCCCTTTGTAAGGACTCTTATGGGAAACTGATGACTTGTGATTTGCAGATTGGTGATTTGGATAAAGCCAACAATAGTTGTCCTTTCTGCTTTACAGTCACACCTCTGCCCCCAATCCTAGCAGCTTTTTTTTTTTAGTGTTTTGGAAAAGGAAGAACCAGACAATATAATTCAAAATAAGCCATTCAAGGTGGCACACGCCTGTAAACTCAGTACCCAGGAGACTGGGGCAGGAAGATCAGGGATTTAGGACTATCCTGGGTTATTTAGTGAGACCCTGCCCCTACCCTAGGCAATGGGGTTATTGGTAATAATAGTTATAATAATTCTTTGAGCTTCTGTTAGATATAGCTTCACATGTGAGTAGTTTATTTGTAGACATACTTTATTTACTCCTTAGAGTAACCCTGTTATTATTTCTATGGTGTCTATGGCTCTGAATGAAGATGCTGAGTGACAGTGACAGTGATGAAGTCTAGATTACAGATGTAGATCATATGCTTTCGCCACAGTGTTATGCTGGCCAGTAAGCTAAGTGCTCACAGCTTAGGGGGCAAGAAACTAAAGCTGGGCAATTTTAACCCATTTTCCAAGGTAAGGCAAACTGTGAATCTCAGCTTTTCAGCTTCCTTTCTGTTCTCCAGTCTGCTGTCCTTAGGTGCTCCATCTAATTTTTGTTTTCGTGTTTATGAGTTAGTTTTTTTGTTTTATTTTATTTTTTTTTGAGAGATGGGCCTGTTTGGTATGCTGTGCTTTCAAACCCTGAAAACTTCTTTCAGAATTCTTTCTTTAGCATGCAGGCTTCTAAGAGGTAGTGTAGCTTGGTGCTACAGAGGGTAAACGTCACAGCTGTGTCTGTCTTTGAGTTCCACTGGTGCCCGTTTTACTCATCTGATCTGAGAGGACTCCCACCTCTTTTGTATTTTAGTAGTCTCATCTATAAAATGGGTTAATAATAGCTATTCTTAAATATGATTATTAAGTTATTATCAAGCTATTCTAGAGGCTTCTGGGAGGAATAGAAGGAAGGATTCACAAGACAAAACTGCAGCTTCAAATCTAATTAGATTATTTATTTAAAAAATGAGCATTCTTAATTAAAGTGAATACATTTTCTGGCACGTGATTGCTTGCTGCTCACTGAGTGTGTGGGATAGAAAGAAAATAACTTTGAAGTGCCTGTGCTTCTCGTGCTGATTATGATACCGGAGAGGTACTTACTTTTTATTTTCCAGTGCTAGGGATCAAATCCAGGGCTAGGTAAGTGCTCTAGCAAGGAGGACCGCTCTCAGCCCAAGATGAGATTATGTTAATACTTATATCAAGTCCGAGAGCCAGTGTTGTTATTCACCATGTGTTAGGTTCCTGTTATTATTTATAAAATGAGTGCTTTTACGGAAATTGCTTGGAAAGTATTGTATGCACCCAAAGTACTATGAGTGATGTGAAAGTTTAAGCCTTTGCTTTTCAAACTGGATATTAACATCTTTGAATCTTTTCATGTCACATTTTCAAGCACTGTCAGTTACCATTAAATATTAATTTATCACAGGAACAGTAATGTAATCGTTAGTAAAATGACTGGGTGGCAGCAGCATTACAAGTGAGATAAGGACTGTCAGCTCTGGATTGATGTCACGGAAGCAGCTTTTGGGCAGTGTTTTTGCATTTGCCTCTTCCGTTGGAACAGCGTGAGAATTAGATGCTTTTAAAGGGAACCAGCCCATCTCAGTTCATGTGTGTCATTCCAGCATCAGAGAAAGTGCTGCATAATACTGGGATGACAGCCCCACCTCTGATGTCACCCGGGATGGTACGATCCTCTCTGAGCCTCTGCCGGCTTCCTGCTGCTGCACTGGGGGAATGGTTACATTAAAGCTAACTCCAGGCATCGCAGTTATCTCCTGGGAAGTAGTTTTCACAATTAGAGAAAAGCCATACGGTGGCTGTGTTCGGTAAGCTACCAAGGTAGAGAGCAAGTGAGGCTGAGCACAGCAGGAGAGCAGGCTGCTCTGCTTTTGTGAGGGGCTGAGGCAGCAGTTTCTGGGCTCGGCTCCGCTCTGGTTCCAAGTGCTCAAAGTGCTTCCATTTACATCACCGAGTGCAGTGCAGGGCAAGAGGGGCCTCCAGGAAATTTGAAACTAATTTGCTTCCAGTTGACTAGAACAGCACATTTTGCATTAGCTTGCTTCTTTTCCCGTTAACTTTTCTCAAGCGTTAAACTGATGAACTGGGCATTTTCTATGACCAATGGGTAACTGCTGGAGCTACAGTAATCTCTGTGAGTAACCTCTATTTGTAGGTCTATGCAGGCAAATATATTTAATTTATCTATCTCTTGTGAAATGCTGCTGTGACGTTTTCCGTCTGTATTATTGACTGCTTGTGTTGTCGTTGGGCCGTCCCAGTAGGAGACTTCTGGGGGCAAGCCCAAGTTCTGCTGAATCCTGCTGTAGGAAGAGCAGGCTGCATTCATTCTGGGGTATTGCTGCCAACCAGTCTCTATTTCCCCTGAAAACAGGAAGATCCTATGGGGGCCTCCAAACGCCTTTGCCCAGTACCTCACTTGGCTTTCTCTTGTAACATTTATTTTAGTATCTAATGCTGAATTTTCTAATTAAAAAAAAATTTAAATAGAGAGTAGAACATCATGCTTACCTAAAATTTTACATCCTCTCCTCCCTGGGTCCCCAAGCAGTTTTTCTAGGAACAGGGCATTTTGTCACGCTATAGAAATCAGCTTCCTTTTTGTGTTGCATTATAGAGGCAGAAAGGACACAGGCTACTCCTTAGTTTAGAGAAATGTGGTGTTGGATGGGCTAGGGGAGGAGTTTCTCTTAAAGAACCCAAGCTCCCTTTCGTCTGCATGTCTAAAGCACAGCAGGGCATCTAAGTAGCCTCGAGGGGGGTGGGTGAGGAGGCCCAGAGTGCTGTCACTGGAGTTGAGGCGGAGCTGTAGTGTCTGCAGGAAGTTACAGCAACTGTCTTAGGATTCCTCAGTGTGTCTTTCCTGTCTGTCAAAAACATTTCTAGTATTTTAAGATTTGTTTCTCTAAAGAAACCAAGTTTCAACCTTCTGTTGAACTTTCAATGGTAGATGTTCTTGGAATTTTTCAAGTCATGTTTGCGGAATGAGTGCTGATTTAAACACTTTCTCTACTGCACGTGAAAGCCACTGAGATAGCCAATGTGGACCAGCTTGGGCTTGATCCCAACTCTGGGCTCAGTGAGGATGCTTCTTCATCCTCAGGACTGCCTTGCAAGGCAGCAGTTAAGAGTCCGCAGCTGTACTTGGTTTTCACAGCTAGTAACTGAAGCTGCTTGGCACATGGCACTCATAATCATTTTTAAAAGAACTGTAATAGTATTTTGAACATCAATTTAAATTTTCTTCACTGTTAAATTTTTACTTTATAGGCTGGAGAGATGGCTCAGAGGTTAAGAGCACTGGCTGGTCTTCCAAAGGTCCTGAGTTTGATTCCCAGCAACCGCATGGTAGCTCACAGCTACCTATAAGGAAATCTGGTACATAATGAGATCTTGTGTATACATTTTAAATAAATAAATCTTAAAAA
Source organism: Meriones unguiculatus (assembly GCF_030254825.1). Lineage (NCBI taxonomy): Eukaryota > Metazoa > Chordata > Mammalia > Rodentia > Muridae > Meriones > Meriones unguiculatus. Next base: position 61,094,821 of record NC_083352.1, on the reverse strand, counting down.
GATTTTACTTCATAAAATGCACAAAATTTATTCTAATATTAATTCTAATGTTACTACTCATTTGTTAACCTTAGCAAAAGAAGGCCTGCTCACATGCTATTACAGAGCTAAGAGTTCAGTGTGAACTGTTACTCTCTTCTAAAAAAAATGTAATTGTAACTAAAGAGTCAGTTTTGAGAGATGTTAAAACTAGGTATCAGAAGCGTACATTTTTAAACAGGAAGAAGGGTAGAACGTGGACAGAATAGATAAAATAGAAGAGAGAGAAGAGGTAAGGCTAATGAAATTTGCAGTGTGGGCGTAAACAAAAATGAGAAGTGGTTGATTACAGAAGAGCTCCTTTGCTGGGAGCGGTGCATGTACAGCTGCAGAGACTTTGTTCTAAAATGAACGGGCTGCTTCTTACCTCACTCTTCTGACCTTCTGGATGCTGTGCTGTGCGCTGCTCCGCAGCTTTCAAAGCTTCTGCTGAGATTGACCAGCATGGCGAGCCACTGCCACTCCTGTAGGGATTAGGACTGAATGAGGAAAAGTTGGTCTGCATCATTAGCATGGGGGGTTTAGTTTGTGGTAAGCACACATGTAACTATTAATCACTAGGGGAAGAATGTCCAGTTCTTTAAACACTCTGCATTTGTATGCACATGTTGGAAGCTTGTATAATGCTTGGTAGGTCTTTGAAGCACATGAAACCTTAAATATGCATTTAGAGAGCTGTCAGTGTCCAGAAAATAGTACCATCCAGTTTATATTGTAGTCTTCTCCAAAATGTGACTTTTACCAGGATGAAGAGTGGGTCCCAAAATATAATGCAGTACATTACTCACTTGGCAGTTTAGCATTACTCACACTCATTTTCTGATATTTTTATCATACCACATACATCCTCTACTGCTTGGTAACTGGATTAGATTACCCCTGCTTTGGTTTAATGATGCCCTTTCCATTGCATTGACAATGTGAGTTGTGCGTCTGTTTCTGGAGAGGTCATTGATCACTGCTTTTCATAGTTAAAGATGATAGCTACTTACAGGCAAAGTGCACTTGAAGTCTTCTTAATTCTGGAAGCCTTGATTTTTGTATTTGTTTTGTAAATGAAGCATTTGCCTCACAATCTTTAGGTAACAAAATTACAGGCTGAACGGTCAAAATTGACACTCTTTTCCCATCATTGCTTCTGCACGAGCCAGAAAGTTTTGCCTTTAGGTTGTTTCTGTGAAACTTCCACTGTTGAAATAATGAAAGTATTTGTAGTTCTTATATGTTGCTGCAGTTTGTAGCAACACACATGAGAAGGAGGGGAGCAGGTTTTCAGTGGTTTCTAAAGGACTGAGAATGTGATGATCTATAGTATTCTCAGAAAACAGATTATAGATTTAATTCAATCATCGGCAAATTGAATTTGCCTGTGAATTTCTTTTATTAACAAGTAGTATAGCCTAAACCATGAATAAGTAACTCTGGAAAAAACACTCTTTTCTTTAGGTTCTGAAAAACCTTAGTTTCTCTCAGACTTTATCTTTTAAACTCTCACATAATTTATTTAAGGACAAGTAGATGGCAATGTTCACATTTCTTTTTGGTGACGATCACATTTCCAATTTTTGTGTAAGTGTAGTCACTACCTGTCTGAGCAACAGTTACAAGGAGCTCTAAACTCAGGAAGAGCAATGTTCCAGCAAAGGCCCTTAATCTGTTTCCCTTTGAAAGGGATCCTGAATTGCTTGGTATGAGGGCAAACCCCCCTCAGAATGATGGAGCTGGAAGGAGAGATTTTTTGACCTCGGGAAACTTTGCTTGGTTGTTGTCTATTCTATTGATTGAACAATTGCAACTTTCAATTAGGAGGTAGAAACTTGTGATTTTTTTTTTTTTTAAGAATAAAATGTAGTCATTTAGTAAATATTGTCAGAATGACTTCTGTGTGGTGGTGTTGCTTCTAGGGCAGTGCTCCTCGTATTTCACTGAGTATGAGAGTCTCTGGCCTGCTTGATTTATTCATTCTTATCTTTATTTGTGTATGGTGTCTGTATAATACACGCACTTGGGTATACATGGGTATACCCGTGACAATTCATGCCGAAGCTTCAGTCTCTGTCTGCCTTATGTCTTGAAATGAGGTCTTTGACTTGAAAGCTTGTCATTTTTGGCAAGCCTGGCTGAATGTTAAGTTCTTAGAATCTTCCTGTTGGGACAGTGACATGGCACATGCTGCCAAGCCTAATGATCTTAGTTCCACCATCAGAATTCATTTGTAAGGTTACCGGAGAGAGCCATCTTACACAGCGTGTCCCATGAGCTCTAAAAACATGTCATGACACGCATTCTCCCAAACACATAAATAAATACATGGAAAACGATTAAAAAATAAAGCACATATGTTCACCCCTCTGCAGTGTGGGTGTTATAGGCACAGGTAGCAAAGCCTGCATGTGTATACGTGTGTGTGTGTATATATCTATATCTATATCTATATCTATATCTATATCTATCTATCTATATATTTGTGTGTAAATATTTTGCCTATATGTATGTAGATATACCATATTCATGTGGTGCCTATAGAAGATAGAAGAGGGCATTTGGGCCCAGGAATGAGAGCTACAGACAGTGGTGAACTACAGTACCAAACTCAACCCTCTGCAAGAGCAAACAGCAAGTGCTCTTACCACTGAGCGATCTTTCCTCCCCCATGCCTAGTTTTTGATGTGAGTTTTAGGGAACTCAGGTCCTTATGTCTGACCTGTAAGTGTTTTTGCTTATTGCACCATCTCAAAAGCTCTCACTGAAGTTTCTTACTTGAAACCCTCAAGATTCTGCCTTGGAAGGTCTGAGCATTGTTTTTGTGGCATCCTTCTGGATGTCTATGTTGCTGTCTCAGTATCATAGTAAGTACAAAGCTTTAGGACAGCACTTTCAAGTCAAACTTTCTGTGATAACCAAATGGTCTGTCTGTAGAGAATAGTTTGAGAGCTGGTTAATGATGATTATGGAATGCTGACTGAAGAGTTTTTAGATTTATTTATTTTTATTTAATATGTATGAGTATTTTACCTGCATGGATTTCAATATACTGTGTGTATCTCTGCTGCTCATGTAGGCCAGAGGAAGGCATTGGATCCCATGGAACTGGAGTTACAGAGAGTTGTAAGCTACCATGTGGGCATTGGGAATTGAACCCATGTCCTCTGGAGGAGCAACAAGTCATCTTTAACTGCTGAGCCATCATCTCTTCAACCCCTAAATTTTCAATTTTATCAAGTTAAATTTCAGTGGTCAAGTACAGATGTGGTTACTGTATTGGAAAACAGGGAGTTTATAGAGGGGTCAGTTGTGAAGTGTATGCTTAATGTTAACAGTCTTGCTTGCCTCGTGCTAAATTCTAGAAGTGTAGCTACAGCTGTCTCTATTGAACTGATCACCCAGTGAGCTCTGTCTGCAGGTAGTGTGTCCAGAAGGGATTACCAGCTTGTGACCCTCTTGATGGTAAGAGTCTTCTGATCTTCTCGGTTGCTCTTGTCTTCAGTGTTTAACTCATATTCAGTACACAAGAGAAACTGGCTGAGAAGATGAAAGGAATGAGCTCTCAGCATCTCCACTATCTATTCAAGCTGGTCTTTAGTTCTCCGGAGCCATAACTTGGGTGGTGTTTACATGTCCTGTTTTACTGGTATTTAAGGAGGCATCTTTGTTTTGTTTTCTCCTTGAAGTTCTCCTAATTGACATACCGTTGATTGTGTGACATTCTTTATTTCACTTATAAATCAGAAATGTCCATTTGCTATTCCCTACAGTAGTAAGGGACATAATGGCAAAGACATACCAAATGTCCTATGTTTTAAGTTCATATTCTAATGGTGACTAAGTAAAACAAGCTAGGTCCTCCTACTAAAAATAGTTGAGCCCAGGTTCCAGGAAACAAGCGTGGAGAATTCATAATTGTATACCCAAAGGATCTAGGCTGGACACAGCTATTATGTTACCTGGGGAAGCGTAGGTTCTGTTTCTTAGAATTGCTTAAGAAAACTGTTTTTCTCTATTCAAGCTTCGGTGACCAAGTGTGTGGTACATATGCCAAATAGTCCATGGTTGTTTTGTTTTTTCTTGAGTTTGCTAGCTAGAGAGGAAGAGCATATTTCATATACTGGTTCTCAGACATCATTCTTAGGAAGGCAGAGTCTCTCTGCAGCTAGCCTCGTGAAACAGGGTCATTTCCTCCTGATTGAAACACATTATGTTTCTATTCCATCATTTTATTACAGTTCTGTCCCTGAGTTGCCGAAACAGATGGCTACTTAATACAGAGCGAAAAGCAGTGTTCAAGTTGATCTTGTAACATTCAAAATTATCCAACTTCTTTCTCAGTATATTAAATCAAATAAAAAAGCCAGTGGGTTTATAGAATACAGAAAAATAACTCTCCTAAATGCCAGGCAACATTCTTTATTGGAAGTCTTGCCAAATATACAAGGTAGTAGATAAGATTTCAGAAAGAAAAAGACAGCTTTTAATGAAATAAAATTCCCTCCTAACTGTATTTTTTCAGTGAGTGTGAAACTCTTCTCCTTCCTTTCACTTTCTTCCTACCTGTATCTTAGACTACATTTACATTATTTTAAGAGGGAAAAAGGACTGCAGTTAAGCTCTGCACCTGGTATTCCAGTTTCATGGCTTTGTGTCTTACAGTTGGGTAAGCGCTAAGTTCTTTTCAGTACTTAGGTTTGTGCTACTTCAGTAAGGCTTTCTGCAGGAAGAAACTGTTAGCATTAGACTGCTGGCTACAGTGTCTATGGTGGCTGTGTATGGGGGAGGGGAGGAGGCATTTCAAGTCAAGTGGTTGGATGTAGGGGAAAGGGAGATGATAATAGGTGTGGATAGTACCTGAAAAGTAGAGCATCCTGGAAGATATAGCAGCTCCCTGCATCTTTGTTCCAAGCCAGCCCCTTCTGCCTCAGCCTTTCTCTCTGCTTTTGCCCAAGCCTCTGGTTATCCCAAATCTGTTTTTGCTCACACTCTCCCACTTTGGTTATCCCTCTGTTTGTTACATAACAGCTTATTGATATAAAGGTTTGCTGAATGAGTGAATGAAGGCCAGAAACAATAGCAAAGCAAAACCTTAAAGTAAAGTAAAATTTTTCTCATTTTCTTTCCTTCTCTTTAAGAAATAATCATACTAGTATAATGATTTCCATAGGAATTACTTTATTGGGATAAATACAAAATTCCAAGTAAAAGGTCAGGAGTGATATTTTACAATTTTGTTTGTTGTGAAAGGCAGCGGTGCTCAGAAGCATAATCAGCAGAAGGAAGCAGATCTTGTGTGTATAACAAAGGGCTCCTTCTTTTGCATGGAGCAGAACTCCTGAGTCCTGTGACTCGTCCTCTGTGTGTGGCATGCCATGAAAGTTGCTTGAATGCAGAAACTTCTGCAGTTAGAAGAATATTTGTTTTTTGTTATTTGCATTAACTTTACTGCTATGAAAAACAGTGACTTCGATACCTAGTAGCATCTGAGTCTTCTGCAAATTTATCCTAAGGAAGCGGAAGACTGTCAGTGTAGTCCAGTTGTAGCTCTGATGTCGTGCTTTGTTTGATACTGTTTTTCACATCTTAGTTAGGTCTCAGAATATCTTTGTCCTTGGCTGTTTAGGTCAGACTTTACTTATGAAAAGGTAAATGGCACTTATGAAGTCAGTTCTTACAGGACAGCAAGCTTGGACATGGAGACGTGGGGTAGTGAAGCCTGGGCGGAATCGTGTAGGTCCTTTCTTTCACCTGCCTCATTGCTTTCATCTTTTAGGCTTGCACCAGTTGCCAAGCTGTGTCAGGTTTCCTGCACTTGATGCATTTTCTTTTTCTTTCCGAGGGACATTCTAGTACAACTTCTGGAACTGCAGGGAAGGACTTACCACATTCTTTGAGACCCTGTTTCTCTATTTCGCTTCTCTGGGTCAGTGCTTATTTTGTAGACAAAAAACAAACAAACAAACAAACAAAACAAAACAAAACAAAAAAACAAAAAAAACTAAGGCAAAGTGGGCTCCCGATGATGTCAGTTAACACTTTGCTCTTCTGAATGAACTTCACCATAGTGGATTTGGGTATGTCTATGAATTTAGTGGCCCTGTGGTAGAGTTTCTTAAAATACCACATGGTGTCTGTTTGGGGGATGAAAACATGGGTCATGGGCCCTTCTGCTCCTCCAGAGGAACCACTTTGGCCCCAGCCGCAGTGACGGGTGGCTCACGACTGCAGCTGCAGGGTGGCGGGCATTCACACAGGCAGGCCACACGCCCAAACAATTTAAAAATCGGTTCTGTTCAGAGCTCACAATGCGGGTTAATGTTATGCTCCTATTTTGTGTATATGGACAGCTAAAGTCCTGTTGGCATTTCCGGTGAGGGAAAGTGCTTACTTTCTTTCAAGAACTGGCTATTAAAGGATGATTTAATTAAAGGTAGTGAATTGGAATTAGATCTGGAAGGATAAAAGTAACCCGATCATTTCAGGTGAGAAGTATGTCAAGTAAAAAAAAGATACTGAACAAAGGCAAAGGATGGAATATAAAGTTCAAAATATCCATGTGCTCAACTTTATTTCCAGTATATGTCAGAATTTTCAAGTTATGATGCCTGACACCATCCTTCAGTTTCAAAGCAGGGACCTAAAATTGAAAGGGCAGCTGAGAGAGACTGTAGGTTGGGACTGGAAAGATGCAAACCTCTCTATTCCCAGATATTCAGGTGTTTTATGAGCAAAACCTCAGGAAACGTATAAAATACCATGAGATCTAAAGCACAAGCTCAGAAAGGTAGTTGAGTCCAAGAGTAGTAAGTAGCAGCCAAAGTTACTTCCAGGTGGTAGAAATGCACAGCCTAGAAGTGAAATTTTTAGAAATCGACTCAATATTGTCAGTAAGAATAAAATAAACTTAATATGATAATTAAACTTGTTCATAAAACTAGAAAGCATATTTGAAAGAAGTTCAAGAAGAAGAATTACTGGCAGGACAGCTCACGTCACAGTGATATGGCTAAGAATGTAGTACACAATAGATTAACTGCCATTCCTGTCACCAGCCGTGTGGTAAGTTGATCTTCAACTCATACAGGAGACGTAAGGGACCCAGAGTGGCCAACATAATCTGCAGAAGGAAGAGCAAAGGAGAGAGTCTCTAAGTTCCACACTTTACCTACTTCAGAGCAGCAGTGATTAAGACGAAGTATGCTGACGTGTATAGCTCAACGTGATAGAGTGCAGAGTGAAAATAAGCCCTAACAGTGTTGGTCAATTGAGTATTTACAAAGGTATCAAAGCAATTCAGTGAGCAGGGAGAATAGTCTTTTCAGCAAATAGCACTGAGACAACTAGATGTCCATATGCAGTAGAATGAACTTGAATCTCTGTGTCATACCACACACAAACATTAACTTAAAATAGCTAACCCTATAAAAGCTATTAAAATAAAATAAGACTATTTTTTTAACCTTGGATAGGATTGTGGTTTGTTACATATAACAAAAGATAAGCAAAACAAGGGAAAACAGGTAAGCTGCACCTTAAATCAAAATTATAAACTTTCATAATTTGAAAGATGCTGTCAATCAAGTAAAAAGACAACTTATAAAATGTTTATAAGTTTTTGTAATTAAATAGTAAACGATATAACTTAATTGTAAAATAGGTAAAAGATCTGAATAGACAAGTTTTTAAAGAAAACATACAAATGTCCAACCCATGGCAAGATGCTCCATGTCATTAGTTAGTAGGGCAGTCAGAAGCATGGTGAATGTGCTTTATTCCTTGTATGGAGGTTATCTGTGATCAAACACAGGCACCAGTAGAACCCTCGACACACTGGCAGGAAAACCAACTGGCATAGTTGCTCTAGAAAGCCATTATACATTTAAGAAGAAAAAAAAAACATTAGAAATACACTTACCAGCTGACTACAAAACTCCACATTCAGCCATGAGACCTTAAGCTATATGTTGACTCAGAAACAATTATACAAATTTGTTACTTATAGCCAAAGGAGGAAACAACCCCAAAATATTTATTAGTTAATGGGTGAATAAAGAAAATGTGTTATTCTGTATAATTCAATATAATTTGATGAAAAAATGTGATAAAATTCGGACATGTATTACAACTTGAATCATCTTGAAAATACTGTTGTTGTGGCATAAATAAGAAGAAAATGTCATTATATGAACATAATTATATGCAAGTGTTCAGAGTCTCTGTGTTCACAGCGGTAAAGAAGACTGATATTTATTTCAGGGGTAAAGGAGAGAGCACAAAAAAAGTGATTGCTAATGGATGTGGGATTTATTTAGAGGGTCAATAAAATGTTTTGGAATGAGAAAGTGGTGATCATTACATAATTTTGTGATGTATTTAAGACTACTTAATATTAAAAGGGAAAAAATCAAAGTCCTATGTTGTTATTTTTTTTTAAATAGCTTTATATTTGTTTTAAGACAGGTTTTTCTGACTGGCCTGGAACTTGCTTTATAGACCATGCTCACCTTGAACTCATTGTGTTTCTTCTGCTTCTGCTTCTTGAGTTCTGGGATTAAAGGCCTACACTGTCATGCCCAGATACATTTATAACGTTTCTAGAACTTGCTCTCTGACAGTTTCAATCAGGCATAAGGCGCATTCTGATTATTGTAACCCCACTCTCCAGCCAGTCTCCTACCCCCTTACTCCTGCTTCTTCCCTACACCTCCCTTCCTCACATTCATGAATGTCATGGTTTTTGAGACCCATTGAGTTTACCCAGAACCATCTGTGTGGCTGTGGGTTTAGAGCTATCCACTGGAGTCTGGTGGGCTCTTCATTGCGTCCACAACCAAAGACTGACCACCCCTGTCCCAGAATCCATCAGTAGTCAATAGCTCAGCAAACAGGGATAGGGCCAGAAGGCCCTTCCCTCATCTACAGTTGACTATTGATAGGCTCAGTCCTGTGTAGGCCTATTGCAGACAGCCACAGCTTTGTGAGATTATGATGTACCCAGGAGACAGCACTTCATAGCCCTTCCCTCTGTCTTTTCACTCTTAAATTCCTTCTTGCCTCTCTTCTGCAATGATCTATGAACTTGAGATGGGGTGGCATAAATGTCCTGTTTAGGCATAAGCAATTGTCATTTCTCAGCACCTCAAACAGCCACACACCTCTACATTGGCATGTTCATTGTAGACAGAGGCTTCGCTTGATGAAGGCAGGCAGTAGCATTTGACTTCAGGTTTAAACGTAAATATTTAGAGGCACTCACCTGCACTTCTTCCTGAAAAACTGAAACTGTTAATATATTTCCCTAGGAAAAGGGATATTAGTTATTTAGCTGCCTTCCTTTGTAAAGCCAAGGATTCCTTTGCAGAGTTAGGGAGGTATATCCTATCATTTCTGTCAAGTGAATTGTGAATTCTTCAAAGGTGTACCTGATATTGTATATGCTTTGATTCTAATTTAATGTTGAAAAATATTTTGAATTGTTCTAAGTAGATTATAAAACAACACATATGCTCAGATATAGTATTACTATTTTACAAAATTTTAGTACATGAGTAATACCATAACATACGACAACACATGCTTTCAGGTTATCTCATTTTGTTGATGCCTCGAGCTGAGCTGAGTTGTTCATGCAACTTCTGTGGGTATATTCAGTCATTCATTTACTCTTTTGCTAAAGAGGAAGCTTGTAGCTTGGCAGTGGCTCAAAAGTAATGGGTATTTTCTTTCATAAAGTAGAAGGTAGTACACCAGAGATAAGGATTTTCCTGATACAGTAACAAAAACCATGTTCAGAGGGCGGTTGGATACTTAGGCTGACCTAACTGAGTGATTACCCATAAAAGCTTTTATTTAAGTATGTTGTTTATCAGAATGTCCCTATTCTCAGGTCTCAATGACTAGTATTAGGTCTCAATTTAATAGGAAAATGTCAATTTGATTGATTATAAGCATCTGAATTAAATACTGTTTTCTTGGTTTTATATACTGGAATTACTCATATGATACAGCTAAATGTTATACAGTTGGTTACTCTATATGTGGATCCCCCAAATGTTGCACTCATGGGACAGAAAGAATGATGGTCATTAGGCTGGGGACACAGGTGGGATGATGAAGGCGTCCATCAATGGATACAAAATTTCAGTTAGATATAAATTTAAGCTGTCAGTTTTACAACACAGTGACTACAGTTAATAATGACTACTTGATATTACTGAAAAAGTAGATTTTAAGTGTTTTTAATAAAAACACATACATGTATATATATATATATGCTAACTATGTGAGGTAAGGAATATATGCTTATTAGATTAGTCATATAGATGTGATATAGATGTTCATCAGATTACCTTGAAATATGTAAATTACTTCTATTATAATTAAAATTATTAAAATACAAAATAATTACACAAGATTTCAACTAGAAATTAAAAAATCCTCCCTAGCACTGTGTTTCTTCTTCATTTTTTCACTCCACTGTCACTCTTTAGAGAATTTTAAAAATGTTTCCCTCCCCAGAAATATGCCAGAGAAGAGCAGACTTCTAGCCGGAAAATATTTACTAACTTTAAATAAATCTTGCCTTTTTCCAAGGTTCAGCCTCAGATTTCATGGCATATTGGGTTAGGCTGCTTAGGGTTATGCCCTGCATCAATATTTATTATTTCACCGGTGGTATTTGGATAATGATGCTTACTGTAATTTTAATATTTATGCATATGAAGGCCTGAGTTCCTACAGCCTTATTTCTTGGATTTCATGAGAAGTAGGGTTAAATTTGGAGTGAGTCATTAGACTGCCTCTTCCTATGTGGAAGCTTCTGTGTTGATGTGAAAGGGGCCACTGCAAGGTTATAAGAAGTGTGTGTTACAAGGTTGGGTGGAATGAAACAGTAAAGAAAATAAGCATTATTGAGAACTTAATATGTATGATACTTACTATTACATACTAGACCTGATGTCATGCTTCCATTCTGTCCCATTCTTAGGTGATCATGGAGGAAGCACTTTACTCCCACCGACTGTCACAAATGAATTTCCAGAATATGGGACCATGGAAGAAGGAGGAGAAGACCTAAGAGCCTCTCTTGATTTTGATGCCAAGTCTCTGCCATGCCACCTCCCAGGGCAGCAAGCAGTCCACCTTCTTGCTGGACAAGACTCTGCACTCAACAGTGTTACAGAAGGACCAAATGGCGCCCCTCACTGTCACCCTCAGGAACAAAGTTTACAACCCATTGACTCTTTAATTTCTGCTCTGAAAGCTACAGAAGCCAGGATAGCTTCAGGAACATTTCAGGCTACAAAGGTACTGGATAAAGATGATAATTTTTCGGTTCAACAGGTGGACAAAGAGCTGAGTACTGCCAGTCATAAGCCAGAGAGAGCCCATAGGACGTTTCCTGCCAGCCCAGAACAATCGCCAGATATACCTCTTTCAGTGGAAGTACCAACAGAAGAAAATTTCTCTTTGCACATCCAGGAGGATCTGTCTGCACTCTTACCTGAAGAAGCCCAGACACAACGGTCCCAAATAACTAATTACAGGAGGCAAGGGCCTCTCCGTGTTCAGGAGCCAGCAAGTCCTGTGTCATTGAGTTCAGCAGGGAGCCATAACCCTGTGGACAGAGTGGGTGTTTTGAAAGCTCAGAGGTCTGACTTTGAGAGAGTGCATCCTAGGGCATGTGATCGGGGTGGCTTCATGGGGCGCCAAGGCAGGATCAAACATGTAGAGTTTCAAGGAGTGGAGACAAAGTGCACAGGAGAGAAGGTGGAGACCCAGCATCCTGTAGGCTTTGAGACATCACCAGAAAGGACAGCCTCTTATGTGAGCAAAGAGTTTGCCAAAGGGACAAGCCGTTATCGATCAGCTGCTGGTGTGTGCAGTAATTCCGTTCATTTAACTGGGAGTGTTTGGGATGAAACCTGGAAAGCTCCTTCAGCAAGGCCTGGCACAAGCTTAGGGACCTTGTTCCCTACACCTCTTGGTGGGAGTGGAGAGGATGAAGTCTTCCTGAGAGAAAGCAAAGAACACCTAGAGGGGAGCCTTGATACTCAGGCAGATAAAGAAAGGTAAGTTCTAGACTTGTCATGCAATTGGTGATGCCTGGAGCATGTTATAGGAAACCATTGCCTGTGCCTGGTGTGGGAACTCAGCACACAGTTCCATAGTCCCACCTTAATAGTCAGTTCACTATGGAAGATTTAGTCTGTTTACCTGGAGCCAACTGATATTTAAAAATATCAAATGAAGGATTCTAGAAACAAATAATTCATGTTTTATATAACTTTTTATCACACTGTGTTGTTTCAGTTGTTCTATTTGTTATGATTATTAAGGCTCTTACTATGGCTTATAAGAAGTAACTGTATCATGTATGTATAGTAATGACATATTTGGGAGTCATTCTAGTCTTCGGGTTTCATACCAATGGCAATTTATCCCTATGCTTAAATGGGAGGGCTGCCATACTTATTGTCCTTAATGTCATGGAATGGAAGACAAATTATGGTAATCTAGTTTCTTCTTAGATTACAAATTTCTAAAACAGAAATGTGATCATGCAATAAAGTTGTCTGTTAGACAAAGATCAGGGGAACAACGCTGAAGAGACTGACCACTCAACTGTGGAGATACAGTTTTGACATGAAAGATTAAAACTTCGTTGACACATCCTATGTAGTCATTACAACCCAATCTGGCCTTCTTCTGAGTATAAACAGTGATTCCAGTGCTGCCTGCATCCAGCCTGTAGTATGGCCTACTTTCCTGTATGGACATAGAGGTTTGGGCCATGCAGTCTCTGTGGCTTGAAAGGACATCTCAGAAGGTCAGAGGTAGAACAGACTCCAGTTCCTTTGTTCCTTGATATTCACAAATGAATCTCTTCTTGTCACAAATAGCCTGTGTTCTGATATATTGTCTAGGTAAGTCAACTTGGCATTTTCTGGCCTTCTGCAGCATGTCTCACGTCTATGCCACCTTAGAGCCTGGTTATGGAAGACACAGCTATCTCTCTTCAGTCCCTCTGAGCACGTCTTATCATTGTTTTTGACAAGTCATTTGTTGTATCCTATACTAGTATATTTTGAATGTTAGCCTTCTTTTCTTCTGTCATTCCTCATTACACATGTTTTAGAGGTTCTCAACCTGGGGGTTGAATGGCCCTTTCCCAGGGGTTGCCAAAGACCTTTGGAAAATGCAGATATTTTCATTATGATTAATAAAAGTAGCAAAATTACAGTTGTGAAGTAGCAATGAAAATAATTTTATGGTTGGCAGTCACCATAATATGAGGTGCTGTATTAAAGGGTCATGATTAGGAAGGTTGAGAACCATTGGTTTATATAGTAAAAATTATATCTGTAAAGACTGAAGGAGTTGGGCAGTGATGGTGCACACCTTTAATCCCAGCACTTGGGAGGCAGAGGCAAGAAGATCTACAGAGTTTGAGGCCAGCCTGGTCTACAGAGTGAGTTCCAGGACAGCCAGGGCTAAAACAGAGAAACCCTGTCACAAACAAACAAACAACCAAATAAGCAAAAAAGAGTGAAGTTGTATGTATATGTGGGGGTGGGAGGAGAGAAGAGGGAGAGAGAGAAGAGGATCCTTTTGGGTGACTACAAGGATCACAAAAGCAGCCTTCTATTAAAGACAGTACATAGCTCTGTCTTTACATCACTCTGACATGCACACTTTTACTGCTATTTAGACTAGTAGTTCATTGTTCCCATTCTCTTTTCTTCTCGTCCGTTTTTGTCTATAAATATTCTCAAGTTGCTTATTGTGTTCCCGGCCCTGTTAGATGCTGTAAATTAAAAAATGGGGAACTTTGTCTATAGACATTAGTGTGAAGTATGAAAATTAACCACATAAATACTGTCTAGCTACTGTGAAGGAAAAAAAGAACAGCGATCTACTGGAATGGTAAACTTGAAAGGCAAGAAAGAGGCTTATTCAGGTGGCAGCTCGGACAATATCTTTCTGTAAACATGTTAGTTATGTGAGACTTGAGAACTGAGGGAGTTAGCTAGACAGAAAATGGGGAATGAGGTTTATATAGGATTTTTGTTTTGAGATCAACGGAAAGCCATTAAGAAGTATAAGCCCAGAAAATTATTTGGTACAAAGTGGAATGACAGTAGGCTAATACCAACAAAGACAGTCAGTCATACTGTTATGTGTGGATTCTGGTAATGCATAGGATTTATTGATGAGATGTTTAATAGATACTTCCTACTTCAGTTTTATTCCTATTTATAGGAACCAGAGGTCCAGAGAGGTTAAGTAAAGTCATCTGAAATTACAAGCAAGTAGTCAACACAGCGGCACTTCAGTTCCATGTTTTCCTGATGCTCTGACCACTGACTTATCTAAGCTATCTGAATGTTCATTTTAATATTCAAAGAACATCTGGATATTAATTTTAACATCTGTATGACAGCTTTGGTGCCCCAGTCATTTATATTAATGCTGAAGTTGTATCTAGCTTTTTGTATGTTTGGCTGTCTTTCACAAATGGCATGTTTATTAGCTTTTTAAAAAATTCTTTTACTTTTTTAAAAGATAATAATTTTCCTCTTTCCTTTACCAGCTCCAAACTCTGCAATACACCCTTTCTTGTTCTCTTTGAAACTCATAGTCTCTTTTTTCATTAATTGCTGTTACATACATATATATGTTATATACCTACATGTTAAATGTTTATATATATATATATATATTCTATGCTTGTATTTATCTATCTAGGAATATATATATATATTCCTAGATAGATAAATACATATATATATATATGTATATATATGAATATATATATATATTCCTAGATAGATAAATACATGCTGGTCAGTCTGTATAATGCTACATGTATGTATGTTTTCAGGGTTAACTATATGGTGTTGGATAACTAATTGCTAGGAATGCCAAGCTACACCCATATAATCTCATGAATATGACTGCATAAACATGAGCTGAACAGGGACAACAATAGACAGGTTAATATGGACAGGGGCAGGGGTGGAAAAGCCCAGGGACCCTAACCTTACTCAAAGGACTAAGAGCAACTAAGGAATACAGAGAAACAGTCCTCTCCAGAGAAAAGCATAACAATTGTTTGCTTTGCAGAAGTTAATCCTCAGCTGTGACTCCTAACTCTCTGAAGTTCCACTTTATGTCAGCAGAGGGCAGCCGCTGGATTCTGGCAGGGTGTTCCGTGGTGCATCTGGTCTTAAATCAGAAAGTATTAATAACCAGCAAAAGTTCAGTGCATTTTTACTGATCATTTGCTGCGTCAAGTTTACATGATATTTATATGGTTCTTTTAAAATTTATGATGATAGTTGTATGATCTGGGTATGGCTGATTGAAAGGAAAATTTAGTATTTTATTCAAATATGCACTATAAAAGATATAGGAAACTAGTTTGAAACTTTAATAACTTGTCTATAGATTAGTGACAAGTGTATTAAGATATTTTTATATTTTATCCTGGTTTTGGGGATTTAGCTTCGTAATTAATAGCACATGTTCTTCAGAGGACCTGGGTTCAATTCCCTGTACCCACATAAAGCTTTACAACCACCTAGAATTCCAGTTTCAGGGTATCTGATGCCCTCTTCTGACTTCTGTGGGCTCCAGGAATGCATGTGGCACATACATACATTCAGGAAGAACACTTGTATCTATAAAATAACCTAAAGAGAATATGTTAATTTAAGTAGGCTTCATATCTTTCTTCTCAAATGTGTTAAGAAGCCATAAGGTAAGTGAATATAACAGTTACATTCACACAATACTATCTTTTTTATATGGTTGCTTGAAGTCAGGAAATGAAAAGAAAAAACTTAATATTGAGAATTGTTGCTTTTACTAATTTTCCAGGTTTCTCGAACAAGAGGAGCACCTCAGGGGAGGAGATGATGATATTCTTGAGCCTGGATACACAGAGGACTCCACTGATGTGTACAGCAGCCAATTTGAAACCATTTTGGACAACACTTCCTTATACTACAGTGCAGAGTCATTAGAAACGCTGTACTCAGAACCTGATAGCTATTTTAGCTTTGAAATGCCGCTAACTCCGATGATACAGCAGCGCATTAAAGAAAGCGGCCAGTTCTTGGAGAGGACCTCTCTGGAAGGACATCAGGATGTCCTGAGTGTGTCAGCAGATGGCGGGATAGTGATGGGCTATTCTGCGGGGATCACCAATGGACTGCATGATTCTGCCAACTCTGTCTACACTAAAGACCCTCAAGAGATTGCCTTCTGGGGAAGGTAGCAGTGCCACTCTCATTAATTCCATGGTTGTGGTTTTTGTACTATTGTCTCTTTGGGAAATCTAATGTAGGGTATTTAAAATGAATTTTGGACAGTTTCTGTGGATGTAAGCAAATGATGTGAGTAAACAGAAGTTTGAGATTCAAGAAAAGATCAGCTCTACTATAGTGGTTTGTCACATTGGCAAGCCGGAGGCATTTCCCAGGTTACCAAATATGAATGGATAGTTGTACACATAGTTGTATTGAGTAGTTGCTTGATCTGTTGCTGCAGGCTGTAGACCGTGGCTGGTGCTATAGAAAGAGCCTTTAGTCTTGCATTGGCAAGGGGTTTATTTTTTCTGTTTTACCATTGATACCAGCTTGAGATTAAATGACAACCTAGGTAGGGCAAATGCTCCATGGCTGTCATCTGCCATCATGTGTATACTTACGGATATCCATCATTTCACTTGTTCTTGCCTGCATCCTTAGTTCATCTGCCTGCCATTTAGCATCTCAGCTAGAAGGGACTGCTAAACCTTGTAAGTTTTATGAATTTAGTTTTGAAATGTGTTTTTTATATGTGTATGTGGAGATGCTGGTGGAAGGAAGGTTCAATGAGGATAAAGTATTTTAAAGGTATATAAAAAACGTCAGTGCTCTTTTTCTTTAGTTCTCTTCACATTACAGGTTTCTAGTAAAGCTGTATTTTCTAACAGCCTGCTCTGTGTTAGAATTTTCTATAATCATCACAGTTCTATGATCTTTTGGAGGGACAAATTCAAAACCAGAAAATGTCAACACTGTAGCCATGTTTCCCTGTGAAATAGATAGCGAATGACTTGTTTCACAGCAAGACATTGAAAAGTACACAGGGTATCGAAGTATAAGGTTTTGGTCCAGTATATGTGTTCATTCTGAAACTTGGTTTAATTTTGTTTTCAAAATTGGGATAACAATGCTCTGTGCACTGTATAGCTATGGGATTTAAGGGCTTCATAGAGCTGAAAGCCCCTAGCACAGGGTCTAGCTGCTAAGTCCATGTTTAGATTTTCCATATCATGAAGAGTGGTGTTGCTCTCATGCTGCAGGCTGTAGGCATTGGCCGCTGCTATAGAAAGAGCCTTTAGTCTTGCATTAGTAATACTAAATGAGGAGTGTCCCTCATAGAAAGATGTGTCCAGGGATATCTCACTGAGAGAAAAGTGCCCCTCCTCCCCTCCAGGAAAGGAGACTTATGAGAGCAGGAGTATGCCTGTGAGCAGAGTGTTCCTGAAGCATCTCTGGCTGGGTTCTTTTGGAGAAAGTATCTGTCTCTCAACAGGGAGAGCCATTTTAGGTGTTTTGTTTTATTATGATCTCTTGGTGACTGCAAATTTTGATAAAATGCTGTAGACTGTGTATATAAAAAATTCAATGTACTTCCAACTTTCTGGGAGCATATAGAAGTTGTTTATGTGGCAGACAAAGTCAGGTCAAGAACTACAGTGGTTCAGGCTGTGATATTCTACCACAGGAGTTACAGGAAAGGAACGTCAGTGAGACTAGAGCCAGGGGCAACTCAGAAAAGGCTGGATGAAAGGCTTATCTATTTCTACTTCTGTGCCTAGACAGGGAGGAAGGAATTATCACTTAGCACTGGCCTAATTAGAGTTATTATTGCTATGATGGAACACCATGACTAAAAGTGACTTGGGGAAGAAAGGGTTTATTTCACTCACAGTTCCATGTAACAGCTAATTATCAAAAGCAAGGACAGGAACTCAAGCAGGGCAGGTACCTGGAGGCAGGAGCTGATACAGAGGCCATGGAGGGGTGCTGCTTACTGGCTTGCTCATTCTGGTTTGCTCAGCCTGCTTTCTTTTAGAACCCAGGATCACCAACTCAGGGATGGCACTACCCACAATGGGCTGGGCCCTCCTCCATCCATAACTAATTAAGAAAGTGCCTTACTGCCAGATTTTATAGAGGCATTTTCTCAATTGAGAAAATTCCTCCTTTCAGATAACTCTAGCTTGTGTCAAGTAGCTGTAAAATTAGCAAGCACAGGCCCCAGTCCTTAGTGTGGACACTGTTAAGTAGTTAGAACTATTGGGACCAATTAAATCATGATGAGGCTCACAACAGATCTTCTATGCAAGAGGTTTATTAGGTGGATATGAAGAGAGGGAGGGAGGTAGAGCAGGACATGATGGGGAGAAAGAGAGGTGGGGGGCGCCCCAATAGAGAAAGGACCAAGAGAGCAAGAGAAGAGAGGACCAAGAAAGAGACCACATGGCTGGCTGGTCCCTTTAAGGGGCAAGGTAACCATGCTTTCCAGGTGTGGCCACCTGGCTGGTGACACATGATGACATCATAAGTTGCTAGGCAACTCAGAAGCAGGTTTTGTTCCAAAATCCTAACAAGAACGCTCAAGTATCTTCTAGTGGTTTAGCATGTCAGGTTAGATAATGGTATCCTTTGGGCTGTCTTGATTCAGTTGTAACGTGCCTAAGGCAAAACAAACAAACAAACAAACAAACAAACAAACACAAATCCCAGTGCAGAAAAGAAGCATTTTAGAGGAGTGTCTGCAGGACCAGTTTGATAGAACATTTTGTTTAGTTTTCTTTGAATTGTCTCAAGATAATAGATCAGATAAAATAATAACATAACAACAACAACAACAAAGGTAAAATATCAGTGTCCTAGTTTGGCTAGTGGAATTACCCAAAGCTGTGTGACTTGATAGTGACAGATCCTGTACTTGACTTCAGGCTGCTGAACTCCTAGACAAGTATTTTCACTGTCCTGTGTATCCATGTCTTTTATATAATTATTATTTATTCCGATACAATGATTATTTCTTTGTTCTCCTTTCTTTCTGTACAGACAGATGTTCGAATATGTCCATTTTCAAGAACACAGTTCCAAATGCTGAACCGGTTGCTACTGTTTTTGTTGTTAGTGGTGTGTTGTATATGTGTGTTTGTATGTGTGTGTGTTTGTATGTGTGTGTGTGTGTGTGTGTGTGTGTGTGTGTGTGTAGGGGAATTGTTTGGGGAGTAGTCAGTGTAGCAAAAATTTCTTTACTGTTTCAGTGTTTTACTTAGTTTTGGTAGCCAGGAGGAGCTGGCATTTCCTTGTTACTCTCCAACCTATGTCAAAGAAGAAAATTCCCATGATCTCTCATATTCAGTATTTAGTTGGAAAGATTCATTGAGTATTTATCTAACTATGTCTATTGTAAAGTATCATATAGAAATAAGAAAGTCTGCTGAAATCCTGGATCCCATTTGAACAGGAATAGTTAAATTCTTCTAGGATGCTCTGACTGTCCGCTGGCCAGGGAGCTGCGTGTCAGCAGGAAATAGCTCACCTCGCCCTGCTATGTAATGCAATATTTTAATGAAGGAGCAAAGAGCAGCATCTCCTCCCTTAGTGGTCCAGCTTGTGAGTCTCTGGCCCCTAGGGTTTAACAGTGCTGTGTGAAGTCCAGTCACATGGCTCCAGAATTAGAAAGGATAATTAGAGACTTACAGTCACACATGTCCCCATGGGTTCCTTTGTGTCTGGGTGTTTCTTTCTTGCAGGCCAATCAGCCGATGACCACAACTCCAGCCAGTAAGTTCTGTCTGATCTGAAGATTGCAAGCCACAAATGTTGTCATTGTCACCAGGAGCCATGGTGAATAATGTCCATTTCTGCTGAGTTGGGTTTGGACAGAGGCAAAGAGAGATAGTAAATAGAGGAAGGTGTCAAGAACTTCTTTTCTGGGTCTCTCAACTGTAAGAAACTGCCTTTAAAATGCGCTTTGTAGTGTGAAAAATGTGTTTTATATCTCAGCTTCTTAGATTTTTCTCTCAGGATAGGAGCTCGGCAGAAGAGGTAGATTGTATCTGTGAGCGGCTGATACGCCTGAGGGAAGTGCTTCACTGTTCAGTACCCTGAAGTTGGTAGTTGTGGTTTTCTGTCTTCTTCCTCTTACCCTTCCTCCTCCTTCCTCTCAAAAGGAATGCTATGCTTTTTCTTTTTCAGCCTTTTTTTTTCCTTAGTGCCTTTCTGCTTGGGAAGAAGTAAACTGAAATAGCAGTGATTAAAAAAAAAAATTGGTTAAAGTATAATTGAAGAAATGTTTGTAGCACCTCAATTTAAAAGCTGAAAGGCATTTTCATATGCACAGTCACTAGAGTAAGAGGATAGCTGATGATGGAGTAAATTTTTGGTTTTAGTAAGTGTCTGGAGAGGCTCATGGACCTCTGGCCTTTTCTTCTGTCATTAGGGGTGGGGCATTCTGCTGCCTCCTGGTTTAGTAGTGGGTGGAGTGGTTCCAGTACTCTCTGACTGTTTTTTTTTTTTTTTTTTAATATAGTCTAAATATTTTTCTACAGAAAAGGAGGTTCTCATTTTTCTCTTCCTA
This sequence comes from Meriones unguiculatus, assembly GCF_030254825.1. NCBI lineage: Eukaryota > Metazoa > Chordata > Mammalia > Rodentia > Muridae > Meriones > Meriones unguiculatus. Next base: position 61,074,133 of record NC_083352.1, on the reverse strand, counting down.
ATTTTTTGAAGTGGTTTTAGTGGTGAAATTATGTTTTCTTTTTCCATTTGAGAGTCCCTGCTTACCTTTATGTGTGGGGAGTCGGGGGAGATGGGGGTATGTGGGGTGAGGACGTGCTCCTGTAGACTTCACAGTTAAACCTAATTTTGAGTCTTACTTTAGTTATTTAGTAGGGCTGTTATTGTGGGAGAAAACGAGATCTTTCCCAAGTAGAAGATAAAATGAACAGGAGCTCTTTTAATGAAAGAAATAACAAATGAGCTAAAGGAAAAAACAATCAAGAAAGGACAAACAAGTGGCTAATACGGTCAGAGGCTTAGTAAGAGAGCAGTGAATGAGACCCTGCTTGCAAGAGTAGCAGGAAGAGTCTGCAAGCCCCTCCCCAGCACCACCTGCAAGCTGGCTTCAGCAAGAGCTGTCAGCAGAGCCTCCCCGCCCTGAGCTCTCAGAGGCTTGCTGTAACCCCACTTCCCTATACAAAGCTCTATTCACTGTGGGCGTGGGGTGGGGGCATAAACATGGGGATTATGGGAGGTGTCAGCTTGGGCAGCTGTTTTCACTGTGGAAACTGAAATATCTTCATCAACCAATGTAGTTTTGGTATATGAATTTGCTCAGTGCTAGTTCATGGTTCACAGTGTGGTCTGAGTAATTGAATGACAAATAATAGGAAAACAGATAAGAAAAATCTTGGTACAGAAAAAAAATATACAAAGATTGGGTCAGTGTTAACTACATGGGACAGGTGGGGTTGGCTTAAAGTGACTTTAGACTTCAAGCATGGGTAGCCACTGAACCCAGAAACTGTCTCAAGTAGTTAAGGACAGAATCAGGGTTTCTAGGAATCACCTGGCAAGTTCAGCTTTAAACATGTTGCATTTGTGAAGTACAGTGGTCAGCCATTAATGGAGGTGTAATGTAGGATTCAAGGTCACTGGAGAGATGTTGGGACCACCCCTTCACTGATACCCACTTTCCAAAGAGAGAGGGTTGGCAAGGATGGTTAAATGCAGGGGAATCTGGGCATTCATTGTGTACCCTACTAATGTTTTGTACAAAATGTAATTTATCAGGGTTTTGCAGATTTTGGTGTGAGGGTAGATGACATGTTGGCTCCTTGGATGAACTTTTTATCAAATGCAGTTTCAAATGATAAAAGTGGAGGTAGAAGCTATGACAAGGAACATCGTGCCTTAAAATTAAAAACTTGAATGATCAATACTTCACTTGGTTGAGATGCTGTAACAGTCTCTTATCCACACACTGATGCAATATTTTTGTTGTTGTTTTGTGGTGGAGATTTTTAATCCTAAACTAATCTAATAGATGTTACATTTCTAATTCAGAATTAATTAGCTTCCCAAAGAAAATACACAGAGCCAGGCCTTGCAGTACATGTCTTCGATTGATCTGCGAGGAGCAAACCTATACATATGTTAGTACTGACACAGAGAAACAATGAGCTGAGGAACATTACCCAAGTGGCTTAAGCAATGCTAAGCCGTATTCCCCACAGAGTAGCAATGGTCTCAGGCATTCACATGATGTTTGGAGCCCATTACTAAGATGCCTGCTCATGCTTTCAGTGGAAGGGTAGCACACACCAGCAGAATCGTAGGCTATTACTTTAAAGACAGGACAGGTAATTTATATTTTCCTTGGCTTTGAAAGTGCTTCCGAGCACTCACCAGATCCTTATGGAGTAACCTTGTCATCTACAGATATGGCTTAAGCACATCTTCATCCTGACAAAGGGACCCCTCTGAGGCAGAGACACTTAAAACAACAGAATAGGAACTCTTCTATTTCAGATGGAATGAAGACTTCATATTTTTCAAAGTCTTCTGTGAGCAAAACACTCTTTCTTCTTCCTCTCCCTCAGGCTCTCTTTAGCGCTGAGGGGAGGGTTTGATATAGACAGACCGCTAAGGGCTGAGTGTTCCAAGGTCTCTCTCATTCTGTCTGGCTGTGGGTCTCAGTATTTTTTTCCATTTGCTGTAGGAGGATGCTTCTCTGGTAATGGCTGAGCCAGGCACTATCAGTGCAATATTTAATAGTCAGGGGAAGTGATAATATTCTTTCAGCAGAGGTCCCTTAATGCCCTCTACAACATTAGATATTCTGCTCTGATGATCAGTTGAGGAAGGAAAAAGATACAGACTGTCTTTGAAGAAATAATTCTCTGGGTCCTGGTAATCTGACTCAGCAGGTGAAGATGCTTGCTATGCAAAGGTGCCAGTCTAAATTCAAGCTTTGGAACTCATGCAAAGATGGAAGTAGAGCAGGGGCTCTCTCTGACTATGATGCCTTCCTTTAGATCCCATTCACCCAACTGGGCTGCCTTGATGTCCTCAGTGGAATAGGATGTGCCTAGTCCTGCAACAACTTAATGTGCCAGGGTGGGTTGGTACCCATGGGAACCTTCTCCTCTGAGGAAAAGGAAGAGGAGAACAGGGAGAGGAGTGTGAGGGGGGAACTGGGAGGAGAGGATGGAGGGCTGCAATTGATCAGGATGTAAACTGTATAAATAAACAAACAAATAAATAAATAAAATTAAATAAATAAATAGAGGGAAAAAAGATGGAAAGAAAGAACCTACTCTAAAAAACTGCTGTCTGACCTCCAAATATGGGTTACGCCCTGTGTGGCCCCATACACATCCACACAACACCACGTACACGCACGCACACAGACAGAGAGAGAGAGAACAAACATCGAAGTTTGGACTCACTGGGCTACAGAGCATCTTTGAGCTGTACAGTTGTAGAATCACTGTTCTCAAAACTGAGGACATGTTAGAAATTTGTGCCTCACTCTCTTTTTCTGGTTCTCTAAAGGTTGTGGGTGTTTTCATTCTGGTCAGCATCTGGACATTGATACTGCTAGATGATTGCAAAGTGAAGCCTAGGTGGTCAAGGCTCCTGCCACTCCCTCCTGTGAGCCTCAGACTAGCAGCAGAGGTTCAGGTTAGGGTGTTCCAGACCTGACTCTGGACTCACTTAGTGGCATTTGCATTTCAGTTGGATTTTAAAGCACTCTGAAGTTTAAGAAGAACTCACAGGAACCTGATTAGAGGCAGTGTACAGAGTTGAGCAGCATGGAGTCTTTTCAGGTCTAATGCAGCAGTGGGCTTGTGGTAGGGAGACTCTTCCCTACAGACCCATAAGCACACAAATGAATTTCTGTATATCTAGTATAGTACAAATGGTGCTAATCTTTCCTCTAGAAATATAGGGACTGTCTTCCTTTCCATCTAGGAAAACAGCATGCTGCCATTTGGCTCTTAAGTGTCTTCCAGAGCTTGGTTGCTAGCCTGTGGTACTATCCCAACCTATGAGAGCTTCCTACTTGGAGGAAGTGCAGTCAGGAGAGGGAGGGCATGCCCTTGATAGGGAGGTTAGGGACTCCAGCCCTTCTTCATTCAGCCTACATGAGGTTCTCTTTGACTTCATGTGCTCCTGTAAATCATGAGGTCTTGCCTTGCCACAGATCTAAAGCAGTGGGACCAAGAGACCAGGCTGAAACATATGAAACTATGATCTCAAGTAAATCTTTCCCCTTTTCAAATTGACTCAGACTTTTTTTTTTTTTCTCAGAAAAGTGCAAAGCTTATTAATGGTGAAGTATATGGATTCTTTTTGTTTTGTTTTAATAAGTTTATTTATTCACTTTACATCTCAAACATAGCCCCCTCCTGGTTCCCCCTCCCACCATCTTCCCCTTTTCCCCTCTCCCCTTCTTCTCAGAAAAGGGGACTCTCCTCATCAACCCACCTCAGCATATCACATCACATCAGGACTGAGTGTATCCTCTTCAACTCAGGCCAGGCAAGACAGCCCCGCTAGGGTAAAGTGATCTAAAAGCAGGCAATAGAGTCCATGTCAGAGAGCACCCTGCTCTACTTACTAGGGGACCCATATGAAGACCAAGCTGCCCATTGGTTATGTATTTGTTGAGGGGCTAGTCCATGCATGCTCTTTGGTTGGTGCTTCAGTGACTGTGAGTCCCCATAGTCCTACGTTAGTTGACTCTGTTGGTCTTCGTGTGGAGTTCTTGTCCCCTCCAAGTCCTTCTATTCTACTTCCCCCCCATATACACAGTTTCACAAGATTCCCCAAACCTCTGCCTAATGTTGGGCTGTGAATCTCAGTATTTGTTTTGATTTGCTGCTGGTTGGAGCCTCTCAAAGGACAGCTATGCTAGGCTTCTGTCTGCAGGCACAGCAGAGTATCATTAATAGTGTCAGGGTTTGGCTCTCTTTCATAGGGTGGGACTCAGGTTGGGCCAGTCTTTGGTTGGACATTCCCTCAATCTCTGCTCTGTCTTTATCCCTGTACTTCTTGTAGACAGGGTTCATTTTGGGTCAAAGGTTTTGTAGGTGGATCGATGTTCCTCACCCTCCACTAGAAGTCCTGTCACTTCAGTCTCCCATTCCCCTGCTTCTAGTAGCCTCAGATAGAGTCACTCATATCCTCCCAGGAGCCTGTCATGTCGCAGGTCTTCAACTTGTCTCAGAGAGATTGCCTCCCCCCTCAGTTTCCCTTATCTTTCCCAGACCCTTTACCTTCTGCTCCTGCTCTCTTCACGCCTGATCCCCACACATGCTTCCAGCCCCACACCATCTCCTGCCCAGTTCCCTCTCATCATCCACTCCTGCTGCCTAATCTATTTTCCCTTCTGAGTGAGATTCAGGCATCCTCCTTTGAGTCCTCTTTGTTTCTTAGCTTCTTTGGGTCTGTGGGTTGTCTTATGTTTATCCTGTACTATATGGCTAATATCCACTTATAAGTGAGTTCATACCATATGCGTCTTTCTGGGTCTGGGTTACCTCTCTCAGGAAGATTATTTCTAGTCCTATCCATTTGCCTGCAAATTTCATGATTTCCTTGTTTTTAATAACTGAGTAGTATTCCATTGTGTAAATGTATCACAGTTTCCTTATCCATTCTTCAGTTGAGGGACATCTGTTAAGCTCACATCATTTTATTCTTATTCTTTTCTTGTTTGAGATAACATCTTACCAATATGGTATGAGTAAACAATTTACTAAAATGCTGTGAGTCCTCAAAATTTTATATCATCGATAATAATAGTGTTTGAATTACCTTTACAACATCCTCAAAGTCATTCCATGTGAATGGACTATGGTAAGGTACCCTTAAAACATTGTATATGTGTAATGATAATTCTAGGAACATCATATTACTTGGAGATAAGGAGTTATAATAGAAAGCTTACTCTCTTTTAAATACTTCACTAACAACAGCTTTTCACGAACACTGTGACATTTTCTTGCCAAGATCACTATTATAGTCTTTAGAATAGATAGAAGAAGAGGTATTGAATGAATTAATTATATTGTAAAACAAATCTGTGAAGTAGATTTCACTTGGCAATCACTTAGGCACTTTAAGGTTTCTCATAATATTATACTTCAGTACCAGTCCCTCTTGCCTATTAGTCTGTAAGTTTCTCAGGTCTCATTTTGGGGCGTCAGAGAATCTATTATCCAGTTGTGGGAATGTACTAGGAACTGATTTTTGTTGACTGAAGAACTTATGGAGCATCTGAGCTCAGCTGCTTCACTGATAACTGCAGTGCCGGGAGCCAGGCTGAGGCCCTCAGGACAGGGTAGTTGCAGTGCTGTGTCACAAGCATTCTCCTGGAGTGCTGTTTTTTAATGTAGGCTTTGAAGGAGGTTTATGTGTGGAACTGGTTGCTGGGGTGTGAGACAGGGTGGGAAAGATAAAAAGGACCAAGGGGAGACACAGTCAAACAGAGAGATCCAGACAAAGAGACCTTGGTAGAATCAGCAGCAGCTGCTTAGATTTTGGCAGCGGGGAGTCCAGAATGAAGTTTCTTTTCCTGTTAATCTCCATTCTGAACACTTAGAAAGTGTAGCCATCACAGAGCTGATTTCAAGTAAGTAACACAGGTAATGTAGACATAACAAACAATGCAGAAAATAATTAGCTTGTGGTTTCACCATTCAGTCTGGGAATGGAAGCATCCCACCTGGATGACCTGCTCAGGACCACCTCTCACCTGTTTTTCTTTCTGGGGCAGGGTAACTGCTGTGCTGATGTTTATCGTTTCTATTAGACACGTGTCCATGAAAACACATGTCTTTTCACATGTGTTTAGGCTGCATAAGTTGTCATCTCTTTGTTTCCTGTGGTAGGTAGCACTGTTTTTTTCTTCCCTCAACATCTGAAATGCATTTATTTACTTTAAATCCCTAATGCATCGGTTAGTTGCTATGGAGCAGTCATATAATGAATGCATTATAATTATGTCTCTATTTTCTTTTTCCTTTTTAATATTTTAATCAATTAATTAATTCACTTTACATCCAGATTGTAGACTAGTCCCTCCTCTTCTCCCAGATCCCCACCGTCTCCCTTAATCCTCAGAATAGGGGAGCCCCATTATCCCCCATCCCAGCTCTTCTTGTCGCATGAGGACTGTTAGTCCTCTTCCTTTGTGGCCTGGTAGGTCAGGGGGATTAGAAAGCAGGCAATAGAGCCCATGTCAGAGTATGTCTCTATTTTCTTATAGTAATATTTTTGTTATTTGTAACAGCATGGTGATGTTCACTTATTATAAAACACACAGCTTCCTGTGTAAACATTGGAATCTTTCTCTAGGCCTAGGCACATATTTAGGAGTAAAAATTGGTGTGTGGATAGTATAATAATTTTTTTGGTGAACCACTCTTAAAAGTGCTTGCTCCATTTTTCTTTGAGTGAATGTAATTTAATGGGTTTCTGTTTATAAGGTAACTCTTAGTTCTTCTTCCTTTTCCCATCCCTACAAAACAGCCAAGGTTGAAGGAAAAATAGGCAAAGAAAACATCGTAGTCAGTTGAGTCCCCTTTCCTTTCAGGAGCTCTGGTAGAGAATCTGGTATCCATTAGTTGTGTCTGGAGGCTGGGTCTGGATCAGATTGCTCAATTATTCTTGTCCCTGTTCCCCCCCAGATGCTTTTGTGGCAGTTGTTGCCCTTGTCTGACAGCTGTGAGTGTGGCTGTCCACTTCTGGCTGACTCAAGTGGAATTTGAACAAAAGGACAATAAATATTTTCACAGGGAAATTGCAGAAAACCAGAAACAAAGTCATAATGAAACAACAAAAATACTAGCCACTGGAATGTGTATCAAACATATCTTTAACTACTTGTCAAATAAATGAACCGAATTTGTTTTGTAGGCTAGTTCAATCAGGATATGGGAGCTATTAGAAATTCTGTCTTTTTAACATAGCACTTCTGAAACCTTGGTGCTCTTATAAAAGACAGAGCTCGAGTAACTTATTTTAGAATGGTGTTGAACAAACATTTCCCCCCTCTTAAACGGCCACCACACCAATTATACTAAGATGCCTGCTGTTTCTCCCTGCTGCTAGCTCCACTCTGGCTTTTGAAGAGTTAAGCGGGAGGTTTGTGAAGTCATCAGTGACTTCACTGGGTCTGGACTTTTGAAGCAGGTCTGTTGGAGGGAAGCTGCCTCTTTAGAAGGCAGCCTGGGAAGAGGGGGCCGGGCTCCTTCAACTTCTTTCAAGTTCTTATCCCACAGGCAGCCCCCAAGGGATACAGTGGCATTCTGGGAGAATGTCACTGTGGAGTCAGTGTGTAGCAGTGTGCATTCACACAGAAGCAACTTCAGAAGTACGTTAAAAGAGCGCTTATGGAAGATGAAAGTTTGCTGAGCAGATGGGACAGCTCGTTCTCCTCCTATCCCTGACAGATTCACGGGGCAGACTGTTTGCTGACACAGGTAACAGGGATTTGGGTTGAGTGGTCCTGGGTCTGAGACAGTCTGGATCATGTACAGAGGTCGTTATAGAAAATTCCTTGGGTTTGGATTTTCAAATATCAATATAATTTCAAATATAAAGCAATGTAGGACAGTCTTGGAAAAAAAACTTAAAATGCTTTTTATTATTATTATTTTTATTTTGTCAGTAAGGCTGACAGAAGTGAGGAGGGTACTCATTCTGGGGTAGTGCTGGGACACTGGCGTCAGTTTCCTTTGTGGAACCCCTCTGCTTTCTGAGAGGATTACCCATAGCTTGGTGCTTAGACTGTGAATGCATCTTCAGAAGCTCTGCGAAGCTTCTAGCAGGCAGAAGGCCATTAGTTTGAGTTTGCTCATTTAGTGGTACATTCTGTTTCACAAGGATGCCATTCTTATTTCATCACTTATTTTATTGTGTCACTGCTCTGAAAAGAAAGTTGGCTTTGTAGTTAATATGGGATAATGTCATCTTAGAATTTAGGGGTAGGCTTGCTATGTCAATGGATACCCAGTTATCTAAGGAAAAAATATATTTCAGCTCTGCGGTTTATCTCTAGAAAGGTCCCTGTCATGTTCAACAGACATAAGGGACCACAGCGACACTAAAGAGTAAGTAGGGCATGAGTGAGTGTGGCCCACTGATAATCCCCCATCTTCATATGCTTGGATTAGAAGACTCACCCACCCAGACCTGAGAGCACCAGCCCCCGAGTTCTCAGGCGAATTAGCTGATTGCATAGCAGGCTTGTTTGTGTGCATGTATTGGTCAAATTGGCATTTTGTGAGTGGATCACAGATTTTTTTAGCTTCTATTTATAGTACTTTATAATGCCATTTGTTTTATTGGCCAGTCAGTATAGTGTTTTGACCTTCTGTACCTGGATATTTCACTCTCCTCATAAGTGCAGAGAGAATTCATGGACTAGAAATTGTACTAAACATGTTTGTGGGAGGCATAGTGCAGTGGTTAGCAGTCACAGGCCCGTGGCTTTATATTTTTCATCTAGTTCATAGGGCGTGGCCTCTGTCAGTTACTTAATCACTCTGGAAGCTCAGTTTCTTCATGTGTTAAATAAGGTTGAGAATGGAACTCATCCCACAGGGAGGCTCTTGTAAAGACTAAAGTGCAGCGTGTGAAACATTTGCCATAGTTTGTCTATCCTAGGAAGAGCTCCATAAATGTTAACTTGGGCTTTTTTATTGTTTAAGTTGCACTCCTTTGAGTCGGGTTCTCAAGAAGACTTTGTTAGGGAACACCCAGTAGAGTGTAGAAGAGCTCACATTTTCAGCATACTTGAGGCTTTGTCAGGCTCCAGGTAGCACTTCTATTCCCCATCTTCCAGTCAGTCATTTCTCTGATACAGCCTCCCATGCAACGTGATCAGGAGAGAAGGGGTCCGGGTAGCCAAGTGTAAATCCATCAATACTTGTGAAAACTTGTGTGGTTTTGGGCCTGTGATGCCATGCCAGTTAGCATCTTTGGGAAATAGTACTATGTGTGTGTAATGCACACAGGGTGTTAGGAGAAAGGCCTGCTACAATGCAGGCACTGTTCCTGTGTACTCTCCCTAGATGCAGGTTCTCTGTTCAGTGGTGGCGGTTTTTATAGGCTTATCTGTAGCTCCAGCTTTGCCCTTTGGATCTTTCTACTCCAAGGGCTGGCAGCTATGCAGCAATATGAACTGTGCATAGCTTCTTTTTCCTTGGTCTCCTTTTGTGGATGATATCTTTTTCATTATTGAGATTAAGCAAAATTCATGGAAACGACTAGCACAGAGTAAGTAGTGAACATATTTCTACTTCTCCCCAAATTGTTCTATTTCTTTTGTAATAGCCAGGGAAAGTTTAATTATAATTTCTAAATAAGTCTTTTTATCCTGTAGTTGTATTGGTAAAGGTCTCATGTCTAGACTGTGGTTCTAAAACTTTTGATTAAAATACTTTTCTTGAGCTGAGAATGGGGTGTACACCTGTAATCTCAGACTTAGGAATTAGAGGCAGGAGAATCAAGAGTTCCAGGCCAGTCTTGGCTGTATAACAACTTTGAAGTCAGCCATGCCTGAGCCGCTGCTACTATAATGGCAATAACAATAATTTTGTGTTACTAGTTTATGTCATTAATGTCAGCCTTTTTTTTACCTTGATAATAGTTTAGTGCACGTTACAATCCTTATATCTATTAATTTTTATTTTAATCTAGTTTTCAAAATTATGAAAAAATACAATGCCAGTGGTAAAAAAATCAAATGGAAATCCCTGCTTGTTTCCCCATATGCACTTCCAGTTCCCAGTGTATTCTAAGAAGGCAGAGTCTGTGAGGTTTTGGAGGGATTTTATTTGTAACTATCTTCCTGGTGTAGAAGCACAAATGTGGCTCAGAACATTCTGTCAGGTTTGCTAGGGTCTCTGTAGGTCCCTCCTTCTAGTTAGTTTCATGGGGTTTGGAATGTTTGGGAGTGTCCTTGCTTTCAGGGAGCCGCCTGCACAGCTGGGTCATGTCACCCAGAGCCCAGTGTACTTGACAGGTCCAGCTCTGCCCCTGCTGCTGTAGATCATCTGACCAGGACAGAATTCTTAGAAGATAGTCAGGGGCTTAAAATGACCCCGGAAAACGTCAATTTTGAAGTTCTGTGCTCTAGCGAGGGCTTTAGCTGGTCTGAGGGTGGGGTTCACTCAGTCCTTTGGTCTGCTGTTGTGTTTGGCTTAGAGTCACCATCAACACTGGGTGGGGAGAATGTAAAATTGTTAAACTGAACATGGAATTGCAGGACTATGTTCAACTTCCAGCGTTACTGTTTACCATCTGTGGCCTTGGCCAAGACTGCTCTGGCTCTCAATGTCTTTCCTTGCAGAGTGGAGTGACTAGAATAAAATAATGCATATGGGAGTGTTAGACAGTACAGTGCTCTGTGGACTTGTTAGTGTTAGTGGATTGTTATAAGACTGTGGCTCATTCTCATTGGACTTTGGTAGACTGAATATTCATTCGAGGTTTCAGGGAGAAAGTATAGAGTAACATTTGGTGTCTTCGACATAGTCTCATCTCCTTGAGAAGGGTTTTGTCCTTAACTGTACATGAATGCTAGTGGCATGCCTTGAAAGAAGGGGAGAAACTACTGTGTAGTTTCTATGCCTAGAGTGTTGTCAAATAAGCCACCTTTTTGTTTGTTTGTTTGTTTGTTTGTTTGTTTAGGGTATGGTTAAGTAGGAGAGGCTCTAAGAACAGATGTTGACCCCTTCTGGTATTGAATGTCAAAACTGGAAGTCACTTTTTATCTCTCAGTTCCTCATCTTCAAAAGCAGAGGCTGGACTAAAAACCCTTTTGTGGGGGCAGATGTAGTGGCTGTCTTCCTACTTCTGCAATTCTTCTGCTTTGCTTTACCATAATTTTAGAGGGCAATATCTGATTCCCAGATTAAATAATTTCAGAAAACTATTTAAAAATGTATTAATTCTTGGGGAATTTTATGTAATGTATTTAATCGTATTCACCCCAAACTCTTTCCCTCCCTACCCCTGAATTTTTTTTCCTTTCTAATTTTATTTTTTGAAAGCATTCATTGACTCTAATTAATGTCAGTATATTCTTAGATGTGACCCACCCACTAGAGCGTGGTGGATGTTCCAAGAGCCACGCCCTTAAGGAAACCTTGACTCTTCTACCCCCAGCAGCCATCACTTGTCCATAGCTGTGAGTCACACTCAGGACATCAGGCTTTACCCTTTGAGCCCTCTCAAAGGCTTAGAAAGGCTTAGAAAGTAATGAATTAACTTAAGGAATGAGGTGATAGAAGTTTGATGTTGTCCTGCATTTTCTGACATTTTGATAATGGGAAGCTCGTGTGTTTCATGTCATGACTTTGAATTTGACCATAACTAACTTTACCATAGAGATTATAGCTGAGCATTTTCTAAAGCTTAAAAGTGATGGAGCTGCAAAGTGTCCATAAAAAGTACAGCCAAAGATTGTCAGTCTGCACATTAGTATGTGGCAGTAAATTGCCTGGGTCTCAGTTGTAGCTAAGGATAAGTTTAGTGGCCATTCTTGAGTCTCCTCAGATGCCAAATAACCTGAGTTTTATAACCTGACTTTACAAAAGTAACGTTGTTTTTCTTTTTTGGTAAAGAGATAACAAATTTTAGAAGCAAAATACTGAATTGAGAAATAGAAGTTAGCATAAAAAGGATACTTCCATAATTATCTGACAGGAGAGCAGACTGGTACAGTTATATTTGATTCCTGGTCTCAGGAGTTTCAAAGATGAGCAATGCTACCTTGCTTCTGAACTAAGGTCTGATTTGGCTGCCTCACAGTGGGAGTCAGTCACATCCTAAGTTAGCTGATCCTGCCTTGGCATCCAGCTCTCCTCCTGTCTCAGGTCCTCATAACTCTGGAAAGAGACTAAGGACATCTGTCTGCAGAAGCTAGATTATAGACAAAAGGAAGTCCATTGTTGGCCAGTGTAGAAATAATTTCTATCTTATATTGAATCAGTTTTATGAAAGTATCTGAAGTCTTATATAATTATATATGAACTTGGTTACAAATTGAATTGACATACTTGTATCAGCTTATTTTTGATTTTCTAATGACCTCCACTAAGAATGTAGTAGTTTGGCTATTTATGTTAGATCTAGATGTTTGGATGGTAGGTCTTCTATACTCTACTTTCCTGCCTCTGCCTTTCTTTTCTGTATTCAGAATTTTTGTTTAGGTTGCCTTGGGTTCCTTTCCTTTGATAAAACTTAGCAGAGCTGATGAACAGGGGCTGTGGGTTGCTCTGTTCTCATGTCTTTGCCCATATTAGGCCACTGTGACTGTAGAACCCAGAGATTGTTTCCAGACTCTGCCTTAGCCCTGTGTCTGAGACAACAAGTGTCATAGGAAGATCTTTGTGCTAGGTTTTGGGAAACTTGGGCCCTGGCTGTCCATCCCTCCCTCCCTCTGTCTCTCTCTGAAGCTTTCATATACTCATCTAGAATGATTAAGTAACTCAGAGTCTAATCTAACAACACATTATTTGGCTCCATGAGATCATAATATCCTTGTTCCTTATATTAACTCTCTGTGACCAATTGGAATCCAATCTATGGAGCAAATTTAACAATTGAGGAGGCCATGGACTTGGAGCAGCAGAATATAACATGACATTAGCGATAGTGATCATAGATTATTGGATCTTTAGAATTAAGGGAGAAGTGTTTTCCTTTTTGTGGCAGTACTGTTTCAGTTGTCTATACTGGTTGACTTTCGTGTTCTTCCATGGAAGAAATATGTACAGGTTATCTATCGTTGATCTTGAGCCTTGATTATTTTTGAAGCCCTAATTATATTTAGTCAAGGAAATGCAGTGGGCAAGGGAGAGTGCAGGCCTTTATTTGTTCATTTGTTCGGCTGAAGTGCCTGACCATCGTTGGCTCTGTCTTCTTCAGCCTTATTCAGAGGGTCCTTGTTCTCACATGGAGGAAGAGATAGGAAGTCTCATAATATGCATGGCCTTTTATCTCGGAGATGCTGGTCATGTTCTCCCTTGATTCCTAGCTATGCAGGGTATAGATACTGTAAATCCTATATTCATGAAAAAAAATTTCTCCCTTTGTAACTGGAAACAGACCATGAGATTGACATGTTGAAGCAGTGTATTTTCTTGTACTTCACATTAATTCTAGGGTTTAGGACATGTCACCCATTTCTCAGATATCATCTTTAAAATGAGAGAGTGAGGCAAGGAACAGCTATATTTTCTAGAGCCAGTCATGAGCTTCTGATCTTTTTCTTCCCTAGCAATAACGTCCAAGAGGAGCAACAGTGAAGGAAGGAAGAGGAGCTAGGATTGGTTGGGCCCTGCTGTGTCTCCTGTGCAGCCTTTTACCTCTCTGAGGTGGGGCCCCTAAGTCCAGGTTACCACAAAACGCTCTAACATTGATTATTCTTTTTTGGTCAGTATACTAATTTGGTCAGTATACTAATGAGTCAAGATGTCAGCAGTTTGGAGCTCTCTAATTGGAGAGAGCTCCATCAATGCCATAAACATTTGTGGTTCACAGCCCAACTTCCCAGTCCTGGACAGTAGAGAATTTGAACTATTTGTTCTTTTATGTGGAAGGAAGACTGTTCCCGTGTGTGTGTGTGTGTCTGTGTGTCTGTGTTTCTGTGTGTCTGTGTGTTTATTCAGCAGAAGCCTCAAGGACACTCACTGCTCCAGAGCCTGTGTTAATGTGCCTTTAGGCCTTTAGGGCCAAGACCTATTTGAACTTTTCTCCAGGGAACTTTTTGCTTTTTGATAATGGTAGAACCAGTCAAAACACTTGCATTATAAACTGTGTCTATTTTCTGGATTTGAGGCAATTTGCCTTTTCCCCCTTAACTTTTACTGTTTCACAGGGAAGATTTGGAGTTGACTAATTGCCTCATTTCAAATATGCCTTGTTTCCCTTGGAGGTTGCTTCTCTCTCCAGCCCTGTCAGCACTTACCTCACACCAGCCACTTAGGTGAACGTGAACAAATAGTGAAGGTTATTGAGTGTACTTGGCTGTCTGTTCTAAGAGTCAACAGAACTTCAGTGGATTGAACCCAGGGTTTTGTATATGCTAGGAAAGTGCTCTTATATTGAGCCGTGTCCCAATAGGACTTACCTTACATGTTTCTTCTCTTAAAAACAAGAGCTTCAGTACATTTTCCTGTCAGATTTTTTATATTAGGTGGGCAGTTGATTCATATGAGTTTCTTAATCCTGGTCTTGAAACTCAGGAATCTCCCCTTGCAGGGAACCTGAGGGAGAAGAAGGTCAGAGGGTAACTTTGGCTGCCTCCTGAAAGGGTGACACAGTTAACAGGTTGTTGCTGTGGTGTTTCCAGGGACCCCCTCAGGTTAGAAACCTTTGGCTGTACTGGGTGTGATGGCTGGGAAGAATGCTGCTGCCATGCCTGTATCAACAAATCTGGAAAGAAAGACAGGTCAGGTCAATGGGACACCCTCTTCTCTGGGCAAGTATAGGCCATGATTACGGATGCCACCGTTCATTGCTGATGTTACTGTTCCCAGGGTTTTAAGGTATAATATCTCTGAAATGCCTGTAGATGCTAATCTTCTAAGAATAATGGTCTCAACTAGAATGGTATTGATGGAGCAGGCTTTTTGTACTTGAAATATTGTAGTGTGCATTCATGTGTACACTTCTTTCCTCATCTTTTTCCTTTAGAATATACTTTCCCATCAAGTAGAACTTTATTTGTTTAATTTTTATTATTTTTTCTTCTTCACAATTTATTCACTATATACCCCGATTTAAGCTGCCTTCCTCAACTCTCCCCCGTCCCACCCTTCCTCCCTCTTCCCCCATCCCCTTCCCCTAGTCCACTGAAAGAGAGAGTTCTTCGTTATAGCCATCTGCCCATAGCTTGTTAGGGTTCATCAGGACTGCCTGGATCCTCTTCCTCTGTGGTCTGGCAAGGCCACATCATTCAAAGGCGAGTAATCAAAGAACAGTCAACTGAGCGCATTATAGAGGCAGCCCCTGCTCCCCTCACTCAGAGATCCACATGGAGACTGAGCTGTCAATTGGCCACATCTGAGCAACTGGGCTCAGATCTTTTAGCTTTGTAGGTCTCTTTGTGGGGCTCCTGTCCTCTCCATTCCCGCTATTCCTATCCCCCTCTTCTTCTATAAGACTCCATGTGCTCTACCCAAAGTTTGGCCCTGAGTCTCAGCATCTGCTTTGATCCCCTTTTGAGTGGATCCTTTCAGAGGACCCTCTATAGTAGACTCCCATCCTGTTTCCTCTCTTCTGCCGCTTCTGGTGTCTATCCTGTTTGCCATTCTGAATGCGATTTAAGCATCCTACCTAGAGTCCTCCTTAGTGTTTAGCTTCTTTAGGTCTGTAGATGACTATTATATAACATATGGCTAATATCCGCATCATGGCTCTGCAGGATTTATATAGTAAAAATGGCCATTTTACCAAAAGCAATCTACAGATTCAATTCCCCTAAAATTACCAACACAATTCTTTACAGACCTTAAAAGAAAAACTCTCAACTTCATATGGAATAACAAGAAATCCAGATGGCTAAAACAATACTGTACAATAAAAGATCTTCTGGAGATAGCTCCATCCCTGATCTCAAGCTGTGTTATAGAGCAACAATAATGAAAACTGCATGGTAATAGCATAGAAACTGACTGGTGGATCAATGGAATTGAGTAGAAGGCCCAGAAATAAAGTCACACACCTATGGATACTTGATTTTTGACAAAGATGCCAAAACCATACAATGGAAAAAAGATAGCATCTTCAACAATAGGTGTTGGTCTAACTGGAAGTCCACATGTAGAAAAATGCAGATAGACCCATATCTATAACCCTGCACAAAACTAAAGTCCAAGTGGATCAGAGATCTCAACATAAAACCAGACACACTAAATCTGTTGGAAGAAAAAGTGGGGAAGACTCTCGAACTCAATGGCACAGGAGACAACTTCCTGAACAGAACACAAACTGCTCAGTCTCTAAGATCTACAATTAATAAATGGGACCTCGTGAAACTGAAAAACTTCTGTAAAGTAAAACTTTATATAAATAAGATCTTAGAAAATGTAGGCGAGATTTTGAACTCATGGCAGTACACTTTAATATTTGAGTGCAAAATCTTTCCCCACATTACCAAATGAGCTGGCCATTGTAACCAGCTTTGTATGTAACAGGTGTTTCAGATCCCAACCCTGTAACTGTATTATTTTCTTTATACCAAAAGTCAGTGTTCTGCTCTCTAGCTTATCTAGAATTTGACTACACACTTTCTCTGGATTAAAATCTTCTCTGGAAAGGTTCTGGTGCTCATGTGACTTATAAGTTTTCCTTATAAGTCATTGCTTATTACTTCATGTTTTCCTGGTAATCCTATTTTTCCCAGTGAAAGTAGTCCAGCTTATTTAAGAAAGAGTTGAGTAGCAACAAGTTACGTATTTTCATTTTCATTTTCTATTTCATAATGTTTTCAGTGAAAGTGATTCATTTTCAGTGTGGTTTGAGTCCAAGGGTCCAGAAAATAAGACCTACACATATGTTAGACAGGAGGAGAATAAATAGCTGCGATACTTATATTTTAAATTATTTGCATGTAAAGAGAAAGGGCTTTAGATACCCTGCAAGGAGTCATTGAGAAGTTCCCGCTAGTACAGAAGCTTACACTTAAAATGAAGATATGTGTGCCACTTTTAAACTGTTAGTTAGTATTGCAAGAGTGAAGAGATGAACTCCCGGGCAACTTCACTTTTGTTTAGAATTCCGAAGGGACCGAAAGGAGGAGGGGAACTTCATCCTCCATTCTTTCTGTTGGCACCATCATATTAGAAGAATTAAGAGAGACCTTGTGGTTTTCCATGTGGGAAGATAAGTCATTTAGATCATTATGGGTAATTTTACATGAGTTAAGGGTACTAATTGAAGCTCTTACCACGATTGGAGTCTCATCAAGCTAGTGTCTGCACATCTTTCTTATAGGACCAAACTTTATGCCAATGAGCAGAATCTTGTGTAGGGTTTAGATCTTGTATATGTTTTTTTAAGTACTTTCCATCATAGCCCAACATGGCCATTTCCTGCAAATATTGCCCTGAGTAAAAATCCCTCTGTTTCTCTGTAAAATACTTGTAGTAATAACTCCTTCTTGAAGCTGTTAAGAGTATCACTTTAGACACCAGTACCAGGAGCTACTATGTGCACAGCCACGGTCAGCATCAACCTTCAACCTTCACTGTGTATTCTTGTATGCTGCCGTGCTCATCAGCTTATTTCTTATAATCACAGGGTTCATATTATTAACAAGGGACAGAGCAAGCATGCCATTTTTGTTTGTTTGTTTTTCTTTTATATTTTATGCCTACTTAGGTGTTTGGTCAGAAGTACTAGGTGAGGACTGAAAGTTTATCTTAACAGTATTATGAGAACAGGTGAAAGCACCATAGAATACACTTTTGTGCAGTATCTAAGGACAGATTTTTATAATACCTTGTTATGTGAAATTGATGTTAAATGAGAGTTCTTGTTACCGTGTTATATGAAAGTGGATGCAGGGATAAAATGTGGAAACTTGATTCTCTGGCCTATGGCTTTAGGCATGCTGTTGTAATTCTTCATGTTGTATTATGTCTCTACGGAGCAGTAGACTTTCCTAATGCGCTCCTGTAACCCTCCTGATGAATCCATTAATAGTTATACCAGAGGCATAGTACTGAGTGTTACATCATGGAAAAATCAACATGGACATTGAGTATCTCCTTGTGAAAATTAGAATGATAGGAAATTGTATACATCTGTGTGTAAAAGTCTGCTGAAGGAAGACATTTGCAGCTTAACATTTCATGAGATATTCATAGTTCGTGAACTCATTCCTTGATCACTAATTTTAATCAGTATTTATCTTAAAGGCACATTTTCGCTATGTTGTCCAATCTGGTGGTAAACTCAAGGGTTGATGTTTTCCTCCTGGTTTCCACATAGCTGGGATTATGGTTTGTGCCAGCACACCTGGTTTCTCCTTCCCTAATACCCGAAGAGCTCTTCTTGGTGGAATATTGAAAATAGAACTTTTTGAGCTAGAGTATTGGTATGTAGCTCAGGCTGGCCTTAATTCAGTATTCTATCTCTTCCCTCAATTTCCTCAGTGCTGGGATCATAGGGATGTTTGATCATACCTAGCTGAAATTGTATAATTTAGAAAAAAAATCATTACTTTTATTTGAGTGTGTGTGTGTGTCTTTGTGTCTTTGTGTCTTTGTTCATGTGCATGTGCTGTGGTGCATGCATGGAGGTCAGAGGACAGCAGGTGGGAGTCAGTGTTCTCCTTCCACTTTGTGAAATCCAGAGTGCTCTAAGAAAGGGCGTAGGCCTTTGATGTAGCATTTTTATGCCTAACTACTATCTCTGTTTCTTAGTAGTCTCCATACCAAAGAAGGATTATAAAAGGTCACATAAACTTTTAGAGGTGTGCCATCTTGGGCTCGTTTGGGTTTTGGAGAGTCACATAGTGATGCTGTAAAACATGCTCATGGTTTTGTCCATGCTGCTGTTGTGGGTTTCTTACCTGTGCCATGATACTGGCAAGCTGGTCCAGCAGGAAACTCTGGGCACTCTTTCCTTCCTGGTATTTCTGGTCTTCTTGAAATATTGGTGAGCATGAGAGGATGGTGACGTGTTGTTAGGGGACTGTGGCCTGGAGACAGCAGAGGGGCCTTTACGCTGCCCTCCTGATGTGACTGGTGGACAGAGCTGCTCAGTCAGCTTTCCCTCCCTTACATCTTTATTAGTCTGGAGTATTCTTTTCAGAAGTAGAGTTTTTAATTAATCAAAGAAAAAGGATCAGTGACTCTTGTTAGTTCATACATATAATTCACTTTATTACCCTGATACACTCAGGCAGTCAGGTTTTCGCACCCAGGTCTCCTTCCTTGATACTAGAGACTTTTTCTACCTCTCTTTCTGAAACGTCCTGAGACACTTCATTCTGATTATCAAGGAAGTTTGTGAAAATCCCCTGAATTCTTTATCATATTAGGAGTCATCCTAGCATGATTTAGTGATAGTAGCTGTGTGTAATTCACTAGTCCCGGAAAAGCTCACCTCTACACTTGCAGCTGTCTTCTTACCCACTTCCCAATGCCTGCACTTCTGTCTACATTTCCCCAAAGCATCTGAGCCCTTTTCTTCACCATATGCCTCTGAGCTGGTGGACTTTAAATTCTTCATGGGTGTTCACGTGTGTGTGTGTGCATGCGGGCGTATGTGTGTTCATGTGGGTATGCGTGTTGAAATAACAAACAACTTTTAAAGTAAGGAAGAACAGTTCTACCAGCTGGTTAAGAAGCTTTGTCAGAAGCTTGAATAGTGGTTTGCCAAGCTCTACTCTGTGGACTCCCTCCCTCCTACTCTGAAGATGCTGCTCTTTATTGTCACCAAGAGATGTGGCTTACCCCTTCCATTCGTGGGCATGCTGCTCTTGGCACATAGGAATGTAGTTTACACATTGGCAGCTCTCCCCAGTCTGTCACACTAGTGTGCTTCCTCAGGCAGCCAGCTAGTGTGGGTACTACCTCACTGCCTTAAGCTGAGCTCTTACTGCTGGCCATGGGTTTGCCAGGTAATTTTGGTTGTAAGCTCTATTTTCATCCAACAGAAATCATGTTTTGTTGTCACTGTTTGCTTGTTTGTTCCTTTTGCTTTATATTCTTAAGACCTTTTTTGAACACTTTAAGATATCACATAATATTCTAATCAACTTAGTTGATAGTAGGGTATAATAGAATTTTAGACATAGATGGGATATTCATCTCGTCTTGTAAACTCCCCACACCCAGGACCTGCACGCATGCATGGACACACACACACCAAAATTCTATGTACGTAATTTTGAGTCAAAGAAAAGGACAGTTGCCCAAAGTAACACAAATATTGATGAAACTGGATCAGCATTTAAATTCTTCATTTATGTCATTACCATGCAATTTTCCATTTGACCACTCTGTTGATTTTCAGGGTTTCCCTTCCCTTCTCTCCTTCCAGTCCTTTTAGCCATAGCCACTCTTCTCCCAATCCTCTCCTGTTTTCTTGAGAAAAGGGGAGGCCTTCCATAGGTATCAACCATCCCTGGTGTATCACTCTTCATGAATCTCCTAGAAGGTGCTAGCCCCATAGACCCCCGAGTCCCCAAAGTCAGACTGTGGAAACACATCCCAGCTCTGTCACACTTACTACTAGGATGTGTCTCATTTTCATCGTTTGTCGAATGGACATGGAGTTCTTATAAAGATTAAATGCCAGAAAATTCTCAGAACAGTTCCTGGAATGATGAAGGTACTTAATACCTGTTACCTATCTTTTTTGTCTGAGTGCTTTGAATGGCAAAGGAGAGGAAGTACACAGAGTCTATTATAAATGCCATTGAAAGTTTATGTCAGCCTGAGTGAGCAATTAGAGCTAGCTTAAGATTATAAACTCTGTCTCTCTTTTTCTCTCTGTGTGTGTCTGTGTCTGTCTGTCTCTCTCTCATGCACACCCACATGCACACGCATGCACACCCCTGCCCACCTCTGGCATCTCTGGAGGAACTGTGTGTTCATCACATCTTAGCCACTTCTCTTCCACATCTACTGCTGACAGTGATTGACAGCATTAGGCACTAACAGTGGTGCTGTTGGCACATCCTTGTGAGGGCTGAAGATCTGAGTAAGCTCTTCAGGCTTCTTTTCTTGCTTATCATATTCCTTTGAAACATGGAGTAGTGACTTTAAGACTGAAGGACAAAGAGATTAGTAATAGGATCTCTAAAGACTTGTGGAATGACTACCTTCTGCTAAGCACAAGCCAGTATTTTGTTCCTCTGTGTAATAATGGAAATTACCATGTGGACTATAACTTGTGGGAGGAATGAAGAGCTTCTGTGGAGTTATGGCAGTGCAGTGTCTGCCTCTGTGAATGATGTGGGAGAGATAACCACAAAGTATTACTAAGTAACTGCCATGTCTGTCAGTCTGCTGCCAATGGCTTGTGGGAGGCAAGGCAGGTATAGCTGCAGTCAGGTTTGTGTCATCATTGTGTCATGGGAGAACTACTGCCAAGCTCAAAATCTCACTTGTGTGGTGAGTAAGGTACTTAAGAGTAAACATGTTTGTGCTTGAGTCCAGTGTGGAGATGACTTACAGTGGCTAATGGCGAAGGCAAGGGCTGCGTTCCGGAAGTGCTGGGCTGTGGAACCCGCTGACAGACTCTTGCCTTTTCCCTGGGTGAGTGCTCCTTGTTCCTGCTTGCATTTGGAGAGTGCCTTCTGAAAGCAGACTTCCTGTGTTGCTCCTAGAGCCTGCCACTCCCTTCTTTCTTTTGTAGTAGACTACTCCTTGAAAAGGCGAGAGGACTTGTGACTGGAAAAGGCAGAGAGAGCCAAGAGGAGGTACTTTGGTATGAAAGAAGCCAGAGAAGGAAATTCACCTTTTGACCGTGAATCTTTTAGGGGCGGGGATAAACTTGTTTTACTGGTGGTAGTGGTTTTCTTGTTTCATGCCTAAGAAAATGTTTTGCTTTAAAAGGATAGAAACATTTTTTAAGTGTATGCTTAGTGGAGAAAATGCATTTTTGAATGAAGGATTTTTTTCTGCTCCAGCTGTGATGAATTAAGAATGCCAGAAATTAGTGAACAGAACTCTTGAAATGGCCTGCGTTCTCTCAAGTTGGGAAGCAGATAGTTTTTGTAGCTCCTTGACTGTCTAGAGAAAAGTCAAACACTGGAAGTAGTGCTGTGAGATATATTTTCTCATTCAGCAGCATGCCCTGCTGATTTTTGTAAAGTTAGTTGGGCCTTTTTGTTTGTTTTTAACATTAGAGACTCATGTGGCTGAACAACAGCAGAAAACAAACAAGCAAGCAAACAAACAAACAAAAAAAACCCCAACAACAAAAAATCCAACAAGGTTTAGCTGCAAGACATCTTCAAAATGCAGTTAACTGAAATATATATTTTATGAGGTATTGTCTTGTTTTCATATACTTAAGCATATGTGCTCAACTCTGGACATTTTAAGAAAGGGCAGCATAGTGTTGTGTGGGCTTACTAATTACAGAAAGGCTCTTGGGAAGCAGAACAGCCAAGAAGAGGGGATCAGACTATTTCCTTTGAAGGAAATCCATGCTCCTTGTTCCTAAGAGCACTAAGGCAGTGCTGGCCTTTGGGTGATTTTTTCATTCTTAATGATTCTTGGCCAAGCCACAAACTATTATCTCGCCACAAAACTAAAGCCAACTTCTAGTATTATTCAAAGGAGATTGTTTTAGACATTAGGAGCCCTGCTAGAGTTGTAAGGTGAATTCTAATGTGAGTTGTCAAAGGGTATTATATGATTTCACTATATTAGCTAGTTAAGTCATATGATTCATTTTATAAATTAGATAGCTTAAGACCATTCCATGCATTTTACTAGAGAGACTGAGAGCAGTGTCTGCACCTGGCAGGTATTTAGAATAGTTCTCTTATCATTTCATCCCTAGAGTAACTCTGCCCTTACTCAGTAGCAATCTACCTGATGTTCAAATTGTTTCAAAGTTAAACCAGTACACAAAGAGGTCTTTGTTCTTAATCAGAGTGGAAAATTACTTGAAAACCTTGAGAGGGGATCAGAGTGCTTTAGTCTTTAATTCCTCATTTTATTTATTTGTCTGTTTATGCTTGCTTTGTGCTTATTCCAATTTATCTGTGAGCATTGCACATTACAGCAGAGAGGAAAGGCATCTGCTTTTAGGACCTACTCTGGTATTCATTGAGCATGCTCACATTCCCCTTCTGCTCTGTATATGCACATTCATGTTTGTTTTACCTGGATGGCATTTATGTGGAAGCATTTGAGTAGCTTGCTAAGGTATGATGTCATGTGTCGAAAGACCTGTCCACCACAAAGCGGTGAAATCACAATGAGAGGCATCAAGTGACCGGAGTTGGTCATGGCTGGTTCCAAGAGCTTTTGAAATTTGTTATTATGTATTAATTACTCTTTGTTGGTCAATCAAAAGCGACTTATGGAAGAAAGTTTGTTTTGGCTCATGGTTCCAGAGGTAAGTGAGGCCATAATGGTGTGAAGGCATGGCAGCAGGCAGCTGGTTCAGGAAGCTGAGAAGTCACATCTTCAGCCTCAAGCACAAAACAAAGTGAACTGGTGTAAGTTCTCAAAGCCTGTCCCCAGTGACTATGTCCTCCATGGAGGCATAGCCTCCTAGGGCTTCCACAAGCTCCCTAAGCAGCACCACAAACTGTTGAGCAAGTGCTGAAATGCCTAAGCTTATGGGGCTCACCTCTTATGCAGACATCCACAGTGTATATGTCTTACTTTTGAGGACTTGATTTTGATGTGTTACCTGCTACCCATTGAATTTTCAAGATTATGTGTGTTCTTAGTGTTACTGCTGTTTGAAGTTCAGTGTCTAGTTTTTTAGTATATCACCTTTTCCTATACTTTGTATATGTTGTTTCAGATCCCTGCTTTCCTCTTGGTCTCCTGGATACATAGTTAAAGCCCTATAGTAGATAAATTAGAAACAAACATTTAATTTGAAAATTTAATATGTATTAAAACATTTGAAAGGAATTTGATTTATAGACTTGAAAGAGTTTTGTTTCTTGAAGACAATTTTCAAAGCATACTTAAAAGCAAATTTGATTATACTGAAGATACTTTGGCACATACAAAGAAAATAAATCTGTTAGCATTTAAAAATAGCATTACTATTATTTATTTTCAGACAATATATATGTATAAGTGTACCTCTTGTCTGGTTAGGTAAATCTTCAGAGGATTGTCTGGTATTCTGTGATACAAATGTATTACGTTTATTTAAAGTAAGTGCTTTTCAAAGTATAGGGCAGACACTTTGTGGTATGTGAGTTAATTATAGAGAGCATGTGAAGGAGTGCATTTAATTTTAGGAGTTACCTGTTCCAGTGTGTGTCATAACTATGACTAGTTCATCAAACTCTATCTCATGGTTACCATTCCTTTGGAATATTTTACATGTTGGAAATATCTAGTCCAGTGGTTTTCTACCTGTAGGTCATGATCTTTTGGAGGTTGCCTATCAGATCTCCTGCATATTAGATGTTTATATTATGACTCATAATAGTATCAAAATTACAGTTATGAAGTAGCAACAAAATTTTCATGGTTGGGGTCACCACAAAATTCGGAACTTTAGTAAAGGGTCACAGCATTAGGAAGGCTGAGAACAGGTGTTAAAGCTTCTCATTCATTAGATAATTTCACCATGACTCCAGTACTCAACTACACAAATCTGGTCGACTTGACTTCAACATATCTGAAAAAAACTCACAATTCAGTATTTTTCCCCATCCCTGATGATACAGTGATCAAAGACACCATGGTTCATCATGGAATATTTTATAATATTTCCACTCTTCTCTTAATTTGCTTGTTTCATCTCTCACTCAGAGCAAAATCTAGAGTCCTTGCCATGACTTACAAGTTTCTACATAATCAGTTTGTTTCTGTTCTCACTTTAGTCTTTGATGACTGTGTCTTCTCCCAAGGCTGCTTATTTGGCTTTAGTTGTATTGGTCTTTGAACCACACTGAACATATTTGGAATGTTTCTGCCTCTTGTCTGTGTGTTGGCCTTACTTTTTAACTCTATTTTAATTGGGTTTCCTTAAGTCTCTACCTCCCTTCTCCACCCCTATCTCTCCTAATGCCTCCCAACACCCCTACAGTAGGTAGGAGATATAAAAGGTTAGTGGCAAGAGGGGGTGGAGCTCTCCTTGGCTATTTCCAGCTGTTTAGGGTAGTTGGGTTCTTTGGGAAATAGCAATCTCAGTCCTCAGAATCTCCAGCAATCCAGCAGAACTGGCAGCCTTTTTCTTTCTCTGCTGGTCTTCTTGAAGCATTCGTTTCTCTATCTATCTATCATCTGTCTATCTGTCTATCTATCTCCCTCTCTCCTTCCCTTTTTCTTCCCCCTCCCCTTCTTCCTCTCTCTTGGAGCATCCTCTTCCTCTCCCTTGGCTCTGGTATTTGTACCCTCTCAGAGTCCTCAGGATTAAACTAACTGCAGCAGGTCTCTGAGTCACAGGAGGCTGTTAGTAGCTGTGGATAATCTAAAAGTAGCCCCATAACTCATACTTAGGAGTCAAACAAAACAAAAACCTATTAACGTAACGTAATATAACATAACCAAATCTTCCACTACATCTGTGCATCTGGTTTTTCTTTCTTCCTTGGATGAATTCTCATATCTTGTGGCCTGTTCCTTCAAGTCTTATTTTTCAAAAAAAGTGATGCTGTATGAGAATCACTGATAGGTAATTTTAAATTTGTTTTACTGGTGTAGTAGTACAGTAAGTATCTTAATGTGATTTTTATATATTGTATTTATGATGATTATCTTGACTTAATTTTTCTGCATTTGGTGTGTGAGTGTGTTTGATGCCATGTCTCATGTGTTGAGATCAGAAGGCAACCAACAAGAGTCACATTCTCTCTTTCTACTGTATGGTTCCTAGGAATCAAACTTAGGTCTCAGCTTGATGGGAAGTCCCTTCACTTCTGAACTATATTGCCTGTCTTGATTTCCTTGAAGTGCTTCTAAGTGTTGTTGCTGGTTCTTAGGGTAACATTTTTAAGTTAAAAAGCTAAAATATTTTCATTTCTGCTCACAGTTTATGAATGCCTATATTCCTTCTTGGACTCCACAGTACATTATTTATCTATCTAATCTTTGCCAGTTTTGTAGGGGAAAAGCTGTTTGAACATTGTAAAACTCTTATTTGCCTAATGTAATTGTCATCTCCAAGGCTTACTGCCTCTGTCTGCTCACCTAGGCCTAGGCCTGGAAGCCTCTAACCTCTGTACAGTCTAATGTAGGCCTAGAATATTTTCAGTCTCTGAGACTTACTGTTGAATAAGATTATTCTTTCTAGCTATTTCTGAACTCCAGGCTGGTTCAGATCAGCTGTCTGGCTCAAACTCCTCTCCTAGCTGACTGATTAATCTGACTTCTCTCTTGGCTTCTGACTGAATTGCTCTGCTTGACCTCAAACTATATCTATCAATCTGTTCTAATCTTCTCAATAGAGCAGCAGCCTCTGGCTCATTCTCTGGCTCTCTGTGTCCTTACTTGGGTCTAGCTTTTCTATCTTCATCCTCTTTCTGTAAAACTCTCCACATAAAAATTGCATGTGAATCCCAACAACTGAGCTGCAGAGAACTCACCTCCATTGCCTCTAAACTCACTGACTCAACCAAACTGCTTGAACAGAATCTAATCTCTGACTAGAACTCAGAAATCTGCATGCCTTTGTCTCCTGAGCCTAGATTAAAGGTGTGTATTAAAGGTGACCTAAGCTTTTCTTTTACCTGAAACTTGGTAGAGATCTGCTTGCCTCTGTCTCCTAGGATTAAAGGTGTGTCTGTGTTCCAGATGGATCACGTAGATCTGGAAGATCTTTGGATGTGATCTCTTACCAGAACAGTAGTATTCTGAATTTAAAATTCCTCTGCAGAGTGCTTTACTTGCATTTCTTCGATACTGCTGAATTTTCTACATGTTTAGTTCTTATCTGTTTATCTTTTTTTATTACTTTGTACATTTGTTTAGGTAAAGGCTCTAGTTGCAGTGGGCTGAAAATGTACTTGTAGTAGTTTTATTGTTTGAACATTATGGGTACCAGGCTTATGTCCTTGGATAGATTGAGAAAGACAGTCAAGCCTCTTCCCAGACATAATTGGAAGGTATGAGGTGCTGTTTCTGCTTCTTTTTGCTTACTGGATTTCTCTTTTTTTCTCATAACATCTTTGTTTCCTTGTGACTTCATTCTACCTGGCATTGGTGTACCTTCCCACTTAGCTCTGTTCTTCTTCACATGATTTGTTATTATAGATACTGTCAGATTCTAAGTGCCATGGTTAGCAGTGGCCCCAGTGTGTAGGAGTGAGAACGGTCTACTTGATTGCTTTCAACAGGGATTAGCTTCTCTTCTGGATAGCTCAAATCAGGATGGGGACCTAAGGCTAAAGCACCTTTGTAAGGCAGGACACAGAAATTAGAATATGAAGGACATTTTCAGTGGGCTTATACATTTACTTATTATTTTTGTATATGAAAGTTGTCTTGTTGTATGGGCGTTTCTCCAGTTACCATTTTAGTTTTTCTTGGTGGTATTGCTTGTACAATTAATTCTATATTTCTGTGAGTATAAAGGTCAGAAACATCTCTGTGAGCAAATTAAACATTCAGTTGTATTTTTTGTTTGTTTGTTTTGTCTTATTGAGACAGGGTTTCCCTGTGTAGCCTTGGCTGTCACTCTCTTTGTAAATCAGGCTGGCCTCAAAATCACAGTGATCCACCTGCCTCTGCCTCCTGTGTGCTGGGCTTACAGGTTTGAGCCACAGTGCCCAGCATATTTCCTTTTATTCCTTTTTGGTTATCTTGTTTTAAAACATTGTTATTTGCTTGTTTGTTTTGTGTTGTGTGCATCTGTGTGTATGTATCTCTGTATATCTGTGAGCACATGTGCTATAGTACTCATGTTATGATGGTCAAAGGATAGATACCTTAGAGACATTGTTTCTGTCCTCCCATCATGTAGGTACCAGAGATAAAACTCAAGTTCTCAGGCTTGCTGGCAAACATCTTCTGAGCCATCTTGCTAGCCCTTTTGGTTTATTTCTTATATTCCCTTTGAATTATATTACATTTTAGAGAGCTGTAGGGAAGAATCGAACATTTATTCTAGGAGCATAGTTGTTTGCATTAGTCAAGCAATATCAGTCAATAATATAAATAAGCTCCTCTCCATTTTCCTCCCTTTCTTCCCTCTCCCCTATATGTGTGTGAGTAAGCACGCATGTATGTGTGTGTGTGTGTGTGTGTGTGTGTGTGTGTGTGTGTGTGTGTGATTTCACAGGGTGATTTGTTAGACTAACATACATTAAAGGCTGGATAGACAACAAATAAACAAACAAACAAACATAAAAAGGCAATTGGGGACTGAGGAGCCAGGGAATCCCCTAGTTTAAGAAGCTGGAGGCTTCAAAATGAGAGACCAGGGTTGCAAACCCAGGTCGAAGCTGAAGGCTGGAAAGCCCCTGGAGAGCTGCTGGTGAGAATCAACATTCAACATTGGGAGAATCTAAGGTCTAACTTCTACAAGTGACAACAGTAGCAGTGAGAATAAGCAAAAGCAAAAACCCACATCCTCTTGTCGAGGAGTCAAGTATGCTTGTGGGAGCCACGCCTGCCTCTTCCTTCCATCTGAGTCCCAGGCTGTAACATTGTGCTGCGTGTGTTCTGGGAAGACTTGTCTCGTTCACTTCACTGACCCACATTCCAGTCTGCTCTGGAAACAACCCAGGACATGGAGAAGTGTGCTTCACCAATTTTCTAGGCATCCTTCAACTGATTCAAGATGGCAGCCAAAATAAACCTCCACAGTGTTTGTTTATATATTTGTACCTCGTTCTTCTGAGCAAAATTGTGTAGCTTTTAAAAAATTTTTTGTTTATAATTAATTTTCTAATTAGCGCCTCTTAGTATCTTAAAGCTCTTTCTAATTTTCATTGTACAGCTGACCATTGTATTCGTTTCATATTAAAAAATGTTTTATGTTTTTGTTATTAGTTCTTTGAAATTTTCATATAGTGCTTTTTAAAATTAGCTTTTTTTTGAGAAGTTTATAAAGCTTTAAAAAAAATTGTCCTTTGAGAGTATCACAGGACCTGTTTTGTCCATATTCACTATACTTCTCAGCTCTTCCCAAGTTCATCCTGCTTCTCTATCTACCCAGCTTTCTAACTTTTTTTTTTTTTTTACTTTTTTAAATCCTTCAATAACAATTTGTGCTGCCAAAATATTTTGGGGTGTGTGGATTTCTATTAGAGAGTGGTTGAGTTACCAGATGCTACCCTCTTATAGAAAACCATCTCTCTCTCTCCTAGCAGCTAACGGTTGCTGATAACTCCGTGGCTTGGGGTGGGATTGTGTCCCAGCTGGGTTTTGGTCTGGCTTGGGCTTGTACAAGTTTTGCACATGCTGTCATAACCACTGTCCATTCATATGCACAGTTCTCGTGCTGCGCCCAGAAGACAGCACTTGCTGGGAGCCACCCACCACCTCAGTGTCTTCTACTCTTTCTGCCCCGTCTTTGGCAGTGATCCCTCTTCTGGGATGGATATGTGAACAGTTAGAGCATCTACAAATATTTATCATTTTGTTCTCTTTTTTTTAAATTACTATAGTAAGTCTTTAGAATGAGAAAAATAATTTTGTGGCTTGTGGCCCATGTATTATGCTGGTGTGTTTTGTTGGTATAATTATTATGACTGGCTGAGCACAGTGCTGGGATAGTGGGTGAAGAAAATATAGGCACATTTGAAGTTTGGAGACTCCTCTAACCCAAGCAATCTGCTTGCACCCTGCACTTGTTAGTTACTCTTTTTCTGGTCAAAGTATTATTCCTAAAATGTTCCTGCTGTTCTTCCCCTATAGCTCTTACAGTATGTTACATTTTTTCCCCTTATAACTAATACTGGCTTATTAATGTAAACTGAAAAATAAAATAGCAAGTATTTTTGGTTTGATAGTAATTTAATTTTTTTTTTTAATTCGAGAATTTCATTTATTATCTATCCATATTGGCAGGTTTTGTGTCAAGTTGACACAAGCTAGAGTCATCCAAGAGAAAGGAGCTTCAGTTGAGGAGATGCCTCTATGAGATCCAGCTGTAAGGCATTTTCTCAATAAGTGATCAATGTTGGGGGATACCATCCTGGGTTGGTGGTCCTGGGTCCTATAAGAAAGCAGGCTGGGCTAGAGACATTAAAGGCTAGGCTCACAACCAAAATTATAAGAAAGTAGGATAAGCATGTCATGTGAAACAAGCCAGTAAGCAGCACCC
Organism: Meriones unguiculatus; assembly: GCF_030254825.1. Taxonomy (NCBI): domain Eukaryota; kingdom Metazoa; phylum Chordata; class Mammalia; order Rodentia; family Muridae; genus Meriones; species Meriones unguiculatus. Next base: position 61,043,894 of record NC_083352.1, on the reverse strand, counting down.
CTCCATGTGTTCTGCATCAGCTCCAGCTTCCATATCCTGCCCTGTTTGAGTTTCTGCCCTGAGTTTCTTCAGTGATGAAAAGGAATGTAAGCTAAATAAATCCTTTTCTCCCCAACTTGCTTTTATGGTCATAGTGTTTCATTGCAACAAAAGAAACCCTATGACTCTATGTATGTATGTATGTATCATCTTATTTGTCTGTCTGTCCGTCTATCTATCTTCTATATGTTGTGTGTGTGTGTATGTTTGTTTTGTTCAGCCTCTACTACCTCACCATGTACATACCACTTTACTCTCCCAACTTCATGTTATCTTTTTTGGACCATAGCGACTTTACTCAATGCTGCCAGTTTGTGCATGGGTGTAGGTTTCCAGAGATACTTGTTCATCTATGCTCATTACTACAGTATTCACAATAGCCAAGAGATAGAAGCAGTCTAGTTGATAGAGAAGAATTATTGTGATGGTGACCTCAGCAGTTGCCTTTGTAATGCTGCAGTTGTTTGCCTCTTTTGTCAGGGTTTTTCACAACCCCCAACCAGAACACTGTCACCCCCACTCCATAATCTTTAGCTATAGTGAGTTTTCGCTTTTCCAAATGCATCTTGTTCTTTTGCTTGTAATTTCCTAGTTATCTGCTACTTTTAGCATCTTTTCAATGTCAACTTTAGGGGCACTTTTTTCCGGAAAGCCAGTTTGCATACAGCAATTTATATGTCTTACTCCATGTTCCCAATGTCTCCTTTTCTTCAGACGAATGCTCTTATAATTTCTCGTTAAATTGGCTCATGCCTATAATCCCAGCACCTTAGGAAGTTGAAGGAAGAGGACTGTTTGAGGCCATAGGAGCAAAGCAAAACTGCCATACATATTGAGTTCCAGGGTGACTCTGTGTCTCAAGAAAAGAAAAGAAGAGAAGCTCTTTAGAATCACCTTCCTTGGGACTGTAGAAATACCTCAGGTGTGAAAGCTCTTGTGATTCAAATTTCTGAACTATGTTCTATTTGTTTGTTTAGTTAGTCTGCTTGTTTTTAGAGCAGAACATGGTAGCAAGAACTTGTAATCCCAGAACTGGGGAGTCACAAGACAAATGAATCTTTGACCAGCCAACCTACCTTATGTGTTGAGTTCCAGGCTAAAAGAAAGAAGGATAACCCCTGAGGAAGAACACTTGGGGCTAACGTCTTGCATGTACATGCACATGGACACAGACAGACACAGTCACTCATTTGCTTCTGCAAAACTATGTAAGTGCACACGTAGATACACACAGTGGTCTATTTTGGCTACTGAAGAGTTATATAACCTCAAACTGTACTTGCAGAGGGTATGTTGACTATTACGTCTGATAGATAAGTAGCCACTCAACATATATTTTTTTTAATATTAATGCTTAAGAAAAGGATGGAAAATAGTGCCTAACATGTTACAGTCTTTAGTGACTGCAGAGAGCCACTCGTTTATCAGATGCAGCAGGGGAAGCTGAGGGAGTTAGGAGGGGCAATTATCTGCCAATGTCTAAAGCCTTCCAGTCTTTCCTTGATCTGAACCAACATAGACCTGGAGGGATAGCTAGCCGACTGTTGTCTGTCTTCTGTTTGCTGCAGTTGAGTATAATCTTGAGGATTTTGAAATGCAGTTTTATATATAGATGAGCCCTGTAACCTTGGACATGAAGAAAATACAACCTTATAGTTTATGTCTTTATCCTTTAATATTGAAAAAGCTTGCGGGGGGAAAGGCAGCCAGAGAAAAAGCAACTCAGAAGTGTATAAGCGTGTACTACAGATGTTTGTTGTTACTCTGTTGGCACAAGGTAGGAAAGTTTACTCTTGTGAGCCAGAGAAGTCATAGATTTTTAATATCTTTGCAGATATGAAATAAAACTATGAAGTTTCAAAAGTCTCAGTGAATTTACCTTTATATAGTCCCATTATTTATGTTGTATATTTGTTGTTTTATGAAGTATGAACTCAGGGATACATATGAATAGAAATACTAAATCAATTTTTTGGTTATTTTCTGTATATCATTCATTTGTGCTATGTCTTGAGGAAACCTGATGTTTTCCATATTATTATCTTTAGCTTGGATAATTAAAAGCAAATTGGTGGTGATTGGGCCAACTTCGTGTTGCATTTAGTTGAGGAGAGTTCTACATTTTTGCCAGGAGTCATGAGGATGTTGAGATGTTGTTGTCAAACTGATTACTCAGCCTTTTTAGCTTTAGAGCCAAACAGTTGCCCTGCTGTGTGCACCAGAGTTTACTACTGCGCTTACCTGGTTACAGGTGAACACAGTGGGGCATTGATCTGCTAAGCAGTTTCTCTTAGGCCTTTTTCCTTTTGCTTTTTTAAAAAAAGTTGATCTGAAAGTCAACAGATGAAACAGATTGATAATATAATGCCAAAACATATCGTGATACTCAGCAAACATTTACTTCTCTGCTACCCCTTTAAACTACTTCCACTGTAGTTCTGTTCTTTGTTGTCCTGGGGACTAGCAGGAGCTTTAATGTCCATGTTGATTGATTGGTCCACAGTGGATCTGTTTTGGACGTGGGCCACTAAGAGTTTGTAATAGGAATACCAACAAAACCCTAAACAATAGCGCTTAACAATCCAGAACAGCAAGGCCCGCAGAGCCTGAGAAGCCCATGGGTCTACAAGTGTTTGTGCTCGATAGGTTTGGTATTTTCAGAGCTCTCTCAGGAGGGAAGAAATAGTTGCATTTTTTTTTCCCCCGCATTGGGCTTTGCAACAATGTAGTCTAAATTTTTTGTTCATTTGAAGCATCTTTTAATCCATATCACATCTATAATTGATATTTCAGGACATAATAAAGAGGCACCCTATTAGAAGTATAGAAAGTGCTTATGGAGGGTGATATGTCAAAGCCACACCAGCAGAGCTTTGAGCACACTTCATACTGGCATTTGATTTGAGCATTGAAGAATAGATTTCTGTGTGGTAGAAGGGGAGGGAGGACTCTGGAAGCCAGAAAACCACAGCATGAGCTAAGAGACTACATAGCAACAGGAAAACTGGAATGGTTTAAAGGTCAGGATTGAACCAGCCAAGGGCACCAAGGTCAGAGCAGTATGATAAGAACCATAGCATTGGGAAGTTTATATTTTTGAAGAACAGGACCGTTATCCAATCTACTTACAGAGCTCAGGAAGGACAGTGTTTGAATAGAAAAGAAGAATAAAACATTGTTGGTTTAGTATGTGAAGATTCCTACGAGACATTTCAACCTTGAATCTTAATTGTTCCTGTATTTTGAATGAATTTTTAGTTCTCTGTAGTGTAAGAGATCTTTTAGTTATTTTATTAATCCTTAGGTGCTTTGCCTTTTATAGTAAAAAAAAAAACTTTGTCAAGATAATTATTTGTAAATCATGAATACAAGATAGCATCTACTATCAAAGCTTGAATATAGCTACTTCGTTATTGCTTTAACTTATAAATGGACTACACTTGTAAGATTGAGTATTTGGGGGAATTTCTTGTTACTAATAAAGAGATACCCCAAAGCCTTCAGTAGAGAAAAAAAACCTAGCAACTGTATGTCTAGGGATTAGCTTTATAGATTTGAGGCTATTTTCTGCATAAGAACTGGAAAAGCAGGAGGCTTGGTGAGGATATGTGCCCTTTGGCAGGTCTGCTGAGAGGAAATGAGACCTTGAGCCTAGGAGCTAGAGGACTTGACCTGCCATTTTATTGCCCACAACTTTTAATTATGCAATCCAAGGAATATCTCATTAGCTACTCTGAGTCTGTTTTTGTAAAATAAATACAGCCTTTACGAGGAGTTTAGGAGAACCGAGTGATTTAAGCCTGTGGCACACCAGATTTCCTAGCATAAGCTCAAACGCGTTCTCCACTTCCCTCCCAAAGAGGCCGGCTCGTGTTTACCTTGGTTCAGTGCCATGTAAGAGCCCTGCTTGAGTCACTCAGTTTTGCAGGTCAGAAGCCTTGAACTCTAACTCAGTTTCTCCCTTTTTTCTTCCGTCTTTCACATATAGCTGGCCATGAAATTCTACCAGTTACTTGTTTCTCTTAGTTATGCACTCATTGCCTTGTACGGAGCCTGTCTGCCTGTCACCTGGGCAGTGACAGCAGCCTGCTCAAGAGTGGATCCCCAGCTTCCGTCTCCCTGCTGAACAGATTTTTCATGGTTCTTCACTGCTAGATACTGCTGAGCACACTTCATGAATTATTACAACTCATTTAATCCTAGCATTTTCTATGATCCACCTAGTTCTCCCTTAGATCTGATCATTTTCCTGGATCCCTCTTTCTAAACATTTAACACCTATGTGTTGCTGACCCTTCTCATGGGCTCGGTAATCAAGTGATGCTGGTGTCATGAACAAGCCATGTGGCTTGTGCTAGTCTCAGTGCTAAGAGTCTCTTATTTCTGCCCGTCTGGTAAGCACCATCTTCAGGTCCAGTACTGTGCAGAACACAAGCTCTTCAGCTGAAACACTGGTTTCTCTACCGTTTTAGTGTTTCTTCGAGCTTTAGAACATGAAATCCTTGATGTTAGGGGCTATATTTTGTTCTCCATTCACAACATGTCTAGTGTGAGATGTGAATGATCAGCAAATGATATCAGAGGGGACCTTTGTGGATTATTAGGCAGGTGGATCTTCTAGTTAAGCCTCTTGCCTTAACTATGACTTTAAAATTCTACAACACAAAGCTGAAACCATGATACTATTCCCATCACTGATATGAACTGGTAATAATTATATTACAACACCAAAACCCCGGAACGTAGAGTCCAGTTGAAAGAAAGTACACTGCCTCTGGCTGTACATATGTTCCAGTGTTTTATGTACACAGTGGAAGTTTATCATGAGTGTACATGACCATAAGTAGGTTTCTAAACATCAAAAGCAAACCCTCAAACCTTTCCAGATGGCCTTTGCTAAAAATGCATCCATGTTGCATTAAGCAATAGACAGAGACTTCCCATGGATTGGTCTGACAAAAAGCATGCCTAAGTCTGAATTCTCCACTTCTGTCCCTGTGCCTCTGTCTGCAGTGTGTGGTTACTGGCCTATCTATACACTCCGTCCCTGTCTCTGTCTCTCTTTCTGTGTGTGTATACAAAAGCCTAACTTGTGCCTGCTGCTTCTCTGTGCCTGTGCCTAACGAAGGACTTTGTTTTATATGTGTCAAACAGCAAAGACAAAATGGTGCGAGAAAGGAACAAGGAATTTTTTAATAGAAATTGTTAAAAACTTATAAGAAAGAAGTTACTTTCCTAAGCCTACCTGACTCAGAATAGCACTCAGAGTCTCCTACAGATCTTACCAGCTTACCTATACACATTGCTTCCAGCATGTATGACGTGTTTATTTTGTTTGTTGCTTTCCGCATGCTGTCTGCTTTCAGCAAGCGGTTATGCACAACACATATACGTACACAGATAATATTCCGCATCAGAGGCAAGGAAGAGTATATAACTTAAGATGAAAGCTATGCATTTAGCTTATGTTGTAAAGCTGGTTGCATGAGAAATCCAAGGCATGGGACGTTTGATTCCATTGTTCTGTTAAAGACAGGTTAAACTTAAACAGGCTGAGTACACAGTAGGATAGCAGGTTAAACACAGTCTTCAGTGACTTCCAGACATATTATTAACTTGGCTGAAAGGTCTAGATGAAGTTCAGACTGTAGAGTGAAGAGATTTTCAGAAAAACATCACTATAGTTATGAAGGTTGGCATGTATTCTTCAGCCCTTAGAAATAGCATGGTATATGTTACTGAAATCATATATGATACGACATATTCTCTCATTATTGGCATTTTAATTTATTCTTCCAAGAAAACAGTTCCAAAGATATTTAGGACAGGTACCTTTATATTTTAGAGAGTATAAGATAACATCAGATTCTGACATGCAAAGAAGTTTAACAAATTGGACTTTGGAAGGTAGAAGTCAGAAATTCCTGATATAATTTTATTAGGACCTAAGAATTACCCCAATTCATGTGAAGTGAATAGTATATGTGACAGAAAAATACCACTATGAAATTATCTATTTGCCATGTTCTGTCTGTCTGCCCACCATTGTAGAAAGCTATCCTGGGAATTATTGTAATTGCTTTTCATGAATTTGGAGGCTGAGAAGTCCCTTGCAGGTGATGAACCCATCAATCACCTGCAAGCTAGAGAACCCAGGAAAGGGTTGTTTCACACAACCAGAGAGCAGGGGTCTGGTAGTGTAGACGTTATCCAAGCTCCATTTGTGAGCAGATGGATGTTCTCAGTCAAGAGGAGAGGAAGATGGACTTCTGCAGTTCAAGTGACCAGACAGAGACTGAATCACCCTTTCTTCACCATTTTTGTTCCACTGAGGCTCACAGAGGATTGAAAGATGCTCATCCACATGGGAAGGGTGCATGTGTTTTATTCCCTTCCCGAATTCAATTCCCTTTATAGACACACCAGGAGCTAGTATTTACCCAGATATGCAGGTATCCTATGGTTTAGTGGAAGATTAGACAGCCTAGTGCCTGTTGCTCTAAGGAGGGGAAATACAAGGAAACTTGAGCATCTGATCAAATAAAGTGGCTCTGAAACAGCTAACTCAAGGTCCTTTTGGATGCTGTGATTTTTCTAGTATTTCTAGAGTCAGAAATGAGCTGCACATAGAGGCTAGGGAAGAGACCAGATTGTCACAGATAATTCTCAAGTCTTTCTGCCAAAATTTTTGGTATTTTTAAATTAATGTTAAAAGTATAAAATAATACTGTCACATCCTTCCTTTGAAATCATATTGAGCTTTCTGAGTTAGTATTTACCACTATATAAAGGATTTACTTCCCCCAACACTCCGTGTCTTCCCCGATTGATAAGAGGCAATGTGGTCAGAATGTGGATGCCTGCATCAGTAGATACTGACTTCTCAGGTGGCACTTCTATGTTGTGAATCATAAACCGGGTTGTACCTGGAGTGTGTGACTCTCCTATTTACAGATGATGTCCTATAATATGCATTTTCTTGGCCATTGTCCAGGGGACTTTCACATACAATGACTTTCAGAGCAATGTAGGCCTCTATGCTGAGTACAGCTGGTGATTCCAAACCTACTGTGTGCTTTGAAATGTCAGGAACTCATTGATGAGCTTTCAGCCTTTAGGTATGGGATGGACTGGGTAGGTTGACATTATAACAGTCCCCAAGTAATTATAATTCCTAAATGAGTTTGTCATCTACAACAAATGACCCTGCAGCAGCATTGCAGTAAGGAAGTAGATGAATATTCATCTATATTAATTGTTATAAAGAGGATCCATAAGCCAGTGTCTGAGAGCCACTGAAGAGTTAAAAGATGTGTTTGTGTGTCTGAACACTTTAATAGTTTTCTTGTTTGGCGGTTTGACTAGAAGTGTGACTGTGGACTTGCTTCCTGACCCACCGGACAACAGTGCTGTGTGGTGCTGAGACTGCCACCAGGGAGCTAGCCTGGATTCTTTTATCTCTGCATTGTAGTCACAGATCAGACAAGCCATCTTGGTTTCTAGAATTTTAATTGCTACTCTAAACTACATTTATTTGTAACATTAACTGTAAAGAGAAAAATATGTGCCTTAAGGTGACAGTTTGCCTTTGATTTTACTTAGTGGAATTGTGGGAAACTTTTACCTTATTTCTAGTTTGTAAAATTAAAAATTTTGAAGAAGATAAAGCTATTAAAGAATTTTAGGAATAATAACTCTGGTGACCAAATATAATTCTTCTGTTGTCCCTTTAAGACAGATTGTATTCTGTTATTTTCATATGAGAAAACTGAGGCTAAAATTAGGCAGTAATTTCTAGATCTGTCACTCCATATTTTTTCTCATATCCTGGCACCTCATCTTTATTTTCATTTTATCTAAAGTCTCTGTTACCTGCTTATCGACTGTGCACGGTACTCTAGGATCTAGAGAGGTTTGAGTCAGTTCCAGCTGTGCACTTGAGCAGCTTGGTGTTTTGGAGAAAGCACCACCTCTCTGGGTCGACGTGTTTCCCTTCATTACGTTTATAGGACTTTGGAAACACTTGCAGTAGATGTTTGCGAATGTGGGGTGGGTGAGTGTGTGCCTAGTGTAATACATCTGAAACTCTGAGGTGAGCACAAAGTAGGAACCTCGTTTGTAATGCGTTTCCTCCCAGTCTTTGGCTGCATCTAATTGGGGGCTGCTTCTGGAAGTATTTTGGTTGCTATGAAGTGACTAGCATGTGACAACATTGTGACAGGGTGCAGAGGTGTCATCCTTTGGGTGACTTGAAGCTGGTGACGTCACATTGCAGCCCATTATGGAATTCAGGACCTCCTGTGCCAGTCTAATTCCTCGCAGGACAGCACTTCTGACACCTTTGGGGATGACAGAGTGGAGAACTCACACCTTTGCTATTATTGCCACTTGACCTGAACTTCTTTTTTTCAGTGGACTATGGAAAAGTTCCTTTTGTAGGGCTTGTGAGTACTGATTTATATCATGTCTCAGCCCTCCTCCCTGTTATTCCAGTTTAGAATATCAAACCAAGGCAGCCTTTATGGTCTGTCTATAGGTGAATGAGGTATTTAAAAATGAGTTTTAAGAATAGCGCAAAAGGGAATGGTATCTTACGCCAGCCCAGAGGGAAGGCTTGTGTCTTCCAGGTGCAGGTCCCAGCATGGTAAGTGTCTTGCATCTTAGGTATTTTTCTGTCTGTTGACATGTTTAGCTTTTCTTCTTTTTTCTCTCCTCCCTTTATTTTCTTTATATTTATAAAATTCCTTATAATATCACCAGAGTGCTAGTTCTTATATGTTTCATGCATATAATTAAAAAACAAGTAGCTTTTCATGGATTTGAATAACTAGAGATCACTGTCAAGGGATCAGATTTGCTGGAACAGAGTGGTAAGCAATGCCATGACCCAGGGAGGAAGGTAAAGGAAATATATGTGTGTTTACAAACTTTAAGGAATCCAAAGTTGATCATCTCATGTAATTTTTTTTTCATTTTTGGCAAAAGGTAAAGTAAATAGGGTTAAAATGAATTGTGTGCTGAAATGTACGTTTTCTGAACGTCACCAAAAGTGTGTCAGCTCTGGCTTTCTCTTTGATTTACAGCTTCTTGCAGCAGATAGGAATTTTCAAAGTGGCTTGCATCTGTACCTTGTGGCATTTAGGTCAGCAAGCAGAGATGGTAACTAGGGTTTACACACACAGATTTAATATGACCCTTTAAAAAATGGATAGGTAAAATTTTAATATTTAATCATCTCTAGTATATTTGTAGCACAATAAGGACAATAGGAATGCTTAAAATAGCCTCTCTTTACTGTATTGGAAAGTAATATTTTAAAAGGCATTGGATGATTTGAATAAACTTCTCTAACATTTTGGATGATAATGATAAAATTATACAAATCTGAAAGATTAAATACAGAAAATCAGATTATTAAAATAACATGTTTCCCCACATATAGAGAAATGACAACAAAGAACTTTGTAACCTCATTATTTGGTTATCATAACATAACAATAAATAAAAGAACAGAAAACAATTTTCTTAAAAATTAAATGTTCATTTTTAGGTCCCTGTATATTAGTGAAAACAAATAGGCAGAGCTTTTTAAAAATGAGCAATGCTTCTGCTATGGACTAGGAGATAAATCAGTACCACTAGACAGAAATATGTTACTAACTAACAAAGGAAAAATGCTTTGTGAGATTTGAAAATTCCATTAATAAATCTTAGCCTGATCTATTTTTATATACAAATAAAATTATTTTAATAATTTGTTTTTGATGCATTTTGCATATATGATACTTTTGTTACCAACTCATAGTGTGATCTTTTTGAAGACATTATAAATATTAGTTAAGTCAAGAAAAAACAATAGTGTTAATTTTCCTTTGACCCAGAAAATAAACATCTGTTGGTCACTTGTCTGACAGATTTTGTACTGCCTGCTGCATGAGAATCCATTCTAAAGTCAAAGAGATAATTGTTTGATAAGACGAATTATGTACAGGAATTGATGAATTATGTATTAACATAGTTTTGCTGAAAGCAATATGCCTTTAGCTTAAATTCTCCAGAAGGTTGGTTGGAGGATTTTTTTTATTTTTCTTTTCTCATTCAGTAGTATCTCTGATTCTCCTGATCTCTCTCCTCCCTTTACAGGAAAATTTGAGAGCTGGTTTCTAGGAGTACATTGGGATGCAAACTGTTTAGAGCTGGTTCTGAGGAATGCATTGGGGTGCACAGTGGTTTGCATAGCCTCTAACACATCTTCTTTACTAGATTTTTGTTGTTCTTGTTGAATTTTCTCCATTCTAGCCTGACCAGATTTTTCATGTCATTTTAAACTTGCTGACGATTTTGTTGAGAATCAGTACCTCTTAGGAAGGCTCATTTTGTCATTATGTGTTGACCTCATCACTTTTGCTCTGGCTAGTTGTACCATAAAAAGCTAGGGGAATGGAGTTAGTCTTTAGTCTTGTTACTGTATTGTTTGTTTCATGTGATGCTGTTTTTAGATGATCCATGCTTAAGGTTTGCAGTTTGCTTTCTTCAAGCTGTACAACTGAAAGGTAGACAGGTCCTAATGACGACAGGATTTCCCTACACTGACCAAGGCTTTCTAATATAAGAAGTAGGCACATACTGTGAGTTCTGTTTGTGCAGCCCCGAGACCTGCAGGGGCCTCTTTTCCAACCCTTGTATCTAGAGGGGAGCACTATTTAACTCACATGAAGAAACTGAGCCAGGAAGTTCTGTTGTTATAAACTGACATTCTATATATATATAAACTTGTCTTATTTGAGAAAGCCAGAAATTGTGTTATTCTTTCTTTGTGTCTGATTTTAAAGATTTGTTGACTCAGATTCTCTTATAACCTGGAGAGTTAAAGACAGGTAGATCCCTGGGGCTTGCTGCTCGGCCAGCCCAGTCTACATAAAGAATTCCAGGCCAGTGAGGTACCCTGTCTAAAACAAAGACAGACACTGTATAAGGAATGATGTTTGAAGTTGTCCTCTGAGTTCCAAATGCATGCACATGTGCGCGTTCCTCCCCCCATGTATGTACATTTATACACATAAAAATATACACGATCAGCAACTCAAGTGCAAGGTTGTCCTGATAGGTGCAGCTCTTAGTTGTGTGTTAAGTAGGAAGGATTGACATGACTGTCATGGGAACACTGTTAAATAAGCAATTTATAAGTTAAAAATTGTAGCGGTTACCCATGTAAAGATTTCTTACTTTGTGAAGTATCTACTGACAATTTTGTAGCAAAATTCTTGTTTCCTCACTGGCCTATCCCATCCCTCCAAGCAGCCCCCTTCTCCCTTCCCTTCTGCTGCACAGCCTCTGAGAAGAGTGTACAGTCCTGACTTACTCAGCTTAGCTTAATGTGGACAGAGGAAGCTGTCCAAGGTCATCCTGTGAATCTGCTAGAATGAATCTGCTCCACACAAGCTTCCTTTCTTGCCCCTGCATTTAGGATTCACTGGTCTTAGACCTGTGCAAAGATAACTTCTGTGCAACTAATTATCATACGATGGTTTTCTACTTGATTGTAACACATATGGGAATGATTCCTTTTGAATTATCCATTTCAAATTACCGTGGTATGCTTTTTATTAAAATAGACAATGTTACAGACACTGCACTATCATTTGAGAGATGGCACAAAAAGAACTGCGACTTAGGAAAACAGGAAGCCTTGCCTAGTGATATGTGCTGGTCCTCTTCAGTGCTTGGGAATACAGAGAAGGAGGATCAAATGTTCAAGGACTGTCTTAAAAAACAAACAAACAATCCCTAAAACTTCAAATGCAGAAAGGCGAAAACCTGAATCACTTGTGGTTTTTCTCATAAAAAAGCATAAATGCCTGTCATGGTGAAATTTTCAATTTTTAGAAATCAAAACTTTGGAAGCAAATAATGCTCGTTTGGTGGAGTCTAGAAGCCTGAGGCCCACTGTTGTACACACTGGTGCCCTCTTGTGGAAATCTGAATGTAGGGCCCAGGGAAAAAGGTGGAAAGGGTGTCCTGGAGGTGAGCGGCAGTGACTGAAATCACCATAGTAAGGACAGACATTTTGCCTCTACGCTGCAAGTAAAAGCCGCATCTGTGTCTATCAGGACAACCTGCCAGGAGCTTCACTAAGCATGTTTTTTTTTTTTTTTTTCTTTCTCTCATGTCATGAAGTCTCTTCTAGAAAAATATATTCTGTATAGATGCATAAAATGTGGTCAGTTTGGGACATTTGCCTTTAAAGTCGATGGCTAATTCTTACTGAATTCCAGCTGATGTTTCCGTAGTGTCCAGTGTATTTTACTGTCAGCAAAATAAACACATGGTAACCTTGAGGATGAGAGTGGTAGGGGTAGGTAGTAGGGATGAAAATGGATCCGATGCTGTTAGCTGACCAGACACTGTTCTGAGGGCTTTGTGTGGATATTTTCACTTGATCATGGCTAACACCTTGTGAAGTTGGTACCATCATTTCTGTCTTATAAGGGGAGAACATTAGATAATGGACATGATTACTCAAGACCCCAGGTTGGTTGTCATTGGAGCCAGTGTTGAACTTTTGACTATGTAACTGCTCTTTGGTAGGCATTTGCTCTTCAGAAGCACCATCTGGGTTAGTAATCGTTAATTCTGGCAAACCAATCATTAAGAATTTTATTTTTTAAGTTAATTTATGTATATAGTATTCTACACACACGTACACCTCCACACCAGAAGACAGCACCAGATCTTACTATAGATCTGGTTGTGAGCTACCATGTGGTTGCTGGGAATTGAACTCAGGACCTTTGGAAGAGCAGCCAGTGCTCTTAATCTCTGAGCCATCTCTTTAGCTAATATAAGATAAACATACTAAAATCTGTACACCTGAAGAAACCAATCAAGAAGGAGGACTCTGGCTAACATGCTCAATTCTCATTCAGAAAGGCAAAGATGGACATTAGAAGAGGGAGAAAACAGGGAACAGGACAGAAGCCTACCACAGAGGGCCTCTGAAAGACTCTACCCTGTAGGGTATCAAAGCAGATGGTAAGACTTAGAGCCAAACTTTGGGCAGAGTGCAGGGAATCTTATAAAAGAAGGGAGAGATAGAAATACCTGGAGGGGACAGGAGCTCCATAAGGAGAACAACAGAACCAAAAATCTGGACACAGGGGTGTTTTCTGAGACTGATACTCCATTCATGGAAATAACCTAGAACCCCTGCACAGATGTAGCCCATGGCAATTCCGTGTCCAAGTGGGTGTCCTAGTAAGGGGAACAGGGACTGTTTCTGACGTGAACTGATTGGCCTGATCACCTCCCCCTGAGGGAGGAGCAGCCTTACCAGGCCACAGAGGAAGACAATGCAGCCACTCCTGATGAGACCTGATAGACTAGGATCAAAAGGAAGGGGAGTAGGACCTCCCCTGTCAGTGGACTGGGGGAGGGCATGGAGGGAGAAGAGGGAAGGAGGGAGGGAGTGAGAGGGGAAGAGGGAGAGAGCTACAGTGGGGATACAAAGTGAATAAACTGTAATTAATAAAAATAAAAAATAAAATTAAAAAAAGAATTTTCTTAAGAGGTGGAAAGGGTGTGGGAGGTTGCCTGCTGTAATAGACCTTTGCTCAAGTGGCAACACTGTTAGACATTGGCACATTTCAGGCATCCTTAGTCATGTTGAGGCCTACAGCTTTCTCCACAAGATTGTGTTCCCCAATGTTGGGCAGCTTCTGGGATACTACTGCATTTCCATAGATGTGGGAGGTTATCTGACTCTTTCCTCTTCCTGTCTCATTTCTTTGTAGGCATGGACTTCATATGTGCCCATTTATTTATTTATTTATTTATTTATTTATTTATTTATTTATTTATTGAACTCATAGTTTTCATTGATGGCATCACATTTCCATGAGCTTCTAAGTAAGAATTGGCCTGTTTTCTTCTCTAAGCGTAGCTCCATACATCTCACTATTCAGTGTGTACTTCATTTTACCTTCGTAACATTTCAGAGCATACTTTTTCTTTATTTTTGTGCAGACTTCCAGTTCAGGTTTTTATCTGTTGACTTCCTATCTGGTTTCTCTGCCTTCAATTTTTCCTTCATCTTACAAGCCAAAAGGGTCCTGACCAAAACTCCAAACAAACAAACTATATATGCTTGAAGGCAATTTTAAAAATATTCATTCATTTAATGTATGTGTGCTTCAATGTATGTATGTACACCATATTTGTGTAGGAGCACAGAAGTCAGAAGAGGGCATCAGATCCCCTTGAGCTGGAATTGTGGAGTGTGAGCTAGGAATCAAACCCAGGTCCTCTGTAAGAGCAACAAGTACTCTTGACTTTGACATTTCTCCAGCTCCTTGAAGGCAGTGTTTGCTATATAATCAAAGAACCAAGAGGGATCAGGAATCCCATTTCAGGGTTATAGGTAGCTGATATATATGAAAGTGGACAAAGGAAGCCTCAATTAAAAGGTAGCTTTTGAGCAAAACTTGAAGAAGTCAGCCATGCTTTTTCAAGCCATGAAAAGAATTGTAGGTAGAGAATAACCAGTGAAAAGGCCCAGATCCTGGAGGACACTGATAGGTGAGAACAAGCTACATCAGTGTGGCTTCATATGGGTCTCAGTGGTGACCTAAGATCCTAACATCATCTCAGAATCATTTCGAGTTTGCAAAGGGAAATGCAGGACCTTGCTTAAGGTGGGTAGAATGAGAACTCCCTGGTCCCTTATCTTTCTTGAATGTTTTACATATTCTGCACACACATGCTTCTCTGGATATCTCAAGGCTAATTCACTTAAGATAGAACACCTTTTCTCTCTGTCAGAAGATCTTTTCTCCCTCATCTTTGGTCTTGGCTACTGACATCTGACTTTCAGGTTGTGCTGATCTGATAGTTTAACTTTTCTACTCTTACTCCTCAAAACAGGACGTGAAACTATGGCCACTGCAGCGATGTCTTCCCTGGAATATTGATGGTGTCCCTCTCGCTCCCTTACACTTTATTGCTTCAAAAACAGTTCAAGGCTCACCCTTTTGAAATAAAAATGGAAACTTAATTTTTTGCTGTCTTTTCCATGTTCACGCATGTGTGCACTGATGTGCATGTACACATAGGCATATGAATAGAGGACGTCCTGTTTTGAGAGACAGAACTCCCTTGGCCTGGAGGGCATTTATTAGGCTAAGATGGCTAGCCAGTGAGTCCCAGAGCTCTACCTGTATCTGCTTTTTTCCACACTGGCCCATCCTTGGTAGCTCATAATAACTTTAACCATGAAGTGATCCCTGAAGATAAGGTGGGACTTTTCTTTGAATGCAGAAAGGTTTTGCAGATTATCAGTGCTGATTGGGAAACAGTCATTAATATAGACTTTATAATGATCTCTCCCAACACTATGTTACTCGTTAGTTGAGAGTGTAGCTGTGTATTGCTTAAAGGGATACATCCTGAGAATGTATAGCAGGGTATTACATTGTATGTACACCGTTGCATGTCTTTAGTGTAACCAAGGTGTTTCAGCTCCACACACCAGCCATCATCTGCGCGGTCTCACGTATCTCTCAAATGCCATGTGTGAGTTAGTGTCATGGAATAGCAACAACTACAGTTTCTACAGTAGATTGTGCTGTGTTTCTTTTGAGGGCATCACTTTATGAAGCTGTATTTTCTCCAGCTGCTGTAATAAAACCTCAGTGTGAGGAAATGAGTAAAAGATTCTCTTTGACCCAAGTTTTTAGACATCTGTAGTTGTCAGGTATACAAAATTAATCAGTGGGTAATTGTTTTTTTTTTAAATTATTAACATTAAATATATTTCAACTTAAATGTACTTTTTGTCTTTTATTTTTTAGTAGAGACAGGGTTTCTCTGTATAGACCTGGCTGTCCTGAACTTGCTTTATAGACCATGCTGGCCTTGAACTTAGAGCCATCCACCTGCCTCTCTGCCACCCGAGTGCTGGGATTACAGGCATGCGCCACCGTGCTTGGCTTTAAATGTCCTTTTCAAATAGCTATAAATTAAGTTCACTTTATGTTAGTACACTATTTTTCTGAAATTAAACAGAACTGATATTTTTTTCGTTTTGTTTTGGCATAGAGTATAACAAAAAATGTATGCATTAAAAGGTTCTGTTGACTGGGAAAAGTTTGAGAAGTTTGACTGTGTGGAGTACTTCCTCAAGCCTCATTGGTTTCTGAACCTTCCCCTTCATTCATTTGAATGCAGCTACACTGGTCTAGCTTATTCTCACACATACTCCAGCATTCAGGCTTTCATTTGGTTGTTTTCTGTGCTGAGAATGCTTTTCATTTCTGGCACTGGTTTGGCTGACTTCCTTCAGGTCTCGCTCATATGTTGCCCTTTCAAATAGGCTCCCTATGACTACTTTCAGTATGACTGTATCTACTTATGACACAAATTGGGGTCCTGTTCTCTTTTTGGCTCTTCTATTACTATAGCAAATATTGCCTTCAAGTATATATGATTTATTTTTGTGTGTTTAATTTTTAGTTGTTTTATGTTTATAAAACTATCTCTGGCACCAAACATACAACTCATTTCTACACATCGTTCCCTTTGCCCTCTCTTCATACCCATAGCTCCCGTGCCAAGCTCTGTAAACTCCCTGAACCCGCAAAGCCCTGGAGAAGTAAGAGCTTCCTAAGAAACAAGCATCCCACTTGCTGCATCTTTAGGGTACTTGGGATATTTCTTTTTGGTAGCCTTCTATAACTCCTGATTCTCTCACTGGCTACTGCTGTCAGTTCCCTTTCATATTCGCATCACAAGGCCAGGTTGAAACGACTCAATATAAGGATGTAATATCTGTAGCAATCCACCTCATTAATTTTCTCCATTATCTTCTAAAGTTTTGTTTTGTTTTACCAACAGTGACATGTGACTTACACTTTCTAATTCATTATGACTAACTGAAAGAAATGACATCAACAGGAGGTGACATATATTGTCCAGCAAGGCCAAGTGAGACAAACTCTCAAACAGTAGCTTGCAGTGACTTCAGCTGTGCTAGGACCCCTTTGACAGTGTCAAGTCCACAGAATAGACAGACAGAGAACCCTGAAACCAACAGGCTCAAAAGCAGTTTTCTTAGTAGGAAGGAAAGTCAGCCAACATGAGTTTTAAGAGCATTGTGAAGCTCATGTGAAATCATGAACCACAAACTCCTCTGGGAAGGAAATTATACTGGCCATGGCTGTTTATGGCATTTGTTTCCCAGACATGCTGAGGCAGTATAGAATACAGTTGTCAGAAATATAAACAAACCACTCAGAACTGTCATGCACCTCCAACATTAGCTATCTCGTAATACTATTTACCTGATGTCATCTAACACTGTTTAAGTACTCACCGTGGGCCAGGCCCTCAGCTAAGTGCTGCCCACAGGCTGTTCATCCAAGAGAACAGGCTGAAGGGAACCTCTTTTACATACATGGAAGCTTGTGGAAGGGGCTGGACGTGGACAGAGGGATTTGAGGATCCAGGTCTTCATACTACATGCTAATCAGTTACTCGGCTAGCTATCCTCCGGTACACATGTCCTTATTGATACAGCAAATGTAAGTTCCTGTTAATGTACAGGCGATGAATGATTCGGTTACTTGGAATATTTTGAAAAAAAAAAAAAAAAAAAAAAAAGCCACACAACTAAAGAGTAAACATGAGTCTTGAGAGGAGTTCTTTGTAGATTCAGAGTTACAGAAAAGGCAAAAGGTAACTTTGAAAGAGAACGTGTGTTGCCTGCTTGTGTTGGGCTTTTTATGTTTGTTTGTTTTAAAATTTTTATTTATTTATGTCTGCGTTCTGTGTGCATATATGATACATTGCCAGAAAAGGGCATTATATCCCATTACAGATGGCTGTGAGCCACCATATGGTTGCTGGAATTGAGCTCAGGACCTCTGGAAGAGCAGCCAGTGCTCTTAACCTCTGAGCCATCTCTCCAGCCCCAGGCCTTTGTTTATTATGTCTTGAATAGGAGTTTTGTTAAGTAGGCATATTATTATATTTCTAGTGGCTAGGAATGAACATGCATGAAAAATGAATATGCATGGGAAAAGTTTTCTACTTGTACCTAGGGTATTAGAGAAGGCTCAGCTCACTGTAGACAAATGAAAGTTGTGATCGTGCAGAAAAATAGCGGAAATACAAAGTAAGTCACAGAAATAAGTCAAAACGCACCCATGAGATATCGTGAAACCAATGGAGGAACACCATTATTGCAACTTTTAAAGTTTTGAACAAATATTTTAGGAAATCTGGTTGTCAGACAAAATATAAAATGCCCAGTTAATCTTGAGTTTCAGATAAACATTGATTTAAAAAAATCATTCTTGCAATATTTGTACATGAAGCACTAACCTGAAATTTAGACAGCTTGGCATTTCATTGCTTTTATTTGGAGAATCTAGTAATCTGTTAAAATAAAAAGGTAGTAGCAAGGCATAGTGATCAGGTTCCATGGTCTGATTTGGATTGGTGGGAGTTGCTAGTTACTTGCCTGTGGGAAATAAAGGCTCCTTTGAGGCATTTCCTAGAATACAATGGAGGAGACACTGACATAATTGGTAGAGATCTTACTTTTATGAGATTGCAAAGACAAACAGGGAAATAAAGCTGAAATATTGAAAAGGGAGACCTCAAACTGCTGAAAATACCTAATACCCAACAGACTTAGAGGGACACTGTTCTGTGCAGTTAGGAATAAAGAATGGGGTGTTATCTCCCTTGAGGGCTCGTGCAGTATGCTTTATCAAGTATGAACAAGGCAAAGCTGCTTTGTTTTATTCCCTTCATACACAGTGGCCCCTGTGTTCTGGCTTCTGTTTTTGTTGGGGCTATAAAAGCATTACAAATACCCCAACTATAAACAGGACTGAGAATGTGAGGTCATAGTTACATGACCTCACAGGGAGTCAGATCCCTGGAAGGCTGGGCAGATGAGCAGAACCAGAGTTAGAGTCAAGAATAGGAAGGAGAAGGAACTTCAATAAAATGTATGGCCCGGGCATGCCTTAGCAGTTGTCATGGGTATTATACTGTGCCCTCTTTATTGCTGGTGAGTTTGTATTGTCATCATACTGTGATGATTTATGATTTAAAAGGAACATTTTTTTGTTTGTTTGTTTGTTTGGTTCAAGTAATCTCATAAGCTGTGAAACAGGGCAGGTTGAAGACATCTAGAAAGAGGGTATTTATTTTTACTTTGTTACTTATTCTCTCCTTTAACTGAAATTTATTTATTGTTCTAAAAGAGGGCCAAGGAAACTCTGATGTACATAGACTTTAAAATTACAGCTTTCTTGCCCTCATGAGGGAAAGACAGTGAAGTCAGCTGGGTTGGGCAAGACAAGAGAAGAAAGAGGAGATAGATGCGGGACACGAGGACTGTGAGAAAAACACCCAGAAGTTTTATTAGTATTTTTTTTCAAACTTGTTATTGAATTTGAACAAAATCAGTCTGTTAGAATATGTCAAGTAATTAGAATTAATTGCTTGCATGAAGTGATTGATAAAAAGCCATGGACATGCTGAGAAATTAATAGTTATTTGTGATATGCTATTAAAGAAAATTCGTTCCTTGGCATTTGTGTTTTACTACATTTTAACTACTATGTAGAAAACATGGGAAGAACAACTACAGGGAGAAAGTGTGTGTGTATGTGTATAATAAATATGTATATATGTTTGCGTATGTATGTGTATGTGTGTCTGTAACTTACTTGATTGTAACCTACATGTTCTTGAGAAAAATATTTTAATTCTACTACTGATGTACTAAAAACTGTTAATTTCCTATAACATGAAAGTTCTAGAGTTTGTTTATATAGGTATACTATAATTAATTAAATATAAATATAAAGTTTTTCAGAAAATGATTGACAGTTTTAACTTCCTAAGTAGGTTCAGGATGAAAACATTGAAATGTATTCATTTTCATGAAGAGGTCATTGTAAGGAAGCAGTTTGTTGTCATTGGTAGATATTTTCTGTTGGAAATTGAAGGTGACTTGTTGTTTGAGAAAGGTTACTATGAGTCTTGATTTGTGTAGGTACATTTCTGTTTAGCTCATTGTTTACAGTTGTAGTTTGACTTGAAGGTGAAAATAGTTAGGGTGGGTTTGGTCCTTTTCCATTTTATACTCTGAACTTCCCCTGTGGTCTCTATTAGAACAAGTAAATTGACAGGTGTCCTGAATCAAATTTTCACACTGGTGGATGTAAAAGGCAAGCTGGCATAATAGCTTCTGCCTCTGCCCCCTACTCCTGGAGCCCGGCAGAGCAGCTTTTGGGTCCTGCTGGTCAGATATGACACTCCTTTCCTCACTCTTCCGTCGGTTACTTAGATTCTGTTAACATTTCATCCGTTGTGAATACTTCACAGTCAACACAGCACACACCGCTCCTTGAGACCCTACTTTCAATTCTGTTAAAAGAATTTTGGAAAACAACATCTCTCACCAAAAGTTTAGTGCTTTCCCTGTACTGAACAACTCTTCTGAGGAAGGTGGTGACCTTAATATTATATAATGTTGTATAATGAGATACGTTTACAAATACTTCTTAAAAGAACAAAACAGAGTAGTAGAAAATCACAAATGGGTAAAAGATCCACTTAGAGGTAGAGGAGAGAAAAAAAAAAACATGTATAGGATTTAATTTAATGTGTGAGTGCAAAAGCATATTGGACAAATTTAGGTTACATATTGCAACTGCCTTAAGAAGTTATGACTTGTCTTATTCTTATGTTACATATATATAAAGCACACCCACAGTTATTCAAAATATACATCTTGTCCTTAGGCATCTATGTTAAGACAGATTTTCTCAAAATATTTCATTCTAAATAATAAATTAAGAGACTTAAGCAGCAGGTGGTTCTGAGCATCCTGTTGTCCTTTGAAAGCTAGACAGGAATTTGTAAAGAAAGAAAGAAAGACTTGTAAAACACTGAATTTTATATTATTTTAGAAACTTGTTTTTACCAAAAATTACTAGTCATATTATACAAAATGAATTATTTCTGAATGTATTAAGACTTTACGTTTTGTTTTACTTACCAATGTGCTACATAGCAAAAGGTAAAATTGACATTGTATAGAAACATGTTGAAGTTCTCATCATTTAAAAATATTAAGGTCCTAAAATAAAAAGCATTTGTTTAGGCCTTAGGACAGAGGTTCTCAACCTGTGGGTTGCAACCTCTTGGGGGTGTTGAATGACCTTTACACAGGGGCCACCTAAGACCATCCAAAACCACAGATAGTTACATTATAATTCATAACAGTATCAAATCATAGTTATGAAGTAGCAATGAAAATAATTTTTATGTATTGAGGCTACTATAATATGAGGAACTGTATTAAATGGTCACAGTATTAGGGAGATTGCGAACCATTGGCTTAGGCAATTATTTTTATAGTCTTTGAAAATATAGTACCTGAATATATTTTTGTAAAATATTTAAGTAGACAACGATATCATTGAAAATAATTTTATATAGTTGATTTTACATTGTCACGGTAACTTCATCCGTTATATTTCTCTTCTGTCATACAAAAAAAAAATTTCTATTTTGTTTTTGTTTCTGTTTTCTTTTCTTCTTTTAAGTGCTGGCCATAGCCATGCTGAGGTGAAAACAACACGACTAGATGCTCATTGTGACATGGGGAGCACTGAAATTTTGGAAAAGGAGGCCACGGAGAGTCTCCGCAATGGCACTAACAGCAACGTGGAAGCGGCTAAGCGACTGGCCAAACGCTTGTATCATCTAGACAGATTCAAGAGATCGGACGTTGCAAAGCATCTAGGCAAAAAGTATGTTCCTGAGGCTGGTATCTGTCTGAACTGTGTGTGTGTGTGTATGTGTGTGTGTGTGTGTTTGTGTGTGTGTGTGTGTGTGTGTGTAATAGTTGTCATTTCAATAAACGACTCTGCTCTGTTTCCTTCTAGCAATGAATTTAGCAAACTAGTTGCAGAAGAGTATCTGAAGTTTTTTGATTTCACAGGGATGACGCTGGATCAGTCTCTCAGGTATGGTGAAAGAGCGCTTCTGTTCTTCATCACCTCCAAACCATGACTTCTTAGCAGGGAAGTAATGTGTTCTGGTTAGGGTCTGATTTTTTTTCACCCAATTCCATTTGCTGTGTGAATTCAGATGAGTCTCTGTATCCTAAACAGAGAGTAAGAAAAATGTCGTGAAGAATAATAGCAGAGAATAAGAAAAAGATGTTTGCGTGAACTAAACACAAACATGTAATGGGTGTATGGAGAACTGTCAGGCACTGATTTCTTTTACTCTCTCCATCTTGTAGCTAAAACTCCTAGACTGATAGATGTCTCTCTTTCTCTAAAAGCCACTCTTTTGACTATGCTGAATACTTGTACACCTGGCATCATACAATATCTGGAGGGATTTGGGGGAGTGACTTGTTAGGTATAATGGCCTCAGAGTTCACATGTACTGTAATTCCTCACAGAAGTGTCTTCCCTTCTTAGGCTGAGTAGCACTCCACTGTATAGACATAGCACCACTCTCTTACCCACCATCCATCAGTAGTTACTTGACTCACATCCACATTTTATCTGTTGTGAATACTGTTTCAGTCAACATGGGCACATACATCTCCCCTTGAGATCCCACTTTCAATTCTGTTGAATAAGAAGTTTGGAGTTTTGTCAGTTGAAATGAAAATAGTTTATTTACTATGAAATTAGAGGTCTTTACCCTTAAGTATTCACTTAAAATAACTAATACAAAATCTTCTCAAATGATATTTTCTTTTCTTTTTTTCATTATGATATATTTTTTTTAATTTTTCATCAATTACACTTTATTCATTCTGCATCCCCCCATAAGCCCCTCCCTCCTCCCCTCCCAGTCCCACCCTCCCTCCTCCCTCTGCATGCATGCCACTCCTCAAGTCCACTGATAGGGGAGGTTCTCCTCTCCTTTCTGATCTTAGTCTATCAGTTCACATCAAAAGTGGCTGGATTGTCCTCTACTATGGCCTGGTAAGGCTGCTCCCCCCCAGGGGGAGGTGATTAAAGAGCAGGCCAATCAGATTATGTCAGAGGCAGTCCCTCTTCCCATTACTATGTAACCCAATTGGACTCTGAACTGCCCTGGGCTACATCTGTATTAACCCTTAAATGGAATAAAAATAACTCAATCAATATGATTTGCAGAATATATTTCTGAAATAGATTGTACTATGTACTTTCAGCTGAGTTTTTCAAATATAGCACACCAATACTCACTTTCACACTTCAGCTACTGAGCATAAAAACTAGTGAGCATTTAATCTTATGGTCTACTTATAAGATATGTGAACCTCAGAGTTCTGGCCATCTAGTACAGTCCCTTAATTTTGCAGTCAGACAACAGAAGCCCAGGAGGTGAAATGAGGGTGGTTTATTAGAGTAGCTTGCAGGCTGTTATTATGTAATGAAAACATCTAAGAGTAAAAGGATGAGTTATAGCTTTGCTTTGTGCTGTTACATATTTATTTCAAAGGTTATAAAGAAATAGTGATCAGTGTGCTTTAGAATAATAAAGTACACATATCTAATAATAAAGAAAGCAGACTTTTCATAAATATCAGGGTTATTACACATACTTATAATAGTAAGAATTCTTAAAAATTGAAATGATTTTTATTTTATCAAAAGATTAAGGTTTATTATTATCAACAACCTAAGGTTTATTTTCCAATTTCCTTCTCATGTAACAAGGATGATGAGAAAATAGGCAAAATAAATTAACCCAAATCTGCTGTCTCCTAAGCAGTGCACTTGGCGTGTTAGTAGTGGTCAGGTGGAGATGACAGGAAGGTTATGTGGGCTTTTAACACATAGCTGGTAGGTTATACACTGAGTTGTAATTTTTTTCTTTTTTAAATGTTCTTTAAAATTTTTTTCTTCACAATTTATTCATTATATATCCTGATTGAAGCCCCCTCCCTCAACTCCCCCAGTCCCCACCCTCCCTCTCTTTTCTCCTTATCCCCTTCCCCTAGTCCACAGAAAGGCGGAGTTCTCCACTATTGCCATCTGCCCATTGCTTGTTAAGTCTCATCAGGAATACCTGGATCCTCTTCCTTCATGGCCTAGCAAGGCTGCATTATCAGGGGCACGTGATCAAAGAGTAGTCAACTGAGTTCATGATAGAGGCAGCCCCTGCTCCCCTCACTCAGAGATCCACATGGAGACTGAGCTGCCAATCGGCCACATCTGACCAGGGATCTAGGTCCTATCCATGCATGGTCCTTGGTTAGTGCATCTGTCTCTGCAAGACACCCTGGACTCAAATCTTTTAGTTTTGTTGGTCTCCCTGTGGAGCTCCTGTCCCCTCCATATCCCTCTAATCCCACCCTCTCTTCATCTAGACTCCCTCTGCTCTGCCCAAAGTTTGGCTTTGAGTTTCAGCATCTGCTTCGATCCCCTGTTGGGTGAATCCTTTCAGAGTACCCTCTGTAGTGGACTCTCATCGTGCTGGAGAGGATGTGGAGAAAGGGAAACCCTCCTCCTTTGCTGGTGGGAGTGCAAACATGTACAATCATTTTGGAAATCAATCTGGCACTTTCTCAGAATATTGGGAATAGCACTACCTCAAGAACCAGCTATACCACTTCTCCCCATATGCCCAAAAGATGCCCCACCTTTCAATAAGGACATTTGCTCAACCGTGTTCATAGCAGCTTTATTTGTAATAGCCAGAACCTGGAAACAACCCAGATGTCCCTCAGTTGAGGAATGGACACAGATATTGTGGTCTTTTACACAATGGAATGCTACTCAGCTATTAAAAACAAGAAAATCATGAAATTTACAGGCAAATGGATAGAACTAGAAGAAATCATCCTGAGTGAGGTATCCCAGAAACAGAAAGACAGGCATGGTATACACTCACTAATAAGTGGATATTAACTATATAATATAGGACAGCCATCTATAAACCTAAAGAAACTAAACATTAAGGAGGACTCTAGGGAGGATTCTTAAATCTCATTCAGAATGGCCAACAGGATAGACACCAGAAGCGATTGAAGAGAGGAATTTTTGTTTTCTTTTTAATATGATTGATCCTTTAAGACTATTTGACAATCGCAGTTGGAAATCACCTGCATTCCTCAGGTTTTCTTAGTTTATTGGCCTTTATATTCTTACCCTGACACATTTTATATAGTTTATTTTATTTTATTATTTTTTGGTGTGTGCGTATGTGTGCACGCATGTGTAGTATGTAAAGTGTTTGAGTGAATGCAGACATGCATGTGATTTAGAAAACATGGAAATCAGAGAATAACTGATAGTTCTTGCCTTCCAGTTTATTTTTGAGGTTAGTTAGCCTGTGGGCTTCTGGGCAATTTCTTCTGTCTTCAAACTGTCACCTCCCTGTAGGAGTTTTGGCAGAGTAGGTGCATCCTACCAAATTTCACCTTAACGTAGAATTTGCACTCAGGTACTCAGGCTTGTGTGGCAAGCTTTTCCCTGCTAAGCCGTCTCTCCTGCCACATGCTATAGAATTTAAATATCAATTTGTTTATTGAGTAACCATGTAGTAAATATTTTTGTGAGTAGGGAGAAATGATTGTAGGACATATTTGTATAATTAATCCCTTACTTTTCTCTAAGTTACTGTCAAATATTTTTAAAATTACAAATATAGTAGATGTCTTAAACATTTCTCTCCTTTGTTATTCTTTCTCAGGTATTTTTTTAAAGCATTTTCTCTTGTGGGAGAAACCCAGGAGCGTGAAAGAGTATTAATACATTTCTCCAATAGATATTTTTATTGTAATCCAGACACTATCACCTCACAAGGTAATCTAGTGGCATTCTTACTTTTTTAAATGACTGTTTATTTTCCTTATTATATTTTATATAAGTTATATTTTATTGTAAAAATAAGAATTTATATTTAATTTATGCCTTCTGGTTTATTTAAATCCAAATTGGAAGCATTAGTTTAATATCCTATACTTTCCCTTTCATTTTAGTTTTTCATGTCATTATCTTTTTAAGGAATATTTAATGATAACATGACATTTGTTTTCATAATACTTTTATTTTTAAAATTTCATAGTGTGACAGTGTGCTTGATGTTGTGTTTCTGTGCTCAGCTTCGCCATTTGGGGATTTTATGTACAAAGCAGTTTGTATTGCGTTACTGTTTTTCTTCTTACGCTCCTAGCCACTGTACTTTCTGCAATCCCTGTGTGTTTAGTTCCGTGATTTCTTTTGCATATTTATATATCTCAGTGGAGCTTTATTGAATCTCTGGTGCTTTTGTTTGATATTAATCCAAAGCTTTTGTTGCTGTTGTTGCTGTTTTGAAACGTGGTTTCTCTGTATAGCCGTGGATGTCTTAGACTTGCTCTGTAGACCAGGCTGTTCTTAAACCCACACAGATCCACCTTCCTCTGCCTCCCTGAGTACTGGGATTACAGGCCTATACAACCTGGACAGATTAATCAAAATCTTTATAGCCAGATTAATCAAAAATTTTCACTTACTGTTTTTACAGAGTAAAGTAAATTTAACTATTTAACTGTTAGTCTGCCCAAAGGAGAGTCTTTTTCCATTTAACATACTGTACCAATGCCTAATTTCAATTTTAAATGTAGCATATTCACTTTTCAATAGGAAATGTCTCATAAATTTATTAATTCTCAAATAAATTACTAAGATAGAGAAGGAATAGTAATTATCTCTGAATAGAAACTGTATGACCAAGGCCCTTGCTCATTCCACTCCCTCATGCTCTTGCTCGTCAGTTAAGCATTTGATCATCAATATCCCATTCTTATGTATACATTGGTACTATTTGGGCCATTTATTTACCATTTATATCACTCGGTCCGCACCATCTAGAGAAACCAAAAGGTTGAAATGGGTTGTTTTCATTTCACCAGCAATTCTAAGATGTTAGCATGCTTGAATACATGTGGGAGTGTCTATTCCTGTTCTTGGCTTTTTGTTTGTTTTTTATTGTTTTTCTTTTCTTTTTTCTTTTTTTTTTTTTTTTCAGCACGGGGTTTCTCTGTGTGGACTCACTTGGCTGTCCTGGACTCACTTTGTAGACCAGGCTGGCCTCACAGAGATCTGCCTGCCTCTGCCTCCCAGAGTGCTGGGATCACAGGCGGGCACCACCGCTCTTGGCTTCTATAAGTGCTCTTAATGAGAACGTTTGGCTGCTGACTTTAACATTCATTCCAGGAATTAGTTTTGAATATATGATAAGCAAATGAAACTGGAATAAATATGCTCTTAGGAATGTAGATGACATAAGGGAAACAACCTACTAAGCCGAAGGAGTTGCTTTTGAAAACAAGCTGTCCTTTCCGTGCATTTGGCATAAGTTAGTAAGGTTTTCACTTCATCTACAGCGATCATCATCTGGTATACTTGGGTTACGAATTGGAAAAGAGAAAAGCTAATGTTGATATTTCTAGATAACGTATTTATCTCTCCATACTTTTTATTTTACTGTATAAAGTAAGATGAAAGTGACAGTCCTATTTAAGTATGAAGTGTTATTTCAGGCTTTGACCACATTTTTCCTGAATATTTAATTTTTGATCCTCACCAGTTATTTCAATGTTTTAGTTTTGGCCTTATCCATAACATCCTAAGGGGAAAATACAATCTAAATGTGGCCTTTAAAGAATGTTATAAAATATGTCTCTTATTATCTGTATATTTTAAGTATTAAGTGATTTATTTTCACCTTGATACCATATGCTACAGAAAATTGAGAAAATATAGATCAAAAGAAATACGTTTCATGGTCCAGAGATATTTTTATATTTTGATGTATTCTTCTGGAAATAATTACATTTAATGGAATCATACTGCACATAATATCTTTCTCATTTAACTGATTTTCCGATAGCCTTCCACTTTAGCCTATATTTCTGAAGACATTCCTAATGTCTTCAACATTAGAGACTTTTGTTCTGGACGGTCATGTTTGTCTCCCATTGCAAGCAGTGTGTGTCGCAGTAGTCTTGTGTTTATGTAGATCGATAATTGTTTTCTTTGTAAAAAGCCCCACAAGAGTTGCTGTGTTGTAGAACACTGCTTCAAGACTTTGCACATGTCATGCCAACATGCCCTTCAGAGAGGTGGTAACAATTTACATTATCAGTAGAGTTCAGCTTTGTACATTGGAAGTCCTTACAATTTATCTCATCCATTTTTTGCCTTCTGAGCAAAGTTGTGTCTGTGAAACCATTGTGTTTTCTGAGGCCCTCCTAATGCTGTATTGACAGTAGCTCCTGTTTCTGCAGATGGAGTTCATTGCCTCACCTGTGCTATGATGCTGCTCAACACAGATCTGCATGGCCATGTAAGTGCAGCTTTGTGATGCTCTCTCAGACGCTGCCGCATCACAAGCTTGTCCTTGCTTTTGTGGTTCCGCCTCGCCTTACTCTCTAGAGCGTTCCCATAACAAGTAGATAAGTACAATAAATTTTCCAAAACCAGAAGTGTCCCTCTTCATTCCACCTGCTAGCTCAGAGAGTAATTGTAAAAACAAACTGTTTTGTATTTGCCTGGTATGGTATTAATGTGTGTGTTCTGTATCACCTTTCTCCACCAGATGGCAGACAGAGGTTTTGTTGGGGTTTTCTTTTGTCTTTTAGCTAGTGGTGGATGTATGTGTTGGAAAGATAATATAAGTTAGAACTCAAATTGCCATTTAAATGTCAATAGGAATAACATCTCAGTCTTTTCTGAATTCTTCAATTCACCTGTTTTGTTTACTAGCTAAAATAACAAAATAAAACCCATCACAAAACAAACTATCTTGTCACATGTTTAAAATAAGGATATACTTTATAAATTTATAATTATAAACTATTACCTATAATAGAAATGTCATTTTTACAACTTTAGTTATCAACTTCACATTTGAGAAAGTTAGAATATTTTAAGTAAATATAAAGTAATCTACATTAGAACAAAGTTCATGTATTTTGAAGGAAAAAGTCAAGTGCCTATGTAATTGAAAACATCCACCCTTGACTTAATGTATTGTATTTGTGATTTTAAGCTGTGTAAAAACAACTGCTATATAGCAGCTTTCTGTCCCAGTTTCCCAAAAGATCACACAGTTCTCTTGATACTGCAGCTCCCATCTCTAAAGAACTTAGTGTGGAGCTCCGTGGGACCTTTAAGTTGAGCTAGCTGTTACCTGAGGAGTAGGGTGGAGAAAGGGTTCTGCCAGCAGCCAAGAGAAGGGGAAACTGGGTAATAGATCATACTGAACACCATCTTAACGTATCTAAAAGTACTCAGAAGTTCGAGTTTGCAGTTTTTAAAAGGTTGTTTGTAGTCACTTGGTGGGTTGGAGACATGTAGCAGATGTCCAGAAATCATGCCCAGTAGGAGTAGAGGACTTTCGTGGGGCCTTTCATGGATAACAGGGTGGGAATACTTCCCATGGAAATGAAACTGTTGCAGTTCCCTAAGGAGAGCTTTAAAGCATTTGAATACAGTATTTCTCCATCTTGTTAAGTGGAAGACAAGGCTGTGGGTTGTCCACTCCCTTCCTATGGCCAGACAAGAAGTATATTTACAACATGGTTATCAATTTTGGACCGAAAGGGTCATTTTGAGTGTAGATGTGCCATGTGTCCCATCATAAAGAAGCCTCTTCACACTGGATGTTTTTTGAAGTCCCAGCATCATGAAATGGTTGTGTATGTATCATCTTCAAGAAATGTCTGATAATGGAAAAATGTACTAATATTTCATCCTTGTTGAAAGAAATTGAGGTCTTCGTATAATATCTGTAAAAGTTGTTAGATTTGGGAGACTTATTTCTGTTATATCCTGGCTTGCCTTTTTATTTTATTTCTTTTTTATTATTTTCCTTTATTACAATTTATATCCCAGCTGTGGCCCCCTCCCTTGTCTCCTTCCAATCCCACCCTCCCTCCCTCTTTTCCCCCCAGTCCACTGATAGGAGAGGTCTTCTTCCCCTTCAATTTGACCCAGTCTCATCAGGACTGGTTGCATTGTCTTCCTTTGTGGTCTGGCAAGGCTGCACCTCCCAGTGGAAGGTGATCAGAGAACCTGTCACTGAGTTCATCTGGTTTGCCTTTTAAAAAGCTAATAATGCTTTAATAATACTTTGAAGAAAACATACAGCTTCCTGCTCATAATATTTTGAAATAAAGCAGCTAGTATAGATGTGAAGTCGGATTTTTATTTGGATAACCTGCTGTAGTTGAATGCAGACACACTATGACCGTCTTTGTGTCTATGACCACAGCTGTAGAATCACAAGGGCTGGACTATCTGTCATAATCGCAGCTTCAGACCTCTTGAGGGGTGAAGGAGATTCAATAAAGTATCATGCATTGGGCACAGTGGCACACTCTTGGAATCCCAGTTGGGAAATTAAGGTAGGAGTATTAAGAGCATTGAGGCCAGCCAAGGATACATTGAGGTACACTGCTAAGCAACAAAGAGGCAAGCAGACAAACAAAGTTTCCTTTGACACCTGGCATGCAAGAATGTTTTAATATTGTCCTAGTTGTGCTGAGATTCCACAGTTAGCGGTTGTATAGAGTAACATGTTGCCAATATAAAGGGGGAAATTGCAATTACAGTAAATCTCTCTGAATCATTTATCTGGATTGCATTTTTGGTGGAAATTAGTTCTCAGCCATTATTGAGTGTGTAAAAATATGTACTATATACTTAGGATTGTCTAGTGTTCAGGTTTTGTGTAATAAGTTTTCTTGTTATACAATGCATACTATTATATATCTGTAGAATGTATAGTTGTGATCATAAGAACTAACCATATGAAAATGTGTTTTTCTTATCTTTCCCTCTGGATTCATTTTAAAAATAAACTATCCTTCTAGGTGGTAAGTGTTTGTCCATAATTCTGGATGTAGATTCTCTTGCATCATCATTGCCTGATCTATTATAGTCTGTGTGTGACTGGTTAGCATGACCATTCTCAGGCTGAATCATTCGGAAGATGGGTGAGATCTTTCTAGTGTTTGCTTCTTCCCTTTGCCTTCCTGCTGTACTGCATAGGCCATCACCATCTACTACCTGATCCAGTGCTGGAATAACCCTTTGCTGCAAACTAACATGCCATTTCCCTTCTCTTCTGAACCATCATGCCATAACAGCAACACAGCAGCATGACGTTCTAAGAAGTGCTAAATCCAGCTTGTCCTCATGCTTTCTACAGGGAAGGGCTAACCTGGGAAATTAATTGATTTGAGCCTTTTTTTTTCTTTGTTTTGTGACTCTTTTTGAAAGTAATGATGCTCTACAAATGCGTTGGTACAGACCTGTGTTTATCCTGCTCTTTTCACTAATAAGGCAATGGGATGAATACTAATATAATAACCTCTAGTAAGTAGTTCTATATTACATGCTACATTGCTTTTCTATCTTTAATGTGTCTTCTTATTCACCAAATGCCATTAGTGTTCCTATAATATTTCCAGTTTTGTGCCATCTGGGCAAGCATTAACAATGAGAGAGATGTGTTCAGTCAAAGCTCCTTGGTCGCTAGGCTGGTAGCCATTAATCAGATTTAACTGAAGGCATGTTTTGCAGGTAACTGAGAAGCTCCTGGAGAAAATATCAAGGTTTTAAAATTTCATGTTGAGTTATGGTTAAGCCCCATTAGATAGGTTAGGGCAAAATATCAAGTATTTATGTTTTCATTCCAGACAGACACATTGTTGCTCTTTACTGCCTGCTTTAAAATATAAATGAATTGTTTATCATTATCTTGGAACCAGCATCTTGTTTATACTTGCCTTTGAGACTCTTGTAGATTACGTAAATACTTTGTACTTATTATAACCTGGCTGACTTTTTCCGCAATCCCTTTTCTTTTTTAATGTTTCTGTTTTAATGTTTATCTACAAAATTCATATGGAAATTAAATGTCTATATATGTAGATCAACTTCTAAATTTCAGTACTAAGTACTAAGCATGCTAAAATTGCTTGGACTATGGAAGTAGGATTGATATTTTGTTCAGACTTAATGAAAAGCTATAAGGATTTGACATGAGAAAAAAGCTGATCGTTTCTGTTTGGACTAAGTTTGAATGAGTTCTGTTGGCTAAAATTAACTAGTTTTCTTATATTTGAAGCACAATAATGATTCAGCCTGCCACCCGCCTTCTCCCACCATGCAGCAAGGTTATTGCCTGGTCTGAAGACAGGTGGCAGGGGCAGGAGAGAAGATAGGACTGATAGTCCCATCATGATGGTGATGGTGATCATGATGGGGAACAGGAAACTAAGCACAAAACTTACTTATAATTAAGAGTTAGCTAATAGGAACACCATTGACTAAATCCACAAAAGCACAACTAGGTTCCCAGATAGAACCCTTGTAGTTGGGATACTGAATGTCTCCCTTGTGGTCAGAGTTTATAACATGAGGCATAACTTACTTGTTTTTGGTGTGAAGATATAAATTAAAACACAAAGCAGAACCGGATAAATATACCAATTGGTAGGGGAAAGAATTAAATGTACATTCTGTAACAAATTAATCTTAGGAAGAGTTCCTTCATAGGAGTGAGTTTCTTTTGCAGCCAGTAAAATGAATTCTTGGATTGACTTTGTAGGAATTTAAATGGTAGATTAATATTTGGCTTATTTGCCGTACTGGAAGACAGCTGTCAAATTTTTAATTAAGATAACACTTTTTAATGTCTTTTTTAATGTTTTTTTTTCATTCTTGAAAACTCTATATATGTTTACAATGAAATACTATTGTATCCAAACCCAGTTTTCTACTTTCAACTTAACCTGTATCCGCAAACATGTCTGCCTCCCAATCTCATGTCTTCCTTTTCTGTTGTTGTTGATACCCACCAAGTCCAATTAATACTTCCCACATGGATGTGCATGAGCGTGTTTCCCTGACCAGAGCATGGGAAAGTCTCATAAAGAGTGAAATCCCCTCTCCCCAGCAGTTCTACATGCAGTGGTTTTAACCCTTCAAGAAGCTGAGGAGCCATGTTAATCAATGTCCTTGAAAACTTCTGAATCCGTAGTTATTATCATAACTTTCGCCTGCTTTCCTTCCTCCTAGCTTCCCTGTGTCTTCCTGTCTGTGCTGCCCTGTATCCTTGGTGTCCTCTTGCTATGGGGCCTATCCAGAGTTATAAATCCAAGAAAGGATTTTAGCTGTGACTGTAATTCCTCCTAAGTTAGTCATTTCCATATGATCTCTTTTCCCTATGGCATTGGTTCTCAACCGTCCTGATGTTGTTGATGGGACCTCATGTTGTAGTGACCTCCAAGCATAGAATTACCTCATTGGTACTTCATGATCGTAATTTTGCTACTGTTATGAGTTGTAATATAAATATTTGGTGAGACCCCTGTGGATGAGAACTGATGTCTTATATTGTTATGTCTTTTCTCTTGATTAGAGCTCCCAGCCATAATGGCTTCTAACAGACTCTCATAATGTAGGACTTCTCACCAATACTGAAAGTCCACAGAAGCACAGTAGGCTTGGATCTAGAAGTGATAAGTATGTTTAGCTGAGATGTTTTTACCATTATTATGTTTTTAAAATATCTGCTTATTACCAGATAGAGTTTATATGGACTAGACTAAGATTCTTGCCTTCGGGTGTGGAAGGTTTTTACAGAAAAATGTCATGGTTTGATACTTTTTAATTTTAAAATGACCTTTAGAATGCAGTGCCACTCATTATCATGTTGGCAACTGTGTACATTTAATTGGAATGAATCCTTACTTAAGTATGTGGAAGTTTAATTATGCAGTAGTCAATTTCATTCACTCTGTGACCTCTGAAAATGAAACCTTTTTCATTTTCCTATCTGCTTTTTCACTTTAGTATTCCGTCCTGTTTGAGAACAGGCTCCCATGAATAAAACGTGTCACAGATAAACTTTGGAGTCTGGGATCATTTAGTAGCTTTAGAGGATCTCATTTATATATTTCATGATTCATTACTTTTCTTTGTGAGTTTTCACACTTTTGTAATAAGAAAGGCAGATGAAACTCACTTTCAAGTCAATTTTGTCCTTCCTTCCTTCCTTCCTTCCTTCCTTCCTTCCTTCCTTCCTTCCTTCCTTCCTTCCCTCCCTCCCTCCCTCCCTCCCTCCCTTCTTCCTTCCTTCCTTCCTTCCTTCCTTCCTTCCTTCCTTCCTTCCTTCCTTCCTTCCTTCCTTTCCTTGAATAGAGGAGGGGTAATAAGAAAGTGATTGACAGCTCACTGGACCTGTGCTCTCCATGACTTAACTCATTTCCTCTTATGACAGACAAGTGAAGAGGAAAATCAAATCTCTGTGTTTTGACAAAACTCAATGTATCTTATTTCCTCAGAATTTAAAAAAAATAGTGTTTTAATTATGTATTGGTAGACTCTAGTCTTAGGGCATTTTTCCAGCTTTGCTCTTAGAATGTATTTATACTCTTAAAATGTTTGAAGATCCAAATAGAGGTATTTTATTTGTTTGTTTGTTGGTGTGTTTTAATACACACTGCTTTATAGATTGAATCTAATAATTCTTTAAAGTCATTATTTGATCATTAAAGCCCATTAAATGAACAGCCCAGTTTTTATAATCATGAATTATACTTTATGACATGAGAAAATTGGGTGGAAACAGTACCTAATGTGAGTCCTTTTGCTATACTATTTGGACTACTAGAGAATTGCTAGATTTTCAGATGTGCTTTTACACGTAATCTGTTGCAATATGTCAAAACTTATGTAGCTTCTAGAATTCTTTAGTAAATACATGTGAAAGAATGTAAGTGAGACAATAAATGCTTTTAGTATTAGGACAAAACACGTTTGAACTTATGGAAACCTGGAACAGGACCTCAGAACTGAAAACTTTCATATAGTGCTTAATGTCCTTTTACCACAGTAAGTGACAATACATTACAGGAGAGGTGGAGAGATCCCCACCAAGATTTCAACTACCCTTAATGTTGGATTTTATTTTTAATTTTTTTAAGACAGATTGTCTGTGTAGCCCTGCCTGTACTGGAACTTGCTAGTAGACTAGGCTGGCCTCGAACTCAGAGATCATCCTGCTTTTTCCTCCTGTATAATGGGACTAAAGATAGCAGTAAAATAACAATTTTGATGGCTGAAAAAGGCAAGACATCATACTATTAACTAATTTTTAAAAACATGATAACACATAATCCGTGTGTGAAATGTACATACAGAGTTTTAATGAACTTTTCTCATCTGGACTGACAGAACTCCCTCAGGAGCCAAAGACCACCTAACAAAAACCCCATTACCAGACATGAGAAGACCTCTTTTGAGTTGTTGGCCAGGGCTGTCTAAGAGACTGCTTTGAAAATGTACAATGGAGACTTCTTTGACTACCAATGGTGTATCTAAAAAGATGGACACCTGAGGGCAGCATAACACAGTTATACTTCCATGATACAGAGGCAAACAAAACAAATGCAAGACCGGAGCTTTATAGCAGTGCTAGTTAGCTGAAATAATTACCAAATCAGTAGTATACTTTCCATCATGTATTGTAACATGTTGGAGGAGGTGGAATTGTTGTGTGGGAGGGTATGCTGGCTGTGTTCTAATATCTCAAGATTTATGAAGCTGGGTTTTACCCACAGACAATGAGAGCTGTTAGTTTCTCCGAAAGCACGTTTTCCACAGCTCCAGCTCTTAACACTAAAAGTAATGATCATTCTGCTTAATTCTTCAACTCCTAACTTGGATTTGATGCTGTGGTCCACTTCATGGTGGATAATTTATTGAGAATCCTGGCTCAACTAGTAGTGTTCTATAGCTCAGAGACTACTAGATTATAGTTGAAACTTTATAGAAGGTTCCATTTCTTTGTCTGGAGCAATATTCCTTTGGCTGAGGTTTTGTTTAGTTTATTTATTTATTTATTTATTTATTTATTTATTATTACAGCTTGTGTAGCTTTAGGAACAAGAGTCTTCAAACTCCCACCCCCTTTCTCCCATTATATTATAACAATTGAGGTCTGTCTATTTATGTATGTATGTATTTATTTATTTATTTATTTATTTATTTATTTATTGGTGGAGTGGAGGAAAATCCACTAAGGGAAAACCTGAAATTAAGATTAGATCTATTTGGATGCTCACTCTATTTTCATGCTTAACTCATAGTAAGTAATTGATGGGCAAATATTAATCACTGGCAAAAATTCATCTGAGTTTTGTGTGTGTATAAAGTTTTGTTGGAACACATCCACACCTACTTTTAAAAGTCTTTATATAGAGATGACAATGTTGAACAGTTTTTATAGGGAACATATGGTTTGCAAAGCCTGAAATATTAGCTCTCTGATCCTATACAGAAATTTATAGAATTTGTGTGTTTAAGACTTATTCATTTTTTGTAATTTATTCACTTTGTATCCCAGCTGCAGCCACATCCCTTGTCTCCTCCCAATCCCATCCTCCCTCCCTCCTCTCCCCCTATGCCATTTTCCTAGTCCACTAGTAGGGGAGGTCCTCCTTTCCTTCTATTTGACCCTAGCCTATCAGTTCTCATTAGGACTGGCTGCATTGTCTTCCTCTGAGGCCTGACAAGGCTGCACCCAGGAGGTGATCAAAGAGCTGGCCACTGAGTTCATGTCAGAGACAGCCCCTGCTTCCCTTACTGGGGCACCCACATTATTAAAGCTTACATAACATATTAACTATGTTTAAGACTTCTTTAAAGGCTGGAGAGAGAGCTCTGTGGTTGAGAACACTTGTACTTACAGAAAAACTGAGATCAACATCCCAAATCTATACGGCATCTCACAGCCATCTGTAACTCTATGTCTAAGAGATCTAGTGTTGTAGATTTATTAATATTTGATATTGATGCATATAGTTATTAAGGAATATAAAGGAATTAATTGTTCTAGTAATATTAATTAATGCTGGTTATTAACTCAGTAGCAGTCATTCCTTAACCTGCTATTACATAAATAAAAGACACAGAAACCTATTAGATTTTTGATAAGCCTTAATGCACTGGGGCTGGGCAGATATTAACCCTCTAAGTTATCGTGTCTACTTCCCAGCCAAAACCTCCATAAATACTTGCATATTTTCCATTTGGGCTGCTTCTCTCCACCATTCCAATCCTTAGAGCAAGTTGCTCCTGGCCACCTTCTTCTAGTTCACACTAACTCATGGTGACCTGCTCTGTTATCTCCTCTCTCTTCTTCTTTCCTTCTTGTGGTCTCTCTGTCTTCCACCTCCAGGCTTGTGACCCTTCACTCTATCTATCTCTTTTCTGCCCAGTTCAGGCTGTAGACAACTTTGTTAGCCAATCAGGGATAATTTGGGAGGTATGGTTTCACACAATGCCATTTTGGAAACGTGAGAATTTACTCATAGGACAATGAAGATCTCGGGGGCAAGCAATTAACAATTGAATACATAGTAACTACAGATCAACCAGGACGATCTAGTGACCAGTATAACATTTTTCTCTCACAAACAAATGTATAAACAAATAAATAATAAATGAATAAATAGTAGGTGGATGAATGGATAGACAGACAGACTGACTGACTGGTAGGTAGGCTTAAAGAAAGTCTCCTGTATAACTACCTACAGTTTGTATGTCTCCTCCCTCAATGTAATTAGGTGAGATTTAAACTGTTCTCTTAACTTACAGTTTGAACTAGGACTATTCAAAAATATTTAAATTATTTTATTTTGAAAACAAATCCAAAGAATTCCCTAAAAAATTTAACATGTCTTTAAAACATACCTAAAGAAAAGACTCTTTTCTATTAAAAGAAATCTATTTTAGGGGCTAGAGTAATGGCTGTACTGGTAAAAGTCCTTGCTGTTCTTCCAGAAGACCAGAGTTCAGTTCCTAGTATCCATATTAGGCAGCTCACAACAACTTATATCTCCATGTGCTGGAAAGTTTGATGTCAACTCGACACAAGCAAAAGTAACCTGAGAGGGGGAAGCTTCAATTCTGAAAATACCTCCATAAGTTCAGGCTGTAGGCAAGCCTGTAGGGCATTTTCTGAATTAGTGACTGATAATGGGAGATACAGCCCATTGTGCCTGTTACCATCCCTGGGTACTTAGGTCTATAAAAAAGCAGGCTGCTCATCACTGCATTAGAAAGCCTAAGACACTCAGCTCCAGGGGATCCAGTGCCCTTTTCTGGACTCCACTAATAGCCTGCACACCCATAACATAAAATCACACACACGCACACACACACACATACACACACATACACACACCAAAAAAAAAATACTTTTTAAAAATACATTTTAATATAGCAATATTATCAACATAGATTATAATCTTCAATTTATTCAGTGAATCTTTAATTGAAGATTTTTTATTTTTTTTTTCATTAATATTCTTTTCCTAAAGATTACATCTTGATCATTTAAACATTTATGGTTTTGACCTGTATAATATTTGAGGGTTTCAAACAAAATGCTTAACTTTTGTAGTATTTCCTGTTTGCATACTTTCACTTTCTAGGTTTGGATTAGTCTTCCTTATCTCCAAGGGCATCACCTGCAATGCCATTGCAGATTTGGGAAGACATCCATCTCTATGTCTAAATGAGTCAGGAAGCCTTTTCAAATTTTCAGTCTTTACTGACCCCATGAATAGAGATTCAGGTGATTCACCAACCCTTGTTTCAGAGGGGCCTACCTTTCTTCAAAGTGTTAAATGAACTTGGGAAGAGAATGAATAGAATATCATAGTTTATGAGCATCTTTGTTATACCCAAGAACTCATAAGATACAGAATCGGTAACTAGAGGTAGCTTTACCAAGTGGAATTTTAAAATTTATGGACTTTATTATAAAGAAGGATTCTTGATGAAAGATAATATTATCTGTACTCTCCATTAAAAATTTTATGAAATTTTGTAGAAGGAAGGATGTGTGATATACATGCCAGTAAGAATTAAAATTGACTGACTTGAGCCTTCACCTTTACCTCTAAACCTTTCTTAGAAGAATTACCAGTAAGCCAGAAAAAGACAACAAAGGGCAGTAATAACAAATTCAACTAATTGGATATTCAGAAGGTGCTTGGACACAGGGAAAGCCATATGTTTTAGCTTTTTTTCTCTGTTGATAAAAGAAATTGACACACGGTATACTGTGTGATTATGCTTCTGTCCTGTGTAGTCAAAGGTGGAGCCAATACTACATCAGCTGGGGATGCATTGTAGTCCTCTACTTTCTGCATGTGCTCAAACCTTTATCCTCTAGTCTCTTATAGAAATAATAGCTTTTATATTTTTGCACACATATCTTCCCTTACGATTATCTAAGATTCAAATATTCTCTTGATCGATTATGATATTAATCGATTCCCCTAAGTACTTTTTCCACTGAAAGTTTAGTTGATGCTAATGAAGAAGAACTTGAAGGTTGTGCAGGTCGTTCCCAACTGGAGTTTCAAAGTTTATAGGCATATCCAGTGGGTACCTTTATTACCACTGTGGACATGGTATAGTCATCGCTGAAATTATACCAAAGATGCTACAAAATGAATAATCAAAATAAATGTGGATGTAGAGTGAAGCATGACTTAGAGCCATTGGCAAACTCCTGGTTCGTGTGGTTCTGAGTCTCTGCTTATTTGGCTCAGTGGCCAGCTAATAAGTGGACAGTGAGTTCCTTAAATATAAGAAGTTTTTGTTCATGAAAAGCTACTAAAAAATAAAAATCAATGGTGGTAACTGCAAGGGGATAGAAGGAGCTACAGCGTTGCCAAACTATTTAACCTTCAGTTATTAATGTAGGAATACAAGGAAATAGTATGTCCCGTACAGAATATGAGAGTATTCCCTAAGTTTCCCTCTCCTTTCCAAACAGTAAGAGATTGAGCCATCTACTTCTGTGAGAAAAGTAGACTTCAAGGTAGTGTTCTTATACTAGAGACAAAGTAGGTCATTTTAAAATAACAATAATGAAATTCAGTAAGAAGGTATAAAATTTTGAATCAATATAGGTATCCCGGCTGTTGCAATAAAATAGTATTTAATTTTTTTCCCCTGGCATATGGAATAAAACCATTGTAGGCACAATGTTAGAAAAGACCTAGGAAAACTTTTTGTTCTTTTGTTCTTTAACCTCTAGCTCCCAATTCAGACCTCCTAAAAGTTGCTGTTTTCTTTGTAAGAGGAGATTCTGATAGAGAGCTCTTCATTTGTTAGGATTTAAACAGTGATATTGTTTTTTGTTCAGAGGTAACTCTTTGTGGATTACTGGGTAGCCAC
Organism: Meriones unguiculatus; assembly: GCF_030254825.1. Taxonomy (NCBI): domain Eukaryota; kingdom Metazoa; phylum Chordata; class Mammalia; order Rodentia; family Muridae; genus Meriones; species Meriones unguiculatus. The sequence continues at coordinate 61,003,566 of NC_083352.1, read as the reverse complement.
AGAATGTCTCCAAGACAACAGGTCTTTGATTAAGAGGTTGGGATTTTCATTCTCTGTATCATATGTACCGACCTACTTATAGAACAGAATAGGGCTGAAGGTTGAGTTGCCTCTAGTGGCAGTGAATAATCAGCCATGAGTGTTATAAAGCTGTTCTAGAAGCCCACAAAGGGATACTCCTCTCTCATTCTTGGAAGTCCTTGCTCACTTTTCCTTAATGAATTTGCTTTAGCTCTGCTACATATTACTTGCACACACACACATACTCATGGGGAGAAGAAACTCAGAAACGGGGGTGGGTGAAGAGGGAGAAGAAAAGGGTGGAGGAGAGGGAAGAGAGAGGAGAGAAAAATGGTAAAGACAAAAATGTGCCAAGTAGTTGAATGTCTAAGCCCCCACAAAGAACAGAGTTCTCTGTGCTTGATAGCTGTTAAGACCTGTCCTATATATTTTTTCCCAGAGTGTATCTGTATTCATGTGCCATATTGTAAAATAAGAGACAAGTGTTAGTGTGTTGTTGAATTTTATAAAGAACAGGGCAAAAACAAGTCAATAAATGGAAAAAGATTTAAACTATACAAAGTATATTCTCTATAAAATGGAATGAAATAAGGGACTGAAAGAAATTTGTGAAGTTGAATAAATAATGAGTCAAAGAAGAAGAAATTTCACAAAGGAAATGGAGAAGTAATTTTAGATAAGAGTAAAAACCATTTTTAAACACTTTTAGGATACAACTGTAGCTGTACTATATGGCAAATTTGTTTTAAGGACCATTCAGTATGGAAGAATGAGTGTAAACCATCTAACCCATTTAGAAACAAATAACGTACTAAACCAGTGAAACTAAAGAAAAAATAACACATGGCAGGCATACAGAATGGAAGGACAATAAAAATTAGTGCATTTAGAGTTCATAGGCTTACTTTCCTGTGATATTTTCTTCCTTTTTAAAAAAAAAATTAATGATTTTTTTTCTTATTTGATGTGCATTGGTGTTTTGACTGCATGTGTGCTTGTGTGAGGGTGTGAGATCCCCTGGAATTGGAGTTATAGACAGTTGTAAGCTTCTATGTGGGTGCTGAGAATTGAAGGTTCTCTGTAACAATAGTCAGTGTGCTCTTTACTACTGAGCCGTTTCTCCAGTCCCGTATCGGTGACATTTTCAAACCAGATAAAAAGAGAAGACTCATATTACCAAAGACAGTATGAAAGGGAGGGAATTATTATTGATTGATTTTGTAGAAATAAAAGGATACTAAGTAAATAGTGAATAGTGATGTCAACAGAACAGATAATTATGTGAAATGGAAAAGCCTACTGAAAGTCAGGAAGAAGTATAAAGTCTGAATAAACCTTTACAAGTCAAGTTAGTAATTAAAGATCTCTGTACAATGAAAAAAGCCCATCACATGAGTGTAGTTATAAAGTATATCACAGATGTAAAGAAATGGAAGAGGGACAGTTCTCAGATCCTTCTGTAAGAGCAGTGTTAACCTGATAGCAAAACAAAGATATCACAAGAATGTTATCCTTTATGAATAGCCTATGTTTAAAAAAAAAAAGTCAAAACACATCAATCCGGGGGCTGGAGAGATGGCTCAGAGGTTAAGAGCAATGGATGCTCTTCCAGACATCCTGAGTTCAATTCCCAGCAACCACATGGTGGCTCACAACCATCTGTAATAAGATCTGGTGTCTTCTGGTGTGGAGGTGTAAATACAACTAGAACAAATGTATACATAATAAATAAAATAATTAAAAAAAAAACACTGTGACCAATGCTACTTAAAAAAAAAAACACACATCAATCCAGCAACATATCAAATGGTTAATACATCCTCAGGCATCTCTGAGAGATATCTTTGTTTCCGGGCCATAATGAGTTGAGTATGAAAATACTGTGATTCACCCATCTTTTTGATTTCTCAACCTTAAGAGTTATACTTACACCATAGCAGACCATTAAGCATGTAATAGCCATATGTCCCTAAACCAGCATATGTTCCTTAATTAAAAATACTCCATTGCAACGGGGCTATGGTGGTGCATGCCTTTAATCCCAGTACTCAACAGAAGATCTCTGAGTTCAAGGCCAGCCTGGACTACAGAGTGAGTTCCAAGACATCCAGGGCTATGTAGAGAAACCTTAATGACAACAAAACCAAATAAACAAACAAAAAAGAAAACAAACAAACCAAACCACAAAAAACTTAATTGCTAAAAAATGTTAATGATAATCTGAGCATTTGGTGAGACACATTCTCGCTGGGGCAAGGTTTTGCCTTTTTGTTGATGTCCACATACTACACAGGCCTGTGTTTTCTGAAATTTGGGGTAGCACTGGCAGTTTCTCCTTTTTTGTATTCATTTTTTAAATTCATTATAATTTATTCACATTGTATCTCAGGTGTAGCCCCCTCCCTCATCTCCCAATCCTGCCCACCCTCCCTCTTCTCTTCCCATGCTCCTGCCCCAGTTCACTGATAGGGGAGGTTCGCCTCCCCATCCCTCTGACCCTAGCCTATTAGGTCTCATCAGGACTGGCTGCATTGTCTTCCTCTGTGTTCTGGTAAGGTTGCTCCCCCCCTCAGGGGGAGGTGATCAAAGAGCCAGCCATTGAGTTCATGTTAGAGATAGCTCCTGTTTACCTTACTGGGAAAGCCACTTGGATACTGAGCTGCCATGGGCTACATCTGTAGAGGGGTTCTAGGTTATCTCCATGCATGGTCCTTGGTTGGAATCAGTCTCAGAAAAGAACCCTGGCCCAAATTTGTTGGTTCTGTTGCTCTTGTCCCCTCCAGGTCTTTCTGTCTCCCTCTTCTTTCATAAGATTCCAAGCACTCTGCCAAAAGTTTGGCTATAAGTCTCAGCAACTGCTTCTATACCCTGCTGGGTAGTATCCTTAGTCATCAGGAAAATGCAAATCCAAATGACCCTGAGATTTCACCTTATACCCATCAGAATGTCTATGATAAAAAACTCAAGTGACAGTACATGCTGGAGAGGATATGGAGAAAGGGGAACCCTCCTCCATTGCTGGTGGGAATGTAAACTTGTATAACTACTTTGAAAAGCAACCTTTCTCAGAAAGGTTGTCCTTTTCTCAGAAAATTAGGAATAGTGCTACCTCAAGATCCAGCCATACCACTCCTAGGCTTATATCCAAAAGATGTTCAAGTATACAACAAGGTCATTTGCTCAGCCATGTTCATTGCAGCTTTATTTGTAATAGCCAGAAGCTGGAAACAACCCAGATGTCCCTTAACTGAGGAACAGATACAGAAATTGTGGTACATTTACACAATGGAATACTACTCAGCTATTAAAAACAAGGGAATCATTAAATTTGCAGGCAAATGGTGGGAACTAGAAAAGATCATCCTGAGTGAGGTATCCCAGAAGCAGAAAGACACACATGGTATATACGCACTTATAAGTGGATATCAGAAATATAATATAGGGTCATCATATTAAAATATGTACATCTAAAGAAGCTAAGCAAGAAGTAACACCTTGGGTAAGATGATCAGTCATTCAGAAAGGCAAGTGGGATGGATATTGGAAGAGGGAGAAAACAGAGAACAAGACAGGAGCCTACCACAGAGGGCCTCAGGCAGTTTCTTGCAGTTCAGTGACAAGGATTAAATTTAACATGTTGGTTGACTCGAGAGTTGTATCTGCAGTGGGCAAAAGTTTAGGATCGTCTTTCCTTTGTAGTAGAATATATTTCAGAATCAGGGTCAATGTTTTCTCAATTTCTATATGTCAGCTTTATCAATTTGACACAGCATAGAGTAATCTGAGAGGAAACCTCCAATTGAGGAATTTATCTGAACAAATCAGCGTGTGGTTATGTCTGTGGGCTTGTCTTTTGGTGCCGGAAGGCCATCCCATGAATGGCTAAGCACCATCTTAGCAGGTAAGCCTGAGCAACACAAGACAGCTAGTGAAGCCGTGAACCTGTAGGTAGTGTGGCTCCATAATTTCTGAGACATGTTCCTACCATGAGTTTTTGCACAGGCTTCCCACAATCATGGCCCATGAACTGGAAGTATAAATAAAATAAGCCCATTTTTTTCCATAAGTTTCTTCTTGTCAGTCTTTAGCACATCCACAGGAGGAAACTGGAATGCCTTGTCTTTGATTCTCTAGTCTAGGTCTTTGTTGTCATGTCAGTAATGATGCAGCACCTTCCTCAACAGCGGGCTTAATCTTCAGGATCCAGATTCTTTTTGATACATGAACAAGACCAAATGTTGTTTGCATGGTTTTGTCCTGACTATAACAAACCTGTCCTCTCTCTTGGGCTCTATTGCTAATTCTACTTGTGTTGCTACTCCTAGCACACCATTGAAATTTTAACCCCCCTAAAGTGTTCTGAGAAATCTGAAACCAGCTTCCTCCAAACTCATGTTAACTCTCAGAATTTATTAAAAATCTCATTATTAGTCACTTTAGTGGTGAATCCTTTCTAGAAGGTTCCCACATTCCTTTGCCCAAATGTTCCAATGAATCACTGTGTGATTTCATTTATTTGTCCTGAACTTACGCTTAGGGCTGCTTTTTGGTAAAAGTTTACTCATTAACCTGAATTTACTTATAAACATGTTTTTGTAGTTAGAAGAATTTTTTCTAGTTTTGTTTGCAATAAAACTACAGTATGAAATGAAATATGAGTTTTCACAGGTTAAATATATTTTAGGATGATTTATACTGTGTAATTATTATTAACATTTATTAGAAGTCAATAATGTTCAAATTCATAAAAAGAATTTGAATTTCTCAGACATGTTAAAATATTTTTGTGTGACTAGTGATTGAGTCTCTATAAAAATTTTAGTTAAAAGCAAGACTTTTAAAAGACATAGTTGCTTTGTGATAATTCATTTTTATCTTAAGTTCTTGAAACATAAGAAGGCTTTGCCAAGTCATATTGAAATGATTTGATCATACCTTGAGATACCTTGGTTAACCTAAGAAAGTATTATGAAAATTGATTCTTTGTCATTTTTAGTACACCATTGCAAAGTATATTTTAAAATTAAATTTCTTCTCTGTGCTTCAAGTGAAAAAAAAATCAAAACTTCAGAAATGCAAACTTACTTCCTTGGAAATAACTATTGAATAAGTTGACTGGCAAGGCTTGTTCTTAGTGTCAGTCTGTTCATCTAGTCTTTTGTATGAAATTTGTGTCTAGTTGCTGATGGAAGAAGCAAGAGTTTTGACAAAACAATTCTAGCTCTTCCACTTTAAATATTTAGATAGCCTGGGTGGGTGAGTCTTCTGAGTAGATATCGGGAAGGTGCGAGGTAATTGCTCTGAAGAAAAAGGCTGTGTTCTGGAAGCTGGGGTTCTGTGGATGCACTGCTGTAAGACTGTCAGTGAGGCCCTTGTACCCTTTATGTTTGGGAGCATGTGGCTTGAGTCATTCTGACTACTATGGTTCAAGTCACACCTCTGCCATTTATGAGCCAAAACATTAGCTTTGGAAAGCATAGCGTTACTCATAAAACTGTTGCATACAGACATATGGATGTTCCTGCTCCTTGTCTTCCCTTCCACTGCATATTGCCAGAAATGCTCTGCCCTGTGTCCATCTCTCTCGGCCTGCTTCCCTCTCCTGCATGTGATAGAGTACTTTTGGTTCTGTGCCTTTTCAAGATTTATTTATCAAGTGAGCAGCTTTGAAAGATTAAGTGACTCTGGAGCCATACTGAGGTTTGCTTATTGCATTGGAAGAGGGAGGTGATGCCTCTCTTCAGATGGAAGGGGCAGATACACTTTTGTGTATTATCAAAAATCCCCTTTTCTGAGGCATACAGGCTTACTATAAAAAAAGCATCCCACTGTGTGTACAAGTGTCATTTGCCCCTATTTAGCTTTTTGTGGGAACTGCAGTTCAAGCAGCCAGTTTGAATAGTATTAACATTCTGTCCTGTTACTGTTAAGTGTGAATTCCTGTTTGTCTTTCTTGGGAGTCATTATCTATGCTGGTAGATAAGACAATTTGTTAGCTTCAAAGTGGATAAATCTGAGGTCCTTCAGTGTAGTCAAAATGTAAGGAAATACAAACATTCATTCAGCTCAGAAATAACATTTTAATCCATGTTTTAAGTTGAAACTTCATTATACCCTGTAATAACCTGTGTAATTGCATCATCATTTTACAGATTTTTGTCTGGGTTAAAATAAAGGTTTAGCATAACTGCAATTTATACAGTATGACAAATTAAAAACCATAAAAAGCCATGTTTCTTTCTTAAGTTAAATTTTATTGTATCACACACACACATGTTCAAAACCAGCTGAGCTACTAACTCTGTTTAACCACATTTTAAAGAATTAATCTTAACTCTGTAATGTAATTATGATATATTTTTCTTCATTTCAGAATATTGGAAAGAAGATGACCTGCCAAGAGTTTATTACAAATCTCCAAGGAGTAAATGAAGGTGTGGATTTCTCCAAGGATCTTCTGAAAGTAAGCACAGGACTGTTGGTTTTCAAACAGACTCATGTTGTTTATACTTACTGCTACTTTGAGCTAATGATTGCTGGAGTTTTTAAGCTTTTTGTTTTGCTTTTTATTGGTGATATTTAAGGTGCTATTGAGCCTATTTTGGTGATTCAGATTACAAAGTTTCTGGTGTCAATAATTTTTAACAATCTGAATTACAGTAAGTAAAATGGAGAAAATAAGGAATTATGGACTAGTTTGATGTTTGATGGAGCTGTCTAGAGCTCAGTGTAGGTACTGTACAGTGAGTGCAGTGGCTGCTGTCCACCTTGGCAAAAAACAGTTCTTGATTTACTCTGACAAGAATAGGCCTGATCATTTGCGAAGTCCTGCAACTGTAATCATGGTTCTGAACCTCATTCAGTGTGTGTTTTTTCTTTATGGGAATAATCCAGTGACTGGAAATAATAGTGGCATTTAGTGTGGGAACAGTCATGTGACATATGGTTTTTCCTTTAGAGTATCCTTCTACCACTCACCCATCATAATAACTTTTTTGTCTTAGTATCATAAGAGTGGTGTTTACTATCAATTTTAGTTTAGGACAGGTCTTCTTGAAATCATTATGGCTATATTTCATAATTGGGTGTTCAACCTTTTCCCTACCTCCTTTTCCTCCTTTCTTTCCTCCTTCTCTCTGTTTCACCTTTAAAATTTTTTTTTTGATGTACTTCTTTCTTCTGTTTTTTTTTTTTTAATTTTGAACTATCTTCTTTTTTTTTTAATTTTTGGAGAAAGCTTCAGTTGTATGTATGTCAAACAGATAAACACAAAAATTCCTGTTATCATCTCACAAGTTTGTGAGTAACTCTGTTTTTTCTTCCTTCATCCTGTTTTCAACCTATGAAATTATAGGCACTCATGACATTCTGAGATTTTAAAAAATGTGATGAGTGAAGATACAATTTTGAATACTTTTCTTATAAAAACATCTTACTGTATTGATCAGAAATGTTTAAATCTACTTTACTGAACTGGGTCTTTTGTTGTTTCACATTGGCCTTAATTGTTTTTAAATCTCCTTGGGTCAGAAGTTATATTTAGATTTGTACTTGTTTAAATTTCTTTGGACCAGAGTAACATTTGTACCTGTATCTGATTCTGTGTGTTTGCGTAGCTGGCAGCATTTTTTAAAGGTCCAGCATGTGTTCCAAGTGACTTGGAAAAATTCTCGAAACAAATGTGTATGTGTCCTCAGAGATCACGAACTGCTGAAAAACAAGGAGGACCTTCTTTAGTTTGAACAGTTCTCTGGTATTAAAATGAAAGTGCATAATCTTTTCTTCTCTATCTAAACAGAAATGATTAAGAAAAATACACCATAATGTGTGTGTGTGTGTGTGTGTGTGTGTGTGTGTGTGTGTAAGGGAAATAAGAAGTGTACCTCTTTTCTATAATTCAGAGAATGTACAAGATCTTGCTCTGTTTTGCCTTCCCTGTGCTGATAGGATGGATGACAAGTTGGGCCCTTTTTACAGTTGTCATTTCAGTTCCAGCTCTTTCTTAAATAGCCTGACCAGGAATTTGAGTGTTTTGTCAAGTAAGTTTTCCCTGTAAGTTGTTAGATGCAGTAAGACAGCCAGTAGTAGTAGGTTATTAGCTTCTTCAGAGAAGGCAGTGCTTGAGATGGGATTTTAATGCACAGGTAGAAGCCTTATTTTTCCTTCAAACAATTTTTCTGTTCCGTTTGCTACCTCCTACAAACAGTTCCCATGTTTGGTGTAGGGTGGTTCATAATGCTGTATTTCATTAAGGAAAAATAAATAACACAAAATTTAAAGTGTTACAGATTTGAGTACACGCTCACTAAATTTCTTAATGAAATTCATTTGTTTTTCCTCGCTTCCTTCAAAACAGAGTTTAGGCAAGATCCTTTTAGAAGTAGTTTCCAAAATTACATAGGCTTTCTCTATTTCTTAGTTGGCTGGACATTTTAGGGATACATACTTTATTTTAATAATTTGTCATTTGGTATTTTTAAAGGGATAAACAATTAAAAAATAATGGAAAATTTGGGGAGAAAGTTGCAGACCTCAAACAGATTCAGAGGTCAACAAAGAGAAATGAATCTTAGATAAATATTAATGTGTTTTCTTGGGCAAAAAAAGAAATATAATTACAGAATACAAAACTCTACGATGCAGGTTCATGACCATTAGCTTTTTATTCCATTATTTCCATAAGTAAAGTTAAAAACAACTCAAAGGTAGCCTGAAACATTAGAGATAATTTTTTGTAAGTTCAAAATACACAAAGGACCTGTTTACATAGAGCTGATGAAAAGAACTATAGGGGTTCTTTTAGCAAAGCAAAAGCGAAACCTCACCTACTTCCCAAGCTCCGTTTTGGGCCTCTAATTTGATGCATTCAGCAGAGGAGAAAAGTGAAAAAACAATACTGACAGTTGTCCTTCTTTCCTCTATTTTCAACCAAAAGGTTGACCTCAAACAGCATGAGATCTTCACTGTCCGTTACCTCAACACACCCTCTCTGTGCCTGCCCTTCTTTGTATTTGATTCTATGATTATCAGTGAATGAATGCAAGTATAATTGGGAAAATATGATGAGGCCAGATTTTATTAATCTTGTTGCTAGGGATGTTATATTATTCTTTTACAAATGTTAACATTGACTGAGACCATGAAGCTTGAAAAAAATAATAAGCAGATTCACTAAAAGAAAAGAGGGGGTCAGTTCTCTCTTCAGTCAGGATAGGTATCATATTAAAATTGGTTTAATGAAATTTTACTGCTCTTTTGATTCTTTCAGTGTATTGAATATCATTAACCATAGCTCTGCTATATCTAGCAATATTAAAAACAACAAAACAGTCATTAGCTTAAAATAAACTTAATTAACTTAGGATATAAACACAATAGGGGTTTAATAGACCCTGCTTTTCTGATTTTCCTTCTTATGAAGATAAATGTGTATTTTAATATTTGTGAGTTATGCAGAAGTAAAGTCAATCTTTAAAGCAATAATACAATGGCTATTATTTTTGGAAAAATTGAAAACTGGATAGTAATATGAACCTATTATTATTCAGGATGTTTCTGGGATCTTTTGGGAGGAAGCACCTAGTTCAAAAGGCAGGACAAAACTGGTTGTCCAATTGGAAGCACTAGCTTAGATATCAGGGTCAACAGTGTTGAGGGATATGTATATAAATATTACTTTGAGCCTCTTGTTGGAGCTTCTCTTTGAAGATTGATTGCTTAGATCCCCCCTGGTTTTCTTACTGTGTTCTAAACAAATGGAGTTGACAAAAATCAAGTAGGAAAAAGATAATTGTTTTCTCAGTGTGCTATGATATGCAAAACTGAATGCATCAGAGTGCTTCAGGGCAGGGGTTGAGATAAGCAGTGTAGAATCTGGAGAGCAGAATGTTACACCTGGAACTGGTCATATGCATGCTCAGTTTCCATGCATAGCATGTGGTTATGGTACTGACCTCTCAGAGTGAATAGAAGGATTAAGATACAATGTACATTCACCAGGCTTACTGATAGGGTGGGGAAAGTCCTGGGCCCTAAGTATATTTTAGAGTTGCCAGTGATGTTACTAGTGATAGAGTTGGGGGTAAGGAACAGAAGGTATGTTAACGTTCGTTTTACTTCTTTGTGCCTTTATCTCTTCCGGTGTAAAATAAAGCATCCACCTGGTACCAGTAGTTGTGGTATTTTTTATGTGAGCCCATGAAGCATGTAGAGTACTAGCTTCTTTCTTGCCCTTCCAGTCCTGCACCAAAAGTATAAACTCAAGTTTCCCTGTTGTGTTCAAACTTCCTTATGTGATGTCTTATGTTGTTTTCAAACTTCCTTATGTGAATCAGAATGTGGCGTGGCAGAGAAGAAGTCAAAAGATAGTGGGTGATCTTCAAGACTCCTTTCAGTGCTAGGAGTGTTCTTTACACTGTTCTTGTCTTTGTAAACTCAAGTCATACCTCTTAAATTTGTTTTCCTCTTGTGCGTCTGTTTTAGACGGAGAAGCAAATCATGAAGCCAGCAAATGTTCAGTTCTAAGTCTAAGGAAGTTCCTCTTTTTATAGCAGCAATCTCAAAAGATCATGCCCAGAAGACTGGAGGAGAGGAAGAAGGGGGCCTCAGTCTGAAACAGGTCTAAACTTTTTATAAATGAAAAGCCAGAAGCGAATTCTCAAAAATGCTTGATCTGAGTTATATTCGGAGTATGTAGTTGAAAATAGGAACTTATGGGTGGTATTTAAGTGTAGCTATAAAAAGAGCATCAACTGCTGCCTGGAGTAGGTGAGCTCTCAAAGAGAAGGTCATGTAAACCTGGTAGCAACAGTATCTATGGAGGAAAGGGCTTAGAAGCTTATCCTAGTATAAGGAGGAGAGCCTTTGAAAAGAAAAGCCATGTTAGTAAGCTTTAAAAGAGAAAAGCATTAAAGGTTGAGGCTCAAAAATACAGACTCTTGCTGCCTTTTTTCAGTGTGGCAAATCAAGCTGAGTTGTGTGATGAAAGTCACGCATCTGCTTCTTTCTGCCTTTTCTCTATGGAAGTTTGCAAGTATGCTATAGATTTCAGACCTGAAATAATCATGGACAAGATGAGGATGGCGCCTTTTGTATGGTTCAGACTATGAATGAAAAATGCTGATGGTAATGAGGATATAACTAGAAGTAGCTGGAAATCTACACATCGTGTTTTTACTTTATTAAAACAACAACAACAACAACAACACCTCTCCAAAAGAAGTCTGTTAGAATGGTATGACAGAACAGATGCTGCTTAAAGAGTACAAACAGATTTTTCTCCAAAAAGCAAAGTTTGGGTGGGGGTGGTAGGAATCGTTAAGTGTACTGTAATGGAATATTAATGATTCCTGAGCAGATTCTATTTCTAATTTGACCACAAAGAAGCACTACAAGGTTTCATACTCTAGTGCCTCCACACAATTGTGCATGTTGGTATATTTGGAGCATTCTTAAAACATTGTAAGACTGCCCTCCAAGCCAGCTGTTGCTGTTACACAGACATGAGCACACATGGCTTGGCTTGAAGTCGATCACTCACTGCAATTTTGAACCTTCTCTTTTTGCTTATGATTTACCCAAAGGGGCCTGGGACACCTGGAAGAGTGACTGTCTACAGGCATACAATCCAAGATTACATGAGCTATCCAGCAAAATACTGTGATATCATGTTTATTCATTAAGGGATGGTGGAACACATTTTAATTTAGAGGAATTTGTAGTTAAAATAAAATAGCTCACAAAGAAAACCAGTTTGTTTTAAGGTGGTAGTGATACCTCAATGTGTACATATCAGTTGCAGGAAACAGACTCAATAATATGAGAACAAGTAATAATTAAGGTAACCATTTTAATAACCTCTCTCTCCTTCTTCCTTTCCTTCATTGCTTCCTCCCTCCTTTCTTCCTTCTCTTCCTCACTTCTTCCCACTCTCTCTTCACTTTTACCCTTTGAGTATGCCAGAGAAGCACTCTCTTAACCACTGATCTACATCGCTAACCCTGGTCTAATCTTTTTCATTTGCATGATAAACACTGTGCTATATAAATACAGGTGGGGTACAAGTCCTTGAAACTGGAGACTTCCTAGAGCCAGTGTTTCAATGACAGACTTATAGCCATATCCAATTACATCAAAGAAAAACAAAAAGGAAGTGTTTAGGTTCTTTACTTTCAGGTTGAAGTCATTTTTAAAAAACATGTTTTTGAGGAAGGGCCTCACTTTTAAATAGGCCAATCTGGCCTTAAACTCTCTGTGTAGCCTTGGCCCACCTTAAATTCAGAAATCTTCTGGAGCTCAAGTGCTGAGAGTACAGTTATACTGCCATCCCACAACCTGAAGAAACAATTACTTTTTCAGCTTTGTCATGAATTAGAAAGATTAACTAAGAGTTAACATGTATGTTAATTATGTGTGGGGAATAAGAAGTAATTTGATAATGATGTGAAAACAAAGTGGAACCTTGCGGGGTAGCACGTGTCTAAATGGAACCATCAAATTTTGAATAGCTTCTCAGAGAGTGGCCCTATTCTAGCACTACAAAGTGATGGATATAATGAGTCATCAGAAATGTTCTGCTGGGTTTGCTTAGTTTCATTAGGAGATGGGAGTGTGAAATAGATTTGGAAAAATTGCCAGAAAACTGTTTTATAAAGATTTGTTGCATTTAAAAAAATTAGCTTTAATCAGAAAATCAGCTAACACAGAATAAATCATTTCTTTACCCCAGGTCATGCTGGAACTTTCATTCTCGCTTTTTGTTGGGCTCCTGTTAATAGTTATAGCTAGCATTGCATATCAAACCAGCAATAGATTAAAAATATTTGGTAGAGAAATTGAATGTGCCTTTAACATGTACAAACTTTTCCTGTTATTCTTTAAGTAATATAACAATTATTTCTATAGCATTAAGAGATGGTTTGAAATAGGCAAGAAAATATGTGAATGTCATGGAGAAATGCTACTATATTATATGTAGGGTGCTTGATTGCCACATTGCTTATTTGTAGGTGGGATTGGTGTTTGGAACCAATACCAGATAAATGCCAAGGACTGTTTTTATCTGCTGATATTAATTATTTACTCTTCCTTCAAACTTTCCATAGGTAGAAGCAGTCTTCTCTGTTCTTTTTCTTCTTTCCCATCTCTCCCGTCTGCTTTTGTTCTAAAATTTACTTTCTGAGAAACACCAAAAGCCATATTAATCCATACTTTTCACAGAAGTGTTTTTAAGTATTCTTTTGAATTACAATATATAATTTTATCCTCTTTTTATCCTTCCTTTATACACCCCTTATTTTCTCTCTAATTCATGTTTTTTAGTTGTTGTTGTTGTCGTTGGTGGTGGTGGTGGTGGTGGTGGTGGTGGTGGTGGTGGTGGTGGTGGTGGTGTGTGTGTGTGTTGGTAAATATAAAATACAACCTGCTCACAAGTTACCTGTCTGTGTATGACAAAGCTGCCTACTTGACATTGACTAGCTAGCTGGGATCCCTTCCCTTGGCGAGAACATTTCTCCTCTCAGCATTACCAATTTGCTTGTAACTAGAGGTTCTTATAGCTTTTCCCCTTTCATGTTAGCAAGCCCATTAATGTCATCATTGTTCAGGTTCAGGTTCATTGTTCTTGGTCAAGCAGCTGTGTTGGTGAGACTTGCATAGCCTTTCTGACATTTTTGGAGACACAATGTCACAGAAAACTTCCTAGTCCTCTTGGTTTTACGGACCTTCTGTCTACTCTTCTATAATAATCCCTAAGCTGTAGGTGTAGGAATTCTGTTGAGGATCTATTGGTTGAGACTGGGCACCACTCTACCTCTGGCATTTTGATTGGTTGTAGTTTTCTATACTAGGCTCAGTCTGTTGCAAAGATATGTTTACTAGATGAGGGCTGAGAATTACACTTATCTGTGTGTATAAAATAAACATTCCAGATGTAGTTAGGGATTTTACTGGCTTAGTAAGGAGACAGTTGTAGGTTCACTGCCAAATTGGGTAACTATATAGTAACCTGTAGTTAGCAAGGTTTCCCTCTTGCTGAGCAGGCCTTAGATCAGGTTAGAGAGGTGTTGGTTACCAGAAAGGTATGCACGGCACTGTTGTATCCTTGGCGTGATTGTGCAGTGCTGCTCTTCAACCTTATGGTGTCAGAATGGGTAAGAATATCGTTTGTTTCCCTTTCTTGATAGCTTGCAGGGGTACCATGAAAGGAAGTCCTCAGGGAGGAAGCTTTGTAGGACATCTCTTAAGGTGAATCTTCCCCCTCAGTGTCCCATTTGTCAAATGGACACATTTATTCTGTTTCCCTCCACTGTCACCTGTGGCAAGAATTTCCATACCTTCAAGGTTTTCACTAGAGAAATGAAACATGTCATCCATTTGGAGACTACTACCATTTAAAAGAATGCTGCAAAGGAAAGCCAGTTCAGATCCTGTTACTAAGGCAAGTTACTTCCTTGTGAGATTACTTAATTCTTGAAGCAATTGTTTCATTAGAATGCAAAAAACAGGTAAATTATTACTTACTGTTGTCTCATTTACAAAAACATAAATTGGTTACCCAAGATTTTATCTTAACATAGGGGGTATTTGCATTTCAAGTTGTTAGTCTTATGAAATAGCCTTAGGCAAAGATTCTGTAAAGAGAAGACTTTTGAGACCATATTGTTTGATAAGATAGTATTTCCTGTCATTCCTGTGAGAGCTAAACTCCTTCTTGCTCATAATCTTAAGGATTGAGGTATTAAGTACAGGTTTTGTATGTCATGGTGCATATATATAATATATAAATATATTTATATGTTATATAAATATATAATATAAATATCATGTGTATTATATTTCACTCTGCTAGTGCAAAAAATACTTGTTGAAATAACTGCAGTTTCAGAGTTATCTTTGGTCCTCTAAGCAATAAGTGCTATAGACTGGAACTGTCCTATGATGCAGCCTTGTGCATTTTTTTTTTAATTAACCAAATAAAGCTTAAAAGGAAGAATTGTTTTTATTTCCCCACTAACTTTTGTGTATGACTCGAGGATCACAGTCTTTAATAGGACAGTAGCATGCCGTGTCCTCATCTAGCTTAGAAGCTGATAGAGTACACAGTAACACAAATCAGGAAATGTGTGTCTGTGTATGCAAAGCGGAGTTATTAGTGTTACCATGTTTATCTAAAGTTGGGTGAAATTTAATAAGAATTGCAAATTCTCACTTTGGTAAAAAGCTGTACTAAATATATTGGGTGAAGCAAAGATGAGTAAGACATTAGTACTGCACTGAGGAATTTTTAATAAGTTATAGTAATTTTCAGGTCTTGCTATCCATTAAAATCACCGGGACAAGGGAAGAAAAGTAAAAGGGTAAAATATCCTTACTCAAATGACAGTGTATTAAAGCAGTGAATTCTGGAGAAAGGCCTTGAAATTTGATACCAAATTAAACATACCCTGTATAGTTGCTTCAATTCAAAAGAAATAAAAGAACATATTAGAACAATAATCAAAGCAACTTTATTAATAGAAATTCCAAATTAGAAGCCATTCAGGTGTCATCAATAAATGAGGTGTGGGAGTTTCTACAGAAGAATACTGGACACAGTGCAAAGAATGGACTACAGAGTTCACAGTTGAAGGCGTCACACACACATGTGTATCTATATGGATATAGACAGATGGACATAGCACATGCATTACATATAAAATGTTGAGGCCTTTCAGGACAAGAGAAACAATCTTGGAAATCACTTTATATGGGTAGAATTTAGTTGTCTCTTGAAAGACAATTCTGATGGGTGCTCTGGAGCCAGAACAGGAGGCATTTTCGAATGCCGTTGAGACTCAAAATACCAGTGTTGAGCGAGGCTGAGCAACCGTGTGATACCCTGAAAGCAGCCCTTCCACATGAATGCATTCTCTCTGTGTTAATTATTGTTTACAATGAGCTTGTTGAGGACACTGGAGCATGAAGTCAGATTTTATTTTAGATCAAAGTAGAGAAATAGAAATGTCAAAAAGTTTATGCTCATTTAATGGGCGCAGTTGCACTATTTTTAAAAAGACTAGGGCGGTTTTATGCTGAGATTTTTTTTTGTATCACCTTCACATTGACTGCTAGAGCTCTGTAGAATTACACTTGAAAGTATAAAAATCTATTTCTGTATTTCTACATTTCTGAAAACTCCAAGTCTATAATCTAAGGAATGTGACATTATATAAATCCATGACGCTCTCACAGTATAAGACTTCTGTTGTTGGCCACAGCTAGTGAATTTCGGCACCTTAAATACAATCACAGACTGAGGAATAATGTGGTAGTCATGTGGCTTCTCCCTTTTGTTGTTAAAACATCACAGTTATGTCACTCAGTGTTTTATAGATAATCTATATAAAAGAAGAATTCTTTCTGTGGGTATTGCTTTAGGTTTAATCTTACTTTTTATCCAATATGTTTTTTAAAAAAAATGCATACACTTTGTTTTGAAAGCTCTGTGTCTATACAAAAAGTTGTAGAATATTTCCTGCCCATCTTTTAAAAATAATTCATAAGTTGTGGGCAGATGTGGGTTTGTTTTAATTATTAAACTTTCTAAATGTGTGTATGTAAGATCTAACAGAATAACCAGCTGATACTTTTTAGAAGCAGGATACGAGAACTAGGGAGAAAAGTGAGGCTGTAGTGGCAGGACGTCCAAGGGGTCTTTCGTTGGGCATCATCAATTTCACTTTCCTTTGGCAGTGGACATTTTACTACGAGTCTTCCCAAGACTTTCTTACAGTCTCTCACCAGTGTTTGTTTTCCTTCCTTCTCTTCCCACCTTCCACTCAAATCTGGAATGATGCTGGCCATGTGATCACAGGCCCATGAAGGAAACTCATTCTCTCTGTGGCTTTTCATAACTTTGAGAAGAAAAATAGTTATTTCTTGGCATTGCCATCTGAGTCAGTGTTAGTGCTAAATCCTTCCTACGAGAGTGAATTCAGTTCCTAAACTGCTGCAAAGGAACTCCATTCTTGACTTTGTGGCAACCTCGGGCCACTACCCTGCCTTCATCTCTTCTGACATCTTGATTTAAGTGTTGCACTTTATATTCAAAGATCAGAGACCTATCTCTAAGTCTGTCTTTTCTGCTCATTTGCCACTTTATAACGTTAAGGATCATTTTCCAGAAGTTCTTAAATATGCTTGTCATCTCTTTATGCTCTTATTTCTAACACATTTCTGTTTTTTAGAATAAATGACTTTGCTTATCCACTATATCAGTTACTTATAGTTCTCTAGAAAACTGATTTTTAAAGAATGAAACCAAAGAACAGAGGATATTTTAAGAATATCTCCTTTTTCTCTTTTCCTGTTCATAATACTTAATTCACAGCTTACTTTTAAGAATATTCCCTGCTATAGTCCAGCAGTAATACTCAAGCGTGTACCCAAATTGTATGTGTGTGTGTGTGTTTGTGTGTGTGTGTTTGTATAGACCAAAAAATGGAAGAAAGTGGAGATTTGGCACAGATTGTTGTTTGAGAAGCCATTTGGTATTAAAAACCAATATTAGAAAATATCTTATTTTTGTAATTGTGTTATTTTAAAAAAAAGTACCATGTAGGTTTAAAATGTAAATCTATATGCACATGCTCATGGGCACACATCACAGACACATGCACATGTGCACATGCAGTGATTCATGCCTGCGCTCCTGTGTGGACGTACTCTTTGGTCCCTCATAGAGTGTGTCCTGATTTAGTCACTGGATTAAATAGCTCTTTGACCAGCCATTTACTGTACCATACATAAACTATGCCATAGTATACTGAGCACTGTCCGTTAGAAGGAACTGCGGCATCTTGGGGGTAGTGGTTGGAGCTGACTCTGGAGCAGAGGAAACAGTTGGAGACTTCTTGTATTGCCAGAAAGTATGGAGATGCTCAAAGCAAGAAAGAAGGGCTGCTGGGAAATGGCCAGTTAATGGTAGTGTCTCGATGCTCATACTGGGACAGCTTAAGGAAGAAAATTGATAGCACTGAAATATAGCCACAGAATATGATAAATATCCAGGGAAAAATAAGTATTGGAATCGGAAAAGTTTATTAATTACAGAAAGATCTATTAATAAACATACCAGTACTAGACATTAACTAATTATTGTACTTAGACCATGATGGCTCCCAAGGGTAAAAGGTAGAAGTGGGAGAACCAGCATAGTGGCATAGTCAGAGTGTTTCAGGATATTAATTATTTACAAAGGGAAAATACTAACTTTACGGTGTAGATACCCAGCAGGTACCATCTTAGTGGGTCATTCAAGGGTTATGTCACCATTGTAAGACTTATAGCCACCTTGACATCTCTGAAGCAGTAAGAGAGACATCATTTCCCAGCATCCTTCCCCAAATGTCTGAATTCATTGTAAACTCTAAAATCTATTAGCCAACCATAAATGAGTGATACACCCCAGGAAAATTGCTCATCCTTTCCAGAAATGTCAATATCCTAAAGTAAAAAGGGGCAATAATAGAAAAGCTGGTGTGATTTCGATAATGTTTATAGTTTAATTAATAACAGCATCATTCTTTGATAATTACGCTGGGTGATGTACAATGTTAACATTGGGGGGAGGCTGAGTGAAGATGTATAAGAGCTCTTTGTAAACAGCATTTTTGAAAATTAGAAATTATTTGAAAAAATGAAAATATACTGGTTAGTGAAATGTACAAAGGTTGTGTGCAAGGACATAAATTGCAGCATTGGGCATTATATTTTATTCAGATAGCAAAATAAAAAGAACATCTGTCAAAAAGTCACACATTGTCGTTTGTCCTGATACACATGAATTTGATGCCCCCACACAAACACATCTGTCGTAGTAAAGAGGCAGACTTAAATTTGTTCGCCTTCTACTAAAGTGCCTGCTCTGTGGCCTTGGGCAAACAGTTTCCTTCTGTTTATCCATTTACTTATTTGTTAGTTGACAATTAATAATATTTAAGAGCTAGCCGTGAAGATTAAATGTGAAAAATTCATGTAAAATGGTCAATGTATATTTGAAATTAATAATGGTTTTATTAAAACATCAGCCTGCTGTTATTTTAAGGGAATAAAGATGAGGAAAGCTCCAAAATAGCATTAAATACAGAATTGCGCCACTTCTGTTAAAATTTATGTATATGAATCTTGAGGACAATCTAGTGTGTTGGTAGTGGTGTTAAGGCTGCCATCTGTGAGGTATTTACACAGTTTATTATGTAGAACGTGCATTATTTCTGGAATCAAATCTACATTGGTAGGACCTTATATATTTAATAAACTTCACTAACTCTGCACAAGTGGAAACAAAATGAAATATTTACAGTATGACTTCATTTCTGTAACAGTCCAATTCAACATTAGAAACTGAGATATTCCTTTAGTTTCCAAAAATTAAGGTGTAACCTGCACTTTCTTTGAAAATTTGTTTCCATAACTCACATACAGAAATGTATATAGCAACTTTTAAAGAAAGATTCCATTACTGGTATTCATCAAATAAAAGTAACTAAGCAGAGAAACCTGTGTTTGTAATGTGAAGTCTTTGACTAATCTCTGAGGTTATGGACTCCATTTCTGCTACAGTGGAATGAAAATATATCTCACTTTGCTGCTAGCCACTGACAGCTGATGATGTCTACAATTGTCTGCAACATGAGTCTTAATTTAGGAAATTAACTTAATCCTCTAAAATCTGTAACACTAGGCTGCAACGTCTTATATGGGATCGTAGAGACTAGCTTTTTGTTTTGTGGGAAATAAAAAAAAAAAACAAACACTCCTAGATTTTATAATTTAGTTAGAAATGGATAACTCTAGCGTGATTAAACCCCCTAGAAAAGCATAAAATGATGACGTAATCTACAAGTTAAAAGCTAAAAATAAGAGATATAGCAACTTGGGGACGCACTGTAGAAACATCCTGTCTGAGTGACAGCGGGAGCGAAATTTTCGTAGGATCATCACAAGGGTCTCTTTATTTCCATATGCTACCTACAGAGTGTATGTGGAAATATATTTGTAAATAAGTTCATTTTCAAACAACATGCTTATAACTAACTACTTAAGTTTGACGGTCCTTTCTCAATGTTGTCCGTGCCGGTCTTGTTCTGATTTCTTTAGGTGCTAGAGAACCTTGCCCGGCTACTCAGATGCACTGCTTCAAGTCTACACAGATCTGTGTGGTAGACATTGAGACTCAGCTGCTTTTGAGTCTGGGCTCCACTTGGTTTCTCTTTGGAAAATAGTTCTAGTTTTTACTTGATACAATAATAATATATATTGTTGCATTCCTAAATGAGGTTTACTTATGTCAAATGTTAACAAATCCTCTGGACTCAAAAATAATACATCTCATAATTAGTATCTACTCACAGTTAGTAGATCATTTCCCCTGACTACACTCAAGCTATTATATACCTGCTTAGTGTTTTATTTTCTAAGACACAACAAACAACAGAAAACATCTAATTCTCCCGTATATGATGTGGGAATTTCAAATTTCCTTTTTTGCTTTATTTATTGTAAGCTCTGTTTCAGGCATCGTTCTGGAGCTGCACCATTCCATTATGTCGGAGGCACCCAAGTGAATTCACACATTGAGGACCTAGAGGAGAGCCAGGGATAGCCCTGGTGCCAGGTTGACCCTGGAGCAGCTGAGAGGTGTGCGAGTGTTGCTTGCTTCTCAGGGGAGAAGTTCACTGAGGCTAGTATGAATGAGGTTAAACTAGTGACAGGGAGAGGACAGTTGGGTGTGATGGTGATGGGAGATTTCTGGATGTTTCTTGGGGGGGGGGTTGCCTTGCTGGAGCCATTTTGCTGATGTTAGGAATATAAGATCCATTTTATTAAAAGTGTAGAGAATGTTGAAAAATTATCTGCGTAGACTGGTGTCCCATTTATAATTTTAGATAAGAACACTGAGAAATTATCAAGGGTTGGCTCAAAAAGGACTCGAGACCTTTTCAGGGTCACTCAGTCTCTGTTGTCAATACAGTACGATAATTTGACTGCTGAAAGGCCCAGGGAGACTGAAACTGATGGTATTATATATTCTACCTAATAAATTTACAAATGCAACACCAAAGTGTTTTCATCTCAGTAGCTAGATAAGGTCACTGCAGCCTGTCAGAATTGACAAGAAGTGAAGTGGAAAACAACAGAGATAGAGCCAGAATCAGATTCTGAGGAGAGAGGGAAGGAATTGATTGTCAGCTCAGTGGTCGTGAAAGCATTGTGGTGGCCAGGCAGAGCTGACACACAGCAGAGGCGGCCAGGATGGGGCCAAATCCAAAGTTGGAAGCAGGAGGTGGGAAAATTCGGTTCTGGGGGAAGCAGCTGCCCAAGGGCACAGACACTGCACAGCAGCTGCTGCTTTGCGCTGAGAGCCTCTCCAGGTTGTTCATCTCTCATGTTTGCACGACAACTGACATCTTGCAGTAGGTATTCACACTCTTGTATGTGAGCTTGTTCATGAACAAGGACATTGCATCAGTTATTCCAAATTTGCTAAACGTTCCCGATGCTTTCATCGGCTAACTTTAGGAAAGAACTACTGATTTTCTAAAGACAACTTGTAGTGTCATTTTTACTTAATTGTTTTATATTTTGGAAATGTACTTGATTTAAATGAATAACAGATACTACACTTGACATTAACCAAAATGTTGAGCAAATTTAAAAATATTCTTAGTATAAAAATGTGTTTAGTTTGCTGTTTTATTATTCCACATTTTGCTTTATTTCCACATAACTATACATACCTATAATTTAAGTTTATTTACAATAAATTTAAATTGCTTTATGGTCTACCACCCAAAGTAGGCTAGAATTCTACAACTCTGCTTATTAGTAATAAAAGATACATGTGGTGCTGTTATCTGTAAGCCACTAGACACACAGATAGAAATAAAGAAACAGATTTCAAAGCATATAATCCATTCTTTCATTCTTAGCCCTATAATAAGGCACAGATGTTTACAGATAGTTTCTGGTCCATTGTACCATTAAAAATGCACTGTATTTACATTTGAACTTTTCCAGAGTTATCCAGCCCTGTGTTTCTTTAAATACTCTTGGTATTTCAGCTAGTCTAGAACTAATAATTAAGCATGGGAACATCCATTTTCTCTCGTATATCTACTCTTCTTTCTTCTTCAAAGATTTGTTTATTATCAAAAGCTTTTAAATCTTCTGAGAAAATAATGCATTTTTGCTTCCAATTTTAGCTAAGTAGAGTTTCTAATTTGAATTAATTATTTAATTACTTAATCTTTTTTCTTTTTCTTTTTTTTTAATTTGATTTTTTTCTTATCAGTTACATTTTATTAACTCTGTATCCCAGCCGTGTCCCGATCCCTCATTCCTTCCCAGTCCCTCCCTCCCTCCCTCATCTACACCGTGCCCCTTTCCAAGTCCACTGATGGGGGGGACCTCATCCCCATTGATCCCATCCTGTTTTATCAGGTATCTTCAGGACTGGCTGCAAAGCCTTCCTCTGTGGCTTAACAGGACTGCTCCTCCCTTTGGGGGTGGGGAGGTCAAAGAGCCAGTCATTGAGTTCCTGTTAGAAAAAGTCCTTGTTCCTCTCACTATGGGAAACCAATTGGTTACTGAGCTACCACAGGCTACATCTGAGCAGAGGTTCTAGGTTATATTCATACATGGTCCTTGGTTGAATGTCATTCTCAGAAAAGACCCTGTGCCCAGATATATTTGGTCCTTGTGGAGCTCCTATCCTTTCCCCATCAGACTAACTCCCCTTCTTTCTTATGATTCCCTGTACTCTGCCAAAGGTTTGGTCATGAGTCTTTGCTTTGAAAACACTGCTAGTTAGAGTCTTTCAGATGCGCTCAGTAGACTCCTGTCATACGTTCAATGTACATCCCATCTGTCTTTCTAAACGAGGATTGATCATCTTACCCCATGTCCGCTCAATTGATTATCTTTTTTAGGTATATAGATTTCATTATGTTTATCATATCTTATAGGTCTATATAAGTGAGTATATCCCATGTTTGTCTTTCTCCTTCTGGGATATTTAACTCAGAATGATGTTTTCTAGATCCCACCATTTGCCTGCAAATTTCATGATTTCCTCCTTTTTGATTGCTGAGTAGTATTCCATTGTGTAAAAATACCACAATTTCTGTACCCATTCCTCCATTGATGGACATCTGGGTTGTTTCCAGGTTCTGGCTATTACAAATAAAGCTGCTATAAACATGGTTGAGCAAGTATCCCTTTTGTGTGCTTGAGCAAACTTTGGGTATATACCTAGCAGTGGTATAGCTGGGTCTTGAGGAAGCCCTATTCCTAATTGTCTTAGAAAGCGCCAGATAGATTTCCAGAGTGGTTGTACCAGTTTACATTCCCACCAGCAGTGGAGGAGGGTTCCCCTTTCTCCACAACCTCTCCAGCATGTGTTGTCACTTGAGTTTTTCATCTTGGCCATTCTGATGGGTGTAAGGTGATATCTCAGGGTCGTTTTGATTTGCATTTCCCTGATGGCTAATGAGGTTGAGCATTTCTTTAAGTGTTTCTCTGCCATTGGATATTCCTCTGTCGAGAATTCTCTGTTTAGCTCTGTTCCCCATTTTTTAAGTGGATTACTTGGTTTGCTGCTTTTCAGCTTTTTTAGTTCTTTGTATATACTGGATATTAGTCCTCTGTCATATAAAGGGTTAGTGAAGATTCTTTCCCAATCTGTAGGCAGTCGTTTTGTTTTGATGACAGTGTCCTTTGCTTTACAGAAGCTTTTCAGTTTCATTATGTCCCATTTATTGATTGTTGCTCTTAGAGCCTGTGCTGTTGGTGTTCTGTTCAGGAAGTTGTCTCCTGTGCCAATGAGTTCTAGGCTGTTCCCCACTTTTTCTTCTAACAGATTTAGAGTATCTGGTTTTATGCTGAGGTCTTTGATCCACTTGGACTTTAGTTTTGTGCAGGGTGATAAATATGGATCTATTTCCATTTTTCTGCATGTGGATATCCAGTTGGACCAGCACCATTTGTTGAAGATGCTGTCTTTTTTCCATTGAATGGTTTTGGCTTCTTTGTCAAAAATTGAGTATTCATAGGTATGTGGGTTTATTTCTGGGTCTTCTGTGCGGTTCCATTGATCCTCCTTTTTGTCTGTTAGCCTTCCCGCGCATTTTCTGAAGCAGGACCAAATCAGAGAGTAGAGAGCAAGGGGAACCCCTGTGCATTCCAACTGGTCCCCCAAGAGAGTGAGTGAGCCTTCTAGGGAGAGGTTGCCCCAGACCCAGGGCCTCTCCAAAGAAGCAACCAGAGAGATCCCTGCCACCCACACTCCTAGTGTGGGCATCATAGGGATTCTTGGGATAGCGACCCCAACGTTGAAGCCTCTGCCGTGCGGGTCCACCAGTGTTATCCAGGCAAACAATCCCTGGATCTCAGACAGAACTGCATAATAGTGGCCTGCAGGCCACTGCAATAGTCAGAGAATCAGCGCATGTACACTGCGCCCACTAAAAGCGCACGCGAATAGCACCAGCATCACATTCCTTATTTAGGCAAAACTGAAACCACAATGCACACTCCCAAACCAGTGAACCTCTCTCATCTTCCTGAAAAAACAGTCCAGAAAACAGAAAGAGACGATCAATCTTGAGGAACAAACAGTGAGGATTATAAATAACCAGATGGCTAGAGGCAGACGTAAGAACACTCCCAACAAAAATCAGGACATAATGACCTCACCAGCAACTCCACAAAACAATGGACACTTCAATTCACTAGATATGCAAGAAAACTACCTCAAAACTATGTTTCTCCAGCTATTAGAGACCCATAAAGATGAAATGAGCAAAGCCCTCAGAGAAATAGCCAAAGAAATCGAGACTAACCAAGAGGAAACAAATCTTGCTCTCAGAGAAATGACCACGAAAATTGAGGCAAACAAAGAAGAAATGCACAAAGTTCTCAAAGAAATGTCCACACAAATGAAGGCAAATAAAGAAGAAATAAACAAAGCTCTCCTAGAAATACAGGCAATTATACCCAAAGAAGTAGTGGCACAATTAGTGATACATAGAGAGGAAATGGACAAAAAAATAGAAGCTGTCATTGAAAAGCAGGACTCCACATTCAAACAGATGAAGGAAATGGTGCAAGACATGAACACAGACTTAGAATCAATAAAGAAAACACAAATAGAGAAAAACCAGGAGCAGGAGAACATAGAGAAAAGATCAGGAACTACAAAGGTAAGCATCACCAACAGAATACAAGAGATGGAAGAAAGAATCTTAGGAGCTGAAGATATTTTTATTTTTTTATTAATTACAGTTTATTTACTTCGTATCCCACCTTTGTATCCTTTCCTCCCTTTTATCCTCCCAATCCCACCCTCCGTCTGTCTTCTCCACCCATGCCCCTGTCCCAGTCCACTGATAGGGGAGGTCTTTCTCCCATTCTTTCTGATCGTAATCTATCAGGTCTCATCAGGAGTGGCTGCATTGTTTTTCTCTGTGGCCTGGTAAAGCTGCATCCCCCTAAGAAGGAGGTGACCAAAGAGCAGGCCAATCAGTTCCTGTCAGAGACAGTCCCTGTTCTTATTACTATGGAACCCACTTGGACACTGAACTGCCGTGGGCTACATCTGTGCAGGGGTTCTGGTCCTTGGTTGGAGTATCAGTCTCAGAAAAGACCCCTTTGCCCAGAATTTTTGGTTCTATTGCTCTCCTTGTGAAGCTCCTGTACTCTCCAGGTCATACTCTTTCCTACTTCTTTTATAAAATTCCCTGCACTCTGCCCAAAGTTTGGCTATAAGTCTCAGCATCTACTTCGATACTCTACAGGGTAGAGTCTTTTAGAGGCCCTCTGTGGTAGGTTTCTATCCTGTTCCCTGTTTTTTTTTCCTCCTCTTATGATGTCCATCCTCTTTGCCTGTCTGAATGGGCATTGAGCATCTTAGCCAGAGTCCTCCTTCTTGATTAACTTCCTTAGGTATACAGATCTTAGTATGTTTATCCTATATTGTATGTCTACTATCCACTTATGAGTGAGTATATACTTTGTGTGTCTTTCTGCTTCTGGGATACCTCACTCAGGATGATCTTTTCCAGTTCCCACCTTTTGACTGCAAATTTCATGATTTTCTTGTTTTTAATGGTGGCTGAGTAATATTCCATTGTGGAAATGTACCACAATTTCTGTATCCACTCCTCAACTGAGGGGCATCTGGGTTGTTTCCATCTTCTGGCTATAACAAATAAAGCTGCTACAAACATGGTTGAGCAAATGTCCTTGTTGTGTACTTGAGACTCTTTTGGGCACATGCCTAGGCGTGGTATAGCTAGGTCTTGAGGAGGCATTATTCCTAATTGTCTGAGAAAGCTCCTGATTTATTTCCAAAGTGGTTGTACAAGTTTACATTCCCACCAGCAGTGGAGGAGGGTTCCCCTTTCTCTACATCCTCTCCAGCATGTGTTGTCATTGAGTTTTTGTTCTTAGCCATTCTGATAGATGTGATGTGAAATCTCAGGGTCGTTTTGATTTGCATTTTCCTGATGAGTAAGGATGTTGAGCATTTCTTTAAGTGTTGCTCTATTGAGAATTCTCTGTTTAGCTCTGTACCCCATTTTCTAATTGGATTACTTGATTTGTAGCTGTTTAACTTCTTGAGTTCTTTATATATTCTGGATATTAGCCTTCTGTCAGATATAGGGTTGGTGAAGATGCTTTCCCAGTCTGTAGGCAGTTGTTTTGTTCTGATGACAGTGTCCTTTGCTTTACAGAAGCTTTTCAGTTTCATGAGATCCCATTATTGATTGTTGATCTTAGAGCCTGTGCAGTTGGTGTTCTATTCAGGAAGTTGTCTCCTGTGTCAATGAGTTCAAGGTGCTTCCCCACTTTTTCTTCTAACTGGTTAAGTATGTCTGGTTTTATGTTGAAATCTTTGATCCACTTTGACTTTAGTTTTGTGTAGGGTGATAAGTATTGATCTTTGCTTTTTTTTTTTTTTGCATTTTTCTACATGTTGATATCCAGTTAGACCAGCACCATTTGTTGAAGATGCTGTCTTTTTTCCATTGAATGGATTTGGCATCTTTGTCAAAAATCAGATGTCCATAAGTCTGTGGATTTATTTCTGTGTCTTCTATTCGATTCCATTGATCCACCAGTCGGTTTCTATGCCACTACCATGCAGTTTTTACTATTGTTGCTCTATAGTACAGCTTGAGTTCAGGGTTGGAGATACCTTCAGAAGATCTATTATTGTAGAGGATAGTTTTAGCAATTCTGGGTTTCTTGTTGTTCCATATGAAGTTGAGAATTTTTCTTTCAAGTTCTGTGAAGAATTGTGTTGGTAATTTGATGGGAATTGCATTGAATCTGTAGATTGCTTTTGGTAAGATGGCCATTTTTACTATATTAATCCTGCCAAGCCATGAGCAGGGGAGATCTTTCCATCTTCTGATATCTTCTTCTAATTCTTTCTTCAGAGACTTGAAATTTTTTCATACAAGTCTTTGACTTGCTTGTTTAGGGTCATACCAAGGTACTTTATGTCATTTGTGGCTATTGTGAAGGGTGTTGTTTCCCTGATTTCTTTCTTAGCCCTTTTGTCCTTTGTATACAGGAAGGCTACTGATTTTTTTTTTTTTGAGTTAATTTTTTTTCAGCCACTTTCCTAAGGTATTTATCAGCTGTAGGAGTTCATGGTAGAATTTTTGGGGTCACTCATGTATACTATCATATCATCTGCAAAGAGTGAAACTTTGAATTCTTCCATTCCAGTTTGTATCCCCTTGATCTCCTTTGACCCATCCCGCAGGTCTGTCAACAGAGATTCTGAATGGGGGAGTGGGAATGAAAAAGGGGACAAGAGCACGAGAAATGAAGACCAAGACAGTATCTCTGATCAAAGTCTCCGTTTATTCGAGTTTTCCATACAGCTATATAGGCAGAAGCAGAAGGAATGTAATTGCCTTTGCCAGGGTTACTGAGTGACTAGAAATCACAGGATGGCCCACCAAGATGTACTAATAATGGTAATTTGGAAAGTCCCTCAGAAGAGTTACTTAGGAAGCCCTGAGGGAGAGGAGAATTTAAGGTATCTAAGGAAGATGATCTTATCAAAAGCCCCAGGTCAGCCAGGAATGCACTATTGTATCTGGGCAGTAGTCTGGTCAAGTCAGATGCCAAAATTTAGGGGGCAGCAAGGTGCCAGAAGGCCCCTGACACTCCTTTAATTGTTTTATTGCTCTAGCAAGGACTTCAAGAACTATGTTGAACAGATATGGAGGGAGTGGGCAGCCTTGCCTTGTCCCTGATTTCAATGGAATTGATTTAAGTCTCTGTCTGTTGAGTTTGATGTTGGCTATAGGCTTGCTATATATTTCCTTTACTATGTTTAGGTATGTGCCTTATATCCCTTATCTCTAATACTTTAAATATGAATGGGTGTTGGATTTTATCAAATGCTTTTTCAGCATCTAAGGAGATTATCATGTGTTTTGTTTTGTTTTGTTTTTTTCCTTTTTTTATATGGTGGATCACATTGATGGATTTCTGTATCTCAAGCCACCCCTGCATACCTGGGGTAAAGCCTACTTGGTTATGGTGGATGATATCTTTGATGTGTTCTTGTATTCAGTTTGCAAGTGTTTTACTGAGTATTTTTTTAGATTATTTATTTATTTACTTTATAATTTGATCATCGCTTCTCTCCCTTCCTTACCTCTCAGTTCCTCCCCCACATCTTCCATTTCTCCCTCTCGCCTCAGAAAAGAGTAGGCCACCTATGGACATCAGTCCTCCTTGGCATATCAAGTTGGAGTAGGACTAGATGTATCTTCTGTTTTTTTTTCTTTCTTTTTTTTATCCCTTTTTTTAAAATTTTTCATCAATTACACTTTATTCATTCTGCATCCCCCCATAAGCCCCTTCCTCCTCCCCTCCCAATCCCACCCTCCCTCCTCCCTCTGCTTGCATTCCACTCCCCAAGTCCACTGATAGGGGAGGTTCTCCTCTCCTTTCTGATCTTAGTCTATCAGTTCACATCAAAAGTGGCTTCATTGTCCTCTACTATGGCCTGGTAAGGCTGCTCCCCCCCAGGGGGAGGTGATCAAAGAGCAGGCCAATCAGATTATGTCAGAGGCAGTCCCTCTTCACATTACTATGTAACCCAATTGGACTCTGAACTGCCCTGGGCTACATCTGTGCAGGGGTTCTGGGTTATCTCCAAGAATAGTCCTTGGTTGGAGTATGAGTCTCTGGGAAGTTCCCTGTGTTCAAATTTTCTTGTTCTGTTGCTCTCCTTGTGGAGACTCTGTCCTCTCCAGCTCTTACTATTTCCCAATTCTTACATAAAATTCCATTCACTCTGCCCAACAGTTGCCCATTAGGCTCAGCATCTGCTTTGATAGTCTGTAGGGCAGAGGCTTTCAGAGGCCCTCTGTGGTAGGTTCCTAGGTTGTTTCCTGTTTTCTTCTTCTTCTGATGTCCATCCTCTTTGCCTTTCCAGATGGGGATTGTACATTTTACTGAGTATTTTTACATCAAATTGGCCTGAAATTTTCTTTCTTTGTTGGGTCTTCGTGAGGTGTAGGTGCCAAGGTGACTGTGGCTTCATAGAATGAGTTTGGTAGTGTTCCTTCTGTTTCTATTTTGTGGAATAGTTTGAAGAGTATTGGTGATAGCTTTTCTTTGAAGGTCTGATAGAATTCTGTGCTGAAATCATCTGACACTGGACTTTTTTGGATGGGAAACCCTTGATGACAGCTTCTATTTCCTTAGGGGATTTGCAACTATTTAATTGATTTACCTGTTCTTGATTCAGCTTTGATAAGTGGAATCGATCAAGAATTTTTTTTTTTTTTTTTTTTTTTAGATTTTTAAATTTTATGGTGTATAGGCTTTTGAAGTGAGACCTAATGACTGTTTGGGTTTCCTCAGTGTCAGTTGTTTTGTCCCCCTTTTCATTTCTGATTTTGCTGATTTGGATGGTTTTTATGTGCCTTTTAGTTAGTTTGGCTAAGGGTTTGTCTATCTTGTTGGTTTTCTCAAGGAACTAGCTCTTGGTGTCATTGATTCTTTGAATTGTTTGATTTGTTTCTAATTTATTGATTTCAACCCAGCATTTGATTATTTCCAGCCGTGTACTCCTCTTCTTTCATGTCTGCTGCTCTTCTTCTTTTTCTTTTTTCTTTTTCCTGGGGCTTTTAGGTAAGCCATTAAGTTGCTTTAATGAGATGTTTCGAATTTTTTCTTGAAGGCACTTAGTGCTATGAATTTTCCTCTTAGCACTGCCTTCATTGTGTGTCATAAGTTTGTGTATGTTGTGCCTTCATTTTCATTGAGTTCTAGGAAGAATTTAATTTCTCTCTTTATTTCTTCCCTGACCCAACTGTCATTAAGTAACAAGTTGTTCAGTTTCAATGTATACATAGGCTTTTTGCTATTTCTTTTGCTGAGGTCCAGCTTTAGTCCATGGTGATCAGATACGATATTAGGGATTATTTCAGTCTTCTTATATCTGTTGAGGATTGCTTTATGACCAACTGTATGACCTATTTTAGAGAAGGTTCCATGAGGTGCTGAGATGAAGGTAAATTCTCTTTTGAGTGAAAGGTTCTGTAGTTGTCTGTTAGGTCCATTTAATTCATGACCTCTGTTAGAGACATTGTTTCTTTGTTTAATTTCTGTTTTGTTGACCTGTCCTTTGTTGAGAGTGTGGTATTGAAGTCTCCCACTGTTAATGTGTGGGATCTATGTGTGGTTTAAGTTTAATTAATGTTTCTTTTACAAATGTGGGTGCCCTTGTATTTGGGGCATAGATGTTCAGGATTATGATGTCTTCCTGGTAGAATTTTTCTTTGATGAATATGAAGTGTCCTTTCCCATCTCTTTTGATTAATTTGGTTGAAGGTCTATTTTATCAGATATCAGAATGGCTACTCCTGCTTGTTTCTTGGGCCCATTTGCTTGGAAAGCTGTCTTCCAACCCTTTATCCTCAGGTAATGTCTATCTTTGTGACTTTGGTGTGTTTCTTGTATGCAACAGATTGTTGGGTCTTGTTTATGCATCCATTCATTTCCTGTGTTTTCCTGAATGTAATTAGCTTTCCTGGGTTGCATTTTTCCTTCTAGTATCTTCTGTAATGATGGATTTGTGTGCTGGTGTTGTTAAAATTTGTTTTTGTTGTTGAATATTTTTTTTCACCATCTATGAGCACTGAGAGTTTTGCTGGGTATAGTAGCCTGGGCTGACATCTGTGTTCTCTTTGGGTCTACGTGATATCCATCCAGGCCCTTTTGGTTTTCATAGTCTCCATTTAGAAGTCAGGTGTGATTCTAATGGGTTTGCCATTATATGTTACTTGACTTTTTTCCCTTGCAGCTTTTAGTGTTTTTTTCTTTGTTCTGTATACTTACTGTTTTGATTATTATGTGACGGGAGGATTTTCTTTTCTGGTCTAATTTATTAGGTGTTCTGTAGGCCTTTTTTATGCTTATAGTTCCCTCCTTTAAATTGGGGAAATTTTCTTCTATGATTTTGTTGAAAATATTTTCTGGGCCTTGGACAGAAAATCTTCTTTTTCCTTTATTCCTATTATTCTTTGGTTTTGTCTGTTCATGTTGTCTTGGATTTCATGGAAGCTTTGTGTCAGGAATTTTTTAGATTTATTATTTTCTTTGACAGATTCATTGATTTCTTCCATTGTATCTTCCACACCTGAGATTCTTTCTTCCATTTCTTGTAGTCTGTTGGTTATGCTCACCTCTGCAATTCCTGTCTTCTTTCCTATTTTCTTCCTCCCTATGATTTTCTCTGTTTGTGTTTCTTTAAATTTTCCAATTCTATCTTCAGATCTTGAACCGTTTTGTTGATTTCCTTTACTTATCTGTATTTTCCTGTTTTTT
The DNA here is from genome assembly GCF_030254825.1 of Meriones unguiculatus. Taxonomy (NCBI): domain Eukaryota; kingdom Metazoa; phylum Chordata; class Mammalia; order Rodentia; family Muridae; genus Meriones; species Meriones unguiculatus. The sequence goes on along the minus strand of NC_083352.1, from coordinate 60,971,640 downwards.
CTTCAATTCCTTCACCCCTTTGTTTGAACATTCCTATGTTTTGTTTTGGTTTTTTCTTTCAGTGATTTAATCATTTCCTCTTTGAAAGCCACAAATTGTTTTGCTCCATCTTCCTGTATTTCTTTATGGATAGACATAATCTGTTTGATTTTATCTTCCTCTAATTCTTTATACATTTTATTTGTTTCCTCTATTAACTTCTTCATAAGCATAAATGTCAGGCCATCTTCTTGAATTTCACTCATGTTAGGGTGTCCAGGGCTACTTGCCCCTGGATAACTGGGTTCTGGGCATGCCATATTGCTTTGCCTTTTGTTGGTTGTGCTTTTATGCTAGCCTCTAACCATCTGGCTGTCTCAGGTGTTGCCTGTTAATTTTTGGTACCTGCTGGAATCTTGGGGTGGGGAGAATCCCCATGGCAGGGTTCTAAAGGAGGCCTCCTTAGCTTTTTGGGTATGGTCAACTGAATGGTGGTGCTTCTCAGGAATTGTCACAGTTTACCTCAGTTTACCTGTGTGGTAACTGTGGTGTTCAGGAAGCCTTTCCTCTCATCAGTCCTGGAGATGGCTTCCCTGCTGCTGAGTTTCTTGCTCTGAGTTTACTGAAATGCTGCTGCTGCTCTTTTTTTAATTATTTTTATTTTATTAATTACACTTTGTTCACTTTGTATCCCCCATAAGTCCCTCCCTCCTCCCCTCACATTCCTGCCCTCCCCTCCCCCTTCTTCACACATGCCCCTCCCCAAGTCCACTGATAAAGGAGGTCCTCCTCTCCTTCCTTCTGATCTTAGTCTATCAGATCACATCAGGAGTGGCTGCATGCTCTTAAGCTGTATTTGCTGGACACAGCCCTCTTGAAGAACCACGGAGTCCCGCGTTTTTTTTTCAGTTTAGCGTATGAATAACAGGTTGTTCCTTGGAGGAGTATCTGAGGGCTACTCCAATGGCTCTCAGGCTTCTGAAGTTCTGAGGTTGTAGCTGTGTGCCCCAGTACTCTAGCCAAAATTAATGGCAGGCAAGCATTGCACTCATGCGTACAGTAGGAGGCCAGAGCCTAGAAGCTAGGAAACACAATCGTTGGTGTATTAGGGCCCAGAGTTCAGACTGCTGGTCACTTTGCAGACCCTGCTGTGCTGCTGGTCAGGAAGAGTGTCCTCCTGCTGCTGCCATCTTGGATTCCCTCATGTATGATACTCTTAAAAAATCACATGCTCAGCTGCCACATTTGCAGGCTGGTTCTTGCATCTGAAATTCCATGTCTGGAGGTTTTATCCTTCTTCACCTACCAAGAACAGGATCCCTGCAGGAGCACCACACTCCTGAAGACTGGGAAGAAGAAAGGTCCTTCTTTCTTAAAGATATTTATCACTGTTTTCATCCAACTGAATTTTTTCTGGTTTTTCAAATATATTATTCAAAATGATTATTGAGTCATGAATATGTTTATTAATTAAATCACTGGGAAAAATGAGCTTTTAGTCCAAGTTCCAAGCAGTTTATAGTATGTCAGTACTTAATGTCTGTCTTAAAAAAAAATCCTATACCTCTTCTTTAAGTAGCTTTATCTTTAAAAATATATTATAAGATAAAATTTTTTTTGAATAAAAATGTTGAAATTTTGTATGGAATGTGATTTTTAGGGAGAGAATGAGGGAGTTTCTGCTTTTCCATATAACTTACTTCTGCTTGGAATTTTTTGATAATCCAAGAAAGTAGGAAATATTTGTATGGAACATGATCAGTCTGTTAAAGTTTTTGGCAGCCACTGTCCTATTCATTGTTTACATCTCTCTGGGATAATGCTGTTCCATTGGCTAGGTTATGAGTCCTGATGTTGATTCTAAGAATAAGATGCTAGTTTGGACCTTTATTGCTTTCATTGTATGAGTTGTCCTATGATGGGATTCATGTTTCAGATCATTTTAAAGTATTAAATATAATGCAGACCTTACTTATTATATAGTTACTTTCTGGATTTGAATACATATCAGCTAGTAATAGTGATCTCAGAAAAGTCATATACAAAAAAGAGAGAAGTCCCTCTTCTCAACTAGGATGTTAACCAACTGAAGAAGGGTAGAGTTGAGAGTAAAATGATCTTTGTAAAATTAACTTTTATTCTCCAGAAGTAATTGTCCCAGAGCTTTCTGCTGAATAAGCTCGCACTTTCTAGCTGTTTCTGAACTCCTGGATGGTTACACTCAGCTGTTCTGGCTCAAACTCCTCTCCAAGCTGACTGATTCAATCCAGCATCTCTTGGCTTCTGACTGAATTTCTCTGCTTGTCCTCAAACTAACTCCAGCAATATGTTCTAATCTTCTGGCTCCTTCTCATTCTCTGGCTCTTCCTCTCTGTAACCTGTCTCTGTAAAACTGTCTCAGTAAAACTGCTGTACACACATTCCTCCTCCTCCCACCCTCTCTTTCTGTGCTGTTCTCATGAGAGTTGGACATATCCTGTTTCTGACTCATTCTGTCAGATCTTTCTCAGATTCATCACTTTGTGTGCCCTTCAATTAGAAGTTAATTTTAAACATGGGTGCTTCCTTCTATGAACTAACTTTACCTTCATTGTTAGGGATTAATGGTGTGTAATAAGGACATGTCTGTATTCCATCCAAATCATAGTGTAATCCAGGGTGTGTCTGTATTCCAGCTGGATCACATAGATCTAGAAGGTCTTAAATGGGATCCCTTGCCAGAACAGTCATTTTGCTGGATTAAAATTTTTCTACAGATCTTATTGATTATTGATTTCTCTCATTTTGTTAAGTGGGAAGATGGGTTTCAGAAAGAGCGAGCGAGAGAGAGAGAGAGAGAGAGAGAGAGAGAGAGGAGAGAGGTGTCTAGTTTAAGTCCTAATTGGTGGGCTAGGATATAGCTTAGTTGTAGGGAACTTCCTAGCACCTGCAAGGCTTTCAGTTCAGTTCCCTGCACTAAGGGACGGGGAAAGACATGGTGGTGCTCACCTTCAATCCCAGCATCCAGAGCGAGAGGCATCCAAGAGGCAGGTGGATCTTGGTGAGTTCAAGGCCAGCCTGATCTAATGAGTGAGTTCAAGGACAGCCAGGGCTACACAGAATAACCCCCATGGAGAAAAAAAAAAAAAAAAACAAAAAGGAAAAAAAATTGCTGCTTCTCATCCCCATTACTTGGGATTCCCTCTTCAGGATGCCTCAACCCTGCAATGCCACCCAGTACTAGTTACTAGAAAGTATTAGTGGTATATGGCACAGAGCTATAAAATTAACCTTTGCTTATAAATTTGCTGCTTCTTTTTTTTAAAACCTGTTATCCCATTTTAGGAATTTGTATTTCCTGATTGTCAATCCATTACCCATTTCTCTGTCTCATATTTATTAACACTTTTTAAGTCAAGCAAAAATAACTTGTAGTTATTCCTATCTATAAGTAGAAAAGGCATTTACAAGCAGCTCCTCTTGGTCACAGAGGGAGTAGAGGAATCCTCTCCCTGCTTGATGAGGATCTTTGTAGGGGAACAGTTGCTTAAACAACAGAAAACCATTTGCCACTGTTGAAAGCAAACCCCATGGTGGTTAGCTTTGTGTAATTTTTCTTCCAAGGTTTACAAGTTAGAAAGCAAGCAATAAAACAGAATATGTACTGTGAGGAAAGTGAATAAAGTACATACTCTCCTCCCCTAAGTTTATACCTGTAAGATTTGTAGACTCATGCATATCATAAAATTGTATACTTATACATGATTTACTGAGTTGAAAATAGCAGGCAGGCAAGGGGTATAGTTGAACTGTTGGGCATTACCTGATCAGTTGTGAGAACTCTGAGTTCCATCCCCATCGAGGGAAAAGTAAAGCAGATTAAAATTCCTGAGTTCAAATTACAGTCAGCTCTTTTCTAATTACCTCATTTTCAAACTTATGAAGTGCTTCTCAACTGTAGCTGTGTGCTAGCACCATGTGACAGAATGGAAACAAAATAGTGCCTAGTCTCCATCCCTAGAAAAATTCTCATTTTTTTTAATTTTAATTTTATTTATATATTTATTACAATTTAGTCACTTTATATCCCCGCTGTAGCCTCCTCCCTCATCTCCTTCCAGTTCTACCCACCCTCCTTCTTCTTCCCCTATGCCCTTTCCCTAGTCCCCTGATAGGGGAGGACCTCCTCCCTTTCTGTCTGACCCTTATCAGGTCTCATCAGGACTGGCTTTATCATCTTCCTCTGTGGCCTGACAAGGCTGCACCCCCTGGGGAGGTGATCAAAGAGCCAGCCACTGAGTTCATGTCAGAGACAACCCATGTACCCTTTACTATGGAACCCACTTGGAAACTGAGCAGCCAATGGGCTTCCTTTGAGCAGGAGCTAGGTACTCTGGTCTCTGCAGGGTCCCCCTGGGCCCAGGTATTTTGTTTCTGTTTTTCTCCTTGTGGAGTTCCTGTCCCCTCCAGGTCTTTCTATCTCCCTCTTTTTCCATAAGAATTCCAGCACTCTTCCCCAGAGTTTGGCTAAGTCCTTCAGTATCCCAGTGGGTAGAATCTACCAACCCTACATCTGACAGAGGGCTAATATCCAGTATATATAAAAAACCCAAGAAGTTAAAAAGCAACAAATCAAGTAATCCAATTTAAAAAATGGGGTACATAGCTAAACAGAGAATTCTCAATAGAGGGATATTGAATGGTAGAGAAACACTTAAAGAAATGTTCAACATTTTTAGTCATCAGAAATGCAGATCAAAACCACCCTCACACCAGTCAAAATGACTAAGATCAAAAACTGAAGGGATGATACGTGCTGAAGAGGATGTGGAGAAAGGGGAACCCTCCTCCATTGCTGGTGGGAATGTAACCTTGTACATATACTTCGGAAATCAGTCTGGCACTTTCTCAGAAAATTAGGAAAAATCCTCATTTTAAGTAGTTTGTGGAGATAGTTTTTAAAACACCTTGTGATTCTAATGGGCAAACAAGCCTCTAAAGAAGATGACCTTTACCATGTTTATTAATGATCCATTTTGTAGTTTCAAAATTGTGTCAAATTAATCCAGCTCAGTGCTCTGTGTGTGTTTAAAAAAGGAGTGTCTGCTATCTCTGTTAGCACCCATGTTGAATGTTCACCCATTACCTGCAGCAAACAATCTTGAGATGCCTTCATGCTAGCCAGACTTGCATTTGCAAAAAACTCCAATTCTTATGTATATGATGCTATTTGAATACTTGAAGATTATTTGTAGGATTCCAGAAGGTTACCTCTCCTGATTCTTTGGGACAAGAATATAGATATATAGATACATAGATACATAGATACATAGATATATAGATACATAGATATATAGATATATAGAATAAGCTGGCCTAGAGCTAATGGTATGCCCAAGCTGGACTAGAACTGACGATCTTTCTGCCTTGTCTTCTAACGTGCTGGCATGCTAAACATAAACCATCATTTCTGGCTCTAGTTACCTCTTCTTAGGCCAAAATATTTCCCAAGTTCTATCTCTTGCTCATGTGACATTATTTCCAAATCTCATCTTGTTTGCTGTATTGTGGAACACCACCTGCTTTTGCAAAAGCTGTTCACTAGTAATGGACATAGAGCCCCAATAATAGAGCAGGGAACAGAAGAGTCTGATGAGTTTCCATTTCTCAGATGTCGCCTACAGGACTCTACTTAATGTACTGGTAAACACAGTAAATGGTACCAGCCCTGCTTCCTCAACTTTAACTTTAACAAGGATAAGTAACATATCCTTGATATGTATTACTATGTTTGAATTTAATTGTTTAACCTTCAAATTTGTAGGTGTGAAATAAAACACAAAGGAGCAGAGCAGGCGAGTTTCTTGTTCCTGCTGAGTTCTGACAGGCTACAGTAGGATGTTGATTGGTGATGCAGCATGTACTAGGGGCTTGTAGCAGAGATGCACACATGATGCACACATGATAAAAGTAAGTTAAAGAAGGTCAGTGATGGCGTGGCAGCAGGAGCACTAGGAGGCTGGTCTAATTGTTTCCACACGTGACTACCAGTGCTTTGTTTGCTTTTTTCTTTCGTTCATTCTGGGACCCAGCCTATGACCTGGGCAGGGGGAGTCTCCCACCTTAGCTAAACCTCTTTGGAAATGCCTGCACACACATGTCCAGAGGTGAGCCTCCTGTGTGCTTGGAAATCTACTCAAGTTAAAGATTAAGTAACGCAAGAAACATTTTTATTCCAGAGCCTGGTACCATTTAACTTTTTCATATAAGTTTCCTTGTATGTAAAATAAAAATATTGGCTTCTAAGTTCTTTGTCTGCCCTTGATTCTTAAGGTTCTATGTACATTAATAAGATTTTGTGTATACCAATAAATTTAGCATCACATAGTCAAATAAAACCATTAATCTCTTAGACCTATTTCTAAAGTAATGGAGCTAAGAGGTTTTCACTTACCATATTCCAAATTAAAAATAACTTGTTTGAATTTGCAGATAATATTAATGTTGTTATTTCTTAGTTAAATCAATAATAGCAGAGAAATTGAGACTCTACATCTGAAAATTTTAAGGATATGAACTGAATCCTGTAGAATTTCATAGCATTTTAAAAGCTGTATCTTCCTGAAACCTATTAGGTCTATAGGAATTGTAGAGATATAAGTTATAAAGAGTCTAAAGGTTATCTTTATGATAGTTTCAATTGCTTTCCATGTTTAGCTACTTCTAAAGCTATTTTTCATCAAAACAACTTATATGCTAAAAACAAATAATCCATATTTTTGAATGAGTCTTGCTTGACAACCTTTGTTAAATTTACCAAATGGAGTCTCAAAACATAGTTTTATTATTCGTATAATTATTTTTCCAATTGGACCAAATTGGATTTTTTTTTTTTTTGGCTAAATATCACTGGGCAAAACATAGAAGGGTTCTTGGTATACACTGACCTCACTTTCATGGAGCCCACTGAGAGATTCACCTCCATTCTAACTCTTTTTGAACATAGATCTCAGTCATTCTGAATGGTGGGGAAATGGGAGCTGTAGACCCTCTGTGTTACACTTCAGCATCAGGTGTTTGTAGGACAAACAGTGTAAAGGCTAAAAATAGAATGTTTTTGTTCATATTGTCTCTCCTAGAGTTTCTTTGTGTCCATTTGCCAGCTTGGTGCAGGATTGTGAATAAGTATTTTGAGCAACTCAGGCATCATTTCTGACTGTATGGGAAGTTTGTGTGGTCCTATCCTGTGCCTACATAACCTTCTAAATGATTAGATTCAGGAAATCAATTGTATTAATGTTGCTGGTTTTTGAAAGCTTTTGCTTTCAATTTTAGAAAGAATGATTTAATACCTTCAAAAATGACAGAATGGGAAATCATGAGGCTCTTTGTTGTTGTTGACATTTATAATCACAGGCAAAGACTTAAATCTGGAGAGAACATTGCAGACATTCCAGCTTTGTCACTCACTTTAATAAGAACACCGTCAGAGACTATGCAGTTCTCCTGTGTTCTCCCCATGCCGCATTCAGCGCCATGAGGTCAGGGGGTCAGGCTACTGTGTTAACTGTTATTGCCCCTGCAAGCACTTCAATTAGGTTTGCTGTACAAATGAAAGAAATGAGCCGCCTAAGATCTGGGAAAAGAAAAGCCTTCCCTGTGACTATTTTGTCAGTCCATGGCAAAATCTGACTTCAAAACACTATCTTCTTACTACAGAATTTGTCCCTTTTTTGTGAATATATATGTATATACATGCACACTTGAGGCTTTATTGTGTGTGTGTGTATGTGTGTGTGTGTGTATATATATATATATAATCACATTTGGTTTATAAGCATAATATAATTTAACAATTTATATTTAATATGTTTAATAAAAGTATTTGAAAAATATTTTATTTATATTTTTATAGAGAAAAATATGGGCTTTAAAGAACTAAATAATTTCTTAAGGACCACATAGATCAGAACTAATATTCACTCTAGATTTTCTGCCTTCAGGATTAGTGAATGATCTTTCTACTTTTCCTTTGTATACTGGAATCAATTTTCATCAATATGAAGAATTATCTAGATTTTAAAATAAGTTACTATTTTTCCAGAACTTATTTTTTTCTTTACAATTTATTCATTATATATCCCAATTAAAGCCCCCTCCCTCAACTCCCCCTGTCCCATCCTCCCTCTCTATCCCCTCATCCCCTTTCTCTAGTTCACTGAAAGTAGTTCTCTACCATTGCCATCTGCCTTTAGCCCTTTAAGTCTCATCAGGACTGCCTGGATCCTCTTCCTCCATGGCTTGGCAAGGCTTCATCATCAGGGGCCAGTGATCAAATAGCAGTCAACTCAGTTCATGATAGAGGCATTCCCTGCTCTCCTCACTTAGAGATCCACATGGAAGCTGAGCTGCCAATTGGCCACATCTGAGCACATCTGGGCTCAAATCTTTTAGCTTTGTTGGTTGCCTTGTGGGGCTTCTGTCCCCTCAGTGTCCCTTTATTCCCATCCCTCTCTTCTTTCATAAAACTACGTGTGCTCTGCTCCAAGTTTGGGCCTGAGTCTCAGCATCTGCTTCGACCTGCATCTGTTTCTTTCATTTTTGATTTTGTATCCTGTGCAGTCTCTCTTAGCCTCTTGTATGGTTTTTTTTTTTCTGTTTGTTTTTCTTATTCTCCATAATTGGACTTGGAGTTCCTCATTTTATCTTCAGTGACTTGTAGGCTCTAACACTTGTTCACTAAGTTGGAAATACTAGTGAGATAGAGTGATACTGCAGATTAGCTGAAGATTAATGAACACCACCTCTTTTTGGCTTTTTATTCATATTAGAGAGTGGGGAAGAATAATAACAAACAGGAACTGAGTAGAAGACACTGGGGCATGGAGCATTACCCCACATTTTGTATGCTAGTCTGCCTCTTTTCCAGAGAAAGTTTTGTCCAGGATCAACAAAGTTAGTTTCTTAGGAACTGAGAATCATCTCATTACATCTCCACTCTGCACACCCATCTGTCAACCATCTTCGGCAAAGGTCAGGCAGGAAGAACGCCACTGTTTACTCCTCCGAAGGCACAGAGATTTGAAGACAGGGTAGCTTTGTATAGTACTGTGCTTTGGAGCAGGAAAAGGAAACTGCCTCTCTGTAGGATTTGAATTCCATGATATTCATCTATCTATTTTGTTTTACTGGATTTTTTTCATAATTTATTTATTATGAAAAATTATTATTATTTATTAAATATAATAAATATAATAATAATTATTATATTATTATTTATCTATCTATTTATTTAATTCACTTTGTATCCTTGTTGTAGACCCATTCCTCCTCCCCTCCCAGTCCTACTCTCTTCCTCCCTCTCATCCCTTGCCTAAAGGGGAGCTCCTTTTCCCATTCACCCCAGATCATCCAAGTGAAATATTTATTTATTCTGGTAAGTTATTATAGAAACATTGATTTGAAAATATTGAAAAGCAGAACTTTAACAGTTTTAAATTTTCCAATTACCAATGTACTTGGTAACAAATTTTTATGGTTTTTTTGGACATATGCTTAGAAGTAGTAAGAGTCAGGGGTGGCTTGTTAGTCCTCTATACTTATTCTGTACCTCCAGTAGGAGGAATCCTGATTAGATACTGTGATCATGGTTCCACCCTTCATATGCTTTCGTTTTTACTTTTTATGGGCATGAGATGTGATATATTATCAAACAACGGCACCTGATCTGCCATGACTCATCTCTTTATCATTTCCTTTATATTATTATGGTTTCCTTTTGTGGTCTTTTCTGCAGAGATGCAGTTGTTTTCCTGTGGTGTATGCACTCATCAAAGGGGAGGAGTCTGTCTCCTGCTCTTGATCTCTGGGATAGCTCCAGTGATCGAATGTAAGAAAAGACACCGCAGTGCTTGTAGGTCTTCAGAGGGTGTGTCTCCAGGAATGGAAGGGGGGCTAAGCCACACTGCTGGAGGGAAAAGCTGTATGAAGGAGCAGCAAGATGCCCTAGCTTGCAGTTGTACCTACGCAGGGGTGTCTTGATCCCCATTAAGTTGTGCCACAACTTTACACACACAGAGCAAATAAACTCTACAGAAATTTAAGACACAGACTTTGGGGTAGCTCATTGTAGAAATTGTATTGGATTTTTAAGATGGGGTTTATATCCTGCAAGCCATTATATCTCCTATCACATCTGTTTACTGTAATTCTATTATGCTGTGTTGCTATGAGATCTGCCATCTGATGGGTACTGTGTTGATTATAGCACAGCTTTGTTAAGTATTTTTTAGCAGCTGCTTTGCAGTTACTGATGCTCTTTTTGTCTTAAAGTGTTTGATAATTATTCTTTAAGAAATGCATACGTGCATTCAGTGTTGTTTTTATTATATACACTCCCACAACTTTGTACCACTCCATTTTTTCCCAGATCTACCACCCCCACAGAGTTCATGTCTTTTTTTTTTTTTAAACTAGAACCTACTGAATACCATTAGTGCTTTTCACAAACACATATATATGAGGCCATCCACTTGGTGGTCAACCTACCAGGCACCCCACTCTGAAAGAAAACCTACCTTCCTTCTCCTAGCAGCTAGCCACTACCAGCAGCTCCTTGGCTAGGTGTGGGGCTTGTGAGTCCCAGTCCATACTAGAAAGTTGATTGGTTTGATCTTGTACAGGCAACCACAGCTCTAGATACCATGAGTTCATGAGTGTAAAGGTCCTGTCATGTCCAGAAGACACTGTTCCTACCTCTTCTTCTGCTATGTTAATTAATCTTCTGGGGAGGCAGTATAACACACACACACACACACACACACACACACACATGTTCCATTTATGGCTGAACACTCAAAAGATACTTGTTCTCTCTACTCTGTCCAGTTATAAGTATGGCGCAGATGTTATGGAGTTACTAAACACTTTTCTCTGCTTCACAGGAGGAAACTCTTGCCTGATAGTGGAAATCTAGCCAAGCAAGCGTATTATTGGGTAGCTCTTGGGCTCTTCATTAAGCCTACTGCTAGCATTTCACTAAATGGATTGAGTGTCGATCTGACTTCTAAATTAGAGTTTGTATGCCCACAGATTTGCAGAGCTCTCTCTGAATTGTTAGTCTCATCGCAGAAACATGTTTGTCCAGTGGGGAGCTGATAGACTCATCTCTGGTTGGTGATCCTTTTTACCACTCAGATGAGGCAGATGTGTCTATACCTCTCCACGACACAGAATAAAGAGTTTCATGTAGTTGTATGTGGGAAGCAAAAATTATTCTTCTGTCTTCAAAAAATGTGTGCTTAGAAAATGATTTATTCATAAAGTGTTCATCCTGTCCCCTCTATACAGATCTCTCAGTATCCTGAGCAGGTTTACATTTTTTTAATGGATAAAGGATAAAAAAGGATATGTGTGAAAATAAAATTTTAAAGAAAAGGCTTAGACATTCTAGGGAGAGTTTGCAATATATATCTTCTATTCAAATTATAAGTGTCCCCAGGGGAACTAAGAAGGTAGTTATTTAGTTTTATTTTAAACTTTCTGGAAGAATCTGGAACATTTTAAAAGTACAACTTTTAATTTCCTGAGCAGAATGAATGCTTGTTTTAAGATTCCTGCATCAGCTTCTGCAAGCAATTTTCTTTGTAAGCTCAGGGTAGTATTTTTCTCATCTTGTTGTCACTGTTTTATACTCAAAGACTTATTGTTTCTTCTGTTGTCTTTCTGCCTTGCAAGTCCTATCTTCAAACTGTCTAGAATAGTTGATTTAAATGAATTAGTAATATTTTGTTTGATCTAAAGCAGTAAAATTTCAGTATCAGATGGATAACATAGAAGAATTCAGAAAATCAGAGTTGCTTTTCAGATTGACATGGTGGATTTTGTCATACACCCCTGACTGTTGTTTCTCACTTTTCAGTTAATTTGATTTATGGATAATTTTCCCTTTTTTTATGTTTTGTTTTTTAGACACTGGAGTTTATTTCTAATTGGACTTAAACAAGTAAGACACAATTAAAATTTGTTCAAAGATTGGTCTTTGGAGCATATATATTTTAATTTATAACACATAGTACCCACCGTGATTTTTTAAAATGAAAACAGATTTTTTTTACCCAGTATGTTCTTTTTTATTAATTTTTTATTTTTATATTAATTATAGTTTATTCACTTTGTATCCCAGCTCTGGCCCCCTCCCTGTCTCCCTCCCTCCCTACCAATGCTACCCTCCCTCCCTCATTTCCTCGCGTGCCCCTGTCCAAGTCCACTGATAGGGGAGGTCCTCCTCCCCTTCCATCTGACCCTAGCCTATCAGGTCTCATCAGGACTGGCTGCACTGTCCTCCTCTGTGGCCTACCAAGGCTGCTCCCCCCTTTGGGGGGAGTCAAAGAGCCAGCCACTGAGTTCATGTCAGAGATAGTCCCTGTTCCCTTACTAGAGATCCCACTTGGATACTGAGCTATCTTGGGCTAAATCTGAGAAGCGGTTCTAGATAATATCCATGAATGGTCCTTGGTTGGAGTATCATTCTCAGAAAAGACTGATATTTTGGTTCTGTTGTTCTCCTCCTTGTGGAGCTCCTGTCCTCTATAGGTCCCAGTACCTCCCTCTTCTTTAAAAGGATCCCTTGCACTCTGCCCAAACTTTGGTGGTGAGTCTCAGCATCTGCTTTGATACACTACTGGGTGGACTCTTTCAAAGGCCCTCTGTGGTAGGCTCCTGTCCTGTTTCCTGTTTTCTCCCTCTTCCAGTGTCAATGCCATTTGTCTTTCTGAGTGAGGATTAATCATCTTACCCAGGGTCCTCCTTCTTCTTCAGCTTCTTTAGGTGTACAGATTTTCGTGTGTTTATCCTATGTTATAGGTCTAGTATCCACTTTTAAGTGCATATATACTGTGTGTGTGTTTCTGCTTCACGGATACCTCACTCAGAAGGATCTTTTCTAGATCCTACCATTTGCATGCAAATTTCATGATTTCCTTGTTTTTAATGGCTGAGTAGTATTCCATTGTGTAAATTTGCCACAATTTCTGTATCCAATCATCCGTTGAGAGACATCTCGGTTTTTCCAGGTTCTGGCTATTACAAATGAAGCTACTATGAACATGGTTGAGCAAATGTCCTTGTTGTATACTTGAGCATCTTTTGGGTATATGCCTAGGAGTGGTATAGCTGGATCTTGAGGAAGTGCTATTCCTAATTGTTTGAGAAAGTGCCAGATTGTTTTCCAAAGTGGTTGAACAAGTTTATATTCCCACCAGCAATGGAGGAGGGTTCCCCTTTCTCCACATCCTCCCAGCATTCACTGAGTTTTTGATATTAGCCATTCTGATGGATATAAGGGGAATTCTCAGGGTCATTTTGATTTGCATCTCCCTGATGACTGAGGCTGTTGAGCATTTCTTTAAGTATTTCTCTACCATTTGATATTCCTCTACAGAGAATTCTCTGTTTAACTTTGTACCCCATTTTTTAATTGGATTGCTTGATTTGTTGCTGTTTAACTTCTTTAGTTCTTTATATGTATACTGGATATTAGCCCTTTGTCAGATATAGGGTTGATGAAGATCCTTTCCAAGTCTGTAGGCTGTCATTTTGTTCTGACAACAGTGTCCTTTGCTTTACAGAAGCTTTTCAGTTTCATGAGATCCCATTTATTGATTATTGTTCTTAGAGGCTGTGCTGTTGGTATTCTGTTTAGGAAGTTGTCTCCTGTGCCAATGACTTCTAGGCTCTTACCCACTTTTTCTTCTAACCGATTTAGTGTGTCTGGTTTTATGTTGAGGTCTTTGATCCACTTGGACTTTAATTTTTTCCAGGGTGATAAATATGGATCTATTTGCATTTTTTGCATATAGACATCCAGTTAGACCAGCATCATTTGTTGAAGATGCTATCTTTTTTTCCATTTTATGGTTTTGGTCAAAATATCAAGAATCCCTATTGTGCGGATTTATTTCTGGGTCTTCTATTCAGTTCCATTGATCCACCATTCTGTTTCTATGCCAATAGCATGCAGTTTTTATTACTATTGCTCTGTAGTACAGCTTGAAATCAAGGATGGAGATACCTCCAGATGATCTGTTGTTGTACAGGATCGTTTTGGCAATTCTGGGTTTTGAAGTTGAGAATTTTTCCTTCAAGTTCTGTAAAGAATTGTTGGTATTTTGATGGAAATTGCATTGAATCTGTAGATTGCTTTTGGCAGGATGGCCATTTTCACTATGTTGATCCTACTGGTCCATGAGCACGGAAGATCTTTCCATCTTCTGATATCTTCAATTTCTTTTTTCAGAGACTTGAATTTTTTTTTTTCGAACAGGTCTTTCACTTGCTTGCTTAGAGTCTCCCCAAGGTACTTTATTTTATTTGTGGCTATTATGAAGGGTTTTGTTTCTCTAATTTCTTTCTCAGGCCTATTGTCTTTGGTGTACAGGAGGGCTTCTGATTTTTTTTTTTTTTTTGAGTTAATTTTGTATCCAGCCACTTTGCTCGAGGTGTTTATCAGCTGAGGGAATTCTCTGATTGTATTTTTGGGGTCGCTCATTTATATTATAATATCATCTACAAACAGTGATACTTTGACGTATTCTTTTCCAATTTGTATCCCCTTGATCTACCTTAGTTGTCTTATTGCTTTAAGTAGGATTTCAAGTACAATGTTGAATAGATATGGCGAGAGTGGGCATCCTTGCTTTGTCCCTGATTTCAGTGGGATTGATTTAAGTTTCTCTCCATTGAGTTTGATGTTGGCTATAGGTTTGCTGTATATTGCCTTCACTATGTTTAGGTATGTACCTTGTATCCCTGATCTTTCCAAGACTTTAAACATTAATGGGTGTTGGATTTTGTAAAATGCTTTTTCAGCATCTAAGGAGATGATCATGTTGTTTTCCTCCGTCAGTTTGTTTATATGGTGGATCACATCAATGGATTTCCGTATATTGAACCACCCTTGCATGCCTGTGATGAAGCCTACTTGGTCATAGTGGACGATATCTTTGCTGTGTTCTTGGATTCAGTTTGAAAGTATTTTATTGAGTATTTTTGCATCAATGTTCATAAGAGAGATTGGTCTGAAGTTCTCTTTCTTTGTTGGGTCTTTGTGAAGTTTAGGAATCAAGGTGAATGTGGCTTCATAGAATGTGTTTCATAGTAATCCTTCTGTTTCTGTTTTGTGGAATGGTTTGAAGAGAATTGGAGCTAGCTCTTTTTTGAAGGTCTGGTAGAATTCTGCACTGAAACCTTCTCGCACTGGGCTTTTTTTGTTTGCAGGAAGACCTTTGATGGCTGCTTCAATTTCCTTGGGGGATATAGGCCTATTCAATCTATTTACCTGCTCTTGATTTAATTTTGGTAAATGGAATATATCAAGAAAATTATCTATTTCCTTTAGATTTTTAATTTTTTTGGTGTATAGTCTTTTGTAGTAAGCCCTAATGATTGATTGGATTTCCTCAGTGTCTGTTATTATGTCCCCCTTTTCATTTCTGATTTTGATGATTTGGATAGTTTCTCTTTGCTTTTTAGTTCCTTTGGCTAAGGGTTTGTCTATCTTATTGATTTTCTTGAAGAACAAGCTCTTAGTTTCATTGATTCTTTGAATTATTTTATTTGTTTCTAGTTTATTGATTCAAGCCCTGTGCTTGAATATTTCCAGCTACCTACTCCTCTTGGGTATGTTCACTTCTTTCCCCCCTCCCCTAGGGCTTTCAGGTGAGCCATTAAGTTACTTGTTGAGCTGCTTCAAGTTTCTTCTTGAAGGCATTTAGTGCAATGAATTTTCCTCTTAGTACTGCTTTCATTATGTCCCATAAGTTTGTGTATGTTGTGCCTTCATGTTCATTGAATTCTAGGAAGTCTTTAATTCCTTTTTTTTTCCTCTAACCCAGCTGTCATTGAGTAGCGAGCTTTCAGTTTCCATGTATATGGAGGCTCTTTGCTATTTCTGTTTTTGTTGAGGTCCAGCTTTAGTCCATGGTGGTCAGATAGAATATGAGGAATTATTTCAATCTTCTTTTATCTGCTGAGGCTTGCTTTGTGACCAACTGTATGGTCTACTTTGGAGAAGGTTCCTTGAGGTGCTGAAAAGAAGGTATACTCTTGATTTTGGCTGAAAAGTTCTGTAGAAATTTATCAGGTTCATTTGATTTAGGACCTCTGTAAGTACCATTATTTTCCTGTTTAGCTTCTGTCTAGATGATCTGTCCATTAGTGGTAGTGGAGTGTTTAATTCTCCCACTGTTAAGGTGTTGGGATAGATGTATGATTTCAGCTTTAATAATGTTTCATTTGCAAAAGTATGTGCTCTTGTATTTGTGGCATAGCTTTTCAGAATTGTGATGTCCTCCTGGTGGATTTTTCGTTTTATAAGGAAGTGCCCTTCCTTATCTTTTTTGATTAATTTTGGTTGAAAGCCTATTTTATTAGATATTAGAATAGCTATCCCAGCTTATTTTCTGGGTCCATTTGCTTGAAAAATATTTTTCCAGCCCTGTACTCTGAGGTGTAGTATTTATCTTTTTTGCAGAGGTGTGTTTCTTGGATATAGCAGAATGTTGGATCCTGTTTCTGCAACCATTCTGTTAGTCCGTGTCTTTTTATTGGAGAGTTGAGTTCATTGATGTTGACAGATAATTGTGGAGTTGGTGATGTTACTGTGATTCATTGCTTGTTTTCTTTCAATTTTTTTTGTTGTGAAGTTATCTGTATCCTATGTTTTCTTGGGTGTAGTTGTTTTCGTTGGATTGGAGTTTTCCTTCTAATATTTTCTGTAGGGCTGGGTTGCTTTGTAGATATGGTTTAAATTTAGTTTTGTCATGGAAGATTTTGTTTTCTCCATCTATGTTGACTAAAAGCTTTGCTGGGTATAGTAGTCTGGGTTGGCATCCGTGGTCCCTTAAAGTCTGCATGACATCTGCCCAGGCTCTTCTGGCTTTCATAGTTTCTGTTGAGAAGTCTGGTGTGATTCTGATAGGTCTACCTTTATATGTTATTTGGCTTTTTTCCCTTGCTGCTTTTAATATCTTTTCTTTGTTCTGTAGATTTCGTGTTTTGACCATGATGTGACATGAGGAGTTTGTTTTCTGATCTAGTCTATTTGTTGTTCTGTAGGCTTCTTGTATGTTTATGGATATCTCTTTAAGTTGGAAAATTTTTCTTCTATGATTTTCTTGAAAATATTTTCTGGACTGATGACCCTGGAGTCTTCTTTTTCATCTATTCCTATTATTCTTAGAGTTTGTCTTTTCATAGCACCCTTGATTTCTTGGATGTTTGTGTTTGGAACTTTCTCAATTTTACTTTTTCTTTGAGGGAAGTATCAATTTCTGCAAATATATCTTCAGTACCCGAGATTCTCTCTTCCATCTCTTGTGATGTTTTCCATTGTGGTACCTGATCTTTTCCCTAAGTTCTCCAGCTCCAAGATTTTCTTTGTTTGTATTTTCTTTATTGATTCTAATTCTATTTTTATGTCTTACAGCATTTCTTTCATCTGTTTGAATGTGGATTCCTGTCTTTCTGTGATGTTCTCTAATTTTTTTTGTTGGTTTCTTCTTTATATGCCTCTAATAACTAGATAAGCATAGCTTTAAAATCATTTTTCTGTGTTTCTGATGAATTGGAGTATCCATGGATTTTGGAGGTTGCTGTTGATGATGTCCTGATTTTTGTTGGGGGTGTTCATATGCTGACCTCTGCCATCTACTTATCCATAACCGTCATTGTTTGCTCCTGGAGTCTGTACTTCAGACTGGGTCCATCTTTCTCTGGTGTCTTCAGGGAGATGAGAGAGGTCCACTGGTTTGAGAATATGCATTGGTTTTTCAGCTGTACCTAAGGGAGGGTGGTCCGCTGGCGCAGAAACACAAATGCAGATGATCAAGCGTGTGCAAGGAAGTGTGCCTTAAAGGACAGGGTTCTAGAAAGTGTAGATGCCTGGAGTGGGGGGCAGGGGATTGTGCAGGTGTAGGAGGGGTTGTTGGCATTGGTGCTGTTCACTGGCGGAATGTGCATGTGCAGAATCTCTGAATACCTCAGTGGCCTACAAGCCACTGGTATTCTACTTTGTCTGGGCTCCAGAAGTTGTTTGCCTGGACTTCACTGGTAGACCCACAGAACAGGGGCTTCACTGTTGAGGACACTGTTCAGAAACACTATGTTGCCCACAGTGGGGGTTTGGGTGGGAGGGATCTGGTGTCTGCCTTGTAGAGTAGAGGGACCCTGTATCTGGGACTCTGCACGCACTCTCTTGTAGGCACATTCACTCTCTAGCAGGTCTAATTGGAAATCACAGGGGTTCCCCTTGTTCTCTACTCTCAGATTTTGGCCTGCTGGGGCAAATGTGGCTTTAGTCAGTACAGTGGTGCTGCAGCTGCAGAACTTAAGAGGCTGGTTAAGTGGTCCACTGTGTGTTCAGCCACAGCAACAGAACTCTGAGGCCTGCATAGTTTCCTGCTTGGAAGTCCTGGGGAGCCCCTAAAGCAGTCTGTGGACCTGAGTGACCCAGAGGGCCTTTCCGACCTGGTGGACCTGGGTGGCCCATAATGCAGGTTGACCACACCTGAGGCACTCAGTGGCCAGTACAGTCACTGGCTGGGAGGCCTTGTGGGGCCGCACGGCTCCTCTCAGATCCAGAACCTGGAAGGATGGTACAGCCTGCATTTGCTGCTGAAGAGCTTGGAGGGCCGCCTCTGCTGCCTCAGTTGCCTGAGAGGGGAGTTTGGTGCTATGAGCCAAGGGCACTATGGGTAGCCTCTGCTGAGGGGGAGGGAGGTCCAGCAAGAGGAAATTCAGGGGTATGGAATATTCAGCACTCTCCATCCCCAGAGAAGTCCACGCTGACCTGGATCTAAATGGTCTCAACTCACATGTTGTTCCCTCTTACCCAGGAAGCTTCAGTGTCGATGTTCTGGCTTCAGCTACCCCTCCACTCAACAATTTCGGAGTTTCAGGTCCTCTGCCTCTCAGATATGGTGCACGCTGGTTGCCACCATCTTGGATCCTCCCAGTATATTCTGATTATAGTTTCCATTCTTCCAACTTTCTACAGATGCTTCTACTTTCCCACCTACCCAAATCCATTCACTTTCTTTTCTTCATTAGAAAATCAAAAGGAATAATAATAATAAACATATAATAATAATAATAATAATAATAATAATAATAATAAAACAGTAATTAAAAAAAGGTAAAACAAACAAATCAAAATAGTACAAAACAAACAAATGCCAAAGAAAAGTGTAAGAAACATATATAGACACAAAGACAAATACATTTATACACAGAGAAAATTCATTAAAACAAAACCAGATGCCATAATATATAAACATAAGTTTTATAAGGTTAAAAAAAAATCAAATTTCCCAGACAAAGCATTATGAGATGTGGATAGACAGACAGAGATGCCAAACTAAAAACCCTCTAAAAATACTATTGAGTTCATTTTGTGTTGGCCATTTACTGCTTGCCCTTAACTGTAGTTTGTATATCCAGTGAGATTCCATTGGTGAAAACCAATTCTTTCTTTTGTGAATGGTTATTAGCTGGAGATAGCTTCTTATTAAGGTTGAGTGCTTGTGTCTACTCTTTGGACTGGGAGCTTGTCTTGTTTCACCTGTGCAGGCCATGTGACTGCTGCTATAGTCTATGAATTCATATGTGTGTTAGTCCTGTTGGCTCTTGGTGCTTTAATTTCTTGTCTTCCATCTCCACTGACCTTACATTCTTTCCACATTCACTTCCTGGAGCACTGAGGGGAGAGATTTGATGGAGACATCCCATTTAGGACTGAATGTTCCAAAAAAAGAGCCAACTAAAAAGCATAAGTAGCATGTATGGACACACACACATTTACACACAGAGAAACTCATTAAAACAAAACTCATTAAGCAAAAGATTGGTAAGGTTAAAAAAAGGTGTCTCTCACTCTCTGTACATTGTCTAGTTGTAGGTCTGCGTATTTGTTTCCATATGCTGCGGGAGGAGGCTTTTCTGGTGGTGGCTGAGCAAGGTACTCATCTATGAGTATAGCAGAGTGCCTGTAGGAATCATTTCATTGCTTATGTTCCTTTAGTAGAGCTGTTAGTTTTATTAGGCTTTCTCGTAGGCTCACGGCCTATCTAGTCTCAGGTTGTTGGCCACACAAGTAGTGCTGGCCCATCTTGTTGAGTGGGCAAACAGCCCCATCAAAAAGTGGTTGGTTACTCTTCAGGGATCAACTTTCTAAAAAGAACAAAGAAGGATAATATTAGGGAGAAAATTATTTTTTAATGTTTTAATATTTAGGTACATAGTTGTTTTTTCATTGCTATTTTAACAACGCTAAAACATGGGGTATTTTCATGTTTGTTAAATATATTTCCTGTATACCTTTAGTATTTTAGATTTCTGAAAAGTGGTGGGTAAGTATTCAGTCTGAGGCATTGGTCTCCATGGGACATGTGGCAATGTTTTAAGATGTATTTGATTGTTAACACTTGTTCAGGTAGCTAGCTCTTTATATTGTAATGACTAGGGGCCAGAAATAATGATGACTACTCTGTGGTACACAGTATATGGCTCACAGACAGTGGCCAGGAAGTGATTCTTGAATGGGTGTGTCAAAGATCAGTCAGGTAATGACATGAAATGTCTTTCTTTTCGAATAGGTGGAAAGAGTCAACTTTCTAAAGGATCATACTGTGTGTTAAACACAGCATGTGATTGTCTTGTTAATATGCACATAAAAAGGATTTTTATGCTTTCTCTCTGTAGTAGCAGAGGTCATAGCTAGATAACCATTGTTTTGTTTTTATTGGAGAGTACTTGCCTCTTGGTAGCCGGAGAAAAAGACATTTATTTAACAATTTAATAAATGAGCATTGTTGTCTTTGTTGATGATCATGTCATGGTACCTTCATCTACCAAATGTCTCATCTTTGTTTTGCTGTGTGAGCACACACAGCACAATGCTTTAGAGTTTTCCATAACAATATTTCATAAGTATTGCATTGGGGAAAACACGTAGTATTTGTAATTAGAAGAACATAATAGTTTAGTTAATGTGTTTCTTATTTTGGGAAATCAGACAGGGATATGCTGTGTGATGTCCCTGTTTACTAAGTATGGAGGCTTTTACTTTGTGATGCATGCTTTTCTAATCTCTATTCTCACTGGAGTTGGGTACTGCTATTTCAGTGAAGGGGAAAATAAATTCAATTAATAACAGGTTTACTGACTTGAAACACTTTTTAATGCATTGTAGCACCATTCCTAAGAAAAATGGGATGATTAACTTCCTCAGTAGGAAGGGTCAGCTTCGAGATTTATTTCCTTCTCTTGTAGTAGATACCCAAAGGTGTGAAGTACCTTCCCTTGACAATGACACTTAGAGCATTTTTATTTGTGACCGAGAATGAGTGCAAGGCATGTAGAGAAAGGGCATATTTGTTTGGACTTACTGCATATGATAGTAGCTCTTAATGCTCTTAAAACTGCTGTGAAATCTAAAACTTGTTTAGAAACCTGCATCTATTTATTTTTCTACTCCTTTATTTTTCTGCAATTTGTTTTATTTTTTATCTTTGCTGTACACTTCTTTAATGTGATGTTCTCAAGAGTACCGCATTGAGTCTAGACTTAGCTCTTCTCATCTTGAAATAATTTGGAGTGAGACAGGGTGTTCATTAGCGTATCACTGGGGGCTAATGCAGAGCTTGCCACATGTAAGGCTCTTAGCTATTTTTTGCGTTTGTGGAATGAGTAATTGCTAAAATGTATAGTACAGAAATGATGCAGAAATGCCATAGGAAAATCCAAGAGGGAGGTAGTTAGTAGGAGTGGGGTCACAACCTGAACTTTTCATCATGAATGATAACTTCCTTCCTTCATGACAGATATTTAACAAAATGTATCCTAACCTCCTCTCTTTCTTTTTCCTTTTTTTTTAATTGTCCATTCATCTAAAATGAATGTTTGAATTTTCCCTCCTGGTATCTTTCTAGGTGCTGAATATGGAATATTATAAAATTATTGTCCTCATAGAATTTATTTTATAATGCATAGAGTCGGTTACGATGGGATAAATGTAAATATGGAAATTAGATTAGTGTGGAGGCCAGATTAGGGCAGTGGGGAGGCCAGATTCACAGGTATATGCCCTGCAGTCAACTGGAACAGTTCCCTTCGCAGCATAATTTTACTGTGCAGAGAGGCCAGGCATGGGGAAGGACAAAGCATTCACAAGCAGAGGAGACTCTTAGCCAGCATACATATATAGAAAATGAAAGTAAAGACTCAATCAGATAAGACTGTCAAAACAGTTTATGAGAGCCAGCTTGGCCCATGTTGGTGGCGGAGAAAGATGAATAAGAAAAAAAGCTTATGACATATGTACATATTCCTTCCTCTCTCTTCTTTCATCACTCTTTTCTCTCTCCCTCTTTCTTCTCCCCTTCCCATACACCTTCCATCTCTCCTTTCTCTTTTTCTTTCTGTTGTGTGTGTGTGTGTGTGTGTGTGTGTGCGCACACACACTCTCATACATGTATGTATATGTATATGTATATGTATGTCCCAGGCACAAATGCAGAAGTCACAGGTCATCCAAAGGTGTTGGTCCTTGCTTTGTTTGAGACAGATTTTGTTGTTGTCATCATTAATTACTGCATACTCCCTACTAGCTAGCCTGAGTCCAACAAGTCCCTGTCTCTCCCTCCTATCTCTTGTTAGAACTAAACTGGAATCACAGAAGCTTGTACTACTATGCTGGTATACCTTTTTATTTTCCTCCGGGGAATCCGAACTCCAGTAGTCATAAGGCTTGTCAGGCCACTGTTTGACCGCTCTGCCATGCCTTCAACCCTCTTCCACTCTATAGTTTATCTCATTTAAAAATTAGATAGATGGTAGAGTATCTAAGTAGGAAAATGAATTAGACTAATTAAGACTATAAATTGATAGAGCCCAGAAAAATGATGACACTCCAAGAATCAGAAATAGTAGTTTTTGTCTACTTAGATTGAAAATATGTCCCACAACTGGAGTATGAGACTTTGGTTTCCTTTCGTGGATGCTCATTCTGCAGGTTTTCAGGGCTGCCATCATGCAATGGAACAAATGAGGCCTCTGCTGCAGGGATGTTTATTTTTGTAGTCTACATGTTGGCAAAATGGGACTGTTCAGTAGTGCTGGGATGCAAATAAGTAGATGTTTGGGCCCACATCCAGGTAACAATTATTTTAAGAATTGCATCTATATCTTGATAGAATGATGTAAGGATAGTAATCAGTCATACAGCAGTAATTACCAAAACTGAGATAAAAGAAGGTCAAGGAATTTTAGTGGATTTTTTTGATCAGTAACCCTGCTTTTCTATATGAGAGAGAAAAAAAGAAAGAAAAAAAAAAAGCCTAGTGTTTCTTAGTTTTTAAATTCTAAGCTGTTGTTTTTGTGCAAGTTTTCATGCAACTTAATGTCTCTGAGTGCTTCTTACTTGGCAATATCTCACTCGGCAGTTGATGTCAGTGTAGGCTGTTCTCCAGCAAATGCCTGAAAGAAAGAGAGGCCAGTGATTCATAGGATGTTAAGCAGATTTGGCACAGAGCACCTGCCTGTGCTTTATGAAGTGGCTGACACTAAGGGACTCTGCACGGCCCTGGCTTTTCTGTCGTGGCTGTTTTCTACCTGTCTGGAATGGCCATGAGCTGTGTGCTCAGTGTTTTGGATTAGATATGAGCATGGGTTGGCATTGATGTTTTTAATTTAATTTTTTAAAATAAGCCCCAAGAACAGCATTTTCAGTGGGTGTGGAAGTGGGTGGGACATGAAGCCAAGGTTTTATATTGCATTGCCTGGCTACAGCTTGGCATGTCTTCTTTTCTTTGCGTCACTGGTATTGGTGCCACTAATTTTGCCTCCCCACCCCCAACACTTTCATAACTTGTTTCCTAGGGAGCTGTTTGGCGTCTCAGTGTTAGGCTTTCTTTGGAATCTTAGCAGTGCTCTCACTGAACCACCTGGGGGCTGTTATTCACTCCATCTTATTCACTCCATGTGACTAATGATAAGACTTCCTCTCAGGGGGGTGTTTTCCTCCTACATCCTCTCCCTGGCTACCTTGTACTCCAGAGCAAAAAAAGTAAAGGATTATGTATATTCTGAATGTCTCAAACCCTCAAAACTTGGGGAAATGGGTCATAAAGTAGGAAGAATGTACAAAAGAATCCTGTGCTTGTTGCCTCCCATACTCTAGAAAGCAGAAGTTAGCCCATTTTCCAGAAGAGCGAGGATTTTTATATCTCTTTTCTAACCCCAACCAAGGAAATGTGAAATAGTAACTTCTTTCAGGCTTTAATCTCACTTACATCTCCTTTATACTTCATTCCCTTTTCTGTTTATATGTTTTCTACTCGAAGCTGAATGCAGAAAAAGAGAAAGGTCACTGTTTTTTAAACTTCCCAGGGAAGAGAAGACTTCTTGTGGGTTGTATTGCATTAGACCTGAAAGGGTGGAAAGAATTGTGTTGTGTTGTATTTAAATATTTCTGTGTTTGTGTATGTGTGGGGAGCGGTTGTTGCTGCTTTGTTTGATTTTGTTTTTGAGACAAGGTTTCTCTACGTAACAGCCTTGTCTATCCTGAAACTCACTTTGTAGGCCAGGCTGGCTTTGAACTCGCATCTATCTGCCTTTGCCTCCAAAGAGCTGGGATTAAAGGTGTGTGCCATCATGCCTTAATCATGGCTTATAAAAGGTTATATTTTGTCCTGGAACTGATAAATAGAGCACCATTGCTGTGCTCAACACTGAATAGTTCTTTTGGAGAAAAGAATTAGGAAATTAGATTTGTTCAATGTCATCCCACTTAGTAGAGTCAGGTTTACTTTCCCAAACTCAGTTGTCTTCCATTTTTTCCTCCCTCCCTCCCTCCCTCCTCCCTCTCTCCTTCCTCCCTCCCTCCCCTCCCTTCCTTCCTTTCCTTCCTTCATTTCCTTTCCTTTCCTTCCCTTTCCTTTCTTTCCTTTTTCTTTCTTCCTTCTCATTTCCCTGTGGAGCTTGCTTACACTAACCTTGAGCTCGTTTCATAGCCCAAACTGGCTTTGAATTTATAATCTTCCTGCCTCAGACTATAGTCATGACTAAGTCCTAACTACTGTGACAGTGGTTGTTCATCCTGGTGGCTAATTAGTCAAGTCAGTTTTCCTCTCCTTCTAGCTTTTGTTCATGCATTTGTTTATTCACTCTTCCAATCTTAAATTCATTTTATAGGATCATGTGTTCAGCAGCATTTACAGTTTTCACATTAACACTTCCATTCTTGAATTAACTGCTAACTAGAGCTAGAATTGTAGATTGATTTACGCACTGTGTTCTGGCTTGATTCCCTTCTGTTTCTAGGCTCGGTAACAAACCCAACTCTTTGTAGCCACCCTCCTGCTATATTCTCTACTGCATCACACCATTCTGCTGTTTGGGATCTACAGAACCCAAATTCTGGTTTCATAGTTTTCTTCCTGTTCTGTATTGATAACCTTTCTGAGTCTCTATTAATTTCAGTATGTAATGTCTCTGTATGTTTACAGGTCTCATATTCATGTGACTATGATAAAGTGTCTTCCTTTTGCCATGACCAAAGGAAGCTTCTACATGTATTCTGTCATGTACAAATGCAGAACTAGCTCATCAAAGTATTTGCTGCCTCACAAAACATGAGAGAAGGTTTGAAATAAATAAAATGGTTCTTCAGTGACAGTTGTGTGTGTGTGTGAATAAAGTCTTCTCTCCAGATTATTAAGTCAAAAATAAAGCTATGTTTTAAAAATATATTAGTGTGTTTTTATGATGTTAGATTTCATGTGATTATAATGGGCTGTTCTATTTGATATGGTTCTATTTATATTTTTCATTATTCTGTAAATAATATAATGCCTCCAGGAACTCTGGAGTGGTTACTGTATGTACAGCAGTAGGAGAGATGGTATTGCACAAGGGGCATGTTTTTGTTCTTTTTCTTAAAATAGAAAGAGAACTGTGTCCTATGTCTGCCTGTATTTCAGTATTGCATGGTACAGATAATTTAATCAATCTTTCAGTAGAGAAATGCTTATGGAACTAATTTAGATTACATTAAAATAGCTACTGAGGATCTTTTTAATGCTTGCTGTAAAATGAGAAAGTGTGTTAGATAATGAAATCCAAAAATGCAAGAAAGATTACATCCATATATGTACAAAGGCATTTGGTGAATCTGCATAACAGCTCATACCTAACCATTACATATGGCACTTAGCTTTATATGAAAATGAATCTAACAATTGCAATATAGATTATCATGTCTGGTCCATTCAGAGGTGTTACAACATCCATGCAATGTATAGACATATATTCTCTTGCTTCTGGGCTTCATGAGTAGCCAAGGAAGAAGTATGATAAGTCACTCTTGCAGAGGTATGACTGTCACTGTGTTAAATCAATGCAGTATTTTTACCTTAAGTACCTATTTATCTATTTGCATATTACGATGATAGCCAACATTTTTAAAGTACGAGTTAGGTTGAATGCCCTCAATCTTTTTATTGAAATGGGGGGGGGGGGGGAGAGGGAAGGTGCTGGTAATATGTATGAAGCAAGTAGCAAAGGACACAGGCATTCTAAGATTTTTTTTCCTACAATTGGTAGCTATTGTAAGCTCATGCAATAAATAACTCCATAGTTGTAAAAAATGAGCATTTGGTAAATGTGTGCTATGCAAGAAAGTCCTCAGGGAGTGGTTGAACTTGAATGGGCCTTATAGACAAATGATGTACACAACACAAGAAGAAGAATGGTGCCTATAAGGGTTGGGAGACAGCAGGATTTAGGAGGAAGGCTGGGAGCATGGATTTAGTGGAGCATTCCAGTGACTATGGCCAAGCAGCTTCAGACTGCACAGTTGTGGTTATTCCTAAAAAGGTAAAGATATTGGCTGGAGTCCATTAAAGAATACCCCAGGAGTTGCGAAAGACCGCTATGTCTTCTCTCTGCCCTATCTATAATGGCTTCTTACTCCTCCTTGGCTTCAGACTTTTGGAAATTAGATTAACATCTATTTTTGAGGATTAAATTTAGATACATTTGAGAGAGAGAATGAAGATAACTTCTGTTTATCCACTGCTAAAAAGCTAAATTGCATGGATCACATATTACACGGCTGATAGGAAGCCTTCACAAGGCCATATAGCTTTGAGAAGTCTTCAAGTACCAATTAGAATTACGGTTGCTTTGGCTTGGCTGAAAGCAGGACTTGTAAGAGCATGTGCATTTCTAGGCTCTGATGTAACTCACTTATTATATTTGTCAGCTCTGAAGAGCAGACCAAGCAAAGGCAGGGTGAGGGTTGCTGTTTCAGGAACATCCTGCTCTCGTGGGGCTGGAGAATCTCTAAGACTCTGTCACATACATTTTAGTCCCACTGACATATTACTCCCACACCCTTGTGGGTAGTAAAGTTAAAAATTTTTTAATGTTCTTTGATCTTCCACCCACTAATCTCATAGACATTTAAGTTCAATACTGCATCAGGAGAAAGGGTAGTCGAAATACAATTTATAGTGTTTTATTTTTTTAAAAACTTCCAAAATGGGTCTCTGTCTCTGCACCGGTTTTGTAATTACAATAATAAATTGGATTCCATTTTTAAATGTGTTGTTAGTCATCACACTTGAAGTTACGTAGCGTTACTATTAGTGACCTACTTATAGTGGTTATGTCTTGAGGAGGCGCAGTGTGCATGCAGCCATTGGTAACTTGCAGACTGTCTTTTAATTGCAACATTATGTTGAACACAGGCATGTCAAGTAAACCCTGTGGTTCCCTGGGACTGTGTGTCATTGGGTGAAGGGAGACATGGCTTTGTCAAGGCAAATATTTAGTGCATAGTTACTCTGATGAATGCAATGCCTCCCACTTGCTATTGATAAAGGGAGGGCACATTCTCCTCTTGGCTTATTTGTGTTCAGTGGTTTCTGAAGTAACAGTCAAAAGACCCGAGCACTTCCCTGGCTTTGCTATCACCCAGCTTTGTGGCTTACAGTGTGCTGCCTCCCCTCACATGCTTTCACCTCTCTTGTGTAAAAAGTGAGACCTTTCATTAAACACCAAACTTCTTGCGTTGTCCTGGCTGGACTACAGAAGACAAAATGTACACAGCGGTCGGTCCTTGCTTATAATTGGCCCAGGCTTCTGGTCCTACGTTAACTGCGGCCCCATTAAGTCATCCAGGTGGACATTTGAGGAACGTGTGAAAAGCAATCTGAAGCCAGATGTTCCCAGTGTGTCCCATCCCCCGATAGATTTTTGTTCAGAAATAATTGACTTTTACAAGAAAACTGGAAGATCCTGCAGAAAATCGTAAACACCTTGTTTTGGAAGCTAGAAGTGAGAGTTGTGAGTGAGTGTCCTGGGAGACAGATGGCAGTGACATGATTCACTGAGGCTTTTGCTGAGAGGCTTTTGCTCCCAGCGGGATATGGCAGAGAGCTTAACTGCAAAGGTTTCCTTCTCCAGAAAATCACTGGCATGCTCGTGATTAAACTCCATACTCACAGTGGCCAATGCCGCATTTCCTTTCAGGGAACAATGCTGTCTTTGTGTTTTTTCCGGTTTTGCTTTCCTAAATTCTGGGGTTTGAGGAAGAACCATACAGTGGTAGAAAAATTAAAACCATTATGTTAGCACCATTAGTAAGTCAGCTTTTGATATGACCTTTTAAAGGACTTTTCTTTCTGACCTGGGCCACTGTAATCAAGTCTATTTAAAATGAACTGAACAGTCTCTGCACTGCTGCCCCTGTGTCTTGTCTACCATCTGCAGAGCGCTGGGGGGTGACCCAGCAAGAGGGAGGCTCTGGTAGTGGCTGGCTTTTTCTTTTAATTTTATTGGCAAATTCTGCATTGACTTCTTTAAGATTCTTGCACTTCATTTTGCTTTTGATCATTTTCTGTATGATTTGTGTTTTTGTTCCCATTCAGACCTAACTCCTGCCAATTGCTAATTTCTATAAACACATAATTGCAAGTAGTTTATTAGAGGACTATATTTTCTTAAGCTTTATTATATATGTATATATTACATATATATTACGTGTTACTCAATAAAATACGGTTTCTACAGATTTTTTGTATATATGTGTATACATGTGTGTACAAAGGTAAAAACATAGGACTAATACATGCATGTGAAAGCCAGAGCCAGACTATGAAGCATCATGTATTTCTCAGTTGTTCTCCACCTTAGTTATTTTATGTACAGTCTCCTATTGAACCTCGGAATTTTCTCTTCTAGCCAGGAATGTCTAGAGAAGCATTGTTCCCTTAGCGCTGGAATGATGGCTGTGCACTAACAGGCCTGGTTTTGTTATTGTTGCTGATTGTTTTGGTTTGTGTGTGTGTGTGTGTGTGTGTGTGTGTGTGTGTGGTTGCTAGGTATTCAAGTCTAGGTCCTCATGCCTGTGTAGTCGGCACTCTGCCAACTGAGCTATCTCCCCAGTCCTTTTCCAGTTACTTCATTACAATGTGTGGTCAACCAGGAGTTGTCTTCATGAAAACTAGTCATGCCAAAGTTAATTTATTCCCAATTTAGCAAAAACCTGGTTTTTCTGTCTAAAGTAGGTGTTTTAAGTTTGTTTTGAAACTCTCTAACTATTCCTTTTTTCTTTCGAAGAGACTCTATTGCTGAGTAGTTTATATATTAGATAATAGGAATAATTAGCTCTTAATGCCATAGCTTCAAATGGTACTGTCACACTTGCCTATATACGTTTCTGTCTTGTGATTTTGAAATATCCTTATATGTTTAAAATATAAATTTGATGCTTTTTTTGTCATTACAGACATAAGAGAGGGTGATTTCTATTATTTAATCCTTATTTTTAACTCAAAAAATGGCTTTTATGGTCTTGAAAAGCTTTGACAAAGCAAAATATAAAACTTTAAATTTTGCTATACATATAAAATGACAACCAGGAGTAATTTTTGTACTGAAAAACAATCATGTGAAACAGTCAAGTCTGATTTACATAAAGGCGGGACTCAGAGAACCCTTTAACCTGCAGCTGTAGGCAGAGAAAGAAGTGCGGTGTTAAACGAGAGATCTCAGCTAAAATAGGCTTGGACCAATGGCCTTTAGAGCTTTCCAAATCTATAGCACGTAGTTTGATAATTTTGACTCTATGTAATATTACTTTAAAGCAAAGTAACTGTTGTACATAATAAAAAGATGTAGTCAGCATGCCCTCCTGCTTCTGCCAACAGTGTTCCTTGTGCAGTTTGAAATTTTTCTTTTGCCCTAGCAATCTCTAAAACATGCAGTAAGGCAGTTATTCAGCTGGACTCAATTTCAGATTTTTAAAAACATTTCATAAAATAGTTACTCAAATTCCAGCCCAGCTAAGAAGAATTTTACATGTGGTGTGCATCAAAAGTTTCTCTTGGATAGCAGTGGAGTCCACTCTTCCTCTGAGGTATCTTCTAGAATGTTGTTTATCATGCAGCCAGCTTCTGGGCTGGCAGAAGCCAGAGCTGCGGAATCAGTCTCTGTCTTCTTGGCTGTTTCCTTTAGCCTAATCCTCTTGATCTCAGAGAAGTCAGTTATCACCTCCATCCCTCCATCCTTTATCCTTGCTGGATCTCTGCATCAGAGGCTCCCTGGGCTCACAGGAGTTGTAGCAGCCAGGTAGAGTCTGAAGTTCTGTGATGTTTGTTTGTAAATAGTGTCTAGGCTTTGGTGCTCTGGATCTTTTTTGTATCAGGGACCCTTTGTTTTCAAGCTCATTTTTTAGGCTTTATTTTCAATATTTTTAGTTATGGGTTTATCTCAGTGGGCGGGGTATGTGAATGCAGGTGTCTGCAGAAATCAGAAGAGGATGTAGAATCCCCTGGGTCTAGAATTACACAGTTGTTAGCTACTGATATGGGTGCTGGGAACTGACCTCAGGCCCTCTGCAAGAGCAGCACCTGCTCCTAACCACTGAGCCATCTCTGTAGCTTTCGGGAACTTATTTTATTCCTGTGTTAGAAAAATTCCCTGATTTGCTATTTGTGTCTCTCATTTTTTCCTGTTTTTCTTGTGCCGTATGCCATCTCAGGGTTCTTGGGGGCTTTACTTTATATTATGTGGTAGCTTAGGTCTTAGAAGAGCTTACACTCAAAGAGCACAGCTGCTGCGCTGAACACAGTGCAGATCATATTTACCTCGATATTTTCCCATTAAATGTATTACATATTCCTTTTAGAAAAGCCTTTAGAATATTAAAAACACATTAGTATTCTCATTGCTCACAGGTGGTTGCTTTTAATATTCTCTTTCAGTTCTTTTAATATATGAAGTCATATGATCTACCTTCTTTTTCCTTCCTATTGCCTTATTTCCCACCAAAACAAATACTAATACATGCACACCCAGGCACACACATATGCACACACATACACATACATACACTACTATACTAAAACTAGTAATTCCTTATAATTCTTTATAGGGAAACAGGTTTATCTTTCCATGCAGTGAATAACACGGGCACTATGTAAACAGTGCACTATGATCCTAAATGACTTACTGCAGATCACTAGCACAGCAAATAAAGGGAAAGAGTGTGAAAAGAAGTTTCCTTCTGCGTTCATGGTAGCCTCCTAAGACTGTTGCTTAAGGGTAGCTAGGCCTCTGGTGGCTGCAGAGGCAGGAAGTCATGTAGTCACAGTCCTTACCAGAGACTGTATGTATCAGGGGCTCACTGGAGCATGTGTGAGACAGCACTGTATGCGTGCGTGTGTGTGTGTGTGTGTGTGTGTGTGTGTGTGTGTGTGTGCATGGATGGCGGAGGTCAGCCTTGGATATTATTTCTCAGGTGCATCCACCTAGTTTGATTTCAAGGGTTTTTCTTGTTCTAGAGTGCATCATGTTGCGTCGACTGAATGGCTAGGGAACCAACCGTCTCCCCAGGACCAGGATTTCAAGTGTACGCTGCATGTGCCTGACTTTTCATATGTGGAGTGGGGATTGGACTCAGGCCCTCCGGTTGGCCCACCAAGGTCTTGAGTAACTGAGCCACCTCACCCCCCTCAGCCAAGCGCCCTTTCTATGGCATATACTTGAAGAAATTATGTAGAACCTGTAGATAAAAGTGTGACGGGGATTCTCCCAGAGGCCCCGCTTCCTGCGTGCCTTCTAGATGAACATTAATAAATAAGTCCTTATGATTTATTTTTCCACTGGCTTTTGCCTCACCTAGTTTAATGCATTTCAGGGGAAGTCGAGCATTTGAGAATTTGTAGAAAGAGAATGATTTGATTTATATGTGAAAAAGAATCACAAAGCAAGCTATCTAGAGAGGAAACAAAGAAAATATTATGTTTTGTTGATTTTAAAAAATAGCCTTTGTGACATGGTCAAAATGGCGCAGTGTGATCCGAGTGCTCTAGTGTGACCCTTCTTTAAATTCAATATTGAGTTTGCTTCGGAGGATGTAAAAGAAATTACATTTACTATACAGATAAATGAAATATGGACTAGTGCTAATGTGTTTAAAGTTAATTACCTTTATTCCCTTTTAAAGTCTGAGTATGTTTTGGCCTAAAAGCTTAAAACATCATTGTAGAAAAAAAATAGTGAATTATCACATTCAGACCAGTTTAATCAGCGACCTCAGGCCAGTAATGGGTGCTCCTGGCAGAAGCATGGCAATTACTAAATGAGGCCTGTACTTACGGTGAGTTCTCCCAGCTTCCATTCGGGAATGCTTTTAAAGTGGACATTTTCATTTAAATGACTCTGTGCATCATGGATAGGTGTGAACAACAAATGCTTGCTATCTGAAAAACAAATTAGTAATTTACTATGATTTCATTGCCTCACGTGTTATAGTTTGGGATATTAACTGTATTTTGGAGAAGAAACTCAGCCACCTGAGCTATTACACTCTGTCCTGTGATCTTGTTTTGTGTTCTCTATAACGTGGAATGCTTGCTTCCTTTGCTCATTAGCTGCCTCCCCCATTAAAATCTGTGTTCCCGGAGTGTATGCTTTGCATTTCTCCACTGCACTTGTCCCTACCTAGATTAATGCCTGACAGGAATTAAATGTTCAGCAAGTACTTGCTGAATGAATGTAAATGCCACCCCAAGTTTCCTGGTGGCCACTTTGGAGCGTAAGGATAGGAAGGGAACACTGCCCTGAGTCTAAGCACAGGGGCCTGTGATTAGGAAGTTTGCCAGCATCTCTAGGGCAGATTGGACTCTGTGCATGTCCTGTCTTCTGTAGATTGTTCCAGCCAAGGCAAGCATAAGCCACTGCTGGAGAACAGTTTTGAATGATCTTTCTGTTTCAAAAAAGGAAACCAGGTAGTTTGTAATTTATAAAGCACTCAACGACCAGCCTTTGTAGCTCAGGCTAGTGTGGAAGTCATAGTCATCCTGTGACATCTCCTCTGCAGTTTCTAGCCTCACCCTAAGTACTTAGCTTTCTTGGACAATTGGAATTAGGATAATTTCAGGACTAGTGTAATATTGTCTTCCCTAGAGTTTTGTAATTTTTAAATGACCAATAAAGAATACATTAATAAAGCACAATATACTGTGCTTTAGTAATTGCAGTTCCATTAATAAGTAGATCATTGAATTAAGCTAATGCTTTTTCAAATAGAATTGAAATTCCTATATAAAGCTAGTCTTTATATAGGAAGGTAAGTAGTGCTCTCTGAAAGTTTCGTCCTGTATGTGCTGAGTCATGGCAAACTTTACTCCTTAACTTTAGTGAAAGTAGAGAAAACTTCAAGTCAGTGCTGTGATTGTAACTCAGTGGTGATGACTTTACCCCGAGGAACTGCTAAGACTTAAAGTTAGAGACTTTTCTGTTGAAGATTTACCTTATTATTATCTATCCGAACCCTGGATTTAGAGCTGGCATGCAGTATTAGGCTATGTACTCACATAGATGGAAAGAAAAAGTGAGCAATAGATCATTCTGCATTGAACTTGGCTACATGTTTGACAGCAGTCGTATTTAATCCTCTCAGTACAAGTTAGAGGAATTGCTGTCATTATCTCTAAATTATAAGGAGAAAAAAAAAGCCTTCTACCATCATGTTTGTTTTTATCATCTCTCTGCATATAAAAGAGGAAGAAATAGTAAGTGTGGTATTAAAATGAGCCCCATTAACACTTAATTATACAGCATTCCTCTGTGGTTTTCTCCTTCACTTCCATCTTTTACGATATTGGCTTAGCCAATATTGTAAATAAATATTATCTACTTATTTGGCCCCTATATTGTTAGAAGCAAGATTGCTTGTTCTTTGGGGCAAGAGTAGAAAAAGTGGTTAGGTGGTGATGTCCAATTTCTCCTGTCTTGTCTGAGCACTTCTACTCTGGCTCAATACTTACAGGAGCCATTTCACTGAACAAACATTGCAGTCACTATAGTCAGTCTCCCTAACAGATAGATCAGCATCTATCTGTCTTTATTCAAGCATGTCTCTTGAGGGTTCTGACTTATTATTATAAACTTTCCAGTCTCATGCTGTATTCTTTCGGGGAAAAATATTACAACTTTTATCTGTTTTAGCTACATTTCTTGTGAGACATACACTGTTACTATAAAGATGTTACAGATGACAATAAACATGGGCTCAAAATCTAGCTCTACCACTTGTGACCTTAGCAATGTCATTAATAATCTAAGCATTTCTGTCTCGTATGGAACATGGGAGATATGTTAATACCTAACTCTTAGTCTTGTCTCTGTTTTTCTATGACCTAATTCATTAAAAAGTACTCTGAATTCTGCCTGGCAGTAGTTAGCCTGTTTGTTGTGTGGCTGCCAACCACAAAGCCCACACCTCTTGGCTGCCAAAAGAAGCAGGATAAACCTGCCTGGACATTGCCAGATTCATTTGTCAGAACTTCATCTCACGACTGTGTTTTTCCATGATCCAAGCTCCAAGGGCTCATGCTCAGTGGAGGGAACTCTCATGTCATGATACGTGAGCAGAACAGGATAAATAGATGGGGCAAGGGTTATGGGCTGAGAAGCAGGTTTCCTGGAACAATCAGGAGGCTTGAGCTCTGAGGTGTTTGAAGGATAAATAGGATTTGGATAGGCAGAGAGGAATCTGGGAAAGATACAGCAAAATGAGAAAACAATTACGACGCGTTCTTGTGGGGGTGGCAGTGAAGAGGGAGCAAGATCGCTGGAGAAGGGACTGAATGTGGAGAGGAATTATTATGGGATAGGAAAATTATGGAAAGATTTAAGTTTCTGAATATCCTTTCCCTCCTCCTTTCTAAAACTGACCTGCACATGCCAAATAAATCAATTCTATCTATGCTGCTTAAACTAGCACCTTCTTTTTCAACGGGTAAAACTACAAAAAAAGTCATATGGCCGTCCAAAGGCTGCTTATCTCATGAGGCTCGAGACAAAAGGGGCTAGTGGAGTTATCTGTTCGGTGTTAGGCACCTGAAGCAACTCAGCAGCTTGTTTCAATGGAGAGGAATTTTCAAATGGGACACCAGCCTGCAGAGTTTCTTAGTTATCTTTTCTATAATCCCAATGGGATGATATCACCAACCCAAAGGAAAAATATGTGAAAGCCTACTAGGAGACATGGCTGTTTCCACCCTGGACTATGCGTCTCTGGACACTGCTGGTACCCTCTTGTAGTATTTCCTTTTTTCTTGTTCTTTGGGTGAAAGGTAACAATTATTTTTATAATATATTCAGACACATTAGTGATTTTTTTTCTTGAGCTATCTTTTATTTTAAATCACTGTGTTTTTATAATAGTTATATTAGAAAAATAGCAATGCCATAAGCAAACAAAAACCGAAGTCTCCTATGAGACGCCTAATGCTATTCCAGAATATTATTATATTGCAAATTTAGTCACTGCCTAAAATCACCACAGCTTTAAAATGTTTATGTATTTTTCTCTTGGTTTCATTGTTGGTGGCTTTGCGGATGGCTGTGACAGAACTCTGCCCTACTCTGAGTATGATCTCACAGACATGCTCCGCTTGAAGAATCATTTCCTCACTCAACAGACTTGTTCTTGTGGCAGAGATGACCTTGAGGCTGAGTCTAGCTTCACATTACATGTAAAATTTCTGCCAGGTATGCCATAAGACACATTTGCTCATTGCTTCTTGGTCAAAATCAGTAGAGTAGAAA
Organism: Meriones unguiculatus; assembly: GCF_030254825.1. Classification (NCBI taxonomy): domain Eukaryota; kingdom Metazoa; phylum Chordata; class Mammalia; order Rodentia; family Muridae; genus Meriones; species Meriones unguiculatus. The sequence continues at coordinate 60,935,502 of NC_083352.1, read as the reverse complement.
TTTTCCTTGAGAATTCTAGGAAGTAAGGTATGTAGTATATATTCATGAAAACTAATTCAGTTTCCTTGTGTTTTTTCTCGTTTATGGTGTTAATGTTTAGATGAACATGCATTGAAGTGGTGGTATGCACATCCCCAATTAACACAATGAAATGTCTTGTACATATATTTTTAAAGTATCTTATAAGTGTGTTTTCACCAGGATTTTGATTCTTGTACTTTGTTTTATGCAGTTGGTTGTGTGTTGCTTAGCCAGTCCCCAAAGAACCAGTTTGAGGTTCTTTAAGGTGCTTTGATTTTCCTAAATGATCTCTAAGGATCTTTATTTTTATTTGAATTATTTTTTTTATAATTTATTCACTTTACATCCTAATTGTAGCCCTCTCCCTTGTTTCCTCTGGGTCCCATCCTCCAACCTGCTTCCCCTGTATTTCTCTCCCCTAGCCCTCCTCCCCTACCATCTGACCCCATCCTATCAAATCTCATTAGAACTGCATACATCCTTTTTCCTCTGTGACTTGGCAAGGCCACCTACCAGAGAGAAAGTGATCAAAGAGCAGACAACAGAGTTCATGTGAGAGACAGCCCCTGTTCCCCTTACTAGAGAACCCACATGGAGCCTGAACCACCTATCAGCTACCTCTGAGCAGGGGGTTTGTGTCTTCTCCATGCATGGTCCTTTGTTGATGCATCAGTCTCTGCATCCTCCCCCCCCCGGGGGGGGGTCAGATTTATTGGTTTTGTTGGTTTTCTTGTGGAGCTTCTGTCCTCTCGGGTCCTTCTATCCCCCTCTTTTTCCCTATTAGTCCCTGCACTCTGCCCAAAGTTTGGCTGTAAGCCTTAGCATCTGCTTCAGTCTCCTTTTGGGTGAAGTCTTTCATAGGATATCTGTGTTAGGCTGCCATCCTGTTCCCTCTCTTCGACAACTTCCAGTATCTATTGTTTGCCCTTCTGAATGAAAATTAAGTATCCACACTAGGGTGCTCCTTGTTATTTAGCTCTTCAGGTCTGTGGGTTTTAGTGTGATTATTCTGTGATTATTCTGTATTATATGACTAATATCTGCTTATAAGTGAGGAAATATCATCCATGTCTTTCTGGTTCTGGGTTACCTTACTCAGGATGATCTTTACCAGATCCGATTGCCTGCAAATTTCATGATATTCCATTGTGTAAATGGATCACAATTTCTGTATCTATTCTTCGGTTGAGGGACATCTTAGTTGTTTCCAGATTGTAGCTATTGTGATTAAAGCTGTTGTGAACATATTTGAGCAAATGTCCTTGTTGTATGCTGGAGGATCTTTTGGGTATATGCCTAGGAGTGGTATAGTTGGGTCTTGAGGTAGCACTATTACAAATTGTCTGAGAAAGCGCCAGATTGATTTCCAAAGTCGTTGTATAAGTTTGCACACCCACCAGTAATGAAGGAGGGTCCCCCTTTTTTCAATATCCTCTCCAGCATGTTCTGGCACTTGAGGTTTTGTTGGATTGGAATTTTCCTTCTAGTATTTTCTGTAGGGTTTGGGTGCTGTGAAGATATTGTTTAAATTTAGTTTTGTCATGGAAGATTTTGTTTTCTCTATCTATGTTGATTAAAAGCTTTGCTGGGTATAGTAGTCTGGGTTGGCATCTGTGGTCCCTTAAAGTCTGCATGACATCTGCCCAGGCCCTTCTGGCTTTCATAGTTTCTGTTGAGAAGTCTGGTGTGATTCTGATAGGTCTACTTTTATATGTTACTTGGCCTTTTTCTCTTGCTGCTTTTAATATCTTTTCTTTGTTCTGTAGATTTAGGTTTTGACTGATATGACATGAGGAGTTTGTTTTCTGGTCTAGTCTATTTGGTGTTCTGTAGGCCTCTCATATGTTTATGGACATCTCTTTAAGTTGGAAAATTTTTCTTCTATGATTTTCTTGAAAATATTTTCTGGACCTATGAGCCTCGAATCTGCTTTTTCATCAATTCCTGTTATTCTTAGATTTCATCTTCTCATAGCATCCTTGATTTCTTGGATGTTTTATGTTTGGAACTCTTCTGATTTTACTTTTCCTGCAAGTGTATCTTCAGCTCCCAAGATTCTCTATTCCATCTCTTGTATTCTGTTGGTGATGCTTACCTTTGTGGTTCCTGATCTTTTCTCTAAGTTCTCCAGCTCCAGGGTTTTCTCTGTTTGTGTTTTCTTTATTGATTCTAATTCTGTTTTTATACCTTGCACCATTTCCTTCATCTGTTTGAATGTGGATTCCTGTCTTTCTGTGGTGGTCTCTAATTTTTGTTCATTTCCTTTCTATATGCTACTAATTGTGCTCTGCTTGTACCTCTACTTTTTTGGCTATTTCTTTGAGAGATTTGTTCTTTTCCTCTTTATGTGCCTCTAATAACTGGATAAGCATGGCTTTCAAATCATTTTCCTGTGTTTTTGATGAATTGGAGTATCCATTGATTTTGGGGGTTGCTGTTGAAATCATGATGTCCTGATTTTTGTTGGGTGTGTTCATATGCTGACCTCTGGCCATCTGCTTATCTATAACCTTCACTGTTTGTTCCTGGAGTCTGTACTTCAGACTGGGTCTTTCTCTGGTGTCTGGAGTATTCTTCAGGGAGATGAGAGAGGTCCACTGGTTTGAGAGTGTGCATTGGTGTTTCAACTGTACCTAAGGGAGGAAGCTTCGCTGGTGGAGAAGCACAAATGTGTGCAAGCAAGTGTGTGTGTGGAAGTGTGCCTTAAAGGACAGGGTACTAGAGAGTGTAGTGTAGTGTAGGAGTGTGGGGCAGGGGGCGGTGTAGGTGTTGGAGGGGTTGCAGTCACTGGCGCTGTTCACAGGTGCAATGAGCATGCACAGATTCCTTGTAGGCCACTGAGGTATTCAGCTCTGTCTGGGCACCAGGAGTTGTTTTCCTGGACTCGACTGGTAGACCCGCAGAACAGGGGATTCAGTGTTGAGGATGCTATCCCAAGAATCCCTATGTTGCCCACAGTGTTTGGGTGGGTGGGAGAGATAGGATTTCTGGCTTCTAGCATAGAGGGACCCTGGATCTGGGGCTCTGCAGACACTCACTTGAAGGCACACTCTCTCTTTAGCAGGACTATTGGGAAATCACAGGTTCCCCCTGTTCTCTACTCTCAGATTTGGGCCTGCTGCGACAAATGCAGGTGTAGTCAGCTCAGTGGTGTTGCAGTGTCAGAACTTAGGCTGTTAAAGTGGTCCACTGGGAGTCCAGCCACAGCCCCAGAACTGGGAGGCAGGTAAAGATGACTGCTGGGAAGTCTTGAGGAGCCCCTACAGCTGCTCCATGGACCTAGATAGCCTGGCCGGCCTTGTGGACCTGGGTGTCTGGTACCACTGGGTGCCCATGACTGAGGGACTTGGTGACCAGTACAGTCACTGGCTGCAAGGCCCTGGGGGGGCGTACAGCTGATTGCGGACCTGAGATCCAGAAAGCTGGTACAGCTGGCAGCTGCTACTGAGGAACTAGGTGTCCCACCTTTGCTGTCTCAGTCCCCAGGCAGGGGGTTCTGTGCTATGAGCCACTGGTACTGTGGACTGCCTCAGCAGAGGAGGAGGGAGGCCTGACAAGGGGTTGTGCAGGGGGATTGAATGTTCGCCACTCTCCATCCCCAGAGAAGAGAAGTCCTTGGGTAACCTGGATCTAAATGGTCTCGGCTCATGTGTTGTCCCCTCTGGCAAAGGAAGCCTCAATGTCTATGTTCTGGCTTCAGCTGCCCCTCCACGCAATTTCAGAGTTTCAGATGCTCTGCTTCTCAGATACACTGTCATCTTAGATTCTCTGTTACTTGAGGTTTTGATCTTAGCTATTCTGTTGGAATCTCAAAATTGTTTCGATTTTTTACTTCTCTGATGACTAAGAATGTTGAGCATTTCTTTAAGTGTTTCTCTGCCATTCGATATTCCTATGTTGAGAATTCTCTCTTTAGTTCTATACCTCATTTTTTAAATGGATCATTTGGTTTGTTGGAGTTTAATTTCTTGAGTTCTTTATGTATTTTGGATATTAGCTCTCTGTCAGATGTAGGATTGGTGAGGTTGAGAATTCTCTGTTTAGTTCTATACCTCATTTTTTAAATGGATCATTTGGTTTGTTGGAGTTTAATTTCTTGAGTTCTTTATATATTTTGGATATTAGCTCTCTGTCAGATGTAGTATTGGTGAAGATCTTTTCCTGTTTTGTAGGCTGTTGTTTTGTTCTGATGACTGTGTCCTTTGCTTACAGAAGCTTTTCACTTTTACGAGGGTCCATTTATTAATTGTTGATCATAGAGTCTGATCTGTTGGTGTTCTGTCCAGGAAGTTGTCTCCTATGCCAATGATTTCAAGGCTCTTTCCCACTTTTTCTTCCAACAGATTTAGTGTATCAGTTTTATGTTGAGGTCTTTGATCCACTAGGACTTTAGTTTCGTACTGGGTGATGAGTATTGAACCTATTTGCATTTTTCTGCATGTAGACATCCAGTTGGACTGGCAGCATTTGCTGAAAATGCTGTCTTTTTTCCACTGTATGGTTTTGGCTGCTTTGTCAAAAATCAAGTTCCATAGGGTGGTATGTTCATTTCCGGGTCTTCCATTTGATTCCATTGATCTACCAGTTTGTTTCTATGCCAGTACCATGTTGTTTTTAATACTATTGCTCTATACTGTAGCTTGAGATCAGGGATGGAGTTATCCCAGAAGATCTTTTATTGGACAGGATTGTTTTAACTATTCTGGGTTTTTGTTTTTCTATATGAAATTGAGAACTGTTCTTTCAAGTTCTGTAAAGAATTGTGTTGGAATTTTGATGAGGATTGTATAAAATCTGTAGATTGAATTTGGCAAGATGGTCATTTTTACTCTGTTGATCCTACTGATCCATGAGCATGGGAGGGTTTTCCATTTTCTGATATCTTTTTCAGTATCTTTTTTCAGAGACTTGAAGGTTTTTTTTTCTTTCATACAAGTGGTTTCACTTACATGGCTAGAGATGCACCAAGATACTTTGTTTTTGTGGCTATTCTGAAGGGTGTTGTTCCCCTAATATTTTTCTCAGCCTGTTTGTCTTTTGTATACAAGAGGGCTACTGAATTTTATTTTATTTTATTTTACTTAGTTGATTTTGTATCTACCTATGTTGCTGAAGGTGTTTATCAGCTGTAGGAGTTCTCTGCTAGAATTTTTGGTGTCACATATGTGGAATCATATCATCTGCAAATAGTGGCACTTTGACTTCTTTCTTTCCAATTTGTGTCCCCTTGATCTTCTTTGTTTGATCTTGATCTTATTGCTTTAGCTAGGACTTCAGTTACCAAATTGAAAAGATACAAAGAGAGTTGGCAGCCTTTTCCCTGAATTCAGTGGAATTAATGTAAGTTTCTGTCTGTTTAGTTTGATGCTAGTTATAGTTATGTACCTTATATTCCTGATCTTTTCAAGACTTTAAAATGAATGGGTGTTAGAGTTTGTCAAATGGTTTTTCAGCATCTAAGGAGATGATTGTGTAGTATTTTTTTCTTTCAGTTTGTTTATATGGTGTATTATGTTGACAGATTTCAATATATTGAAACATCCCTGGAATGAAGCCTGCTTGGTTTGGGGATATGATATGTTTGATGCATTCTTGCATTTGGTTTGCAAGTATGTTATTGAGTATTTTTGTGTCAATGTTCATAAGAGAGATTGGTCTGATGTTCTCTTTTTTTTGGTCTTTGCTTGTTTGAATATCAATGTGACCATAAAGAGTTTGGTAATATTCATTCTATTTTTATTTTGTGGAATAGTATTGGTATTAGCTCTTCTTTGAAGGTCTGGTAGAATTCTGTGCTGAATAGTCTGGCCCTGGGCTTTTTTGAGATGGGAGGCTTTTGATGACTGCTTCTATTTTCTTTGAGGATATAGAACTACTTAATTTGTTAACCTGATCTTGATTCAACTTTGGTAAATGGGATGTATCAAGAAAATTGTCCATTTCATTTAGGTTTTCAAATTTTGTGGCATATAATCTTTTGAATTAAGACCTAATGTTTCTTTGGATTTCCTCAGTGTCTGTTGTTATGTCTCCGTTTTCATTTCTGATTTTTTGATTTGGATAGTGTCTTTCTGCCTTTTAGTTAGTTTGGCTAACAGTTTGTCTATCTTGTTGATTTTCTTAAAGAACCAGCTCTTGGTTTCACTGATTTTTTTGAATTGTTCTCTTTTGTTTCTAATATTTAGATTTCAGCCCTGAGTTTGATTATTTCCAGCCCTCTACTCCTCTTGGGTGTGTCTGCTTCTCCCCCACCCCCACTTCCAGGTGCACCATTAACTTGCTTTTATGAGATCTTTTTATGAAGGCACTTAGTGCTATGCACTTCCCTTTTAACACCGTTTTCCTTGTGTCTCATAAATTTGGATATGTTGTTCCTTTATTTTCATTGAATTTTAGGAAGTCCTTAATTTCTTTATTCCTTCTCTGAAGCAGTTGTAATTGAGTAGAGAGTTGTTAAGTTTCCATGTGTGTGTAGGCTTTTTGTTATTTCTGTTGTTGCTGCTTTAGTTCATGGCGATCTCATAGGATACAAGGTATTATTTCAATCTTCTTATATCTGTTAAGGCTTGTTTTGTGACATACTATATGATCAATTTTGGAGAAGGTTCCATGAGGTGCTGAGAAGAGAGTATATTCTATTCTTTTGTGTTTGGGTAAAAAGTTCTGTAGATGTCTGTTATGTCCATTTGATTCATGAGATCTGTTAGTGTCATTATTTCTTGGTTTAGTTTCTGTTATGTTGACCTGTTCTTTGGTGAGAGTGGGATGTTGAAGTCTCCCACTATTAATGTGTGGGAATCTATGTATCGTATAAGCTTTATTAATGTTTCTTTTACAGATGTGGGTGCACTTGTATTTGGGGCATAGATGTTCAGAGTTGAGATGTCATCTTGGTGGAATTTTCCTTTGATGAGTATGAAGTGTCCTTCCTCATCTCTTTTGATTAATTTTGTTTGATATTTTATTAGATATTAGAATGGCTACTCCAGCTTGCTTCTTGGGTCTGTTTGCTTGGAAAACCTTCCAACCCTTTACTCTCAGGTATGTCTATCTTGTGGCTGAGGTGTGTTTCTTATATGCAGCAGAATGTTGGGTCCCATTTACATACCCATTCTGTTAGTCTGTGTCTTTTAACTGGATAGTTGAGTTCATTGATGTTAAGAGAGAACAATGACCAGTGACTGTTAGTTACTTTTATTTGGATTGTGGTTATGGTAGTGTGTTTGTGTGCTTGTCTATTTTTGGTTTTGCTTTAGTGAAGTTATTTAAACCTGTAGCTTTGGGTTTTTTTTGGGGGGGGTATAGTTAGAGTTTTCCTTCCAGTATCTTCTGTAGGGCTGCATTTGTGGACAGGTACTGTTTAAATTTGTTTTTGTCATGGAATGTCTTCTTTTTCCATCTATGGTGATTGAAAGTTTTGCTGAGTGTAGACTGGACTGGTATCTGTGATCTCTTACAGTTTGGAAGACATCTGCCCAGGACCTTCTGGCTTTTATGGTCTCTGCTGAAAAGTTAGCTGTGATTCCCATAGGTTTGCCATTAGATGTACTTGGCTTTTTCTCTTACAGCTTTTAATATTTTTTCTTTGTTCTGTACATTTAGTGTTTTGAATATTATTTTGCAGGAGGTTTTTCTTTTCTGGTTTATTTGGTGTTGTATAGGCCTCTTGTATGCTTATTATAGGCATCTTTTTCTTTAGATTGAGGGAATTTTCTTCTATGTTTTTGTTGAAAATATTTTCTGCTCTTTGGAGCAAGGAATCTTCTCTTTCCTCTATTCTTGTTATAAAAAAAAGATTTTTGTCTTTTCAAAATGTCCTTGCTTTCTTTAACATTTTTTGTTGGGTAATTTCTAGATTTAATATTTTGTTTGATGGATACATCAGTTTCTTCCATTGTGTCTTTTACACCTGAGATTCTTTCCTCCATCTCTTGTATTCTGTTGGTGATGCTTACCTCTTCAGTTCCTATTTTCTTCTTTAAGTTCTCTCTCTCCAGGATTTCTTAAGTTTGTGCTTTTTTATTGTTTCCTTTTCCATCTTCAGATATTGAATGATTTTACTGATTTACTTCACCTGTTTGTGTTTTCCTATATTTGTTTCAGTGATTTATTCATTTTCTCTTTATAGGCCTCTTTACTGGCTTCAATCTCTTTGACTGTATCTTCCTGTATTTCTTTAAGGATTTTATTCATTTCCTCTGTTACCATCTTTATAAGCATAAATTTAAAGTAATTTTCTTGTGTTTTATTTGTGTTATGTTATCCAGGACTGCTTACCTTGGGATAACTGTTTTCTGGAGATGCCATATTGCTTTGGATTTTGTTGATTGTGTTTTTACACTGGTCTTAGCCATCTGCTTGTCTCTGGCATTGGCTGGTAGTTTTTGCTGTCAGCTGGAGTTTGGGAAAGGAGGGGTGTTGTGGGAAGAGCCTTAGCCAGGAAGCTGAACGTTCCTGCAGGAACCCTCCTCAAGAGGGAGGTGGTTTTCACAGAATTGTTTGAGGGGACTCCTCAGGAGCCGAGGGGCTCTTCTCTTACCTGCTGTCATACCAAAGACAGCTGGCCTGTACCTGAGCTGCAAGATGCCCAGACACTGTAGGTCCAACTGTCTTGGAGAATCTGTGTTATCCAATAGGAGTCAGTTTTGAGCTTTGGAGCAGCATCTGAGGCTGTAGCTTCCAGGCATCAGGGAGGCCCAAGGTATGAGCTGTGTGCTCCAGTACCCAGAGGGTATTCACTGGTAGTGAGGGCAGCATCCTGACTAGTGGCTATATGCTGACTCTGTGTGCTGGCAGGATCTCAAAAACTTTTCCATGGATTGATTGGGTGCCCTGAGTTCACAACTGTTTGTTTCCCTCACCATGGGGTCTCCTCTCAACTCGAGACCCATTCTCTGGTGCTTTGGGGCCCATAGTTTATTCTGGGACAGTGAGCACAGTCTGTAGGCATGTGGCTAGATGCTGGAGACCCAGGAACTTTTCCAGGGATTACCTGGGTGATCTGAGGTTGGACCTGATTTTTCCCTAACCATGGGGTCTCCTCTCACCCAGAAAACACAGTTGCTGGTGATTTGGCCCCCGCAGTTCAGTCTGTCAGTTGTTATGTAGTCACTGCTGTCCTGCTGATCAGACATGGATTGGTGCTGCCCTCTTGGATTTCCCACCTCTGAACATCTTTAAATCTTGGTTGTTCTGCCTTCTCCTGACATGGATACTTCTCACATCTTATGTATGTCACTTTTTACTCTCAGTTTTGGTTTTTTTGTTTTGTTTTTTTTTTCAATCTTGTGTACAGCATTTTGAATAGTCTGGTATATGAAGTTAGAATAGAAGACCAGAGGGTGTGCGTTTTGGGGTGGCGTGTCTAGATGGTAGGTGTCTGTCAGCATTCAGCATTAGATTTTGCTCCATTGTACTCAGGGTTTATGCTTTCAGCTGTTGAACTTCTGAGAACTGACTCTTCATAAAGAATAATTGTATTTCAGAAAAAAATTATAAAAATTTTTGATCTTTCATCTGTGGTAAAGTAAGAGTTCAATGAAAAAAGTGCTGGACATTGTACTATTTGCTTAACTTGTATCGGTCGAGTGATCTTAGTACTTAGAGTAGTTGATGAGAAGCCAGGGATTTGTTTTAAATTAGGAAGTAGCATTTCAGTACATTGTGCTTTGCTTTGGATGGCTCATACTTTTACATCTTTTGGCAGCTTTTCTTAAGGTTTTATGAGCCAGAAGTTATGATTTTTGTTCTTATGAATCAGCTACTTTTTGAAATGAGCGGCATGGGTTTAGAATGAATTTGGTGATGCTTCAGTGTTTTTGAAGTTAAAAGCACTCTGATTAATGGGAAATTATTTTTCGTTATATGTCAGGCCAAATTCTGAAGGTGACAGCTTTTATATTCAGCTGTTTCCGTTGTATTCAACTAGGTTTACTGACCAGTGTTTAAATTTAGTGTTACATCTACTCATTAGAAGCATGCCCGTAATAAATTTTTCTTTTGATAGTCTAAATTGATGGTGATAATGAAGAATTGAAGATGATATTCTGATCTTATGAAAACACTTAATCACAGACTTTAATTACCTGGGAAAGAGGTACCAGTTACTTCTGTGTATGCCATTCCCAATCTAGGTTGGTTCAGCAGATTCAGGTGTATTTGCATTTTGGTTCATGAGCATCATTGTCCTGTACATCCATAGAACACTCTTGAAGGAAACCAGAGCACTGTTTTCTATACTGTGCATTCTTCAAGGAACTCAGGAATGGGGATGTTGATGTTGATGGAACCCCTTTCTTTTCTGCAACCTGAACAACAAAGACTTACAGGATGTTTCATCTATATTTTGACACTGGCAGGGATTCATAACTCTCCTTCACTAAGATACTAAAGTCATGACAGCATCATAAATGAGATGGAAACATGCTTTTAGGAACATATGATGATGATCTTGGCAAGGGGTATACAAAAATCACAAAACACCTTTCAGAAAGAAGATATTTAAAATAGTTTTCCATATAAAGTAACAACATTTTATGTGATTTTTCAACTTATAATTTTCAGAACAACCCATAAGGTAGGATACATGTGTAAACAGGTAACACACATGACATTTTCCTTTCTAACAGAATTGAAAAGTGAAACTTAGTAAAAATAAACCATGTGAGGTTCTCCAGTTAGTAAACGATACTTAGTTTGAATGTTTTATTGGTATCTATTCATGTTGTGCATAGTAATGTGCTTTCCAAAGACATTTTCATCATGTATCATCTTGCCTGTATTTTCTCTTCCCACAACTCCTTTCTCCTACCATCTCTCTTACATTATTTCCTTTTTCCTCCCTGTCCTACATCTAATTCCATGGCAAATGTATTATGTATTTACACAAACAAGAGAAAGCATATGGCACTTAACTGTCTGAGTCTTAGTTCTCTCACATAATATGAAAATCTCTAGACTTTATCCTTCATGGTTGAATAAAACTCTATTATGTATATATACTACATTTTCTTATCCAGTCACCTATTGATGGACACCCAGGCTGATTTTCTACTCGTCTACTCGCCTGTTATGAGAAGTGCTGCAGTTTACCTGGATGTTTAAGTATCTCTGTAGTATGTTGGCTTAGAAACTCTCAGGTATATGCTCAGACCAGGGTAGCTGAGTCATTCAGTAGTTCGGTTCTTCTCAAGACTGATCTGAATTGCTACAGAAGAATTTATTTAACTAGTCAGATCCTGTTATGACAGTATCAGAGAAAATGTGAATCTGAGACTAAAGCTACAAACAGTTCTATTTCAAGATGATCTTAAACATGTAGAGAGAGCTATTGTTACAGAAAGATCACTTCACCCTTTCTCTATGAGGCAAGAGCATACTACCTGGAAGCAAGAACAGTTACTCAGAATATTTGAAGTCATCCTACTGGTTGTGGGGAAAGTTTTGCCTTAAGAAGTCAGACATATGGAATCTTAAGGGATTTTGTTTTTGTTTTCACATAATAGCACATAATTTTCACATAACTTTTAGACAAAACATCCCAAGAGCCATGGATAGTCTGTGAATGTTGTATTTCACACCAGTGGCATTTTCATGAGTTTTATTGCTGAGTTGAAAAGGCCAAAATGAAATATTGTTCATAAGTCTCTGCTTTGTACTTATACCCATGGGAGAACTGTTGGCTGTGCAGTTTCAGAGTTTTTACCCTAGTAAGTATTTTGCTCTTAAACATTCGCCTAAAGTCAAATCCCCAGCACTGCCAAATAAACAATACATTTGGAAACAGCTTGCTTTGGAACTCATGTGTTGTACTACCAGGAAGCAATGTTTTGTTTCCTTCCAAATGAAGTTCTCTTGCATACATATCTTGGTTAACTGAATTACAATATATGCGATCAAATTGTAATCTATTGATTGATATGATTTTGTTTTATCTTGCATAGGAGCTTTCTTGATACGTGATGTATTTTAAGTTGTGTGCTCATAAATTAGCTTGCTAAAATTGATTCCCATGCATGTGTTTGGAATATGTGAGGACTAATGAAACTAGAAATTATTGTCATTAAAATTATTTATTCCAGCTTGTGTGTGTGCATAATTTTCTGTAGACAAAATAAAATTGTCAATTAAAATATATAATATAATATTGTGTTTCCTGAATTGTAGAACTTCACGTTTTGAAAGATTTTGAAGTTCATAACCTTCCATAGACAAGTTAAACCAGCCTGAAAATATGAGGTGGCTTTTTCCATACTGTGCTATAGGATGTTGGCATTGTTTCACGGTCACTTAGCTATCTGAATCTCTTTATAGAGCTTATGTTTGTGCTTACGTACTCTCCTCCTCTCCCTCCCTTGGTCCTTTCTTTAACACCCCACCCATGTGTGTATGGGGGGTGGTTAGGGCAGTGCCTGTGTTTGGGCTTGCTTGTGGAGGTCTGAGGCCACTAGTAGATGTCTTAAAGACTCTCTACCTTATATTTTGAGGCGAGGGGTTTCACTCAACTTGAAGCTAATCATTTTTCCTATTCTGACTTGCCAGTGAGCCCCAAGAATTCTTCTGGATTTCTACTGTAATTGTAGGTGCTTGCCTCAATATACACACTAAGGAGTGAACTTGTGATCTCTGCTTACATAGTGAGCCATCTCCCTAGGTCCAGCACCTATTCTGTTCTACTCTTTCTTCAGAGACAAACACATAAACAGCAAAAAGAAAGGCAAAGACCAAAGAAAGGGAGGGTGCAGAATTCCTTGCATGGGCATAGTGAGGACCCTCTCACTATGACACACATTTGTAAAATGATATTCTAGAATCTAGATGTCTAAATGCTTCTGCTTTGCTCTTATTTTGAAACTTTGAGTAAACCACTTACCACTTTGGACCAATCTGAATTGTAAATGAAAAAGTCTCCCCATACTATTTTACATAGCTAACCTGTCTTTTTCTTTTGTGTTTTCATAGGGATAGAAATATTTTTAAGTCTTCATTCACTTGAGTTAGTAAATTGAAAACTAGACAACCATAGATAAAATCATAATAAATGAAGTAAATAAAGAGAATTCTGTATCCCTCAGTATATACTTCAAGGCATCACTATATCCTGCGCCCTACAGAAGTCTTGCTCATTGAGCATGTTGTTTCTGCTCCTTCTTATCTCCAAAAGCTAATTGTTTACTTCATCAAACATAGATATTATGTTAATTTTAATATTATAGAAGTGTGTACAGCAACAAGCATTAGATACTGCTTCTAATCAAGGTTCATAAGATGTAGTGTTTTATATCATTAAGGTCTTGGTCCAGGAAAGAAAAATTGTGCTCTAGAAAATACATTATTTACAGAAATATGTAGATGACTCATTTGTGAGAGTCTATAAAATTCATATTCCTAGCTGTCTATTTAATAAATGGTACATTATGTACCTTTCAAATTTTATCTAATTAATTGATTGAGAAATCTATTCTGACAGAAAATTGGGGAACTCTGCTGCATCACCTTCTTGTATTGTTTTTTTTTAAGATAATTTTTTTAGAAGAACTGTCAAAATTGGTTGCTAATTTTATATCCCATTTCTCTACATTAGTATAGGGAAATGATTCAGTTATTTGACTGGGAAAACATTTTCATCAAGGCTTTTGCAAATAAAGAAGCCTCATAACTTTCAAAACTATCCAGGAATTTTATATGGGGAAAATGTATATTAGGCTTAGGTAAGAAAGGAAGAAAAAGAAGCAGATTATGTGGCTTGGCTGTTTTATAGACCTCGTTATGTGTTTTATATAATTTTTATCTGAGAAGAACCCTAAAGACCATTACTTTAAGTGATGGAAATGATTGGAGCTCTCTGCATATCATTTTATTCTCCTGAGTTTACCAACTACAGATCCTATGTCCTACCATACTTTATAAGCTTACTGCTAACTTGCCTTTTTATTAGTTAAAAATGTGAGATTTTATTTTTTTGTTTTTGTTTTTTTACTCGTTTTTTATTTATTATTATTTTTTCTTATCAGTTACATTTTATTAACTCTGTATCCCAGCCGTGTCCTGATCCCTCATTCCCTCCCAGTCCCTCCCTCCCTCCCTCATCTCCACCGTGCCCCTTTCCAAGTCCACTGATAGGGGTGACCTCCTCCCCATTCATCTGATCCTGTTTTATCAGGTATCTTCAGGACTGGCTGCAAAGCCCTCCTCTGTGGCCTAACAGGACTGCTCCTCCCTTCGGGGGTGGGGAGACCAAAGAGCCAGTCATTGAGTTCCTGTTAGAAATAGTCCTTGTTCCCCTCACTTTGGGAAACCAATTGGTTACTGAGCTACCACAGGCTACATCTGAGTGGAGGTTCTAGGTTATATCCATACATGGTCCTTGGTTGAATGTCAGTCTCAGAAAAGACCCTGTGCCCAGATATATTTGGTCCTTGTGGAGCTCCTATCCTTTCTCCATCACACTAACTCCCCTTCTTTCTTATGATTCCCTGTACTCTGCCAAAGGTTTGGTCATGACTATGAATACTCGATATTTGACAAAGAAGCCAAATCCTTTCAATGGAAAAAAGATAGCATCTTCAACAAATGGTGCTGGACCAACTGGATGTCTACATGCAGAAAAATGAAAATAGATCCATATTTATCACCCTGCACAAAACTAAAGTCAAAGTGGATCAAGGACCTCAACATAAAACCAGATACCCTAAATCAATTGGAAAAAAAAGTGGGTAACAGCCTAGAACTCATTGGCACAGGAGACAACTTCCTGAACAGAACACCAACAGCACAGGCTCTAAGAGCAACAATCAATAAATGGGACCTCATGAAACTGAAAAGTTTCTGTAAAGCAAAGGATACCGTCATCAAAACAAAGCGACTGCCTACAGATTGGGAAAGAATCTTCACTAACCCTTTATCTGACAGAGGACTAATATCCAGTATATACAAAGAACTAAAGAAGCTGAAAAGCAGCAAACCAAGTAATCCAATTAAAAAATGGGGAACAGAGCTAAACAGAGAATTCTAGACAGAGGAATATCCAATGGCAGAAAAACACTTAAAGAAATGCTCATCCTCATTAGCCATCAGGGAAATGCAAATCAAAACGACCCTGAGATATCACCTTACACCCATCAGAATGGCCAAGATGAAAAACTCAAGCGATAACACATGCTGGAGAGGTTGTGGAGAAAGGGGAACCCTCCTCCACTGCTGGTGGGAATGTAAACTGGTACAACCACTCTGGAAAGCTATCTGGCGCTTTCTAAGACAATTAGGAATAGTGCTTTCTCCAGACCCAGCTATACCACTGCTAGGTATATACCCAAAGTTTGTTCAAGTACACAAAGAGATTTTATTTTTATGATCTATTCTTCAGTTATTCCCAGTACTACCTAAAATCTGTAACAGGAATCATAATACCCTTCCCCCCCAAATCTGTTCTATAGAAATTCTCCTTCAGAGAGATGTTGAGCTGAGTTGATGGCCAGCATCTCATTAAGTATAAATCTATAGCAGTTATCACAATGATTTCATTATGTAAGCAAATACAATGGAAGTTAGTTCTTGCCTATACTGTTGTCTGTAGCAGGTTTTCCTGACAAGATGGTGGTTTTGTAAAGAAACGTGACAGGTAGCCCCATTCTACTTCATCTTCATCATCCCTAAAGACTTCTAATTTTTTATTATTTGTTGAATGGAGGAAGAGTGTGGGGAGAGAGCACTGGCATTTAAAATTCTTGCCCTGAAAGTAATCCATGTTTACTCTGCTCATATCTGATTAACAAGGATCTAGCTACAAGGAGCATCAAGAGATAAAAATTTCCAGAAACAACCCTATAGCAGGGATAGGAAAAAAAAATTGGTTGATGAAAGAGTAACTTTCTACATGCAGAGATGAAGATAGAGTAGAGACTGAGGGGATAACTAACCAAAACCTTGGTCGAACCTGATATGCATCCTATGGAAGACAGCCAACCCCTGACAAGATTAACAATATGTTTACAGACAGCAGCCTAACTTAACCATTCTCTGAGAGTCTCCCTGCCCCCAGCAGCTGATCCAATCAGATGCTAAGATCATAACCAAGGATTGGGTAGAGCTTGGGGAGTGGAAGAATGGGAGGGAAGATTAGAAGGACATGGAGGGCACAAGGCCACTGCAAGAACAATAGTCAAGTAACCTAGACCCAGCTTACAGAGAGAGAAGCACCAACCAGAGAGCATGCATGGACTTGACCTAGGCCCCTATCCATATGTTATTGATGCCAGTTGATCTTCATGTAGGTTCCCTAGTAAGTTGAATAGGTGTTGTCTATGACATGGACTCTGTTGCCTGCTTTCAATCATTTTGTCCTAGCCAGGCTACCTTGCCTAGCCCTAATGGATGAAGGAGAGCTCAGTCCTGATGTAACTTGACGTGCTGGGGTGGATTGCAAGGGGAGGCCTCCCGTTTTCTGAAGACAAGGGGAGAGAAAATAGGGTGAAGAGGGCGGGAGAGAGGAACCTGAAGGAGAGGAGGGAAGGGGCTATGATAGGGATATAAAGTAAATATATAAATTAAAAATAAATGAAAGAGAAAGAAGAAAAAGAAAGAAATAAAAAAACAAAGAAAAAATAAAGAAGAAAGAAAGAGTAACCTGATTACTTAGGAGCAGGGTTTCTTTGGTGTTCAGATATCTTTGGATTCATTAGTACTAACATAGACTTATAATTTTTTTATCAGTGGTAATTTCAAATGTGAATATTTCTGCAACTTTTCTTAAAAAAGGTATCACTTTTCTTAAACTTATCTTATATCCTGTTTTTTTTTTTTCTTATATATAAGGACTAACACGGTTGGAGGAGAGGGAGGAAGGGTGAGGTTGGGAGGGGAGGAGGGAGGGAGCTACAGGGGGATACAAAGTGACTATACTATAATTAATAGAAAGAAAAAAACAAAATAGATCTTAATATGAAAAAATAATCCTGCCCGACCTAATAAGGGTAGTTAGAAGTCAGTGTTACTGTTAATATTAAGTTCAGTTGGACATAAAAGCTTCAATGCTACTTAGATGATGTACAAATAAATATATCAGCTTCCAATTGCTACTGTATCCTATCACCATTGTTACTAACTTAAAACAACAAAAGGATTTACTAGCTTATAGGTCTGAAGAATGGGTTGCATGGACTGTGTTTCTCTTCTAAGTTCTAGAACAGGAGCTATTTTGTTTCCATTACTCACAGTCTATATTCTTTGCTTCTTTACCACATTTCTCTCTTCAGGACCACTAGTGCAATACCATCATGTCCATGCTGACCTCTGCTTATATATTTTCATCTCTTCTGACTCCAAATCCTCTCCCTACCTCTCAAGAAACGTGGGATTTTGTTCCCTCATATGTAGCTCAAAATAACTGCCTACTCTCTAGAACCTGGAGTCAATCATTTGTGCATCATCTGTACAGGGTTCTCCTTGCCTTGAAAAGTGACAGATTCATAGAGTAACATTAAAAAAATCCTCCTCATTCTTTGATTAGGACATGGGTACCTTGGTGGAGGGAGTCATTTAACTACTACAGTATGTTAGAGATGAGCAGAAAGTTTCTCAAACAGAAGTAAAACTAGAATAAAATGGATCTATGGTTGTTCAGGAAAAAAAAAGAGAGAGAGAAAAGAAAAGAAAAAAAGCTCATCAGACAGACACAGACATATTCATTATAACATGCTGGCTTTGGGGGGAGTGAAGAGGTTATCTTGTCCAGAACTCAAATTCCACAGATGAAAAGCCTAGAGCTTTGGAGACACATTTTCCCAGAAATAAAAATTGGAAGATGTTTATCATAGGCAGAGCTTTGGGAACATCTGGGGATTTTAGCGTAAAGGTAGAGAAAGAGATTTTTTTTTTGTTAGAACTTCATTTAAAGCACTTTATGTCTCTTTTCATTTGATTCCTTCCTTTCTCCCTTTGTTTCTTTATTCCTTTTTTTTAACTATTATCGGAAATAGATTGGTTTTCCCCCTTATATAATATATTCTGATTACAGTTTCTCCTTACTCTATTCTCCCAATCCCTCCCCAATCCTCTTCCCATCTGAATCCACCTAATTTCTGTCTCTCATTAGAAAACAAACAGGATTCTAAGGGCTAATAATAAATAATATAAAACAAAAGCCAGTACATCAAAACTAGACAATATGAAAAAAAAAAAAAGAAGGAAAAGAGCCCAAGGGAAGGCACAATAAACAAAAGCCCACTCATTCGCACATTCAGGAATCCCATAACTATGCTAAGCTGGAAACCATAACAAATAGACAAAGGATACACTTTCTGACTCCATTTCAGCAGGATGCGCTGAGCCCTGATGGGAGGGATTTGAAGGAGGTATTCTGTTAAGGGCTGAGTAAGTGTCCCAAGACTTTCACTCTCTGTGTGTTTGGCTCTGATGTCTGTATTTGCTTTCATCTGCTGTAGGAAAAAGCTTATCTGATGATATCTGAGCAAAGCCATCTATGATTATAGCAGACTGCCATTGGAAGTCATTTTATTGCTACCCTTTTTTGAACAGTAGTGTTTGGTTTCACTCTAGGTCCTAGGGCTGTTTAATTCAGATTCTTGGTCACCCAAGCAGCATTGGGTATAGGTTCCATGTTGTAGAGTGGGCTTGAAGTCCAGATATTGGTTGGTTACTACCACAAGCCTTGTGCCACCATTACCCTAGAATATGTTGACAACATTGTAAATCAAAGGGTGTGTGGCTGGGTTAGTGTTTACCTTTCTCCTTTGGTAGCCTGCAGAGTACCTCCTGGTACCAAAGATGCTAGCAGGTAGGAATGAAGGCATTACCTAGGCACCAGCTCAACTTCCCCACGTTCAGTGAGTTGTGTAGGTGTGGTCTTCAGAAATGGGGTACTGCTGTCAGTTTATAGAGAGCAATTTATTAGTCTTGGCAATAGTCTAGGATGTTTGGGGATTCCTGTAGGGCACCTTTGACTAATAATTCAATTAGATAAATAAGTCTCAGTAATGGAAGCTTCGTTAGGTGACAAGAGATGGCCAGTAGGAGCCCTATTTCCCCCATTATTTGGTAATTTCATTTAGATTGACTTCACATATGTATCTATTTTAGGACGCTTCTACTGTGTTAGGTTTCCATACTACCCCTCAAATGGCTCTTAATTTTAGCTGGCTCTCCATATATTTCCTCCCTTGTCCTGTCCTTCTTTACTTGAGTCTCCAGTTCCAGATCCCCAGCATGTATCCATGACTATACTATTTTCCTTTCCTAGGGAGATCTATCTGCCTACCCTAGCCTGGTAAATCTATAGTTTTCCTTTATGATTCTATGGAACATAGCTTGGTTATCATTGATTTAACAGCTAATATCCATATAAAAGTGGATATATATTATATTTGTCTTTCTAGGTTGGGTTACCTCACTCATGATTTTTTTTCTATTTCCATGTATTTACCTGTGTACTTCATTTTTTAACAGCTGAGTTATATTCCATTGTGTAAATGTACCATACTTTTTATCCATTCTTCTGTTGAGGAACATCTACATTGTTTTCAATTTCTGGCTATTATGAGTAGAGCAGCAATGAACATTATTGAGTAAGTGTCTCTTTGGTAGGATCCTTTGGGTATATGTTCAAGAGTGATGTAGTTGCATCTTAAAGTAAATGGATTCCCATCTTGCTGGAGAACCACCGCGCTAATTTTCATAGTGGCTGGAATAGTTTGCATTTCCATCAGTAATAGATGAGTGTTCCCTTTATTCATCATACTTGTGAGCTATCAGCTGTATTTTGATCTTAGCCATTCTAACAGGTATAAGATGGAATCTCAAAGTAGCTTTGATTTGCATTTCTCTGATGGCTAAGGATGCTGAACATTTCTTTAAGAGTTTTTCAGTCATTTGAGTTTCCTCTTTTGAGAATTCTTTGTTTAGATCTGTACCCCATTTTAATTGGGTTATTTATTTTCTTGATAACCATATTTTTATATTGATTATTAACAATCTACTAGATGTGTAGTTAATTGGTAAAAATCTTTTCCCCTGCTGTAGGCTGCAGCTTTGTCCAATGGACAGGGTCCATTGCCATGCAAAAACTTCTCAGTTTCATGAGGTTCCATTTATTAATCTTAGTACCTGTGCCAACAGTGTTCTGGCAGAAAGTATTTTCCTGTACTAATGAGTTCAAGGCTGTTCATCACTTTCTCTGCTATGTGGTTCAGTGTATCTGGTTTTATTTTGAGGTTTGATCCATATGCAGTAATATGTATGGATCTAGTCACATTATTCTGTATGCAGCCATCCCATTTGACAAGCTTGTTGAAGATGCAATCTCTTCCCCCCCGGCCCCGTGTGTATTTCTGTCTTCATTACCAAAAAAGCAAGTGTCCATAGATGACTGCATTAATGTCTGCTTCTCCATTTGATTCTGATGATCAGCTTGTCTGTTTTGGTGCCAATACCATGTTGTTTTTATTACTATAACTTTGTAGTACAATTTGAGTTTTGGGATGGTGATACCTCTACCTGTATTTTTACTGTTCAGGATTGTTTTAGCTATCCTGGGTCCTTTTGTGTTTCTACATAAAGCTGAAAAGTGTCCTTTCTAGATCTGTGAAGAATTATGTTGGAATTTTAATGGTGATTGCATTGAATCTGTAAATTGTTTTTGGTAGAATGGTAATTTTCCCTATGTTAAGCATATATTACTATATTGATCCATGAGCATGGGATCTCCATCTTCTGATATCTTCTTCAATTTCTTTCTTCAAAGCCTTAAAGTTTTTTGTCATACAGTTACCCCAAGATATTTAATAATTTAATATTTAATTTAATATTATTTGAGGCAATGTGAAAGAACCGTTTCCCTGATTTCTAACCTAGTCTGTTTGTCATTTTTATATAGGAGGGCTACTGACTTTTCTGAACTAATTTGGTGTCAAGCTACTTTGCCAAAGTGTTTATCAGCTGTAGGAGTTTTCCTGTGAAATTTTCAGGATTGCTTGTATATACTATCATAGCATCTACAAATAAAGATACTTTGACTTCTTCCTTTATTATTTGTATTTCCTTGATCTCCCTTAGTAGTCTTATTAAAGCTCTAGCTAAGTCTTCAAGTACTGTATTGAATAGATATGGAGAGTGGACAACCTTGTGTCATTCCTAGTAGTGTAATTGCTTTGAGTTTCTCTCTGGGTTGATGTTGACTATGGGTTTGCTGTAAACTGCCTTTATTATGTTGAGCTATGGACTTTTATCATGAAGGAATGTGGGAGTTTTTCAAAGGCCTTTTTCTTCATCTAATGAGATCATGTTTTTGTTTTTTGTTTGTTTGTTTTGTCTTTTAAGTTTCTTTATATGGTAGTCTACATTTATTGATTTCTATACATTGAACCATCTCTGCATCTCTGGGATGAAGCCTAGTTGATCATGATGGATGATCTTTTTGATGTGTTTGCAAGTATTTTATTGAAAAAATTGCATTTATGTTCTTAAGGGAAATTGGTCTGTAATTCTCTTTGTTGGGTGTTTGTGTGGTTTTGTATCAGGATAACTGTGGCCTCATAAAATGAATTGGGCAGTGTTCCAACTGTTTCTTTTTTGTGGAATAATTTGAGGAATCTTAACATTAATTCTTCTTTGAAAGTCTGGTAGAATCCTATGCTAAAACCATCTGGCCCTAGTTTTTTGGTTGGGAGACTTAATTACTGCATCTATTTCACTGGAGGTTATAGGTCTGTTTAAATTGCTTATCTGATCTTGATTTAACTTTGTTAAGTTATATGCATCAAGAAATTATCATTTGCTTTTAGATTTTTCAATTTGGCATAGTACAGGTTTTTTAAGTATGTTTTTATGATTCTCTAGATTTCCTCAGTGTCTGTTGTTATGCTGCCCTTTGCATTTCTAACTTTGGAAATTTGGATATTCTCTCTGTGTCTTTTAATTACTTTGGATAAAGGTTTATCAAACTTATTGATCTTCTCAAAGAACCAACTCTTTGTTTCATTAATTTTTTGTTTTTATTGTTGTTTGTTTTTATTTTGTTGATTTCAGCCCTGTGGGGTTTATGTTTTTTTTTTTTTTTCTGTCTTCTGCTTTTGGGTGCAATTTCTCCATTTTAGCTTTCAAGAATGCTGTTAAGTAATTAGTATGAGATCTCTGCAATATTTTTATATAGGCACTTGGTGCTATGAACTTGCCTCTTAAAAGCATCTTCATTGTGTCCCATAAATTTGTGTATGTTGTCTATTCATTTTCATTCAATTCTAGAAAGTCTTTTATTTTTTAATTTCTTTCTTGGCTCATTTTTCATTCAGTAGAGAATTGTTCAGTTTCCATGAGTCTATAAGCTTTCTGTTGTTACTGTTGCTGTTGATATCCAGCTTTAATCCATGGTGATGAGATAGGATGAAAAGTCTTATTTCAGTTTTCTTTTATCAAGTGTGTGGTCAATTTTGGAGAAAGTTCCATGAGGTGCTGGGAAGGTATATTCTTTTGTGTTTGGGTGAAGGGTTCTTTAAATATCTTTTAGGTCCATTTGGTTATTATGTAAATTAGCTCCAGCTTTTCTGTTTAATTTTTGTGTTGATGACCTGCCTATTGGTGAGAGAGGGGTATTGAAGTCTCCCACTATTTGTATGTGGGGGCCAATATATGATTTAAGCTGTAACACTGTTTCTCTTGTGGCATGGATCTCTCTCTCTCTCTCTCTTTCTCTCTCTCTGGCACATATTAAGGTGCCATGTCTTTTTATTAGCTTTTGATGGGTATGTAGTATCCTATCCCATCTCTTCTGATTAGTTTTGGTTTGAAGTCTATTTTGTCGGGTATTAAAATGGCTGCACCAGCTTGCTACTTATGACCATTTGTTTATAATATCTTTTTATTGTGGAATTGAGATCATTGGTATTGAGAGATTTATCAATGAGCAGTGTTTGTTGATTTCTGTTATTTTGTATTTGTTATGTGTGTTTCTCCTGTTTTGATTTTTATGTTTTGGGATTAGTTATTCCTTGTGGAGTTTTTGGGTGTGATTAACCTCTTTAGATTGGAGTTTTCTTTCTACCTCCTTCTGTAGTGCTGGATTTGCAGATTGATATTGCTTAAATTTGGTTTTATCAAAGAATGTCATATTTCCTCCGTTGATTGTGTCTGAAAATTTTGCTACATATAGTTTTCTGAACTGGTGTAATTGGTCTCTTAGAATTTGTAGAACATCTGTCCAGGCCCTTATTGGCTTTCAGAGTCTCCAGTGAGAAGGCAGCTATTATTCTCATAGGTTTGCCTTGATATATTACTTGGTCTTTTTCCCTTGCAGCTTTTAATATTCTTTTTTTGTCTTTTATGTATTGTAGTTTGATTATTTTGTACCAATGGGACTTTCTTTTCCTGTCCTGTATATTTGGTGTTCAATATGCTTCTGGTACCTTTATATGTATGGCCTTTTTTATGTTCGGGAAATTTTCTTCTATGATTTTCTTGAAACTATTTTTTGTGCCTTTCATCTAAACTTCTTAAATTCCTATTATTCTTAGTTTTAGTCTTTGCCTAGTGTCCAAGATTTCCCGAATGTTTTGTGCTAGGAGATTTTTTTAGATTTAACATTTTTTAAAGTTTTTAGATTTTTTTTTGAACAAGGTATCCATTTCTTCTGTCTTTTTAATGTTCAAGATTCTCTATTCCATCTCTTATTTTCTGTTGGTGTGACATGCCTCTACAATTCCTCTTTGAATTCCTAAATTTTTCATTTCCATATTTCACTCAGTTTGTGTTTTCTTTATTGTTTCTCTTTCTACTTTCTAGAACTGTTCCATTAATTTTTTTCTGGTGTTTTTTTTTTTTTTTAAAGCCATTCCTTCATGTCCTCGTTAAGCAACTTTGTTATATTCATAAAAGCTATTTTTAAGTTTTTTTTCTTGTGTTTAAGCTATGTTGAGGAATTCAGAACCTAGTGTGGTAGTGTTATTGGGCTCTAGTGGAGATGCAGTATCGTGGCTATTATTTATATTTTTATACTGGCTTTTAGGCACCTGTGATTGGAAGATTTTAATTCTAGTTGCTGATACCTGGTCTTTGTTGGATGGGTATTTTGTTTTTTGGCTTTTGTTTTCTCTCTGGTTCTTAGAAGAATGTGTTGGCTATGTGTTGCTTGGTAAGATGTTGTCCTGAGATCTTGCTGCATGTAGCCACAATGAGCTCCAGGTAAAACGTTTTCCTGTGTGTTTGTTGGGAGGTGACACCTCATTCCAGTGCTCTCTCCCTCTGTCCTCCCCAAACCACTCTCATCCCTTCTGTTCCTATCCCCACCCCATCTCCTACCTAGTCCCCTCCCTCTACTCACCCCAGATATCTGTTTCCCTTTCTCAGTGAAATTCAAGCTTTCCACCTTGGGGACTGCTTGTCACTTAGCTTCTTTGGGTCTGTGGATTGTAGCATGGTTATCCTGTACTTTCTGGCTAATATCCACTTACAAGTGAGTATTTACTATGTGTGTCTTTTTGGGTCTAGATAACCTCACTCATAGTGATATTTTCTATTTGTTTGCAAATTACATACTGTCATTGTTTTGTCTTTAATAGCTGGGTAATACTCCATTGTGTAAATGTACCACCTTTTCTTTATCCATTCTTCGGTTAAGGAACAGCTAGGTTGTTTTTAGTTTCTCGCTATTACAAATAAAGCTGCTGTGAACATAGTTGAACAAGTGTCCTTGTGATATAGTGGAACAGCTTTTGGGTATATACCCAGGACTGGTATAGATATGTCTTGATGTAGATTTCTTTCTAATTTTCTAAGAAGCAGTCAAATTTATCTCCAAAGTGACTATACAAGTTTGCACTATCACCAGCTATTGGAGAGGTGTTCCCATTGCTCCACATCCTTGAATTTTTGATCCTAGCCATTTTGACAGGTCTGAGATCTCAGAGTCATTTTAATTTGTATTTCCATGTTGACTAAGGATGTTAAACAGTTCTTGAAGTGGTTCCTGGCCATTAGCCGTTCTTCTGTTGAAAATTAGAGCTGTATCTTGTTTTTAAATTAATTGGGTTACTTTGTTGGGGTCTGCTTTCTTGAATTCTTTATATATTTTGGATATATACGGAAGGGTTGGTAAAAATCTTTTTCCATTCTGTAAGTTGCTTTTTTGTTCTTGTAATGGTGTTCTTTGCCTTACAGAAGCTTTTCAGTTTCATGAGATCCCATTTATTTGTTGTTAATCTTAGTGCCTGAGCTATTGGTTTCTGTTCAGGAAGTTGTCTTCTGTGCCAATGCATTCAAGGCTCTTTCACAATTTCTCTTCTATCAGGTTTAGTACATCTGCTTTTATGTTGAGATCTTTGATCCACTTGGACTTGAGTTTTGTGCACAGAGATAGATATGTATCTATTTGCATTTTTCTACATGCTTATATCCAGATCAGCCGGCATCATTTGTTGAACATGCTTTTTGTTTTCCATTGTATGGTTTTGGCTTCTTTGTCTAAAATGAGGTGTCCATAGGAATGTGTGTTTACTTCTGGGTCTTCAATTTGAGTCCATTGATCAGCCTGTCTGTTTTTATGCCAATACCATGCAGTTTTTATTACTGTTGTTCTGTAATACAGCTTGAAATCAGGGATGATGATACCTCTAGAAGTGCTTTTATATTGTACAGGATTGTTTTAGCTAGCTTGGGTTGTTTTGTTTGTTTGTTTGTTTTTCCATATCAAGATGAGTGTGGTTCTTTCCAAGTCTGTAAAGGATTGAGTTGGAATTGCATCGAATATGTAGATTACTTTTGGGAAGATTACCATTTAGATCTTTCCAGATCTACTTTTGATAGAGAAGAATGTACATTTCTTTATAAACCTCAGACCTGAATACAATATGCTAATGAAATACTTCTGTTTTGTTTTGCATAGTAGTCTTGTTTGAATAGATGAGTGAGTAGAAACCTTTTCTTAATTATGTACCCAAACAACTTGTCAGATATTTTTGCTGTCTTGAGAGGGACTGCTTTTACCTTTATATGTGATCTCTAATACTGTAGCCTCTGACCCCATGTGGCTGTAGAGCACTTGAAAGCTGGCTGCTTGAGATGCTTCATATATATAAAAATATACACCAGATTTCTAAGACTTAATAGTAAAAAAAATAAGAATTTTAATGTCTCAGTAATTATGTATCCATTACATGCTGAAATAATAGCATTTTGTATATGTAAAATAAATAAATTATTAAATATTTTGTTTATATATTTTAATGAGATTTCATGAAACTTCAAATTACTAAATTTTTATGTACTTCTATTACATTATTTTATTCTTCTTTTCATAGAACTAATGGTGGTCTGGTGCATACTACTCTCTCATTTTAGTTAAAATAGGGAAAGATGGTGTCGCTGGATTTTTTTTTATTAAATTTTATTTTTTTACATTAATTACATTTTATTCGCTTTCTATCCCAACTGTAGCCTCCTCCCGCATTGCTGGATTTCTTAGGATTAACTCAATAAAAGTTAAGTACCTAATATTTATATTCATATGCTAGTAAACTGATCATAAGCTGGCAATGTAATATTCTATTACTATTACTATATAGTAAAACCTTGATCATTCTGGGGAAAATTTATAGCAAACAATGTCTGAATTAATGAATATTTGCCTCTAGGAGAGTACTGTAATGGAAATTGAGCAAAGTGCTGCTTAGTTATATAAGCTATGCAAAGACTGTAATATTTAGGAGTCAAGTAGACTTAACATTGAGTTCAACCTGGTTCCTTTTTTAGATGATTAGCTTTAGGCAGCTTAACTGGCATCTGTGAAATCCACCCATGAAAGGGAACTAATAACATATGCCTAGTAAGGGTTACCATAGGGATTAAATGTAGTATTAGGGTTGAAGCACCTGGCTTTTTTGAAATTCCTTGAGAAACATGTTTTGTCCAATGAGTTTGGGCAGGAAGCAAGGTTGGAAATTGTGAACTGTTATGTAGTCTCACAGGCCTCCATGCTCCTCAGCTGTGAGGCTGAGGTGGTATTTACACTTGTCCTAAATGGGATGGTGGAGCTAGCCCAGTGTCGGGTCATCCTCAGATGCAGGCCCTCCTTCCCAGGAGCTTGCTTGCGCAATGCAGCAGTTCTCATAGCAAGCCAAAACCACTCATGTGTCCTTCCTTCACAAAGGGAATCACTAGCTTCCATCTAGGAGTGTTTCTTGCCTATATTTTTGTTGCTGTTGTTACTTTTGTGCTTGTCATTTTTAAAAATTTTTCTTTGTTATTACTTATTACAATTTATTCAGTTTGTATCCTAGCTGTAGACCCTTCCCTCTTCTCCTGATCCCACTTTCCCTCAGCCTTTTCCCTCTATGTCCCTCCCCTAGTCCATTCAGCCTTCATTTACATCGACGTCTTTTCATATGGAAGTAGGTTAGGGCTGTTACTTAGCCATTGAGATGTATCTTTATTTTTGCTGTTGCAGACAATAGCATTGTAAGACTCATTCCCTAGAGCCTACATGTAATAATTTCTAGATGGTAATCCCAAGAGATGTGTAAAGTCATAGGCAGACAAAAAACTCAAAATAGCATATGTACTGAGGAAGAGTACAATGGTTTAGACTGATCTCAAGTTTTAATGGTGATGGTCACTTTCTAATTTGGGAGCTGTTGAAGTGGTTTGATTATTTTTAATATCTTCCACAAACATTTTATGTGTTATTTTATATTTGTCAGTTTTATGTAATAAAAATGCCTGCTAAACGAGAACGAAGTTATCCAGAGTTCCGTAAAGCTTCTTGGGTGTCTTCTCAAGTATGTGGAAGAAGACTAATAGTTTGTTTCTAAAGTACAGCTGTGGTTTCCAATCCATAGATTCAACAGTGTAAAGAAAATACTTGGAAAAACTTGTATTTATATTGGACACGGACTTTTTTCTTGTTGTTATTGATATGCGGTATCAAGATCATTTTCAATGCAATTTCATTTCTTAGCTATTGTAAGTAGTCTAAAGATTATTATCCAGGTGGCTATGTTGAGGTTATATTTACATACTCCATTCATACAAAAGACCAACCCTTCAGATTGCTTAAGATACTATTTGATGCATTAGCCAGACCAACTTGTGACTGCAGGAGTGGCAGGTGCTGGTCTCCACCCACCCCCCACCCATTCTTTCCTTTCTGCAGGGTTCATCTGAGGAAATGTTAAGGTTTAGTTGATTGTTACCCTTCTGCTAACCAATCCGAGTGGTGCTCTCAGCATTACTGTACTGTCTGCTCAGTGCTGTACTTTGCCTAACACACAGCCTAACTTAGGCCCCTTACAGTTCTGTCTTACTTTTCTATTCTCCCTTTCTTTTCCTTTTCATTTATTGGTTCCTCCTATATTAAAGTCTTGTGTTAGGTATTTCTTAATATCTATGAATATTGCTGTTAGGGGTGCTGTGATTTCCAACACCACAGTTGACCAACTTCAAAGACCCCTTGAAATGAGGACTATGTGTTTTGTCAGAATAGGTTCATTATCTCCGTATGAGGTAGAGAAAGGAAGCTTTCATCTGAAGGAGCAAGTCTGCTGACTGATGGTCTGTAGATGTTCTTTCTGCCTTGTGCTGGTAGTGTGGTGGCAGCAGGTACAGTGGGTAGGGAGGAAGGCTTGAGTCTCAGGAGAGAGGTGACTAAGCTGTTAATGCCCAGAGAACAAGAAAATTTTACTTGCTGTTTGGAGGCCCAGGCTTTAGTAGATGCCAGCATCATTTTAATCTTTGTTAAACCCCTGGATTTAGGTACCAACTTGCTCTATTGGTTTTTTGTAAGACTTGGCCAGGAGAACAGTCAGATCCCAAATTAATGCATATTTCAGAGTATTTAAAGTCCTGCCTAACTATTCATGACTGCACTTACCATGCTTGCACGGCACTAATGCTATATGCTTCTTTAACATCTTATAATGTGATATCATCTGCACTGGCCAAGATTCTTGGCTCCCATTAAAAAAGAGACAGACAGGAAGAAAGAAAGGAAGGAAGGAAGAAGGAAGGAAGGAAGGAAGGAAGGAAGGAAGGAAGGAAGGAAGGAAAAGAAATAAAGGAAAGGAAGAAAAAGAACACAAACTTTTTGAGTGAAAGAAATTTCCTGAGAAGTTATCAGGGAGTTCAAAGTGATAATTGTTTCAAGAATCATAGGTAGGAAAGAGACCTGAACCAAGGTAGGTAAACAGCATAGGACAATACCATGTTCCTTTTGGGATATATGAGATATGGATTTCTGATGTTGCCCTAGCCAACACAACAGACCCAAGGTGGTCTCCTTCAAAAACATAAGCAACAAAAAGTCTTGTACCTTCGGGCTTTGCGCATTTGCTACTAACAGAAGAGGAACTGTCTACTACCATGGCAGAGTCCTTCTATACTGGGACAAATAAAGTGTGAAAAATAAAGCGAGTAGCCTAAAATCAGTGAACATCTAGTGTGGCATGTTTCTCCTGAGTTTTGTTTTGTTTTTTGCTTGTTTGTTTCTTGCTTGCTTCTTGCTTGCTTGGTTTGCTTTTGGGTGAAATTTAGAAGTGTTAAGAAACTCTCCTGAAATCAATCGTGAAGCCTAGATGTCAACACGGGTCCCTTTGTACTTTACTGCCACCATGGATGTTATTAAGCTATGGAAGCTACAGTTATGGTCTTGGCCAAATTGAATCTTAGATGTGGCAAAGAAAGTTAAACTGTAAGTCTGTTGGTTCTTTCTTGACTGATTTGGTTTAAGGTTGCACATTTCTAGGTGGTTTAGTTCCATTGGAACCCAACAGATATTGTAGGGGGTGAGGGGAGTGGGGAAGAAGCCAGAAACCTATGCCCAGTTCATGAGACCCCAAAAGACCACCAGGAATCGACTCTGCTGCAAAACACATGAGGGTTTATTTGATACAAGCTTGAGCCTAATAGCAAAACTTCCTGTAGAAGCAGGAGAGGAATGCAGCCAGGCCATCTAAGGGAACAAGGTTTTTAAAGGGCAAAACTGCAGGGGTGGGGCAATGCTTGAAGACTTGTCATTACACTTTTGGGTAAGGGAAATTGACTTTTGAAATAATTGGTTTACGTTAGGTACCAAGACTATAAATGGTTCTGGCCTGGCCATCTGGGCTGGTTTCCTAGCAACTATATCTCTAAACGGGCAGAAAAAGAATGCAGCAAAGCCAGTTCCTCCCAGCAGGTGACCAGACATGTTTCTACCTGGCTGGCCTTCAGTCAGGCTTGTGCTTAAACTTTAATTCAATAACCAAAACCAAAACAAAACAAAAACCCAAAAATTAATTTTTAATTCTTTGGTCTTTCAAAGCAATATCACCAGTAGGTCAGGGAAAATGCCTTTAAAATACCCCTGTATACCTCAATCCTCAAAAGGCTGGCTCAACCTGAGACATTTCATAAATGTAGCACCTGGCATTTACCTATTTAGGAATATGAGCTATATTTCTTTTGAATCTGCTTCATGGTTTTTCTAAATCCTTAAGGAATATACTTGAGGGCAAAGCTGATACTGCTCTAAACTTCCACCTAGACTCACTCTTTCTGAACTTCTAAAACCACAGAGGACAGCTTTAAGATTTTAAAAACAATATTTTTCAACCTCCTATATTATTTTAAAAGAAAGAAAGAAGAAAAAAGAAGAAAGAACAAAAAAGAAAAAGAAAGACATTGGGCTTTGGGAGGAACCCAGTGACTGAGATGTTTGAATAATACCTATCTAGCATAGGCAATTTTCTTTATTTTGCTTTTATGAAAACCAAGTACTTGGATAAGAAAATGACCCTAAGTAACAATTTCTTGTGGTCTTTTGTGATGAGCATTTCTTGCCACAGCTATTACCTTACCTATACAATACCTATAGTGGCATTGCTGTGAGTTAAAGTAAACCTAGGCACCTCTACAGCCATGCACAGTAATAAAATAACTCCATATTAGTGTAGAACACTGGTGGACCCCTTATGCCTTTGATTTTACCCTGAATAAACATTAAGGTTGTAGCACATTGAGGAATATCTGTTGGCATGGCCTGGGAATCCTCATTAGTTATTAGGAAGAGTTATGTACCATTATATTGAAATCCCATCACTGCTTCTGAAAGCCTGTGAGATAGCTTCTCCTCATCCTCAATCTGCCTGCTATCCCACAGTCCTTTCTGCCTTTTCTTCTCACTGGTCTCTTCTCAGTCACCCATACTCATTCATTTCTCCTGAACCACAGGAAGGTTGTATACCCTATCCTTCAGCCCCATCTCAGTCACCTTTTCCTAGTTTCCTTTGGGAAATTCTCCTTAAGGCTAGAATAGATCCAAAACCTTTCAGAATCTACATGTATCTTCATTATGATATTGACAGTGTTACTGATTTATCTTTGTTTGAAGGATTGATTTGTTAATCAGTGATTATTTGATTGTCTGTCTCAGTGGGAATGGGATTCTGGCTGGTTTTGCATAAGAATTTGTTCCTAGTGCCTGGAATAGTAAATGAGAGAAATAAAAATGTCAAGCAGAATTAAACATATTTGTCATTTGCACTATAGAGATTACAAGCACTATTACATAGCATCAAGTGAGAATCCCTGTGTGTTGGGGTGGGACCTCTGATGGTTAATTTACATTGATAACTTGGTTAAGATTAGAAACACAGATTTAATGAGCCTTTAGATGTATATGTAAGGGCATTTCCGGAGAGAATTTCCTGAGGAGAAAAGACTTACCACCCTGGTCTGGACTCAGGTACTAACTAAAAAGGAAAAATAAAACTGGGGTTCCCATTTCTTTGCACAGCTGATCTGCTCACATGTGGGCTGACTCCTTATCACAGCTGTGTACTGTTTCTGTTACAGTTCTTCCCCTGCTATGATGGGCTGTATTTTCAAAGTAAATGATTTCTCCACTAAGTTATGGAGCCAGGTTTTTCTTTTGTTTTGTTTTGTGTTTTTGATAGCCAGGAACAGAAAATAAACTACTAGAGCTTGAAATAATTGACTTTAAAAAACTAAACAAACTAACAAAAAATTTGCTGATGGATAGAAGCATTAAAGTAATTTCTGATAAATAAAAGTGAGATAGAAGAAATTGATATGCTTTTCAAACAGTGCTTTAGAAAAACAGGCAAGTGGAGTTATTTCCGTTGATTGACACTTTCTTGCATACAAGTATAATTTATCTCTGTTACGAAGCACCATGAGGGCAAGATCTCTAATCGTTTCATTTCCTCATAGACACTGTGCCTGGTACACATTAGGCACTTGGGATGTTTATTATTACATTGGATGGTGTAAAGAGGTAATTATGGGTGGGCTTATTGGATTAGCTTCTAGAACAGAACATTTTCTCAGCATTTTCTACTCTATATACAATTATTAGCCTACTCACCTTGGAAAAACAGCTTTGAGGGCTTGGAAACCTGATTTTTGTATTTGCATCTTGCAATTATTCTGCAACAGAGTAAAGATTACATTCTTATAACAAGAATTTGTAGTATTTCAGTGTATAGAATAGGTTGGTTTTCCTACCAACTTCAAGAAATCCTATACTTCTAGGATAGGTTCTGTGTTTTTTTCACAATGCAATAGTTTGGGGGGAAAAATGCCAGTTTTACAGAGCTGTGTCCTAGATGCAGGATTCCTTGTACATTTTCCTTCACTCCTAACTACCAAAGCTAGTGAGTGTCTCTGATCTAAATGACTTGACATGAATGGCTTGGTTCAAGAGTAAAACTATTTTCTTTTTTTTTTTTTTAAGTTTGGGAGTCCTTCCTGTTTATCTTCCATTGAGCATGTCCATGTCATTTAATTTTAAATGTGAGAAGGTTCTATTTAAAGGATTCCTCACACCTAGTTGCTTTGTATATTTGAAGAACAGATGGACTTAAAAGCATGTGATGCGACAGGCAAGATTGAGCCTGCTAGAGTAAAGCAGCATGTTCTCTTAGGTAAAGCAGATCACACAGTCTCTGACTTCCAACTGTCAGTTACTGTACATGTTAATTTATCTTCAAAGATGACTTAATTTTACTTTTTTGTTTGCATACTAATCATTTATGAATTGGGAGATGTATATTCACCCTGTGGGGCAAAATTTTTACTTTCATTTTTGAAATGACCCAAAGTAAAGTTATGTATATATAAAGATTGTTCAGCATCCTTCCAAACAGAGAACAAAGGTAGACAGTGGAGGACAAGCCAATAAATTTCCAGAGTCCTACTTTTAAAAAAGAGGTTAGGGTCAAATTGGTGAAAAGAGGTTAGGGTCAAATTGGTGGACTAGTGTCACCTAGCAAGGAGATTCAGCACAGGGTCTGCATGCTTGTCAAATTCAGTAGAACCTCATGTAGCTAGACAGTCTGAGGATCAGGTTTTTGTTGTGGGCTAGGAGAAGCTAAAGTTGCCATATCTACTTATATTCAGACTGGATTCTCTGGCAGTGCTGTATCAGCTTGGATAGGCTGGAAGAAGACAGGAGTCATACATTTAGTTTTGGTTTTTTAATATCACAGTGTTGATTGTATACATGCATTGCCACTTATGATGGTAAGTATTGTTCTATCGATGGGTGACTGGTTTTGTGATCACATGCTGTTTGGAAGGGAAGAGCACGCACTGCTCGAAGGTGCCTGCCTTCCCTGCTACAGCAAGGAACAGAAGATACCAAGTGTTCCACCTGGTTTGTAAACTAGGACAGATAAAGTTGATTCTCCAAAGTCTACTTTTCATAACTGTCTTATACGTGGTCATCTCCATTTCCTTTCTGGAATTTGTCTCCCCAGATCCACTGCCAATCCAAGACAATTGTTTCAAGCATTGGTGCAATCTAGCCATGTCTGTTCGTGGTTTATTTAGCTTTTAAAAGACAAATAGTGTAGGGGATAGCATATGAACCCCTGTGACCCCCTAGATAATCCCCCTGGCGTTAAAGAGTAAGAAACCCTGTCACAGTCATGTCCCGAGTAAGTCACTTCATGTTTCTTTATCTCAGAGATACTTATTTCTAAGTGTAAATCTGATGGTGAGTTTGAGTCCAGAGGACTAGCTTGGAGGATTATTCACTAGCACCTTTAAACAGCAGCAGCCCCTTGAAGATGCTGCTCATGTGACAGTCAGGGGCAAATCTCAGGCAGCACCTGCCCTCTATCAGATCAGCATCTTATCACCTTGCTCTGCCCCAGTCCCAGCAGTGTACTCTGAGGAGCCTTGAGAAAGAAAGGCATGTGGGCCTTTTGAACTAATGGATTTTTAAACCACCATTCTGTTCTAAGAATAAAGGAAAAAATAGCCTCCTTTGACCCCTAAGGTCCCTCCTACCTCCTGAATCCTGCCAAGCCTCTAGATCATTGGTACTTATAATTCATTTCCACTTTGTCTTCTCTCCAGTGTTCATAACTGAGTCTTTCACTTTTCTTTTATTTAGTTCATGTTTGGTTTTGGTGGTTTATTTGTTTTGGTTTTGTTATTTGTTTGGCTGATGGTCCATAAGAGGGAAAGAGGGAAGCTTCTGTTTGATATAGCACTATTGTTCTACCAATTATTTCATTTAAGGTCTGCAAGCCTTTAAGCTCACTGATACTCCAGAGGAATTTACTGTTGCTAGTGTGCTGTCTTAATTTAATAATTCAAAGTTAGGGGCACAGTTGTATGAGTGCTATATGTCCTCAGTACCTGACACCTCACTAGGCACATAATGAAAAATATATTAAATGGGATTCATTTCTCTGAGGCTCTCTTTTTATTATTGCTGTTGTTGTTATTGTTATTATTAGTATTAGCTAAGACCTTTTAAAGAAGGTTTGTGGGACTTATGTAATAAATAGTATCCTCATTCCCAGAAAGCATCAGAATGTGCCAGCTTATAGCCCTCTGGTTAATGAATTTGCCCTGATAGTTTCTCCTGCCATTTTGTTCTGTTAAGGAAGTCACTTTTGTTTTCTGCTGAAGCTTTCATGGAAAGCTATTTTTTGCTGTTAAACAGCTGCTGCTCTCTAGGAGGCCTGCCTTTATTTTATTGGAAGCAATCTGTCTGCATAGGCCAGCTAATGTCTAGAACAGGCAAGGCCTCAGAGGACAAGACTGTGAGGACATGGCTAGTGCAGAATGTGGTCATGTGATATGTCTTTGAATTGATTCCTTGATTATTGAATCTAGTTGTAAGCTTGTATGTAGTCATATCAAGACAGTGGGCAGCAGAAAGGAAGTGTGGAACAAAAAGTTTGTTTAGAAAGCCCCAATTAAAAATATGATATATTGCATCTTTATTTTCTGGAACATTATTTGTTGTAGCAAAAGATAGTAAACTCAGTGTCCAATAATATGACACTAATGAAACACAATATATTCATACAATGCATTATAATTATTAATGAATGAGATAGTTTTAGGTGGTTAAATGAACAGCAAGAATATTTGTGCTTCCATGTATTGCCCATGAGAAGGGAATGAATATAAACATACAGAAAGTATGCATACTCTGAAAAGATGCAAACCAAATCATTCTTGTATCTGAGAAGAAAGTCTAAGCAGCCAGAATTGGGGAAAGACTTCAATTACGTGCTCTCTTATAAGCAAATCAAAACAATTCATTGCTTTTCACTATATTCATTTTTTTCCAGAAAATTAAATTTTATTAAAAGCAAGGTCAGTGGTGTGAAATCTGATAGGCAGATTTGTCTTATATTTCAGGAGTTTGTTTATTCTGTATGTAGTCACTGAGCTGTTCTCTACCAGCTGCTGCTGTGGTTTCTGAGATGGCTATGACTTTAGACCAAATGAGTATCCTGGAGATGAAGGTGATAGGACTCATAAGGGAGAATGACTAGGGTGAAAGATAAAGATTGTTTTAGGAAGAGTAGCTAATGTCTACCCCTTTGAAAGATAACACTTAGGCTGACCTTTGGATGATGAGAAGCCAACTATGAAGACTGTGGGGGGCTGAGGAGCAAGGCAACACAGCTCCTAGAAGAAGGGCAGCAAGTGGGAATCTAAGACAATGGTTCAAAAAGGAGACAAGCCCATGTTCCATTCAAAGGTTGTGTGGAGACTACAGTCCAGTACCTTAACCTGGCATGGGGAGATGAATCTGATTGAACACAGCAGTAATGGAGAACCAAGAACCAAAAGAACCTGAGAACACCAAGTACCCCAAGATCTAGAAGCTTCATTGTTTAGTTGCTTCTTAAGGCCACAGTTAGCAGGTTAAAGCCACCATCTGTTCTTAGTTCTTAGACTGTTAGGGCCACTGCAGTTGTGGTTGTCACTATCCAGAGGTATGTGTTCTGGAACACAGACTACAGGGCAGGGAAGGAGGAGGCTTTTCTCTCTCACTTTAGAAGGTCTAAGTGCATCTGCAGTTTGAGGGGATGATGCCCTATCATGTGGCATAACATAAAGGCCTGGACACAGTTATGTCACAGCATCCTAAACTGGCCATCCTCCTATGTGCAGGTAGACAGTGATGTAGTTGCTTTCCTAAAGCTCTAGGTGTTGACCAAATGCAAGTGGTCATTAGTTATTATAGTCTATGGCTAATGCCAGCTTGGGTAGCAATCAGGCGAAAAAAAAAAAAAAAAAAAAAAAGCATTCTTTCCTTACCTCCTAGAAATGGAGCTGGATATCATATTGTAAGATATAGTTTTATTTCTTACTGTTTTATTAACCAGTTTGGTAGAGAAAAGAAAACTGCCTCAGGAGAAATTGTGACAATGCCTGTGGAGACTGGCAAGTATCCTAAGGCTGTAATAATAAGTGCTATTTGGTTTGCCCACTCTGAGAAGGCTCTCTGCTTATTCAGAGTGCTGCTTGGAATCTGTTGTGATGCAGTGCCTTTGTGGTTCCATCTTGGGTGTTATATTGGCTAGATACACTTATCATGTGCTCCAGTTACAATTGCACTTACTATAAATGATTATTACACTGTTTCAGTACATGCCTTATATCTTTGAAATGTGCCTTATAAAGTAAAAGCCATTACATTCCTAATCAATTACTTGAAAAGAGAAAGGTGTACCTCAAAGAAGACTATCATAGTCTCTGAACTCCATGTATCCCTAAAGGCAGTAGAGCCCTAAGATTTCTAAATATATTTTCTATTATTATTTTAGACCAAACTCCACTAACATTTATCAGTGTGCTTATAGAATAGTTGAAGCCCCAAGGCTTCAAAGAAAATATGGGGACAATGAAGGGAAGTGGAGCACAGCCTGTCATGAGGTGAAAAACAAAATCAAAGGCTCCAGAGTTCCCTTTCCCGGGGCTGGTTAACAGAGCAGGACAGCAGACATCAGTACCTGGCTGGATGTTATGTAGAATTCTCATGAATCAAAAAGGAAGCCAGATTTGAGGGTTACAGCCTTCAAATAGAGGCAGCATTTTGGGCAGAATTGTTTTTATGTACTATTTTTGTCTTGTTACTTTGTATTTAATACCCAAAACAAGACCTGATTATGCAGATGACCTGCTGCCTCTGTGATACCGGGCAAGTCAGGTGTTACAATTGTGAAAATTACATTCAAAACTAACTTTGTGTCTCAGAACTAAGTATATCTTGTTTTCTAACACTGTCCAAACTGGTAATTCTTGCTCAGAAGGCAGCATGTGCCCATGCACATTGAGCATTTGTGGCTTTGGAATCGCCTTATTGATTTGGATTCGACTTATTGATCTGACTCTCAGCCGTATTTAATGCCCTCTTTTTTTTTTCTTAACTTTCAGTATGACAGGAAGGTAACTAGCACCCTTCTGCATTTGCTGAGCACGTCAGCAATTCCTGTCCAAGTACCAAGTGGGAGGATTCTAAGGTCATAGGAAACATTTAATTCTTCTGACCAGCAACAGAATTTGAAATGGGACAGAAAGGAAAGTCATTGATCATCACGATTCCTTTGTGGCTAGCCTTCTGTCACACGCCTGCAATTGATTGAGCCTGTTGACACCCTGACACCCATCTGCATTTCTTTTCCCCTTTTAGAAATGGAGCTCCATCCATTCTCGCCCCACGTGGTTCCTTGCACATTACTTGCGACTTTTATTTGTGGTATCTCTGTTGACATTAATGAGATTACTGCACAAGAGAAATGGTGTTGCTATTTGGAATGTTAATGAATTGCTTGTTTGGCCAGTTGCCATTTGTTCCACTGTGTAAATATGGTGTGTGCGTGTGTGTGTGTGTGTGTGTGTGTGTGTGTGTGTGTGTGTGTGTGTGTAAGAGCCGAGTAGCAGGGGTGGGATTGCTTTTTTTTTTCCTCTTTGCAGCCAGTGACGTGTGCCGTGCCTGGAACAATCAGACTCGCTGCAAACAGGGTAGTTGAAGATGCTGGGGGAGGCAGCCTTGTGCTTCCTAAGCTAAGGCGATCTCAGAGCTGCTCGGGAGCTGCTTAGAGCTGCTGGAGTGCAACTGGCACAGTTCCTTCAGCATTAGAGCTTTGTAACCGGTAGAAAGTGCCTTTTTATTTCTGCAAACCTATTCCCTAGTAGACCTTTAAGATGATTGGCGTGAATAGTGTTCAGAGTGCCAGCAAGGTACGCGTGAGGACCTCAGGTTCTGTGAAGTACTCCCGGGAGGATTCTATCCGGCGGCAGTCTCACCGGTCAAAGTCTATGAAAATTTCCAACTCCTCAGAGTTTTCTGCTAAGGAGACCAAGGTAAAGAAGTGCCATGTTAAATATTGTGGACAGTTGTACGGGGGATCACAGGATGCTCTGCAGTCTTCCAGCGTCAGATATGCAGCGACAGGCTGAGAAAGTAGCAGGAAGCATAAAATGGCTCTAAGATAATCAGATTGGGCTGAGCGGTGATACCTGAAGTCCCGAGAGGAGAACTGCTGTGCTGTGCAGCAGTTTTTGCACAGAGTCAGGCTTGTGGAAGACAAGGATTGCAGCAGTACTGAGAGAGCAGAGCGATGCTTGTGGGAGCCGGTGGTTGGCATGGTGGTCGTGCTTCAGTCTCAGATAGGTTGCCTTGACAAATGGCTTTTTAGTGTGGCTTATTTTTAGAACCTCGGGAGTGTAATTTTTACCTTTCATTGACTTCATTTTTTTTCTTCCCTCTCCCAGTCTGTCCCCGTTCCTAATCTGTGGAACTAGTGTAGAAAAGTGCTATATGCTCCATTCTTGCTGTGTTCATTGCCAGGTGTGTGTGACTGGGAGAAATTTCTTCTTTTGTGTGCCTTACATATGTATGTGTTGCTGCTGTGCTGCCAGTAACAAAGCACTGGTGTTTCTGTGACTCTCTTGAGATAACATAATCTTTGTTCCTGTGGAATGGGAAGCGAGTGATTACGTAGTGAAGTGGGCATTTACTACATGCAACATATTCTTGAGCTTCTTCCCACCACCATCTGTGTGAGCAGGGTACTCAGAAACACTCCCACTCTACAGGTTTAAAAATGGAATGATAGAATCACAGGATCACAGAACTCTGGGGCTGGGGTAGGGATGAGAATAATGAGAGTCAGAGGCTTGGAGATGTGTAGGGAGAGCTTTGGGAGGTGGATCCCTATCATTTCAGCCTTTACATGGGTTCTGTCCAGACCCACTGAGAGTGACATCAGGACTACACCCTTCCAGCTTGTGGCACTGCCCTCCTCTCGTGCTGCCTCCCAGCCTCTTCCTCCTGTGCCATTACAGTATTGACAGACTTTGGTCTTAACAGGTTCCCCTCAAAATTTTGTAGGGGATAGATGAATGGTGACTTTAAGAAAGATGCTGGTCCTCCATCTATCGCCTTAAATTATGATGCAGTGGCATCTAACCCCATCAATCATTAGCAAACTATTTTGGCTCTAACAAGTTCTTCACAGGTGGCTTTTTCCTTGGTAATTTTTAGGGAGAAACATGCATCTTTTGACAGTCTTTTAATGTGACCTGAATGAGCATGTCTTGTTTCCTACTACAACTGCTATGGGACTTCCATGGTCTGATGACTACCATCTTCTGCTGACATAGACCCCCAAAGGCTATTACAATATTAAGGAGAGGTAGAATGGACTGCACGGTTACAAAATTTATTTGACAAAGAACACTAACTTAGCATCTCTGAATTTTGTTTTAATGTA
The DNA here is from genome assembly GCF_030254825.1 of Meriones unguiculatus. Taxonomy (NCBI): domain Eukaryota; kingdom Metazoa; phylum Chordata; class Mammalia; order Rodentia; family Muridae; genus Meriones; species Meriones unguiculatus. The sequence goes on along the minus strand of NC_083352.1, from coordinate 60,895,453 downwards.
CGTTATTATCTATAACATGGTCAGAAGCCCTGGGAAGTAAGTCCTCATTAGGAATGCTTTTGTAGTCCAAACTTCCATCCTGATAAAAATGCACTCATTTTAATGCTACGGGTTTGTCCAGATTTAGGTTTTATGGTATAATATTGGAAACTAATTGATGCCAAATGAACAGATTTCTCTAATGCCTTCCTTATTTTTTATACAGGTACAGCCACTGCTCTTTGATAGCAATCTATGCAGTTTGTGTGATTTTTAGTCAAGAGTATTGTACCCAAGACCCTGATAGAATTATAGTCAAGTGGACATCACATGACTTTGTAACTATAGCCTTATATTTAAAAATATATATGGGGATATTATATGCTCTCTTGAGTTTTGGCATGTTTATTCAAGAATATATCTAAGCTGCTAGTTCCTACACTCGCTTTGTGTCTCCCTGCCCCTTCACCCTGCCTTTCTGCCTTGTGTATGCATTCCATTAGAACTAGAGATTAAATAGATAAAAGATTATCATTCCTTAGCAATTTTGTGTACTATGTGAAGTTAACTGAATATCCTAAGTGTTTGTACCCTAAACTAATTAACTGAATTTCATTATGGACATGTTTAATTACATGGTAAACTATGTTCTTTGCTAATAATTAAATGCTAATAAGTAAGTGGATTATTCACCTTATATCTAGTATTAAATTTTTATTAGTTAAAAACAAATTAGTGTTTTTCTCCTGTTAATCAGGTAAGTAGTATTTTTTAGTTATCTGACTGTTCAGCAAAAAAAGTTTACCTAACCAGGTGATAAGAAAGTTTATTCCTTCTACCTCATCTCACCCCTCTTTCCCCCATTAACGACAATAGTAAGATAACATTAATTAACACAAGATAACTTCTAGTATTGAATTCTCTCTCAAAAACCTAGCCCACTCAAGAATAAGTATAGGGGTTTTCATATTTTCAAGGGGTTTGATTATAATTTGCTTTGTATTCTTTGAAAACTGTCATCTTTGTTTCTTAATTTCTCTTCTGTTGGCCAGGAAACTCACATATTTCTATAACCTTGAAATCGGTTCATGTGCATGCCTCAGTTTTTATCTGATTTTACATCTTGTCTTTTATTTGAAGAAAGTGTTAAATGATTTGTGAAGGATTACTTATTTACTGCCTTATTTTTTTTTTTTTGGAAATATCTTTCAAGGTTTCTTTAAATAAAAATGAAGTGAAAAAAATTGAGTTTTCTAATCTTTGTGCATCATGTTGTCATAGTCTGAGGCAGATGATTTCACCTCTCCCAGCAAATCCTGTGTGTTGTTTCCTATAGAACTTGTTGCTCTTCATGGACTACTCCCCTAGCTCTCCCACCTCCTTAGAAGTGATGAAACCCACTTGGATACTGAACTGCCATGGGCTGCATCTGTGCAGGGGTTCTAGGTTATATCCATGCATGGTACTTGGTTGGAGTATCAGTCTGAGAAAAGACCCCTGTGCCCAAATTTTTTGGTTCTGTTCTCCTTGTGGAGCTCCTGTCCTCTCCAGGTCTTACTATTTCCCACTTCTTTCATAAGATTCCCTGCACTCTACCCAAAGGTTGGCCAAAAGTCTCAGCATCTGCTTTGATACCCTGCAGGGGGGTTCCATAGTAGTGGGGACAGGGACTGTCTCTGACATTAAATTCAGTGGCCTTCTCTTTGATCACCTCCCCCTGATGGGGGAGCAGCCTTACCAGGACACAGAGGAAGACAGTGCAGCCACTCCTGATGAGACTTGATAGACTAGGGTCAGAAGGAAGGGGAGGAGGACCACCCTTATCAGCAGACTGGGGGCGGGGCATGGGTCGAAAAGGGGGAGAGAGGGTGGGATTGAAGGAGAGGAGGGAGGGAGCTACATGGGGGATACAAGGAAAATAAATTGTAGTTAATAAAAAATAAAATTAAAAAAATAAAAATATAAGTTTAAGTATGAAAAAAAGTAAGTGATGAAACTCTCTCTTCTGGAGAATATGGTCTTTCCTTTTTCTGGATAATGTTTCTGTCAAATTATGAAGCAGATAAAATGGAGAGGATTGTAATGGAGGTTTTGGTTTCTTATTGTTAATGTTTTTTTTTTTAAGAAGAATGTTTATACATCTATGGAAAGTAGCGTTAATGATCAAAATGTCTCATTTAAGCCTGTCTATACATGCATTCAACCTTTTAACTGATACTGGAAGAATTACAATTAAGCCTCCTGACCATTAGGGGGCACTACAGACCTTCCTGCTACTAGAAGCAACTTGACAAACTAAATAAAAATAATAATTTGGAATCAATTGTAGATATTGATTCTTAACTTTTGTCTTTCTTTATTCAGTTAATTATCCTATCCAGTCATGTGTTTATCATGGTGCTGGGTATTGAATGAACTTCAGGTTTCATATATGCTTGGCACTTACTCCCATGACCTACATGGGCATCCCAGGACAAGCTAATTTAAACCTAACTTCTACCAAACATGTCCACATTTCCTCCTGCTCTTCTGTTTATATATAATATATAAATTAGCTAGTATTTCTTGATTTATAACTTGCTTAGATTAAGAATGTGAAAGCTGGTGTTCAGATTTTCATTGTTTTTATGTGCCCATCTCTCACCAAACTTGGGCGAAATCTCAGCCTGACAATGTCTTTTTTTATGCTGTTTCAGAGGGTAAAAAAAAAATTACATGCATAGTTGAATCACTGAAGCATATTGTTGGGGAATAATAGAACATCACATTAAGAATTTTCTTATGTGCACATGTCTGTAATCCCAGCACTCAGGGAGGTAGAGGAAGGAAGATCTCGGTGGGTTCAAGCCAGCCTGGTCTGCAAAACAATTCTGGGATAGCTAAGGCTACACAGAGAAACACTGTCTCGAAAAACAAAAACAAAACAAAACAAAAATCTCTCATTGATAATTGTATGAATTTAAATGAACTGTTTAAAAATGTTACTACTTTGATAAAGTAACAATGAAACTTGAGAAAGTTCTCATAAAATTTATGGTACTCTGGGTGGTGCCTAGTGAAAACATTGGCTATCTGCTTTGTGGGCTAAGATGCCGCCAGGCATAGTATCAGTTTTTTCTTTAATTATTTATTGAACAAGACCCCAAGTCATTTCTCCCTGAGACTTATCTTTAAACTGAAGTCAATGAAATATCCTTCTTCCGAGAAAGGCTAAGTTTTGTAAGTTTGATGTTTGTACACTTTTTCTATAAAAAAGAAACCTAAAGACCATGCTAGCTTCAGGGAAGGTGAGTTTTATAGCATTTCAGATAATCTGGGTTCTAGGAGATGTTAACTATAAACACGTGAGAGAGAAATGAAAATGCTTTGCTCCAAAGTACTGCCTGGGGACTGCCTCATTCATTGCTTTGTGAAACATGTTGCAACAATATTGAAAGGCACCATTAACTCTTTTCTCATTCTGCAAAGGCTTTTCTTTATTAGCAGTGTTAGGTAAATGCTAATCACTTCTCCCTCTGTAAGTCAAAGCTATATACAGAGGAACCTGAAGAAGTCTTTACAGTGCCTCTTTGCAACCTCAGATTTTAGTGGGAGGTTTGCAGACTGATGTCATGTTTTTCTGTAGATCATTTTTATTTTAGATGAAAAGCTAAATCTGGGAAGGAGATTATGATCGAATAGGTCATTCATCTCTGCCTGTTTAAAAATGCATGTCTTGTGTAGTGTGAAGAAGTATCTTCTCAATTGAAACTCATTGCAGTTGTGATTTATCTATGTAACGTATAAATACTACAAATATATAACAAAAATTACATATGTAAACTCTGAAGTTGAAGCAGAACATATTTTAAACCCTATAAATCCATCTGTTAGTTGAAAGCTTTTGAAAAGACAATATACTATTATGTCACAATATTAACAGCATCGTAGATAATAGTTAAACCGCTGATACTGTGAAAGAATCAGGGGTGAGTGCAAAGATTAAGACAATTCTATCTCCAAAGTTTCTTTCTTAATGTTGTTCTATTACCTTTACCCTATACCTCCTGTGTTTCGGAAAGTTACATTTTTGCTATAGGTGTTATTCTGCTAGACTAATTAATCCAGATATATTAGTGGTTTCTTTTTGTTTTGTTTTGTTATTTTGTTTTCCTCTCCCTCTGGCAGCTCATCCTGAAGGTTGTGTCATTTTTAATAGTTGTGTGTCTGCCTCAGGACTTCTGTTCGACTTGTTAGAAAACAAAATCTAGTTTGTGTTTGGTTTGGTTTTTGAGTTTCCAAAACTGGCAAAGTGGCCTGGGTTTTGTTGTTGGGATTGTGCTTGAGGCCCCCTCCCCAGTAGGCCCTGCAGTGCTTTCATGTAAATCAACACCTTCCCCCCTCCTCCCGCCCCCCAGGATGTACAGATGACTATTTAGGAGTAAGTGTGGAACAAGCCATCCTCCTGATTGGGTGATACCTGCTGACTCTTGAACATAATTAAAAGCAGCTCCTCCACCATCACAGTTTGATCCATTTCACTTGATAAAAGGGCATGGGGTGGTGTGTTCAGTTTGAGTGCCTCTAAAATAAGCCTCAAGTGCCAACCTCAGCTCTTGTTCTGCTGTGCCTGTGAGTGGATTGTGTGCTCACCTGCATGTAGCATGTGGACACTGGGAAAAGAACTGCCAGCTTATGAAGTCATGCTTGTCAGGCTACTGCTACTACTCTTGTCAGAGGGAGGGGAGAAGGAAAGTCTGTGATAAGAGTGAAGAGAGGAAAAAAAGAAATGCTTCTAAAGGCCAATATTTGTTGAAAATCAGGGCAATTAGAAGGGAAATAAATGTATGCAGACTCTCACATTCCCTAGCATAATGCCTTTTCTTCAGGACAACCTGCTGGATGGCGCCTGCCTGACTCAGAACAAATAACTATACTTCTTTTAGGGACATTTAGGGAAAATTGTAGATTAATTCATAATGATGCAGAAACTGAGTAGCTAAGTATGACAGCTTCCTCCTCAATTTACTGTGAAGTTACCCCACTATCACTAATTGTTATTATTTTGAATTTGGATTATCATTCCAGCAGGCCAGTTTTTTCATTATATTTTTAAAATCCAGTTTATCACATTTTGATGGACGTATCTTCAAACACACAAGCTTCTGATTTCAGTGGAATTTGATTTTGGCAGGAGATTCTTTGCTATGCTTCATGTCAATTTTTTTTCTGATTAGTGTATTTATTTTTTCAATTTATATCCTCCTTGTAGTTCTGTACCTCCTCTCCTCCTGGTATCATCCTCCCACCCTCTTCCCCCATTCCTTCTCTCCTTCCTCTTAGAATCAAAATAAGTGCACAATATTTGTGAAAGAATAAAGTGAGGCAGAGAAAATGCCAAGAATCATGTCAAAACTTTTAAAAATTACTGAGTAGGGCCCCTGCTATCAATTGTCGCTTCCAGTTTAGTTTTAAATATGAATAACTATCAGTACCTAAGACCTCAGTATCCTGCTTGCTAGACTCAGGTGTTGTGAGTCAAATAATATTATTTAGCCATCAAGATAGTCTCATCTTGCTGATTCAGGGTAAGTTCCCAGAGCCAGCTTCCTCTCGACAGCACACACCCACTGGATGCACCTCAGACGTCCATTCACATCCATATTGTGAACACTGTGTCCAAGGTTCCGAGAGTCCAAATCCTGGAGTCCCTGCAGCTCCTGACAAAGGAGTCAGCCCCTGCTATGTGCTTCATTACAGTTACTTATTATAATCTCCAGCATAGACAAACCTGAGACATTTTATGTGCTTCCTAACTGGATGCTTTGAGAGATAACACTTTTAGTTCTATGTTATTGAGACAGGACCTTATAGCTCTGTCTGGCTTTGAACGCTTAATCTTTTTGTCTTTGTATCCTGAGTGCTGGGATCATAGGCGTCTATGTCACCATGCCCTGGAAGAAAGCAGCTGCTCACTATCACAGAGGGATAATGTCAGACAAAATGCCAAATTATTTATGCTGATTTATGTCACTAACTCATCAGTCCACTTTCTTAGGAATGATCAAATAGTAAGACAATTTCGAATACTCTTTATCATGATTGGTCTGTGCTTGAAAGGCTTTTTGTATGCTCTATCGACCCCATGTTATATTATTTTAGTCCACAGATAAATGGTGTTTCTATTTAGCCAAAACATAACTATTTTAATTTGTGCCTTGAAAAACTCCACTGAAATATTGAGGGTGGAAATCATAGATCTTCAAGGACAAATGAAGGAATGTCCTTGAAGAGGTCAAAACATTTGAAATCTGAAAATCAGATAGTCTTCTTAGCTTTTAGCCCCTAGGAAAAGGCTAAAGTGTAGAAACTTTCTCCTATACAAGTAGGGAGATTGAGCAGAACATAGCAAGTCCCAATTCTGAGAGCCTCCATCAAAACATGGGACTCTTCTTTGTAAAGGCTCTAGTGTTAGAAATTCTAAATGCATTCCCCACCTATCGTGGTCATTGGCCCTCCCTTCCCTGAATTTTCTGCTCATCTTCCACACTGAGTTAACCAGAGGCTTCAGACATAATTCAGATGCATTTTGAGGCTTGGGGTGAGATTCCTATGTGGAAAATAACAGTGGTAGGTGAGATGTCGAAATATTTCACAAAAGGAATCTCTGCCCTCTCTCCTCCTTCAAGTATATTTTCTCAGAAGTAGGAAGACATGTATCCAGTAAACAAGAAGTTGAATAGCCCAGAGTGAGGGGGGAAACTCCAGGAACATGATAAAGGCAAGCCCTGGACCATAGCTGTGAAGGATATGGAAACAGGCAGTTGAGACAGGAAAGAATGGAAGGTTCTAGCCGTAGCACTGACTGAGCACCTGGCACGGGGCTCTGCAGAGATGGGAGATAATGGAGGTGAATTAGAGATAGGTCCCTAGAAAACTCATTTAATGCCACTAGCAAAATGTGCTTTGAAAAAGTGCTATACTGTACCACATTGCCTAGCTATGATTTCTATCAATATTATCATTGTAACATAGCCACTGAAAATTGATGACCCTCCAGATTGTGAGCGGATATAATTCAAATACTTTAGGTAGGAAGAGAAGTGTTACTGTTTTAGAAATGATGCATACCACAGATAGTATGTGAAAGAGGTTTATTGGATGGAGATGGAGGAGAAGAGAGAGAGAGAGAAATGGCAGGGAGATGAGGAGGATACCTGGCAGAGAAAGGGGAGAGAGAATTAAGAGCAAGAGGGAGAGGAAGAAGCAGGGGTCCATTTATAGATCCTGTGTGTGACAGGTGCATCTGCCACACACCTGGCTGGTGACGCATGATGACATCATAGGTTACTAGGCAACCAAGAAGCAGGCTGCCAAATGCTAACAAGAAGTATATGTGTATATAGAGAAACATATATTTTATATATTACATATAATTTCAATGGAATGATGTTAATAAGTATTATATTCTTTTATTTTAAAAAATACTTTTATCTCAACAACAACAAAAATAACAGTTCTGTCTAGCTCCCCAAATTTTCTTTTGAAAATTCTGTTGTTTATGAAATGCAATTGCCTAGTATCCACTAGATTTGATTATTTAATTCAGCTGTATTGATTGTTTTAAATAAAGTCTATTTCCATTTAGGTTTGTCTTTCTAATGTATGGAAATGACAGGGAGCAAATGCCAGGCCTGGCATTCCTTCTAAATGTTAATGTCCTCTGGGGAATTTTTTTTGGAGCCATTTATTTAAAAGGGCTCAGTTTGTTGCCCAGCAAAATAGTTTTTTTTTTAAATAACTGTGCACAATACCTTTATGATTATGTCTATAATCATTAAATACAATTGATTACATTTCTATGTATTTAAAATCGCTGCGTGTAATTACAAGGTCACTTGAAATTTATGTGTCCTTATGTTTCAGATTGTAAACCATTCTTTCTTAAAGCTTCTGCCTGCCACCTCGCAACAACAAGGGTTATCAAAGAGAGGATCTAAGAGCAGATCAGAGCAAGTGCTACTGAGAATTCTCTCTGAAAATATAGGTTATGGTCATATTTTTCAAGCAAGGTTTAGCTGTACAAATATAGACAAGTTTTTGATAAATAGCACTCCGGAGGATCAGGGTATAAGCATTAGAAGTGAAATCAAGAGATGGCTATGATCACGATGAATTTGAGGCTTATGAAGAGCTGCATATGCTAAGTAATTCTTTAGAAGTTAACCTTCTACTCATATTCACTAAGACTGTCATTGCATACAATTTTATTTTTGGCTTTTGGACTATAAAGTTTTCTACATGAATTACATTCATGTAAGGTTTCAAGACACTTGTCTTAACATCTATAATGAACTGAAGAAAGATGAGGATGCTTCTCTATGTTCCTGTCACTCCATCTATGTTTCAGTCAGTGAAAAGGGAATGCCGCTCTTCATCCTAGGTTAAATACCCTCCTCTGGAGTACATGTTGGCATCGTCATGGCAACTCCATTTGGGGGAATGGTATAAAGAAAATGTAAAATACTCAACTAAAAATAAAAGGGACCCTGGGGCCTGAGTCTTATGCTTGAGTTCTTATTATCTTAAGGTCAGTCACCAGATTTAACAAAGCAGCCAGATAAATCTTGATTATTTCAGATAACAATTTTTTCTATGTCTAATATAAAATTTGGGGACACACTTAGATTAAAAAGAAGATCCAAAAATAATCCTGCCTAAAAGAAGTGCAGGGACAACGAGAGACCAAAGATTGAGGGAAAATCCAATCAATAATTGGCCCAGCCTGAGACCTACCCCATGGTAGAAAGCCAGCCTGTGACACTAATAATGATACTCTGCTGTGCTTACAGACAGGAGCCTACCTTGACTGTAGTCAGGGAAGCTCCAGCCAGCAGCAGATCTGGACAGATGCTGAGACTTGCAGCCATGCATGGGGCAGAGCTATGGGGGTCATATGGAAGTGTTGGAGGAAAGATGGAAGGACCTGGAGGAGAGAGGAACCTCACAAAAAGACCAGCAGAGACAACTAACCCAGTCCCATGAGGTCTTTCAGAGACATCTGTTAAGGAGTATGCATGATCTGGACCTAGGCACACATGTAGCTGATGGGCTGCCTGGTTTTCATATGGGTTGCCTGGCAAGTGGAGGGTGGGGGGACTGTTTCTAGCATGGACTCTATTGCCTGCTTTTGGATAACTTTACCCTAGCAGGGCTGCCTTGCCTGGCCTCAGGGGATGAAGATATATTCAGTCCTGATGTGACTTGATGTGTGGAGGAAGTTTGATAGGAGGGGTGGGGGAGCTTTCCTTTTCGGGGGGGGGAGGAAAGGGGAGGAACTGGGAGGAGAGGTGGGAAAGTCACCTTGGGATATAAAGTAAGTAAAAAGTAAAATAAAAATAAATAAAAAAAAGAAGTTATTAATTGCTCCTTTGGGTTAAAATTTAATTGGACATCCTGCTTTTGATTAGGAAATCAACATCTTGAATCAAATACCAGCTCTCTGGCTTCTAGATTAGTGGAGTCAAACACTCATACTTCATAAGGTAGAGGTTGGAATCCAGCTTTGCTGATTTCTAGACCATTAAGTCCATATTTATGACCCCCCATCATTCTAATGGTATTTAGCATCCTGCTCAGTGTAGGCCTTGTTTTCTCAACAAGAAATTTAGAAAACACTGGGTTCATGATAATTTATGAAGCACTGACTACCTTTAGGAGACCACATCTGAATTTAATTTTTCTATTTTATTTTATATATTTATTTTATTTTAAATGATTTATGTGTAGTGAGTTAGATACAGAAGATTATACACTGAAAGAAATTCTTCCTATCCCATCCCCAGCTTGCCCTCTCCAAGGATAATCAATGATAATATTGTAGTGGTTTGTCATTGCTGTTTCTTTCCGGGCATTTATGGATCCACATTTTTTTTTCATAAAAAGGCTTTGCTTTACTACTTGTTTTTAACATATTCTAGTATATTTACTAACACTGTATTTAAATAAGTACCGTGGATAATGTTGTATCTCCAGTGCTGCTACTGGAACAGTTTGTCAACTAGGTTTTAAAACGTATGCTTAAGTTATGCAGAAAGGGGCCACCCTTCTCTCATAATTTAACAAAGTAGCTTGACACACCCCTATTCTGCCACTGCTGCCACCCATCCCAAGGCACAACTCCAACCTGAGCAGCGGTTTCATGGCGGCTCTCTCTCTCTCTCTTGCCTTCTGTCAGCAGCCTGCAGCCGAAGCTGGGGCTCCCCTTAAGTCATGACCACTCATCGTCTTGGAATAATGCAGTGGTTGCCCAGCTTGCACAGAGTAAAGGCCTAATTGTTTTCTACAGGACCTGCTTTGTCTGTTTTCCAATGTGCAAAAGTTTCTACTACACCCAAGGCCCACTGCATCCTCGTGTCTGCTTCTCAGGCTTTTCCCATTTGGCTTATACCTATAGCAGCTCACCCCCTTTTTCCAGATTTTGTATTGCAAGTGGGTTGTGTTTTACCTTTCCTTGCAGAATGACATTCTCTGGCCATCTAATCTAAAACCGACTCTTTGAGTTATCTTATTTTAATCATTTTATATCAACTCACTGCCAAGCCACCAGAGATATCAAATTATTTTACCTTTTTGTTACTTTATTTTCTGTCTCAACCTCACTGAAATCTAAATACTTGTGTTAACCTGTGGGCTTAGGATTTGCTAACTGAATATGTAATTAAATGAATGGCTTTAGGAAGAGATTAATGTGTACTGTTAGGAGAGTAATCCAGGTGTGGTGGCCTAAATTTGGGATTAAGCTCTCCACCTTTACTTTTTGAGACAAGGTCTCTCACTGAGCCTGGAGCTCACCTTATTTGGCCAAAATGGCTGTGCAGTAAGCTCATAAATCCTGGCTCTTCCTACCCAGAATGGAGATTGGGCATATTGCACCTGGCTTGTAAAATAGGGACTAGGGATCCGAACTCAGGTCCTCATGCTTGGACAGCAGTCACTTTACTTGCTGAACCATCTACCCTGCTTCAGTTTTGAAACTTTCAATAGACGGGGTTTATTAGAAAACCATAAAGAATGGACAGTAAGAATTTATATAGTTATAGCAGTGTTCCTGATTTATTCAGATTCAAACTCCTGAGAAGCTGATGTCTTACCTGATACTAAATCGATTTATGAGCACATATCTAAAGTTTTAACAAGGGGATTGATTAGGAAGAGATACGAGAGAATTTTCTAGAGTTGATGTTTAGGTTCTGTAGTTTAATTGGTGTGTGTTGTGTAGGGTGAATCCACTTATCAGAATGTAATTAAAGGTATGTTTAAGACTTGTAGAGTTCACTTTGTTTCAGTTATATCTTAAACTGTAAGCAGACATTGGAAAGTTAGTATAATACTGGAATATGAAGACGTGAAATAGTCTGATATCAACCACATGCTTGTTTTGTTGTTGTTGTTTTGACACAGCGTCATATGCACCCTGTGCTGGCCTTGTGCTTGCTGTGTAGGTCAGTCTGGCTTTGAATGCATGATCCCCCTGTCTCCCTCTCAAAAGTATTAGTATTATAGGAATTCTCCCACCATTCCTAGCTGCTGTGTACTTTTAAATTATACTGAAAAATAAGATGGAATGATAAAATGGCAGGATGAATGAATGGATGGACATAACTAGGTAGAAAGACAAACTTATAATATTCATTATAAATCCAGCCAGTGGGTAGATTTGTTACAATATATAATTCTCTCAATTTAAAATGCTGAAAATTTCTGTAATAAAATTACAGGGAACACAGGTATTTTACTCATAGAAATATAGTCCATAGAGGTAAGAGTTTTAATCTATAATAAAGCAGATAGATTATACATATTAGATTGTAGAATCCATACTTGGAATTTAGGATTATATAGTAATGCTGCCAGTTAATAATAACTCTGTGTGTGTGTGTGTGTGTGTGTGTGTGTGTGTGTGTGTGTGTTAGTGGGGAACACAAAGAAAGGGATGTATGCAAAAATAGAAAAATATCGAGTTTCTGTGTATGGCCCAAGTAAAATCATAGACTAAGAGCGATAAAGAGAGCCAAGGAAGGTAACTTTAGGTAATCTTCTAAGATTACATATGTAGAAAACAAGGGTCAATGTATTAGTTAGCTTTCCAATGTTACTATGGCCAAAATACCTTTAAAAAGTAAAGATCAAAAGAGTCATTTGGCTCATAGCTGCATGGGTTCAGTCCGCAGATTCTTGGCCCCATGAGCCTGTGAAGAACATTCTGGTAGTGGAGTATCTTCTTCCCCTTGTGGCGTGCAGGAAGAAGAAAAAGGGAAATACAGGAACGAGTCAGAGCAAGCTATAACCCCCATCGACAGTTGCCTCAAATTAGCTCTTTTCTGCAACTAGGCTCCAACTAATTCTCACCACCTGCATTAATGTCAGCATTTATAAATCCACTAGAGGTTAATCCAAGGGCTGTAGAAATGGCACAGCTGGTCCTCAGGTCTGAGGGCCCTTGAACCCACATAAAAGTTGAATGAGGAGGTGCACATCTGTAACTCCAAGCACTCGGGAGTGGCAAGGAAGCAGGTGGATCCTTGAAGATCACTGGCCCAAAGCCTGCCTTAACTGATGAGGATTAAAGAGAGACCCTGTTTCAAGAAAAAAATAAGGATAGAGAATAATGAAAGAGAGCATGATTATTGATCTCTGGTCTCCATGAACACCCATGCACAGGTATACACACACACACACACACACACACACACACACACACACACACGCCAGTTTAATATCTCCAGTTATCTTTGATCAAAGAGTTTGTGATCTTAGTTGTTTCTGGCGAGACAGTTACAGAAACATTCAGAAGTGTGTTTGGCAGTCAAGATTAACCATTAGGTAAATCAAATTATCTGTTTTTAATAGACAGTTTAGATGCAGGTATCCCACCTATACCTCTCATGTTCTTAGTTTCTTTGGCTCTCTTTTCTGTGTTTTTTTTCCTTTGAAAACATAAATAAAACAATGTCATTTATTAAATCCACTTTGTTATAGTGTCTCATATGTTGTATGTGGGAAGAAATAAGTTAATAGAATCTGTCAGGTGACTAATTCTCAGCTGGATAAAGTCAGCCGGGGTTAGCAGCAAATGTTGTATTTCCTTATATAAGAGACTCTTAAAGTCGGGGCAATTAGATTCATCTGTATGTGGTATAATGCCTCCATAGTCTCTACAGAGCACTCAAAATTCTTTGTTACATGATGAGTTGTATATTAGTATACCTCATATTTATTCCCATTAAGGTAAAGAGCTTCTACATTTTCCTATTTTTATTGTGGATCTGTGATGATATGTCCATTTGTGGTTAGATATGCTTGTGGCTGCTATTCTGGTTTGTACACGCACCACAGCACAAAGTTAAGTTAATTGTCCTGCTTGCTTGGTCCAAAAATTGAATCTGATTATAGATATGGAAAACCACAGACCAGATTTAGGCATGCATTTGTTACCTTGAATGTGAGCCAAAGGGAGAAGTACCCACTAGATGGCTTGTGATTTTATCTCCTTTCAAGTAGCATGCCCTTTAGATTTGGGTGAATTCCAGTGGGCTTGGGGATATGGGCGCTTATAGGGAACTATAACTTTGGTGGTATCAATTCCAGTGTTGTCATTATCAGTTTCACTAAAAATGGAAGCCGTGTAACATCTTCCCTGCTTTTCATAATTATTCTGGATCCACAGAGTAAAAAACACCATTGGAATTTAGAAATGCTTTAACTAAAATACATGTGTTCCATCAACTACACAAAATGCGCTTCTGGGGAAGCAGAGAGAGACTCCTGATTATACAATGTGGTAATGGAAAAAGATCTCAGAGCCTGTGTGGGCTGCCAGTGAAGTGCTAAGCTTTGAATAAAATGGCATTTTATCATCTTTGCGAAGCAATCAGAAGTGAGGAACAAAGACTTAAAAGTAAGTTTAGACCAAATCCTCATGTTTCTGCAATTTAAGCAATTTGTTTTGCTTTCTCATTTTTAAAATTAATCACCTTCAGATCTGAAGAAATATCAGTCCTTTTCATTGTCAGGGAAGGGTCATTTCAGAGCTCCTGAGATAAGTCTCAGAAATTTCAATTAGATCAGATTGTTAAACTCGGGAAACGGTGGCTTTAGATAGGGCATCATGTCTGAGTGGTATTTGAAATATTTGCTGATAATTCATGCAGAATTCTCAAGGGAAGCTCTGGAGATCTGGGGCAGGGTCCAAATTTTAAATTTTCCTGGATATGTACTTACTTGATAAATTTTGCTGTATACTCTCATATTTCCAGATGATACCCATAAAGTAAAAGATACTTTTATTTAGGGACTGACATGGAAGTATTTCTGAAAATTGCTTTTATTAAGATATGTACCAGGTCCTGACTTTAATTCCCAGCAACCACATGGTGGCTCACAACCATCTATAGTGAGATCTGGTGCCCTCTTCTGATGTGAAGGCATACATGTAGATATTGTACATAAAATTAAAAAAAAAAAGATATGTGCCTTTCAACCAGGGGTGGTGGCAGTCACCTTTAATCCCTACTACACTCAGGGAGGAAGAGGCAGGTTGGATCACTGTGAGTTTAAGGCTAGCCTCCTCTACAAAGCAAGTCTAGGACAGCCAAGAATACACAGAGAAACCTAGTCTCGGGCAGGGTGGTGGGGGAGAATCTGCCTTTCATTTATACCCTCATGTATTGGTTTTCTATGACTGCTCTAACAGGTGACCACAAATGCATTTTATTTTAAAAGCACAGAAATATATCCTCCTCCGGTTTTGGATGCTGGAGGCTTCATGTGAAGGCAGAGCTGCATTCCCTGGGGAAGGTCAAAGGAGAGTTTGGGCTTAGTCTTTCCCAGGTTCTAGGAGTTGCTGGAGAGCCTTGGCTGATGTCTGCATCACTTCACCCTCCTTGTTCACTTTCCTTTTGCTTTCTCTTCTGCTTCTTTAAGTTGCGCTCAGCCTTCTTCTTGTAAAGATACTTGTGATTACATTTAGAGCCCACCCACAGACTTTCCCCATCATAAACTCTTTCAATTTGATCTAAAGATTTTTTTTGCCATATAAGGAAATACTCAGAGGTTTTAAGAATTAGGACATAGGCATATTTGGGGCTATGTTATTTAGTCTCCACAGCAGGCATCACTTCACTGTGTGTATCCATATGGATGGGGCCTGTGGTACTTTTTTCCACTTTACCCCAGCTGGCAATCCAAGGGGAAGTGGACAGCCTGCCAGGACATTGTTAATCCGCAAACACTGATGCCTTGGCTAAGCTAGATAATTTATCTCTAGTTATGCAAAAAGTTATCCCCTCAGCCATGTGTGTGTGAGAGAGAGAAACAGAGACAGGGACAGAGAGAATAGTCCAAAGATCAATGATATTGGGTGTCTTCCTCAAGCATTCTTCATCTTATTTTCTGATTCATCTGGGTCAGAGGGTAACAGGAGTCTACCTGGCTCCATTTCTCATAGTTACTGGGGTTGATACACACTACCATGCACAGCATTTGTTTTTTAAATGTGGGTGTGAAGGATCATAACTGAGGTTCCCATGCTTACATGACAAGCACTTTACTAACTGAGCCTTCTTCCCTGGTCCAAGGGTTATTTTCTTGAGCTATAGCCTGCACCTCCAGTTTTAGCCACTCACATGGCCAATTCATTTGATTCTAAGTAGAGTGAGAGTTACAGGGTCATTTTAGCAAGCTTGTCCTCACTGACAGGGTACTTGAAGCACGTGTCCTAGCAACCATGGCTCGTCTGTGATGCTTATCTTTTAAGAACAGAATCTTCCAGTGCCCTGCAGTATTTGAATCCCTCTAAAAGAAGCATGAGCCTTTTCTACTTTTCCCCAAATCCTTAACTTAGGGCAGAAAAAAATGGGGCTGTAAAGCTTAGGATTAAGAGGAAAGAATGTAATTGATTGATAGTAATGTAAATAGAAAATTGGAAGTGCTGTAACTGGAAAGGTCCTAGAAACACCCAAAAAGTAGAAGAGGAGGAATACTGTTGCAGAGTGAAATTGGTGAGAAATCTCTGCGGGATCTTGAGAGACATTAATTCATGTAGGATTTCGCCTTCCTCTTCCTGTGTAAAGTAGTGTTGGCCCCTTTCAGTTCTGAAATCCCAGTGAGGCAATTATCCCCTATCCAACAGGAGAAGGCCTCAGGAACCTTGACAGATGTCTCCTGGAGAAGCTGGCCGGAGGTGGAAGAGATGCTGAATAGAGTCAGAGGATGTGAATATGCAGTGGCATTAATCTGTGCTGTTGCTTAATTTTTCTTCTGGTAGTCCCAAATGAGTCCCAAACAGATCTAGAATATTGCTGAGCCCAGGGATATTTTGCTGGTCTGGTGACTAGACCTGCACTGCCCTCTCATAGCAGACACCAGTACCTCAGGGACAGCCCAGTCCTAGAACGGCATTGTCTAGCCAATAGACAGTACACCAGAAAATAGGTAACTAAACCACAATGAGAATGCCATCTTGGGGATTTTACAGCTGGAACTGAAAGAACCCTTTGTTTTCTCACTTGGAAACTCAAGGGTGTGGATTTGCATTGCTTATAGAGGACAGTTCTTATGAGAAATAGCCATTGGAGATGTTTGATGGAAGGGAAGAGGGAAAAGATAAGGGAGTTTTAATTTCTGCATGTCTGAGGCTTGTTCTGTTCAAACCTTTTTATAATTTGGCTACAAAAACTCACCTGTGCCTTAAAAGTGCAGTTTAGGTGTTTGTCATCTGAGACTAAAAGAACTCCTGAGTTAGAGACATGATATAGCTCAGCTGATCAGGTGCCTGCCCAGCATGCACAATGCCCCGAATCCAACCTAGAATATCACATTAACAGGGGAGGTGGGTGATGCAGGCCTCCTATTCCTGCACAGGGGAGGAAGAGACAGGACATAGAAAAGTTCAGGATCATGTTTAGCTGTGAACTGAATTGGAGGTCAGCTTGAGATACATGAGACCTGCCTCAAAAGACAACAACAACAAAAAGTCGTTCTTATATGGCATGTTAGTGTGGAACACGTGAGATCAGGCTGGGATTGGCAGAACGTTCCCTGTAGCTTTTTTTCATGTGCAACAGTAAGACAATGAAAGACGGAAGTTGATAATATAGATTGGGTATCCTTCCTGTGAAATGCTTGAGTCCAGAAATGTTTCAGACTTTTTTAATGTCCTGTCGTATTTGAAAATACATTATTCAGTGTTTGCATATCTTAATATCTTGGTAAGGAACCAAATCTGAGTAGGTCATTCGTTTCAGGTACTTGTATGCACTGTCTGAAGGCAAGCTTACACAGTACTTATAAAAGTTTTGTTCATAATTATTTTACCATTTTTGAGACAAAGTTCCACTCTGTTAGCTCAGGCCGACACTGAAACTTATGATCCCCCTGCTTCAGCCTCCCTTGTGGTAGGCCGAGAGGTGTGCACTGTCTCACTTGGTCTAAAATAAAGGTTCATGGTGTGGGATTTCCATCTGTGGCATTGTGTCAGGGATTTTAAAGGTTCATATTTGGAGCTTTTATGGTTTTTTTTTAAATAAAGCTATGTTGGTTACTTTTTTTGTCACCTTGACAAAATCTGTAGTTTCAACGTACTTCTAAATTTGGAAGCGCTTTAATAAGACAAGAATTTGCTATGGGTGTACAGTTTTTTGTTTTGTTTTGTTTTGTTTTGTTTTCTGATATGTACACACACAATTAACCTTCTGAAGCCTGTGTTTCCTCATCTGATGAGTGGCTGAATGAATTCTGACCCCACTTTCCTGTCTCAGAGTAGATAGTCTTTCTGATAGTTCAAGCTCTGTCTGAGACTTTGTTGAGAAAAAGTTCTAGCATCGTAATGTTTTTTTAAATTTTGTGCCATAGCTTTGCATCTTAGAAGCATATTTTTCTTTATTTTGTATTATTCTAAATTGAATAATTTTCCTGGGTAGATGCTATAGAGGAGTAAGTTGATCACAAGGACTTTATATAGAATACTGATTCTGGGTGGGTCAGAGAGGTTGTCTTAGCCAATAGGATCATGTCTCTGTTTTACCAAGCCAGAGGAAAGCTTTCTGTCTTTTTCATCATCATCATACATATATACTGAGGTAGCACTCATTGAACTGTAGAAACAGTTATGACCTTAGAGTAAAAAGCACTGCTTGAGTCAATGTTGTAGAAACATATCTCCCAGGATATGTTTCCATATCTGTCTTAAGGCCCTTTTCCATATGTCTCTTCAGGGAGCATAGAGCAGTCACATTTCTTCCATTACAGAGGATTAGTATTACCCTTAAAGTCCCTGTTAATGAAGCTGTCAGACCATGTTTTAAGTGAATGAAATGGAATGTTCTGCTTAAGTTCAATCGAAGCCCAGTTATACAGAGGCAGTCCACTGTACTGTGGGTTATTGGTAAAAGACAGTTCTTACTTAGTGCAGTACGTGATTCTTTGTTCCCTGAGATGCTCATTGGCCTCTCCTAAGAATTCTTCAGATTCTTGCTCCTTGACCCAGAAGCTCTCAGGTGGTCCAGTTAGGATGGTCTCTGATTGTGAAGACCTGAGGAAGCTGCTCAAAAAATCACTGAAGCCTTTGACTTTACTCCTGTACTGAATTCAGCATACGGAATGGAATAAAAATAATAATTTGATTTTCTGTCCTCTGTTTACAGGCTCTGTACAACTCGATCAAGAATGAGAAGCTTGAATGGGCAGTGTGAGTATGCTAGATATCCGCTTTTTAATAATGTGCTAGTTTTTTATTACTATTTTTTTATGCCTTGGGGTGATTTTAGAGAGTTAAATATGCATAATCAGTTCTTACGTTATGTCAGTTGTCTTACCTGCTTTATATGAAATCTGAGTAAACCCTGAGGACTCCTTGCTGCTGCTGCTGCTGGTGGTGTTACTCAGCCTTATGTGTTTGCTTGGGTTGCTATTTCTATAAGCAATTAGTCACATTTCTTCCATTATTGAAGATTATGACTGCCATTAAAGTCCCTATTAATGAAGCTGTCAGACCACATTTTAAGTGAATGAAATAGAATGTTCTGCCCAAGTTCAATAATAGCCCAATTCTACTGAAACAATCCACAGTGCTGTGGGTTATTTATAAAAGTCAGCTTTTACTTAGTACATGGTTTGAATTTTGTTTGTTTGTTTGTTTCCTGAAATGTTCATTTGCTTCCCCTGTGAAGTCTTCAGCTTCTAGAGTCATGCCCCTTGACCCATTCAAATCCTTTGACTCAGTCCTTTGAAAACGGCATCTGAAAGAAAACCTGTTGGCAAAATTGTGTTTACTTTAAAACCTAATATACATGGTGTGTGGAATCCACTCATATTAATTCTCATCTTCCTGGCATCATAGATGAAGGTTTCTTGTGACACTAGTCACACTGTGACGTGAGTTCATGTTAATGAAAAGAGGGAAAAGGTTCTATGGGTAGATGAGCTTGAGAAATAATGCATTAAGTTAAAACAACCAGTTGTCTGAAACTTCAACTTTTCTAGTATATTCAGTGCCATTACATAGTATTAACAGTTTCTAATAGGAAAATAAATCCTGAATCTGCTTGGCCATGGAATATTCTGTTTCAGAGTATATGCTTTAGAAAATACTCTTTAGATAAATGCTATTTAACTTTATATAAGCCAACAATACTTTTTGTTAAATTTTCACTAATACACAATTTTTTTAAAATACATATATTATTAGATTTGCTGGTAAGATGGCTTAGCTGGTTAAGGCACTTGTTGGAAAGCCTGATGACCTGAGTTCGATCCCAAGGACCAATATGGTGAAAGAAAAGCAACAAGTTGTTCTCTGAGCTCCACATGCACTATGGCAGGCTGGTGTCCATATACCTTACTCCAGTGTCATGTACCCCTACACATGCATGTGTGCACACACACATACACACACCACACACACATAGAGAGAAAGGGAGAGATTTGAAAATCAATACCACTTGAATTGTTCTACTGATTCCCAGGCCGTACATTATTTTTGTACATGGAAGAGTCTGTATAGGAATTTAGTATTTGTGAGTGTAATCACTTATGTGTCTATGTTTATACATGACAAAGTTCACTTAAAAGGAACACATCATTTCACAGAGTACTTTGTAATATTCTTAGCAGTCATGGTTAAGAGAACCTGCTGTCCCCTTCCTCTCCCCCTTCTCCCTCTCTCTCCTGCTTGCCTCTCTCCCTTTTTGTGTGTCTCCTCCTCTTTTCCTCTCTGCAGTCACTTTTCGCTTCTCTCTCTCACCCTTCCTCTCCGATCACTTCCAATAAACCTGCATATATAGACACACATATATATACACACACACACACATATATTATCATCACCTGCTCTTCTTACAGAGCACCAAGTTTATTTTCTAGCACCCACACGGTAGTCTCTCCAAACTGCCACACCTTATCTTTGTGGGCTCTCATGTTGATATCCTTCAGAGTCCTCAACCACGGCCCTCTTCATGCTACATGATGCAGGCCATTTCCAGCTGGCAAAGACCATGCCCCCCAGGAGGCAATTATTAGCTTTGGACAAACAAAAGCCCAAACTGAAATCCCACACCTGGGATTAAAGCAAAAGCATATTTACGTATTTACATAACATGACTGAGTTTTTAAAGAAACCAAAACTTCCATTACATATCCCCTTTTTGCTTAAAAAATTGCTTTTTTTCTCTAATGTTAGTAAACTATATATCAAACAATTATATTTCATATAATTCTTATATGAATTTCATATAATTCTTATATGAAATAAGAATTATAAAAATCAGGTAAGAATTATATTTGCAATATCTAGTCCATTTGTATTTGGCCTCCTTAAAAAAATATTCCATTATCTATCCTATCCTATCCTATCCTATCCTATCCTATCCTATCCTATCCTATCCTATCCTATCCTATCCTGGTGAGTTCAAAGTTCTGTACCTAAATCACTTTCTTATCATTTTTTGTATCTTTCAACCACAAAACATCTATCTAGTCCTTAAAACATCTTTTTAGACCTAAAACATTGTCTTAGTTCCTAAACAACTAAGCTTAATTGTAGTAGGACTATGACTATCTAGTCTTCAACTGCATCAGAGACTTTAGAAGGAAATAATATTACCTAATTATGTAGAAAGCATAGAGCAGCAGCTTCCTAAACTATCAAAATGACAGACAGTTGACTGCCTGTGCAGTGACCAGAGGTTTCTCTGTGTTGGCCATCCAGTCTTCAGCCTACTGGCCCGGAATACCTGACAGACTTTTCTTGAAGCAAGCATCTTAAGGAATAACCACTTAGTCTCTGAAAGTTGGACAGTCAATTTCCCAGTGTCCTACTTGTTCACAGTTTGGACAGACAGCCTGCTATCAGCAGTTGAAGGACAGTTTTCTTCTCCAGTGGTTTATCTTGCCACATTTGTTTCTCTGATACCCATTATCTTCTTTGAAGGAGATTAGAGGTGCTGCTAGGAACTGATGTGTCTCTCTGTCAGAAAAGCCTTTTATTTTTAAAATATCTTTAAATGCCATATTCTGTAGATCTCTTGAGATGTTTGAAGACACCTATGTATCTACATTATATAGTGCATAATCACATCTGTCTATAGTATATGAGAGCAACATTGCCTGTTTATATCTATGTATATAAGATATCTATCTATCTACCTATCTATCTATAGTATATGAGAGCAACATTGCCTGTTTATATCTATGTATATAAGATATCTATCTATCTACCTATCTATCTATAGTATATTAGAGCAACATTGCCTGTTTATAGCTATGTACTATCTGCTTAACCTTGAAAACATACAAGAGACTAAATAAAGCTTATTTTTGTAATTAACTAAACTAGTATCTAACAAGACAATTAGGATTATTTATAGGTGACTAACTGCTAATTTGATCTCCAGTTATCATGAACAGTTTGCAGTGGTTAGCTTTCATAAGACTAAAACTTTACATCACATTTTCATATGAGTTATATATGTACAATAAGTAAAAGTTGAACAAAACAATTTTAAATTTCTATCAGTATGCAAAAGTATATACCAATACACAATATTTGAGACTCAGATTTAATAATCTATAGTATAGATTATTTTATCCTACAATTCTATATGCCCCCTCTCTTTTTTTAATCATTTTTTTCTCCACTCCCCTAACACCAGATAGGAGAGAAAAACAAACAAAACCAACCAAACAAACAACAAAAACTGTGAGAGGGGAAAAAGAGATTCCTGATTCTAACCTTTACTTTTTTTCCTGCCTTGACCAATGACCATGACCAATCCACAACCCACCAAATGACCAAAAACACCCACCTCACCTTTTGCGAATGGGGCCATGTTATGTTCTTAAGGTTACTTCTTGCTGGCTTGGAATAAAAACATCTTTTGGGTACCTTTAAAAAATTAAGAAATTTGCCAAGTGCTGGAAGAGCTAGTTGTGTGTGTGTGTGTATATATATATATATATATATATATATATATATATATATACATTTTTTTTTGTCCCGTCTCTGTGTTTTCTGTCCATTCTTTGTGTTTTCTGTCTAGTCTCTGTGTTTTTGGTCCAGTCTTCATGTTTTCTGTCTAGTCTCTGCGGGGTACCCCTTTTGAAGTTGACCTGGATGTAGGTTCTTGAGATAACAGTAACTGAGGCAGTCTGTGAGGCTGAATCATCGGCTTTATTTTGCTGCTTGCTTCATCTTCATTGTCTTTTGCTCTGAAAATAAACAAACTTTTAAAGGTAATATTATAGGTACATTTTGCATTATGAGGACCAGGTAGCCAATAAGATTAATTTGCCATGTGAAGACATTAATGTCTCAGATAGCAGAAGGTCTTCCCTGGTCATACCTAATCTTATAAGTTTTATTGGTAACCATATTTTTTTTCATTCCCTATAGATACATAAGCATAACCACGTCCCCATCTCAAAACTGTTGCAGGTTTCCATTCTACTGTCAACACATCTTTTATAGTTCTATGGTTTTTTTTTCTATAACCCACTGTCTCTCAGAAGCTGTTCTTCCTTTTTCATCAACAATAAGAAAATTTAGAATTTACACTGCATGATTTAGCCTGTCCCTGGGGGCTTTCACTCTCCCTTGTTGTTTAGTAAGCCTCTCTTCTAAAGTACGATTGGCTCTTTCTACAACTGCCTGTCCTGTATGACTGTGTGGTATACCAGTAATGTGCTTTAACTTATAATATGCAAAGGATTGCTTCATCTTACTGATAAACATGCAGGAGCATTGTCCGTCTTAATTTGCGCAGATATCCCCATCATTGCCAATATTTCCAATAAATGTGTAATTATACAATCAGCCTTTTTAGAACTTAAATCAGTTGCCCATTGAGACCCTGAATATGTGTCTATGGTATGGTGGACATATCTTTGTTTTCCAAATTCTGCAAATGAAACACATCTGCCATATTTCATTTCTATTGGCACCCCTAGGGATACTTCCAGCAGGTAATGGAGTTTGGTTATACAGAGAACACACAGGACATTTATTATTATTATTATTATTATTATTTCTTTGGCTTATTGCCAAGTGATAGAAAATGTTATCTTTAAACTTTTACTGTTAACATGGTGTTTTTATAACTTTTGAGTCATCTATGACATTTCCTATTATTACTTGGTCAATTTCCTCATTTCCTCATGCAAGTGGACCTCAATGAGACTGAATATGAATAATATATCATGGATAGTTTCTACTTGTGATGGCCTGTTACAATTGTATAAATAACAGAGTTAATTCTGAGTTATCAGGAATAAATTCAGCAGATCCTGAATGCAAAACATATTGCATATTGAGAGTCAGTAATTATATTCAGAGATGTAGGAAAATCTAATAATACCATAAGCATTGCATAGAATTCTAATTTTTGAGCTGAATAATATGGGCTTTTCATCATCTTGGTTCTTTTGTCTGATTTATAACCTGCCATTCCCATCTTGTTTGCATCAGTATAGAATGTCGGTGCCTATGGAATTGGTGTTTTCTTTGTAGTACATGGAAGAATCCAATTAGTTCTTTTTATAAAGTGTTTATATTTGCTTATAGAAAAAAATTTAATTTCTCCTAAGTAGTTACTACAAGCTCTAGGCTCTCATATTGATATCCCTCAGAATCCTAGACCACACCCCTCTCCATGTTTCATGACTCAGGCCATTACCAGCTGACAAAGATCACACCCCACAGGAGGCAATTATCAGCTGTGGACAAACTAATGCCCGAACTAAAATCCCACTCTTGCGATTAAAACAAAAAAAAACATGTTTACGTAACCTAACTGAGTTTTTAAAGAAATCAAGGCTTCCATTACACTTGTGTGTGTAGTGCTGGCTTGTGTTTCATAGAGAATAAAAGTACGGCACTGTGGCCATTAAATATAAAACAATGAAGTTGGATCCATGGCAGGTAACTTTCCAGTTCCTAAATCCTGTTCTGAATTTTACTTTATATCCGTGTTTCCTAGGCCAACAGTGTGTACAGAACTGTGTTGTGTTGTGTAGAGTGGATATAATACAAAATAAGGGAAGGAAATGAGGATAGATGAAGCGGTGTAGAGAAAGACAAGGCATCT